>NW_019154085.1:105316676-105916676 GCF_002288905.1 Enhydra lutris kenyoni
TTTGCTTATTTACAGAAAAAAATGAAAAGAAAAAGCATACTTTAAGAAATTGTTGTCCATAGAGGAGGGAGAGAGAGGAAGGGAGCAAATAAGGTGAAAGAGACATAAGAAGTCAGCCTTTGAACATCTGGAGTTTGAACATACTGGAGTTTTCAAAGCTGAGATTTTCAGCATGGTTAAAAGAAATCACAGAGTAGGACCAATGAAGTGTTAAGACTCTGGTCAAATCTGAATTGGATATATCAGTATAAACTTGGGATTTATCTTATTTTTCTAGTTTCGTCCACTAAAAAAGTTTGGAAATGTGAATAGTCCGGTACATTGAGCACCCCTTGAGATCCAGATTGTGGTGTCTAAATACCACTCCCCACTAAAAGGTACCCAGATTCCTTATATAAATGGACAATTCTGAGTCAAGGGATGTACAAGGAGCTTGGAACATCCTTTCTTATAGAGACAGTAAGCTACCGAAAATTAACAGAGTATATCAAAAGGACTCAGGAGCCCATTCCAGTAACTTCCATTGGCCAAAGATGGTATAATTGGGGCATCAAGAAAGATAGTAACTATCGTGAATTGAAAGAAATCAAAGATGTTTAAATCAATGGGATCATAGTAATATTAAGCACAAACACACACGCACACAAACTCAGTGGTTATTTCTGGAAGAAGCTGGGGAACCAAATCATGGTAACTGATACATCTAGCAGAAGCAACAAGTGTTTATCCTGCTTTTACAACCAGGAGCTCAAAGTCACCACACAGTTGATGAGGGGAATCTGCTCTTTATAGAAGAAGTCCAGCTAAAAAATAAAGAAGGAATGATAGAATTTGAACATCACTCCTTCACAGTCCAATCAATTAGTAGATCTAGGCAATGAATATCGTTAGCTGCCAACATCACAGGATACCCAGACGTCCTGCACCTTGCGAAAGAAGAACCCAGCACCGCTGAAGCAACCGTGCCAAAAATCCTAGTCAACCCAAAAGATCTCACTCTCAATTTCAAGCAAATACAGGAGACAGAGGAATACAGGATATGATACATGAGGTTGAAAATAGAATGATCCCAGTGTAAGAAACTCTATAGTATCAGCCATCTGATTTCTTCAACAAAATAGTCTAAGAAAATAAAAGATAAAAGAGGAACTTATGAATCAAGAGAGACTTAAGTGAAAGGTCAGTCTTAATATAAGGCCTCTAATTGGATCCCAATGTAAAGAACACACTTAAAATTTTTATATGACGGGGCACCTGGGTGGCTCAGTGGGTTAAAGCCTCTGCCTTCGGCTCAGGACATGATCCCAGGGTCCTGGGATCGAGCCCCACGTCGGGCTCTCTGCTCGGCAGGGAGCCTGCTTCCTCCTCTCTCTGCCTGCCTCTCTGCCTACTTGTGATCTCTCTCTGTCAAATAAATAAATAAAATCTTAAAAAAAAATTTTTTATATGACAATTAAGGAAATGTAAACAAAAGCTCAAAGTTTGATTGTACTAAAGAATTGTTTTTAGTCTTTTTAAGGCGATAATACCACTGTGTTTGTTATTTTTTGCAAGTGCCCCTTTTAATGGGTCCCTGCTAGAATATTTACAGATGAAATGGTATGCTGTGTAATGTTTGCTTTCAAAACATAGAAAAGGGTTTTTCAAACCTACAGAAAACTACAGAGAACATAAATATAAGTTCCACCTTCAACAATTAAATACAGAGAGGGAGACAAACCATAAGAGACTCCTAATTATAGAGAACAAGCTGAGGGTTGCTGGGGGGGAGGGGAGTGGGAGATGGGGGTAACTGGGTGATGGGCATTAAGGAGGACACTTAATGGAATGAGCACTGAGTGTTATATGCAAAGGATGAATCACTAAATTCTACCTCTGAAACCAAAAATACACTGTGTGTTAATTAAATTGATTTAAATAAATTTTTTTTAATACAATCTTTTTTTTATACCCTTACCCCTTCAGACTAGTCAGTCGCAGATGATTGTTTGCATGTTTTCCTGGCATTCAAGCCTGGCCCAGGGGTCCAGGATTATGATCAGAGGCCAGCAGGCAGGGGGAGGGGCAGAGTGAGGCCTATTCCCCTATAGGCCACCCAGCTACTGTTCCTAGGGGTATTGTCTTCAGTATGGGGCTTCCTGAGCCAGCCTCCCTGACCAAGAATGGTGCAGAATACATGCTGCCCTCATTCCCAACCCCTCCAGGCCCTGGAGACTGCATGAGCCTGGATGGCGCAGCCCCAGCACAGAAGACAGGTGCAGCTTGAGCCCACTTTTACTGAACCCCCTTCCTTCTCTCTCCACAGACCCCAAGCAGATGCTTGAAAGCTTACGTGTCTGGAAATATTTTATGGTGAGTGTAGCAAAACCAAGGAGTCTTATTAATTTGTTGGGAAACCAGAATCACTGTATGCAGGACCAAAGCATCTCTATTAGGTAGATGCTATTATTAGCTCCATTTCACAGAAGAAATCCTGAACTTCTTTAAGAAGTGAGGGCACCCCTCACTTCTGGCAAGCCAGCAATAGGCAGGGCTAGCTTGAGACCTCCAGTTCTGGCTCCCAGAGAGGATATGCCCATGGTTTTCAAACCAGGTCTTATGGATCCCTAATGGTTCCAGAGAGGACAGAGTGGCGAAGACAGGCAGTATGGGAGAGTCCTGGGCTCCTGCCCTGCGTCAGCCACCAAATGCCTGCTTGTTCTGCTTCTCAGATTTCTTCTGAGGCAAGGTCTTCTTCCTAAATATCCTGGGACAACCTCTCCTCTGATCTAACCCCCTAAGTGACTCAAGGAGAGGGACACCATGCCCACAGTACCATAGCTCTTGTCCTGCCTGGGTCTTCCTTCAGTGACCCTCCCCAAAATCCCAAGGACTGGATACACTCCATTGGGTTGACATTCGCTAAGCTCCCAGGCCACCAGCAGAATGCCAGTACCCAGTGACCTAGTGGAGGAAAGGTAGGTATGTCTCCAAACAGAAACATAGGTCAGATCTGGGATGAAGCAGGTAGCTCTCTCTGCCCTGTGCAGTGGCCAGCAGCCAGTCTGGAAAACAATTCCTCTGCCCGAGGAGGACACCTAGTAGGTGCCTGCCACCTAGGCCTTCTTTCTCCATAAATTTCTGGCACTAAGCCCCACACCCATGGCATGCCAGGAGCCCTACAACTATTTGCCAAATTGCCTGAAGAGCCCTCGTGTTTCCTAGTGCACCCCCTGTGTGCTAAGCCTGGGCTAGGGGCTTTGACCTACATAGGTCATATGAACTACAGACCAAGAGTGTTAGATGATCAGTATCCTAGTCCCTTTCTTTTTTTTTTTTTTTAAGATTTTATTTATTTATTTGGTAGAGAGGCGCACACTGGGAGAGGGAATACAGGGAAGGGGTGTGGAGGAGGGAGAAGCAGGCTTTCCGCCAAGGAGGGAGCCCGATGTGAGGCTCGACCCCAAGACCCTGGGATCATGACCTGAGCTGAAGGCCAACACTTGATGACTGAGTCACCCAGGCGCCCCCCATCCTGGTCCCTTTCAGATCAGGATTCTATCACCATGAAATGTTAGGAGGGTATTTGCTGCTCCCAAGGCAGGCGCTGGCTGTACGCAGTCACAGACTCATTAGGCATGACCAGGAGTGGTAAAGGATGGAAAACTTCATAAATGCGAGCTTTGATGAAATTTGCCAGGAGATCACACTTTTAGCAGATGGCCGCTGGGATAAGTTTCCCCTGCTGGGCTGTGCCCTCAGCACGTGAGTGCCCACATCTGTTCAAAGCCTTGGTGCGGACAATTTGCGTCAGTGAGGCCACATTTGGACTTTTCTGAGAGATTCATTCAAGACAGTGAGTGTTGCTGAGGGCTTACCACGTACGAGGTTCTGCGGAGGACAGCAGGCCATTCCAGACAGCAAGCAAACATCAAAGCAAGGAGCCAAAGCACAAAAGAAGTTGGTTCCAAAGGGCAAAAGTTGCAGAGATAAAGCAGGTGATAGGATGGAGAACGCTCCAGCGGGGTGCTCCTTAGATGGTGTGTTTGGGGAAGGTCTCTAAGGAGGTGGCAAGTGAGCAGAGAACAAAATGACATGGGGAGATCAAGCGCACCCAGCTGGGAAGACAAGCACCCCGAGCAAAGGAAGAGCAAGAGCAAAGGCCCTGGGGTAGATGCAAGCTTGGCACGTGCAAGAGGCAAGAGGTTGAGCACATGCACACAAAGGGTGTCACAGTGGGTGAGGGAGGGGGGGAGATGTTCTCAGGAAGCAGCCTGGATCATGAAGGGCCTCATCATGTTCTGAGCACAGTTGGAGGCCACTGATGCAGAAGAGGGTCAAGGTCTGATGGATGACTTAGATCTGCTTCGTTCGTGGCTAGTGAGCACCTGACACGTGGCTGGGCCACAGGGAGATACACTACAGGTGTAAAATGCACGTTAGATTTCAAAGGCTGAGCGCACAAAGAATGAAAATGTCTCATGATGTATTTTTCTACTGATTGCATGTGGAATCCAACACTTTGGCTCTCCTAGGTTAAAAAAAATACACTACTGATATTATTCACATGTTTTCTTTACCTTTTTGAGTGCCTCTTGGAAAGCTTAAATGGCAAATCTCAACCTGGCAGCCTTGTGGAGCCTTAAAGTGGGGTGTCGGGGGTGCCCCAGAGAGTAGAATTGTCCCCTTTGTTGTGGGGCTAGATGTGCTCTGAGAAGCCAATTTCATTATGGCCATATCCCTGGAGTTTTCTTTTTAAAACATCATTTTGCCTAATTCCTCTAAATGCCTAGGATTTGCTCCCAGGTAGGAAAATCACAGGTAGAAGTAGAGGGTGAAATTTAAGTTTGAAAAAAATAGTCCTTGGTCTTCTTCCTGGTGTTCCCAGCCCAGGGGCCAACCCCTCTGCAGAGCCCCATGGGGGGATTCTAGGTCCCCACTGTTCAAGCTGGGATGGTGAGAGCTCAGAGAGGGGCAAGGCCTTAACTGGGGCCACACGGTGAGGAAAGAGGCCTCCAGGGGCCACAGCCATGGTCCCAAATCTGCTTTTCCCCTCCTCTCCTGGCTATCAGATGCCTAGGCTCTGCTCCAACACTGATGGCTGATTGAGCGACCGAGTGCTGAACACTACCTTCCCTGAATATTGTCCTCCCGTGGAAAGTGGTAAGATGGCACCAGCTCCTTTCCCAGGTCTCTCAAATCCTGTAGCAAAGACAATCAGCATGTGACAGCTATCCTAGCGCAGAGGACAACCCGGCTTGGGGTCATTCTGATCACTGCTGGGCTGCTACCTAGCAGCTAGATGACCTCTCTGTGTCTCAGACTCCTGGCCTGCTAAAAGGGGCAATAAGACTAATTCTATAGGACTGTTGTGGTGATTGAATACCGTATTATACGCGTGAGACAGCTAGCACGGGGCCTCAGCCAACAACAACACTGACCTCAATCCTGACCATTATTCTCCATGTCTTTATTCTTACTGCTGCAGGTGGCAAGGGAAGCAAGGTCAAAGGGCAGAAACTGAACACCCTTGTATACATTTTTCCCTGCAAATCCACTTCTAGCACGGGGTCCCCACAACCCCCCAAGCCTCTCCCCAGCTGGCGGGGTCCCCCGTCAGTTTTTCCGACACTAGGGTCTGAGAACTGGCTCTGGGAATCTTGTTTGTGAGCACAATCTCACCCTTTGTTGTTCAAGTGAACCTGTCTGATTTGGTGAGGGGACAGAGGGAAGGGTGGGGTGCAGAGGGAGAAATGAGGGGAGCAGAAAATGACAGAGGTGAGATTCCAGCAAGACAGAGAAAGTCCAGGAGGGGAGGAGAGCAGAGAGGCAGAAGGATGCCAGGTGAGCGGCTAAGAGGCTGCCGGGCTGGTGGAAGACAGAAGGAAGAGAAGAAAGAAAGACAGGGAGGCAGGGAGATGGACCCAGGGCAGACCCCGAGCGAGCTAGAGGGAGAGGTGAGAGCAGCAAGTTGGGGCGGGGCCTGCTTCAAGCCAGGCCAGTTTGGTCCCACTGGGCCCACAGGTCCCTCTGCTCTATCTGGGCTGTCAATCTATGACCCGGTGAGCTGAGGGAAATGAGCCTGAAACACCTTCTTATGGGTAGGAACAAACACCCTTTTGGGCAGCCCCCTCTGAGGGTGGCCCTGGGTGGGGTGGGGGGTGGCAGCTTCACAAGGGCTCTGCCAAACCAGACTGGCCTCTGTGGGCAGTCTGTGGGCGGGGCTGGGTCCCCAACCAGGGCTAGGGCCCCGGGGACCCTCTGTGGACAAAGACATGGAGGCTCAGGCTCAGGCCCAGGGTGGGGTGAAGAAGGTGTCCAGGCATCCGATCAGCCCCGGGTGGCATCGTCCGTGGGAGCAGGCAGGACGAGGTTGGAGGATGAAGGGACAGCCCCTTATTCCCAGCTATGGCCCACTGCCCTGACTCCAAATACGACCCTTTTCCTTATTATACTCAGATAATAGGACCAGCGCTATGTCTGTACAGAATCACAAAAGATAACGTGTTGGCCCCCAAATAAACATGGGCACCTCTCTCTTGTGCAGCACCAAAGGTACCGAGGAACAGCCTCATACACCCCCCTTCTCTCTGCTCTACTTTCCAAGGCCTTCAGCAAATAGTTTGTGAATTTCTCCAAGGTTTGCCCTCTCAAGGGCAACCCGGGCCCCAAACGCCTGTCCCACCGTTCTGCTTTGTGACCAGCACCCATCTCCTGTTCTGTGACATGCCTGAGGACCCCAAGTGCAGGTTCAGCCCACCCCAAATCAAAGGGGAGCAGCTGTCACAGAGAGAGACTCTGTAGGTGGGGAGCAGGGCCAAAGGACCCAGAGAGGAAGCTACTTCTCAGGGCTTAGCTCTGTTCTTCCAGCCCCGTCCCCACTGGGAGAATACCCTTGCTGCTCCAGCCCATGCTGGCCTCTCCTGGCTCCCTCCTGGCTCCCTCCCAGGCCCCTCCTGACTCTCCCCTGTCAGGATCAGAGAGAGGTTTCAGACACCCTGAGCTCCTCTCCTCGCAGCCCCCTTCCCAGCCCCTGCTCTGGTCCCAGCTCAGCAGGAGATACTTCCTTTAACCCCGCCCACCCATCTCGGGAAAAAGCTAGGGTTTTAAATAGCAAAAACCTCCTTCCACAGAGAATCCCCATTGAGGCTGGGTCCGCAGGCCTGACTCCATGTAACAGAGCAGGTCACTCAGAGACAGTGAGCTCCTGAAGCAGGACCCCGCCTGCTCACCTGCAGATCCTGTCTGTGGTGTGAAGGTATCCCCCTAGCCGCCTGCAGCCAGCTCAGCCCCAACCTTGCACCCCGGGGCCTTGAGTCAAAGCAGAGTCCCTCCCTCCATGTGACCTTCAGTGGCTCCCCAATGCTCTGGGGTGGGAGCCCTGGAGTCTGGCCGGAACTTCTCCACTTCCCAAATGTGCCTTGATCTCGCAGCTCCTGAGGCTTTTGTGAAGGTGGTTCCCTATCCCGGGAGCAGCCTTTCCCATCTCCTTCACCGGCTTCCTCCCCTGACAACTCACAGCCCAGCATTCCCCCGCACCCCCCACACCCCCCATCCCTCCCGCTCCTCCCAGATAGCTCCAGTCGCTAAGTGCCCAGACCGGCGAGTCCTCAAGGGGTTCCTAGAATCTCACAGCACCATCATTTCACTTCTAAAAAGCAAGAAGTGGGAACCAAACATATTGTACGTGATTCTTTTCCCCCAACTCTTAATTTTCTCTGTGTTTCCCCTTACATTTTGGGAGCCTACACAGGGTCAGAAATGCCTAGGTGGAATCTGGTTCTGACTCTTCCCAGGGAGGAAGTTTCCAGCGAATTGTTTAGGTGGGGCTCCGTCTCCTCACCTGTGAAATTAGGAGAAGCCATTCCCACAGGTGCTATGGGGCACGAGGAGTGTGTATAGCACTTGACATTGTGCTGGGCACTTACAAGGTGCTTGATCAATGGGGCCCTCATCATCTATCTTGACTTTGATATAACAGTAACAATATAACAGCTTTGGCCTGCAGCCATGTTACGTAAACAAAACACAATGGGAGGCACTGGAATCTGCCCGTTGGAAAGAACCACCTGTTCTCTGTGTCAGGCGGCAAGGAGAAGCCAGGGGGAAGGAGAAAGAGGTAGGAGAAGGAGTCTGGTTTCTTGAGTTCCACACAGGCAAAAGATGCCACAAAAGCAGCCACTGGGACTCAGGGACCAGACAGAGGGTTCTGGTGCGAACTGCTTTTCCAGCATCAGAACGGCACAGCAGGAGCTGACAGCAGCCCCAGCCCCGAGAGGCTTCCCAGATTTTCCCAAAAGATGGGGGAGTACAGCGTCCTGGAAAGTAAAGATAGGCAGGCGGTGCTGAGAGCAGGTGGGAGAGGAGAGCTTGGCCTCAGCATGAGGTCTGGGGGCTGGGTCAGAACATGGGGACTCTCTCCAGGAAGCAGGTGGAGCCTCTTGGGGTTAACAGCAGGGGTGGGGACTCCTCTGCATGTTCTTTTTAGAAAGAACACTTTGGAGTACCTGGGTGTCTCAGTCGGTTAAGTGTCCGACTTTTGATTTTGGCTCAGGTCATGATCTCAGGGTGGTGAGATCGAGCCCCATAACAGACTCCTCTCTGGGGAATGCAGTCTGCTTAAGATTCTCTCTCTCCCTCTCCCTCTGTCCCTCCCTGTCACTGAGACATGCGCTTGCTCTCTCTCTCTCTCCCTCTCTGGAAAACAAAAACAGAAACAAACAAACAAACAAAGAAACCTCTCTGACCACCAAGCATGAAGGAAAATTAGAGAAGGTCAGGTACATTCAACACGCACCTAGGTATTGCTCATGCAGGTGCACCAGCACTGGAAACACAAAAATGAATCCTCCCCTGGGTGTCTTCTCCTAAATTATAGCATGAACAATTCTATCTGCACTTGACCCCCAGTGCCATGGCATTCTCTCTTCTCAGCTCGATGCACCTGCCCATGCTCACAGCCTGCTGCGGAAAACAGGCCTGTCCATGGCTGTCAAACAATGAAGTCATGCACCGGGGGAGGGGTGTGCCAAGGAGCACATCCAAGGAAAGCATCCTCGACCCAACCAAAACAGGTCCATCGAAAGGAAACGGGTAAGGGAGAAATATCCTGTGAGTCTCTATTATGCAGGGAGTCCACAGGAAAATCCCTGCCTTGAAACACTTGCTAATCTATTTGTAAAAACATGTATAACTGTTTATCTGTAAGTATATACAATATATAAATATATACAAATATATAATTATTTATAATATATATAATAGAAAACATTTATCTAAATTAAATATATTAAATATGTATCATTTTTAAGCTGTATGATTCTATTTCTATAAAGTTCTAAGAAACTCAAACTAAAAGGTAGAGACAGAAAGCAGATTATTAGTTGCCTGGGGACAGGGATGGGCAGGGAGAGGGCATTCAAGAGATTATAAAAGGGCACAGGGACACGACTTGGGGGGGGGGGTACGTTTATTTTCCCCATGGTGGTGATTCCATGGGTGTCTGCGTATGTCAAAATTTATCAAACTGCAAACTTTATGTATGTACAGTTTATTGTACGTCAGTTATTCCCTCAATACAGCTGTTAATCAGGAAAGCTGTCGCCATGGGCAGGGGACACACCGGGATCTTCCGGGATACAGAGACATTCTAGTCCTTGACCTGAGTGGGGGATACACGAAGTTCTTTTCAATTATGACTCATTAAGCTGAAGACGATGCTTTTTATGTTTTACCCACCTTTATTGTGGTTATTTTTCACATTTTTTGCAGCTTTATTAGATCACATACTATGCAATTCACTCATTTAAGATGTACATTTCAGTGGCTTTTGGTGTACTCACAGGTGTGTGTGTGTCTATCACTAGCCGATTTTAGAGTATTTTCATCATCTCAAAAAGAAACCTCATACTCCTTTTTTTTTTTAAGATTTTATTTATTCATTTGACAGAAAAAGAGAGCACACATGAGTGGGGGTGAGGGACAGAAGGAGTAGCAGACTCCCTGCAGAGCAGGGAATCCGATATGGGACTCGATCCCAGGAAGCTGGGATCACAACCTGAGCCAAAGGCAGATGCCCAACCGACTGAGCCACCCAGGCATCCCTGCCTCTCATACTCTAGCAACCAACCTCCATTTCCCCACCCCCACCCCACTCCTAGCTCTAAGCAACCATTGATCTATTTTCTATTCCTCTATTCTGGATATTTTATATGATGAGAATTGTGCAATGTGTGGTATTTAGGGACTGGCGTCTTTCACTTAACACAATGTTTTTATGCTTCATTCATTGGAGTATGAATCAGCACTTTGTTCCTCTTTATGGCTGATCAGTATTTCATTGTATGGCTATACAACATTTTGTTTATCTGTTCATCAGTTGATGGGCATTTGGGTGGTTTCCACTTTTGGCTATTGTGACCAGTCCTGCTGTTAACATTCATGTACAAGTTTTTTTTCTTTTTTTTTTTTTTTAAGATTTTATTTATTCATTTGAGAGAGAGAGCACGTGAGCAGGGGGAGGAGCGGAAAGAGGACAATCAGACTCCAAGCTGAGCACCGAGCCGAACATGGGGCTCAATCCCAGGACACCAAGATCATGACCTGAGCCGAAATCAAGACTCAGATGTCAACTGACTAAGCCACCCAGGTGCTCCACAAGGTTTTTCCCTTTTTTATGAAACTATGTTTTCATTTCTCTTGGGTATATACCTAGGAATGAAATTGCAGGCTTATATGGTAATCTGTGTTTAATTGAGGAACTACCAGTGTGTTTTCCAAAGTGGAGGCAGGGCTCCAGTTTCTCCATATCCTTGACTACACTTGTTATTATCCAACCTTTAATGTTAGCTCCCCTAGTATTTGTGAGAGGTTGCTTCATTGTGGCTTGGATTTGCATTTCCTTTATGACTAATAATGTTGAGCATTTTTTCATGTGCTTATTGGCCATCTCTATATCTTCCTTGAACAAATGTCTATTTATATCTTTTGTCCATTTTTAATATTGGGTTTTGTCTTTTTATGATTGAGTTCTTTTTATTTTTTATGTTTATTATCTTTTATTTCATTATTATCTATTATTATTACCTTTTATTTATTATTTTACTGTCTTTTATTTTGTCTTATTATCGAGTTCTTTATTATTAAGAGTTCTTTATTCTAGATACAAGTCCCTTACCAGATATATGCTTTATAACTATTTTCTCTGATTTTATAAGTTGTCTTTTGACTTTTTTTTGGTGGTGCCTTTTAAGTTTTGGTGAAGTCCAATTCATTTACATTTTTCTTCACTGCTCATGGTTCTGGTGTCGTATTCAGAACCCTTTGCCAAATCCAAGTTCATTAAACTTTACTAAAGTTTATTAGAATTTACTCTTTTGCTTTCTCCTAAGTATTTTTATAGTTTTAGGTCTACATTTAGGGCTTTCATCCATTTTGAGTTCATTTTCGTATATGGGGTCCAACTTCTTTCTTTTGCATGTGGTTATCATTTATCTCATCACCATTTGTTAAAAATACTGTTCTTCCCTCATTAAGTGATCTTGGCACTAATGATGAAAATGGTTGGCCATAGATGTGTGACTTTATTTCTGGACTCTCAAATCTATTCTGCCTGTGTATGTATCCAGCCTTATGCTAGCAACATCACATCTTGATTACCATTGCTTTGTTCTTAAGTTTTGAAATAAAGACATGTTTCCTTTGCCCTGTTATTCTTCTTCAAGATTATTTAGGCTATTCTGAGTGGCTTTCCATATGAATTTTAGGACAAGATTATCAATTTCTACAAAGTAGTCAGCTGAGACTCTGGTGGGGACTGTACTGAACCCTTAGATCAGCTGGGCATGTGTTGCCATCTAACAACGTTCAGTCTTTCAGTCCCTGAACTGGGGTTGTTTTCCAATTACTTAGATAGTCTTTCATTTCTTTCAATAATTTTTTGTAGTTTTCAGTATGAGTTTTGTACTTCTTTTGTTAAGTTTATTCCCAAGTTTTTTTTTTTATTCTATAAAAACGGAATTGTTTTCTTTTTTTAAAGATTTTATTTATTTATTTGACAGAGAGCGAGTGCATGAGCTAGGGGAGGCAGAGAAGCAGACTCCCCACTGAGCAGGGCGCCCAAACAAGGGGCTCCATCCCAGGACACTGAGATCACGACCTGAGCCAAAGGCAGACGCTTAACCGATTCAGCCACCCCAGGGTTAATTTCTTAATTTTACTTTCAGATTTTTTTTTTTTTTGCAAATGTATAGAGAGATACAAATGATTTTTGTATATTGATTTGTTATCCTGCAACTTTGTAGAACTCATTTATTAGTTCTAATAGGTTTTTCAGGGATTCTTTAGAATCTTCTGTATACAAGATGATGTCATCTGCAAATATAATTTTACTTCTTCCTTTCCAATCTGGATGCCTCTTATTTCGTTTTCTTACTAAATTGCCCTGGCTAAAACCTCCAGAACAATGTTGAATAGAAGTAGTGACAGCAAACGTCTTTGTCTTGTTTCTGGTCTTCGAGGATAAGCATGCACTCTTTCACCATTAAGTGTGATGTCAACTGGTAGGGTTTTTTGTAGATGCCCTTTATGAGGTTGATAAAATTCCCTTCTATTTAGAGTCCAGGGAATGCTTTTATCATGGTGTTTACAATTGTTGTATCTTCCTGATGATTTGACTCTTTTATCATTGAAAGTGTCCCTTTTCCTCTCTAGTAACATTTTCTTGTTGTTTTAAAGCCTATTTTCTCTGATAACAATAGAGTCACTTTAGCTTTCTTACGGATGCTACTTGCACGATACGTTTTTCAATCCTTTCACTTTACATTTATCTCTACCTTTGACTATAGCCTGTGTCTCCTATAGACAGTATATAGGGGGATCATTCTTTTCAATCCACTCCGACAATCTCTGCTTTTTATAGAATCATTTAATCATTCCCATTTACTGTATTACTGAGATAGCTGGATTGACGTCGGCCACTGTCACTTCTTGTTTTCTATATCTCATACTGTGTCTGTTCTTCTCTTCCTCCTTTACTGCTTTCTTTTACATTGAGTATTGTTTAACCCAGCATTTTATCTTTCATGTTTTATTTTCACTATTTTTGAGAGTTTTTTTTTTTTTTAAGTGGTTGTTCTGGGGGCACCTGAGTGGCTCGGTCAACTGAGCATCTGATCTCTGAGGTCATGATCTCAGAGTCATGAGATCAAGTCCAGCATCAGACTTCTGCAATCAGCGTGGAGTCGGCTTGAGATTCTCTCTCCCTCTGCTCTTCCACCCCCAAAAATAAATAAATCAATCTTTTAAAAGTGGTTATTCTTCAGTTTGCCATGTATATCTCAACTATCTAATCAATTACCTATTTATACTAGATTATTCCAGTGATATGTGGAAATAGACTTCATTATAACTCTATTTTCCTTCTGCCTTTTTGTGGTATTATTGTTATACATATTGTATGTATTATGTTACTAAGCCAACGACGCATTCTTATTAGCTTACCATCTGTAGTCATTTCCTTCACCCAGTGCAGCTTCTCAGATGTTTTCAGATGCTCCAACCCACTTCCTTTATGCTATTTTGGTAAAAACATCACATTTCTATATGTTATAGACCCAACAATACATTCTGTGCATATCATTTAACACATTGGCTCTTTAAAGCCATTACAAAAAGAAAGAAGTTATGCATTTTCACCATCTTTTAAAATTGCATAATTATATTTACTAGTGTTCTTTTTGTCACATATGGATTCAAATTATCATCTGGGGTCACTTGCCTTCAAACTCAAGAACTCCTTTACTCAAGTATTTCTTGCAAGGAGGGTCTGGTGGCAACAAGTTCCCTCAATTTTTGCTTATCTTGAAAAATCTTTATTTTTTTAAAGACTTTATTTATTTATGTGACAGACAGAGATCACAAATAGGCAGAGAGGCAGGCAGAGAGAGAGGGGGAAGTAGGTTTCCTGCTGAGCAGAGAGTCCGATGCGGGGCTCAATCCCAGGACCCTGAGACCATGACCTGAGCCGAAGGCAGAGGCTTTAACCCACTGAGTCACCCAGGCGCCCTGAAAAAAATCTTTATTTTGATTTTAATTTTGAAAAATAGATTTTGTGGAAATAGGATTCTTGGTTGACAGTTTTCTCTTTGACCATTTTTAATGTTATCCCAAAGCCTTTTGCCCTTTATTTTTTCTGCTGAGGAGTCAGCAATTAGTATTCCTAGGGGTTGTCTTCTAAACAATGAGCCCTTTTTTCTGTTGCTGCTTTCAAGATTTTCTCATTGTGTTGGCTTTCAACATTTTACTATGATTTGTCTGTTTATGTATCTCTTCGCCTTTGTACTGTGTGATTTTTTTGGGCTCCCTGGATGTGTAGGTTCCTGTTCTTCAGTAAATCTGGGGAATTTTTCAGGCACTATTTCTTCAAATGTTTTTTCTGTTCATTTCTCTCTCACCTCTACTTCTGGTATTTCCATTATATGTATGTTGGTGTCTCATGTTTCCATGAGGCTCTCTTTACCTTTCTTTATCCTTTTTCCTCTGTTCTTCCACTTGCATAATCTCTATTGGTAGAGTTCCACATTTGCATATACTTTCTTTTGCCAGTTCAAATCTACTGTTGAGCCCTGTAATGAATTTTTAATTTGTTATTGTACTTTCTGTTCCATAATTTCTATTTTGTTCCTTTTTATAATTTTATCTCTTTCTCTATTTGATGCAATAGTGTCATCATACCTTCCTTTACTTCCTTCATCATGGTTTCCTTTAGTTCTATGAACATGTTTATAATGACTACTTGAAAGTCTTTTTCAAATAAATCTGGTATCTGGTCTCTCTCACAAGCAGCTTCTATACTCTGCTTATTTTCCAGTAAATGGGCCATACTTTATTTTTCGTGCTTTGTAATTTTTTGTTGGAAACTGGACATTTTATATATTTTTTAAGATTTATTGATTTATTTAAGAGAGAGAGAGTGCAAGCAGGGGGAGGAGCAGAGGGAGAGGGATGGAGAGAGATTCTCAATCAGACTCTGTGCTGAGCTCAGAGCCTGACGCAGGGCTCGATCTCACAACTTTGAGATCATGACCAAAGCCAGAACCATGAGTTGGATGCTTAACTGACTGAGCCACCCAGGCACCCCAGAAACTGGACATTTTAGATAACATATGACAGCAATTTTGGGTACCACTCTGCCCCTCCCTCCTCCTTGGGCTTGTTATTGTTATTTGCTTGTTTATTTGTTTAATGACTGACTGGATTATTTGAGGGAAGTTTATTTCACTCCCACAGTGTGCAGCCTTTAGTGCTGTCCCTCAGGAGGTTCAACTTTGGTTATGCCCACAGTACCCTGGGATGACAGTGGTTTGGGTATGGGTTTCTTCCTCTCTTTCCATGACCATACCCAGCATTTAGGCTCCATTCATTGCTCTACTGTTTTCAACAATACCTTGGAAGCATAAATTGCTCTACAAGTTAGTCCAATCAAACTCCTGCACTTTTGAAGAAACAGTGTCCAAGGTCAATGTCTGATTTTTGTTCTGATGCCAGAAGGACTCCTCTTACTCCCTGCTTCTGTCCCACAAATAACCAGCCTACAGTTTATTTTTTTAATATTTTATTTATTTATTTGATAGAGACACAGAAAGAGAGGGAACACAAGCAGTGGGAGTGGGAGAGGGAGAAGCAGGCTCCCCACCAATCAGGGAGCCCGACATGGGGCTCAATCCCAGGACCCCGGGATCATGACCTGAGCAGAAGGCAGACACTTAATGACTGAGCCACCCAAGCTTCCCACTGTTCTCGAAAGTACTATTAGGCTCAAACTTTTTCATGCCCTGCAAATGAGATAAGTTTTTCTGGAAAGATATAAGGTACTATTTGTTTTATGGTCTGTTTCTACCACCAGGCAAAATCTGAGCTAGGGCTCCGGAGCTGTGGGGAGGGATAATGGCAAACTTCTCTCTCTGTGACACTCCTGCTGTAGCAGCTGAACATCCTGTGGGTGATGGTGGAGAAACAACCTGGGGTCCCCTCAGCTTGCCTCTCCTGGTGTGGAACGTCCACCTCACAAGCTGGGGCATGGGTGACCAGAGACCCAGTATTCTCGGCACACCATTCCATGAGCAGGGGGTGACTGTGGCCCCAACCTCTCCTCCAGAGTCACTGAGGACTCAGCTTCAGCAACAAGGAGCTGGGGACAGGATGAGAAATGCTGAAGTCCTGCTCCTCCCAGCAAGAAAACCCTCTGGCTAGAGGCAGTGAAGAGGGAGCCCTGTTTCTTGTCTGCACCAATCTCAAGAGGAGTCTCCATCCCACGGAGCCAGGGTGGGAGAGGGAGGGAGCAGTCTTGGTTCGAACACCACAGATTCTCAATTTCTTATAATTGAGTTTTCACCAACGTTCATAACCGTTATGGAGTTTTCAGAGATATTTCCGTTATTTGTTGTTTACCCTGAGAACCATCTTCTGAGGCTTTCAATGTTGCATCGTATTTGGGGTTTCTCGGGGTAGTTGTCACCTGTTTCACTTGGGAACGGGTCGGCAGAGCTCTTCACGCTGTCATGCTTGAAGGTGATCCATATTTCATGTTTTTGAATTTTGACTTCTTTAAATGTATACTTAGGTACGTATTACGGTGGAAGTATTGAATGTTTCAGGAAAGCTATTAGCTAAAAGAGATGCAATAAGCATTCAGATTCATAAATTTTCTTATTATGTTCTCCCTTCATACTAGACAGTGGAGGTTTGCAGTACACAAATGCTTTTATCTGGCCTTCTAAACTATGTGTACCTTCCCACTTGTCTTAGAAGTTGAGATCAATTTCTGTTTCATTCACAGGCTCATCTGTACTCTAATTGCTTTTAGAAGATTAAAAAAAAACCTACAATTAAGCTATATCTCTGTAAGCCTCACTGGTGGCTTAGACATCATAGAATTGTCATCTGCCCATTTTTTTTTATGACATTCAGTTTATATCTACATTGGATGGGCAGCTACTGGGAATATTGCATCATTTTTTATTTTATTTTGTTTTGTTTTGTTTTGCTTTATTTTATTTTATTTTATTTTGCTTATATTGTTTTGCCCTTCCTTGTAGTCATTAGGTATGGTATCTCTGTCATCCCTTTGGATGTATTATTATATTTATTGTATGCATCGATCTTGTCTCAAGTGGTTCATTTCTTTTTCATAGGTGACAAATTTTTTTTGCCTTCCACACCTCATCCAGAAATTCTTCCATTCGTTTGCTTTAAAATACTTTGTCCTGGTGAACAATGTACAGTAAAAGACCTGTATATTTGCTCTTTCTGTTCTTCCTTCCTTCCTGATATGCCAAGGTTCTGTATTTTATCATTTCCTCTCCATTTCAAGACTTTCTTTGGCCATTCTTTTAGTATAGATCTGTAGATGACAAATTATCAGTTTTCCTTCATCCAAGAACGTCTCAATTTTTCTCTTCACATCTGAAGGATATATTCAGAATTCTTTTTTTGTTTTTAAGATTTTACCAATCCATTTGAGAGAGAGCGTGTGTGCAAGCGTGAGCAGGGCAGGAGGGTGCAGAGAGAGAGAGAGAGAGAAGCAGACTCCCTGCTGAGCAGGGAGTCCAACACAGGGCTCTATCCCAGGACCTTGGGATCATGACCCAAGCCAAAGGCTGTTGCCCAGCTGATGCAACGCAACCACCCAGGCACTCTGCTCTGGAGGTAGAATTCTAAGTCAACAGTTCTATTCTTGCACTTGAAAAATGTTATATCACTTCCTTCAGACCTCCGTTCTTTCTTTCTTTTTATTATTAAAGTAAATTTGACATACTCCGTGGTTTTTGATGAGAAATTCACCGTTATTTGAATTTTTTATTTATAAATATAGTGTTGTTTCCCTCTCATTGCTTTTAAGACTTTTTTTTTTTTTTTTTTTTTTTTTTTGCTTTAGTTTTCTGGAGTTTAATCACATGTCTTAGCATGGGCTTCTTTGGTTTTATCCGCTTGGTTTCACTAAGCTGCTTGAATCTGGAGATTTATGTATTTTGCCAAATTTGGTAGAATTTCAGCTGCTATTTATTCTGATATTTTGTCAGCTCCACCTGTTTGTCCTCTTCTTGGGGACCACAATCTCATAAAAAGTTTTAGATAGATAGTTAAATTGATTGATTGATTTACAGGTCCCCAAGGCTCTGCTCTTTCTTTTCCTTTTTTTCAGTTTCATTTCTCTTGGTTACTCAGATTGAGTGATTTTTGTTGTTCCATCTTCAAGTTCACTGGTTCTTTCCTCTATTCTCTCCATTTTGCTGTTAAACTAATCCCATGAGTTTTTTAGTTCAGTTTTTTTTTTTTTTTCACTTCTAAAATTACTATTTGGTTGTTCTTTATCTCTTCTATTTCTTTGCTGAGACCTTCTTTTTCTTTGCTGAGAACTTATTTTTTTATTTCTTGTAAGTGTGTTTATAATTGCTTGTTGAAGCATTTTTATGATGGCTGTTTTTAAATCCCTCTTCAGATAATTCCAGCATGTCTGTCATCTCACTTTTGTTAGCTGTTGATCATCTCTTTTTCATTCAAGCTGAGATCTTCCTGGATTTTGGAATAATAAGTGATGTTTTATTGTACTCTTAGCATTTGAGTCATTTGCAATGAGACTCTGGTTCTTATTTATATTTTCTGTTTTAGCTGACTTCCTCTGACACTGCTCCAGTGAAGAAAAGGGTCAGAGGAAGTGTATCACCCCATTACTGCCAGGTGGGGCAGAAGTCCAAATTCCCCACTCTATTTCCATGGGTACCCTAGAAAGGAGGGGAACCATGTTACTGTTAAATGCATAGGAAGCCTCTTCTGACACCACCCTGACTGGAAGGGAGGGGCAAATCATTACTGCTCCCCATATGGTTGGCATGGTCTTTGCTGAAGGAGATGGGGGAAGGGGTCATAATTTTTCTTGTTTTTTCTCTGATATTTGACTGAGTTGGATGGCTGTTGTCTAAAAGTTTTTTGCCTGGGTGGCTCAGTGCAATAAGCCTCTGCCTTCGGCTTAGGTCATGATCCCAGGGTCCTGGCATCGAGCCCTGCTTCTTTCTCTCCTCCCTGCTTGTGTTCTTTCTTGCTATCTCTGTCTCTCTCCAATAAATAAATAAAATCTTTTTTTTTTTTTTTTTAATTTTCTCTGATGCTTGACTGGTCCTCAAGCTAGGAAGAACAGGCTTTTATTCAGGTCTTCTTTGTCTGTGCTTCTAAGCATTTTGGGTGGCCAGCATCCAGTCCAGGGTATATTAGGCAAACAAACAAACAACAAATCTGAGAACTCATGACTGTCATTCCTTGGGTCCCAGGGTCCCTGGCCAGTATACCTTCTTTTTTCCACCTTTTGGAATCTTCTTCAGTTTGTTTTATGTATAATGCCCAAGGTATTTAGCTGTACTGAGTGGGAGGAATAAGAGGACGTGCCTAAGAGGAACTATATTCCATGGGCAAGACAACATCTTGCTTTCCTTGTCCTAGACATTCTGCATAATTGTTTTCCATTCCCCTTTCTCAACTTGCACTTTGATACATTCCTAGTTTCACTGGTCTTCAGAGACACTGATGGTAGGAGGCAAAGACAGAAAGGATTTGTTTGCAGTTTGTTTAGAAAAAAAAAAAAAAAAAGAAAACGGTACCTGCACCTGAACACCTCAGTCTTTCAGTATTCCTGAGTTGCCTGGGAGAAAACAAATCTCAAATCCACATGAGTGGCGGCTCCATGACACACACTAGTTTTCATCTCAAAATGCACCATCTCCTATTTGTCCAAGACACTGTGCAGATCCAAAAACCATCATCCTGTTTGAGGTGGGGAGGGTATGCAGAAAAATCTGATGGTGTAATTAAAGTTTGAAGAAAATGGACCAATGAAAAGATTTCCTTTAGCACCCTTAGCCACATCTTTGCCCAAGTCAGCCTTTAGTCAGTAGAGGTCTTCAGACTGTTCAGCACTGAGAAACAGTGATGCCTTTCATGAGCATCTCTCCAGCTTAGCCTCTGAACTCCAGCTGGGCCAGATGGGCAGTCTGCAGAGTAGGCCTTGGAGTTTGCTTAGGTGCCCCTCAGTGCCCCCATTCCTTGTCTCAGTGGGCACCAGTGTGAAGGAGAGAGAGAGAGTTTGCTCTGGCCTCGTGCTGGCTGTGGTATAAAACCCCATGAGGGCACTTACCAGCTAATGTGACTTTGTTTATTTTCTCAACTCAACCTCTCTTACTCCCTCTATAAAGTGGAAATAACAGAAGGTAACTTAATGGAATTATTGAAGGCATAGAAACGGTTTGTGAAGTTTCTGGCACATAATTTCTATTTGATCTACATCAGCTATTATTACCATAGGCAGAGAATTCCAACATAAATAAAAGTCCTCCAGGGGCACTTGGCTGGTTCAGTCCAAAGAGCGTGAGACTCTTGATTTCAGGATCATGAGTTTAAGCCCCTTGTTGGGCAGAGAGTTACTTTAAAATGAATGAATGAATGAATAAAAAATAAAGTCCTCCAATGTAAATATTTTAGATACCATGAGAAGTGCGTGAGTATGTACAGATGGATGATTATATTTCCCAGGTAAGAGGGTAGTAGCTGAAGTGCATCTTGTATACAACTACTAACTTCACATAAGCTATATTCTTGAGTTATTATTACCACCACCACCACCACCACCACCCCTCAGATTATATTATCCTTGTTTTTTTCACATTCCACATTTAAGATGCTTAAAATTTCTTATGCCAAAGCAACATTCTAATCTCACATCTCAAGGCCAAGCAGGGACACAGGTGCATGTTAAAAGGACTTCTTCAAGCTAAAGGTAAACTCTAATGGAGTATAGATCTCAGCTAATCATGGTTTAAAGGGTGGGGACAAGATTATTATGTAAATAAGACTTCTTTGTCTTTATGATCACAGTAATACCATTTTTACCCTTCACTTTTCTTAGGTGAGCTATAAGGTTCCTGTAATCATTCTGATTACACAATTAATCTGTTTAAATGCCCATAGTCCCTGGAGTCTATGTCATTTGGCCTTAAGGTTGAATAATTCAGGCATAACCACAAGTCCAGGGATGGCAAGTAGGTTTTATGTTTTATCCCGCATGTCAGTGCCCATTGATTTGGAATGTCTGCCTGGAAACAGATCCTAATCCAGGCCTAACTTGGGCGGGGCGGGGAAGCGCAGTAATTGATTAACCATGTCTGCAATGGACCAAAAATGGGTACGTAGTGAGTATGCTAGGTATTTGCAATTTCTGCATACACCATAGCAGTAACATTTTATGTCTGTAAACTGATACAATCTCTGTCACATATTCTTCTACCTCCTCCACCTCTTTTTCTTCCTCTTCTTTTTTTTAACATTCATTTTATTTTTCTTTTAAGATTTATTTACTTATTTGAGAGAGAATGTGCAGAGGGAGAAGGGGAAGAAGGAGAGAGACACTTTAAGCAGACTCCACGCTGAGTGCCGAGACCAGCACAAGGCTCAGTCTCACAACCCTGAGATCACGACCTAGAGTCATGATGTTTCACTGACTGAGCCACCCAAGTGCCCCTTAAACTCTCATTTCAAAGCCTAAAAACTATTCTAGTTTGTGGGACATACGAAGGCAGACTATGTGCTTGAGTGGGCCCACAGGCTACCGTTTACTAATCTCGACACTAAAGGCTTGAACATGGTACTATGCGAATATAACTCTTTCTGGCACATATTCTGGCCAGAATTGCTTTCCCTGGAAAACTATAACCCAGTGGAAACAAGGTAAATATCTAATATCTAGCCTATTTTTTAATAAAAAGCAACTCTTTCAAAAAGTGATATAAGTATCGGGGCGCCTGGGTGGCTCAGTGGGTTAAAGCCTGTGCCTTCAGCTCAGGCCATGATCTCAGGGTCCTGGGATTGAGCCCCACATCAGGCTCCCTGCCCAGCGGGGAGCCTGCTTCCCCCCCCCACCAGCCCCCACCTACTTGTGATCTCTGTCAAATAAATAAATAAATAATCTTTTTAAAAAGGCAATATAAATATTAAGGATATAGAACAAGTCTTAAAGAAATGTAGCATTGATACACTAACACCATTCAGTCCATCTAAACTTTTATCAATTTCTGTACTTATGAATGTTGTATGTATCTTTCTTTAATGTTAAAAAAAAAAAAAAGTCCTCCTAACTGTATATTTCTTCATTCATTCTTGCTTTGAGCCTGTCCACTGTTGACTGTGGCCGTCTGTCTGTTTCCGTTGTAGCTTTATAGTTTTTTGGGGTCTTAATGGCAGCATTTTGCTGACATGAGACATCACTTGAAAATCCCCACTTAGCTCAAAGATCTTTTTTTTCCAATCGCTTCTAAATTCTTCCAAAAAGGAGCTTGTCTTTCTGGTTTTTTTCCTGCCCCAACTCATAATTCGAATAGAAAAAAGAAATTCTATGGTTTGGGGATAGTCCACAATTACAACTCTTCAAGACTCACTTTCTATTCACCATAATGAAAATAATATAAATATGTGACTGATATTTATATAAATGATTCCTCAGTGGAGCAAATTACTGGAGAGAGAATATTCCCACTTTTTCCTGTCTGATCTGCTTCCTATTCACCCTTAACCTTGATTTGTGTTCACACTCTGAGCTACATAGAAAGATATCTCTGGTGGGTTATCTCCAACTAGTGTTATTTACCTCCCAAAACTTCTGCCCTGAACTGTAGGTCAACATTTTTTGCTCTTCAGTCCTGAACTATAAATAGGTCTTTCCAGTTTTCTCAAACAAGTGATTTCTGGAAAGTGAAGCCAAATCATGGAGGCCCTCAAATGTACAGTGAGGAGAGTGTACTTTATCTAAAGGCAGTGGATTTGCAGGGGGGTGTTCAGTGTTTGGTTGTCTAAGTTCTTTATATATCTTGGATATTAGTCCTTTATCAGATAAATCATTTGCAAATATCTTCTCCCACCCAGTCAGTTGGTTGCCTTTTCATTTTGTTGATAATTTCCTTTGCTTTGCTCCTTTGAGGAGCAGGTCCTCAAACACGTTGTGGCCCACACACCTAGAATGTTCTCAGCCCAGAGCAAACAGCAGGGAAGACTTACTGGGTAGCTTGGTAAGGAAATGAATGGGGAACTAAATGGCAGAGGTTGGCCTGCCCATGGGTCTCCTGCTCCATCCTCTGCAAAAGTGGGGGTTTTGGGGTAGTCCCCATAGTTTCTTTTTGCTTTTGATTCCCTTGCCTGAGGAGACATATCTAGAAAAATGTCTCTATGGCTAATGTCAAAGGGATTACTGTCCATGTTTTCTTCTAGGATTTTTATGGTTTCAGGCCTCACATTTAGGTCTTTAATCCACTGTAAGTTTATTTTTGGGTATGGTGTGAGAAAGCGGTCCAGTTTCATTCTTTTGCATGTAGCTGTCTGGTTTCCTCAGCACCATTGCAGACAATAGACTGTCTTTTTCCCATCATATATTCTTGCCTCCTTTGTCTTCATTAATTACATGGTCAGTCTTTATAAAGTTTAGCCATTCTAATAGGTAAGCAGTAGTAACTCATCCTGGTTTCCATTTGTATTCCCCTAATGGCCAGTGATGTTGAGCATTTTTTCTTGATTATTTGCCATTCATATGTCTTTTTTGGTGAAGTGTCTATTCAAATCTTGGGTCTATCTTTTTTAATTGGGTTGTTTGTTTTCTAATTATAGAGTTTCTTAATATAGTTATATAAATTTCAATATATATATAGTACTTTATATATACATATTTAAATATTTTTTGTTTTTTGTTTTTTTAATAATAACTTTTTTAAAGATTTTATTTATTTATTTGACAGACAGAGATCACAAGTAGGCAGTGAGGCAGGCAGAGAGAGAGAGAGGAAAAAGCAGGTTCCCTGCTGAGCAGAGACCCCGATGCGGGGCTCGATCCCAGAATCCTGGGATCATGACCTGAGCCGAAGGCAGAGGCTTAACCCACTGAGCCACCCAGGCACCCCTTAAATATATGTTTTTGCAAAGATTTTTCTCTCCCTGTCTATGGCTTGTCTTTTCATTCTCTGGAAGTGTCTTACAGAGAACAGAACTTTTTTTTTAAAGATTTTATTTATTTATTTGACAGAGAGTGACATAGTAAGAGAGGGAACACAAGCAGAGAGAGTGGGAGAAGGAGAAGCAGGCTTCCCGTGGAGTAGGGAGCCCAATGTGGTGCTCAATCCCAGGACCCTGGCATCATGACCTGAGCCTAAGGCAGACGTTTAACAACTGAGCCACCCCGGCACCCTGAGAGTAGAAGTTTTTAGTTCTGGTGAACTCCAATATATTAATTTGGCATTTTTTTTTTGGACATGGATCATTCTTCTGATGTCATATCAAAGACACCTTCATTTAACTCAAGGTCACAAAGACTTTCTTTTAGGATTTCTTCTAGAAGTTTTATAGTTTTAACAATTTTGCCTTTCGGTTTGTGATATATCTTAAGTTCATTTCAAATTTGGTTTAGGAATATGACTCATCCTGAGTGAGAGGTATGAATCAAAGTGAGAGGTATGAATCAAACTCTATTTTTTCATCTATCGATATCTAATTGCTGTAGCACCACTTGAGGGAAAAACCATCCTTTCTGCACTAAACTGCCTTGCATCTTTGTCACAAATCAATGGTCCATATATTCATGGATTTGTTTACGTACTCTTCCTTTTCCTCCACGAGTCAGGAAGAAATGGAAACTGTGGACTATCCACAAACCATAGAATTTCTTTTTGTGAGTATGTCTTGATCTCCAACCAGGGAGGGAACTCCATGACAACAGGAGCAGGTCCTCAAACACGTTGTGGCCCACACACCTAGAACGTTCTCAGCCCAGAGCAAACAGCAGGGAAGACTTACTGGGTAGCTTGGTAAGGAAATGAATGGGGAACTAAATGGCAGAGGTTGGCCTGCCCATGGGTCTTCTGCTCCATCCTCTGCTTCCATCAATTTCCAGCGGCTCTGAGTAACTCATGTGTCTAATCTACCTCTGCCCCTGGGACCTGATCCAGCCCTTTGTAAGGTAGAAGGGAAAACCAAGCAGTCCCTGGTTTCAGGAAAGGGAGAGTCCATGGGGGACTTTCTCCCTGATCAAGTTCTGGGAAAGCTGAGGCAGAAGTATCGTAGCCATCAACTGTCCTTGAAGTAGCCTTTGCTTTTCTCCCTTCCCTTCAAAGCCTGAAGGTTTAATAATGATCAGGGGGAAAGGGTATATGTTCCCATCCACAACTGTAAAAGAAGAGGAGCTGCTGAGGCCACAAGCCTGGGTCTTCCCAGACCTATGTGTCATGGGCAGCATCTCATGCTGTCCCTGCACCATGAGGCATAGGTAAAAAGGGGAGGTCTGCAGCACACAGGAGTCAAGTCCCTTGCCTGAGGTCACATGGAGCTCCGTGGAGGGTGTCAGTCACCGGAACCTTCAAATCTAAGACTCCTGGCCTGTTGGCCTTGGCCCTGGCAGTGAGGTGGTGTCGTCGGGCACCCCTGTAGCACAGGGGAAGGCTCTCCTTGCAGATAGTAGCTCAGAGTAATTGCAAAGGGCCTGGGAATCCACAGTCACTCCAAAGATTACCTCCATTCTGACAAAATAACAACACACACATTTACTTGGTGCCAATTTTCCCAGTTAAAGTAGTTGAGTGCTATATTGGTGACTAGGTATAAATTCATGTTTTAAAAATCAAATGGCATGCTTTTCAATTTCATTACATAGTCTATCAAACCATGTAAACAAGAGGCCCAGCTGCTATTATGGTCCTTAACGTTTTGTTGATGTCCTTTTTTTTTTTTAAACATATAATGTATTATTTGTTTTAGGAGTACAGGTCTGTGATCCACTAGTCTTACACAATTCACAGCGCTTACCACAGTTCATACCCTCCCCAGTGTCCATCACCCAGCCACCCCATCCCTCCCACCCCCTTTGTTGGTATTCTTAATGGAGGTATCCCTTACTTAACAGAATTGGAGTCTTCCAGGCTCCAGACCTGAGAGGGACCGTGCCCTGGGGTTCAAGGTGCAGTTTCTTTAATCACGTCTACAATAGTGATGAGCTCAGGGTGTTATGTGTGTGTGATGAATCACTAAATCCTTCCCCTGGGACTACTATTAATTTAAATAAAAACTTGAAATGAAAAAAAAATTCATGTCTGCAAAAGCACACTGGAACCAAGACAGGATTTAGCCACTCCTAGCTTTGCCCTCCACAGTGGAGACAGAAGTGAGTCCCAAGGGCACAGGGAGAGTAAGAAGGAAGTGGGGAGCCACCACCCTCCAGCCCCAGGGTCAGGCAGACTCTGCGCAGGTGCTGCCTAGCACCCCAAGCCCCGAGGTTGTTCAACTGCTCCCCCGATCCTGCCCATTCATGCATCAGGAAAACCACAGACTTGAGCCCTTTCCATTTTGTGGTGGTTCAAGTGCCTTGGCTAAGGGCCTTGTCTCCCTGCACAGTTCCACCAGCCTGTCACTGAACACCTGGGGAGCTGTCCGAGCGCATCACACTTAGTACTCAGACACTTCCCGCAGACACTCCTGACCCCTGTTCTGGGAGCTGAAGGGCCAGGGATGGATGGAGCCCAGGCCCACAAAACCACAGAGAGACTGTCCTGAGATCAGCGTGGAGACCTGCTGTCACACCCTTCCCAGATCTGGACCTTCCAGGGCACCGGGGCACACAGCAAGGCAGCAAGCAGGGTGAGGTGGTGGGGGAAGGGGTTTGGGGCCTGACAGAACCCTGACTGTGCTGACATGGAGGAATCCCTTAACCTCTCTGAACCCCCATTTCCTTATCTGAAAGTGGGAATAAGAGCCTACCTAGCCAGCAGGACACAGAGTAAAGGGCTCAAGAGGGCTTCTGTCTCATCGAATGCCCCAGATTCCACCGTCCTATTGAGAACTTTTGACATAAGCCATCTTTTTAAAACACCAGTGTCCTGGGGAGGCTTAACAAACGGAGTCCCTCCCGCCCTAGTTTGAAAGTCCTTTCTGTTTTTAATGGTTCTGTCTCCCTAAGAGCAATGAAGCAGAGGGAGACAAGGGAGACAGGGGGGTTAGGGTCAGGAAGGGAAAGGCCCAGGTGAGGGGGGTTGGACTGCTGGAAGAAGACAAGCAGGGCCCACCTCACAGGTGGCACTCAGGTGCAGGGCTGGGAATCCGGGGTATTTTTTCCCTAGGGAGCCGGTAAGGACCCACTCCAGCGTCTGGAAGGACACAGGCCAGCAGGTGGCTTGAAACTGTGTGCACGCTGCGAACTGCCCTCCAAACTTGTAGCACGTCTATGACAGGAGCGGCCCCAGGACAGCCACCAAGCACACACCTTCTCCCCGGGAGTCAGAGCTTCCCTCAGGGGACAAACAGACGCCTGGACAGACACTGGTTGGATGGACCCCAGTGAACTCCCCTAGAAGGCAGTTGGCTGGGCTCCCTTCACACCAGCCGCCACAGGATGGCTATGGACTCAGTACTCATTCCTACCCCCAGCCCTCCTCACCAGGATCTTGTCTCCTCTGCCTGCCTGATCCTTCCAGCTCATTCCTGGACCTTTTTCAGTCTCGGCTCAAATGTCACGCCTTCAAAGAGACCATCCTGGTTCCTCCCCATCCAAAACAAGCTCCTTGTCCTACTGGAGTGTCCTCCTCCACCCCTTCACAGCTCTGACGTGATTTCTAGGTATGGATTCGTTTGCTTGTGGTGGGGGGTGTTATATTTTTCTAGGATATTCACCAAGGCCCGGTGAAGAACAGGTCCAGGGCGGGTCTCTGAGAGCTTGAGGAGGCATAGAGCCCAAGGAGGGGACTCTGAACCGAGCCCTGGGAGGGCAGCCGGGCCTGCTGGGCAGGAGGCTGGACCCAGGGACCCTGTCACATAAATGGTCCATGGAACCGCACAGGCCTCCCAGAACCTAGACATAACCCACGGGAGAGAAAAAAAGGGAACCCCCAGCGAACCATGATCATTACACATTTGCTCTCCCAATGCAATGCAGTCTCAGAATAGGAATTAGGGTAAATTATAGAAAATTAAAGTTACATTTTCTTGCACACCCAGGATCGAGGGTATGAAGTTCATTCATGCCTGTCTCACTTCTCTGCTCAGCTATGATCTGTATCCCGCACTTGACTCTAAGTTCCATAAAGGCAGAGATGTCGCTCCTTTTATAACTAGCGTATTCCCAGGGCAGGCACTGGACCTGGCCCCTAGTACACACTCAGTAAATTTGGGGGGGCAGGACGGGTAGCTACATGGATGAGGCCTCCTCTGCCAAAACCATCCCCCATGGCACGTCTCCTTGTCCCTTCGGACAAGCATCTCTTCCCTTAGGACATGGACCAGGCATGTCCGAATCCCCCTCCAGACCTGTTTTCTGGGAAGCTGCCACAGGGGCTTTGCCCTGCCATGAGGCCTGAGGCCTCTGAGAAGCAGGTGACAGCTTGGGCTAAGCTGGTCTCTTTGTTCCCAGCTTCAAGGCGGGCTGAGCTGATGCTTGCCAGATACCACTGCCAGGTTGGGCCTGCCAGAACAGGAGGCCAATCCCAAGCCAGGGAATGTATCAGGAGATTCTAGGGGTGGTGGGGGGAGCACCAAGAGAGCACTCCCAGGTCTGCTGGGAGCATGCCCGAGCTCCAAGTCCACATGTCAGGCGGTGCTGCCCCTTGGGGCGAGAGCTTCTGCCAAGGGCGGGAAGCGACAGAGGCAAGTTAGGTCTGCCCCAGTGCCTCCTGGGAAATAAGCCAAGTGGTCCTACAGGCAGCCAGTACATGTAGAAGGCTGGGAGCTGGAACAGAGTGGGGATGGTTTACCAGCCCTCAGACTTGAGGTCTGGGTCTTCAGCTCACTGAGCCTCTTTTGCTCATGGCCAGAACATTACCCTTCTCGCCTCTGCCCATTCAGCTCTTTGAAATTCTGCACCATGGGCTCCCTGTCCGATGGCAAGGGCTGGTGAGTCATGCTGGCATGAGCAAGCACAAGTGAAGGCTCGTTTGGGTGGTTGCCCTACATACATCGTTAGAGCGTGCAGCCCTACATACATCGTTAGAGCATGTAGACTTTGCGTCCTGCACCGCCTTCCGCCCAATCACGATTCAGTCTTAGATTTACAGGTCATCACTTAGTGTCTCCATTAGACCTTGTGTTGGTTTGTCTCCAGTGATTCTGTTTGTCTGAAACTCATGCCTTAATAGCCTTCTCTGGCAGGGCTCATGTGAATTGTACTGCCCGACTCCTTACAAGTTCATGACAGTTCATGGTCTTTATACTTCAAGGTCACTTTGGAAAGAAAGAAAATCCTTAGCTCACACATTATTTCCTTCAACGTAAATATGCTCATCTAATGTCTTCTGGCATGAAATGCTTCTGACAAAATATCTGAGGCCAACCTGACTTCTTTTCCTTAGAGAAGTGCCGTCCAACAGAACTTTCTGCACTGATGCAGGCTTTCTAGAATCTGCGCTGTCTGTTGTGATAACCCTAATTATGTGTCCTTGCTGAGCACTTCGAGCATGAAAGGAATTGATTTTTTTATTTTATTTAATTTTAATCTAAATAAGTACGTGAGGCTGGCCAACTACCATACAGGACCGTGCAGCCTTAGATTGACCTGGCCTTATTTCCTACATATCCAAAAGATTTTTTCTTTAAAATTTGCTAATTTTAGGGGCCCCTGTTTGGTCCCATCAGTTAAGCATCCGACTCTTGATTGTGGCTCAGGTCATGATCTCAGGATCATGAGATCGAGCCCAGTGTCAGGCTCTGCACTCTGCACAGAGTCTGCTTGTCCCTCTCCCCCTGCTCACACTCTCTCTCTCAAATGAATAAATGAATAAAATCTTTAAAAAAAAATAAGATAAAATCTACTAATTTTACTGTAAGTCTCATCACTGCCTTTCTGTTCCAGTTTTCCTAGGTACAGAGTGCCAGCCTTTGATATTTTGTTTCAAGTTCTTTTTATTTCAGGAAACTTTTTAAAAAATCAATTTAATTTTAATATATTTTAAAGATTTTGTTATTATTTATTTATTTAGAGAGAGAGAGCACATGAGTGGGGGGAGGGACTGAGGGAGAGGGAGAATCTCAAGCAGACTCCAAGCCAAGTGCAGAGCTTGAGGTGGCAGAGCTCAGTCCCAGGGTCCTGAAGTGATGACCTGAGCTGAAATCAAGAATCAGATGCCCAATGGCCTGAGCCACCCAGGCACCCCTTCATTTAGTAGACTTTAATATTCATTCTGTCCCACTGCTTTGGTCTTCTTCCTCAGCCATTGCTCTCATACATATATTGGATCTTCTTTGTCTTCTTATCCATCACTGTCTCTCAAATCATTTTCACAGTCTTTTCATTTCCTTTTTAACTTTAAAGATCACAAGGACCGTGTGCAAAAGGATTCAGGGGTCAGTCTGAATTAGACCCCACATGGGGCAATTTGAACATGAGGCCACAAAACATCATAAGGTGGCCAATTTTTCCCACACTGAGGGGGTGGGGTGGGGTCCATGTTCTATGCAGCCCAGAAGAAAGACAAACAACACCAGAATTCATAAGTGTGTTTCCTGTGAGCTGCTACCGAGCCATCAATATCCAGTTCAGTCTGATGTGGAGGCTGGTCCCAGAGTGGGCAGGGAGGGTCTGTGTGAGGAAAAGTAGGTCTAAGGCATATCTTTTACTTGGGCAGTCACTTTTTAGAGGGAAGAAAAGTCTTCAAGAGTAGGGACTGCTTCTTATCCAACTTTTCACTCCAAATATTTTACACACAAAATGGTACATAAATGCTTATTAAATTGAACCCAACTGTAAGGGCAGAACCATATATTTATCCTTATTAAATTTAATCTCATTAGATTTTATTCTTAATTACTGTCTGTTGAGGAGCTCATTGAATTTACATTCTATTATCCATTTTATATTCCTAGTGCCAACCAGCTGTGTGACACACACCACAAATGTGCAGATGCCAACCTCATCCCAGCATGAAATATAAAGAGCAGAAAGGGAATGAGAACAGAGCATCTGTATGGCCTACCTACAGAGACACCCATTAGTCATGCTTGCCTGAGTGAGGCCATGACTCAGTTATATCCCACCCAATTATCAAGTGAACAAAGATCACAGCTAACACATACTAAGCATCTACTAGGCATCACACTGTGTGCTTTACATCAGCAAGATTATTATTGCCTCAAAATAACCCTATAACCTGGAAGTAGAGTTCAGTGTCTAAGAACGGAGTCTCTGAAATCAGACTTTCCAGGTTCAAATCCCAGTTAGACCATCAACCAGCCCTGTGACCAGGGATTAGTACTAACCCCTCTAGGTTCCCAGTTTCCTCTCCTATGAAATGAAAGAATTGGCTGTACTCACCACATGCAGTTGTGAGACAAAATCAAATTATACGCATAACATGCTTACCTCAGTCTCCCATGGGTGTTATGTATCTAGGGCATAGCAGACATTGGTTTTACCCTTACACTGAGGAAAATGGAGGGCTGTAGACGTTGAGTAATTTGTTGAGTACATATAGCGAGAAAGTGGCCACACCCATGCTCCTGACATTTCTCTTTCCATCTTGTCCACAAGTAGATGATGAGGGATTTTACAAGTCCTAGTATGGTTCAGATACACCTGTCTTTGGCATTTCCTTGTCCTGAGAGAGACAGGCTGACAAGGAAATTAAGGAGTGTTAGAGAACTTTCCTTCCTGGTTATTCATGCTTTTTCTTCACCTAGCCTGTGATATCTGGATGTCAGAACAGAAGAATGACCAGAGACAAGATCGGGTCATAAATATGGAGCGAGTGAGTAGAGCAAGTAAGTGGATGGGTGAATAAATGGACAGTTAGTCTGCACGCTGCAAAGCTGTCCAAAGTCCAACCCTTGATGATGTGGGCTGTGCCCTGGCATCGTGACAGCTTTCATTGCTGTGGACATCCTAGGGAATTTTGTCCCCCACTCCTTAGGAAGTCTGCTGTTCACATGACACATGGGGACATTCCCAGTGTTAGAAACTATAGCCAGCCATAAAACATTTTTAAAGCCCAATCAACAACCATCTCTGCTTTATGTGAACATGCCGGGAAGGAAAACGACTGCCTGGGGACCCTGGCTGGAAACTTTGGGGCCACACCCACCCCTGCCTCCTCCCTGTGTGGCTGTCCCAGCTCCCATGAAGTCACCTGGCTCTGTCGGGCACTGAGACTGTATGGAAATGGCTCAGATTCTCATTCCTTGCCTAGAACCATCATTACTGAAAGATTTAAGTCCTCACACTTGATTGAACACAACTGTGCCAAACTCCAAGTAGTTACTGACTGACCTGCTGCTGGAAAAATCCAAAATCAGTGAGCTCCTTCATCTTTTTGCCCCAGTCAGGGGGTGGAAATCCGAAGATAGGAAACAATCATCTTGTCAGTCACTCAGCTCCCGAGGGCTGCTCACCTCTCCAGCCTGGCCTCTCCCCATGCTGCCCTGATCACACTTTACACTTGGATAAGACCCTCTGGCTGTGGGTGCCCCGAGGCGCCACATGGCTGGACAACCCTGGGCTCCACCAGGCGCTCCCTACACTCTGCCTCATTTCTCAAAGATCTAGTTCATAATTTCTTTACTTTTGTGACAGTTTGAAAATGTCCATTAAAAAGCTGAGTGTGGGGGGCACCTGGGTGGCTCAGTTGGTTAAGCGTCCTACTCTTGATTTCAGCTCAGGTCACAATCCAGAGTGGTGAGATGGAGCACTGCATCGTCGGGCTCCAGGCTGGGCATGGAGCCTCTTAAGATTCTCTCTTTCTCTCTCTCTCTCTCTCTCTCTCTCTCTTCCTCTGCCCCCTGCCATTATGCATTTGTGCTCTCTCTCTCTCTCTCTCAAAAAAAAAAAGCTGAGTTTATAAAAAATTTCAGTTTAAGCACCACCTCTTCTAGGAAGCATTCCTTGTCTTCTCTGGCCAATTTAGGTGTCATGACCCTCCTTTGGGATTCCACTGCATCCAGAACTTTTCTCTATCAAAACAGCACAAAACAGCACAGGTGTGTCTGATCCCGGTTAAACTCCGGGATCAGACACACCTGGGTTCAAATCCTAATTCCACTATTTATTTTATTTTTTTTTAAGATTTTATTTATTTATTTGACACAGATAGAGATCACAAGTAGGCAGAGAGGCAGGCAGAGAGAGAGGGGAGGAAGCAAGCTCCCCACCGAGCAGAGAGCCCGATGCGGGCCTCGATCCCAGGACTCTGAGACCATGACCTGAGCTGAAGGCAGAGGTCTAACCCACTGAGCCACCCAGGCGCCCATAATTCCACTATTTATTTGCTACATGACCTTGGGCAGGTCCCTAGACCCCAGATTCTGCTTCTATAAAATCAGGTTGATAAAACACCTACCTCCTGAGAGTTTTACAACAATTATGTAACACATTCAGAGCACTTCATGTAATACCGAATGTAAAGAATGTGCTGAGCAAATAATGACATGTAATTAAAAATTGCTATTTTAACATAGCAATTTTTAGATGACTAAAATTTAAATGACTCTGCAATGAGAATAAATACCCATCTGTCTCCCCACTGGACTGTGGGCTCAATTTTAGTTCCAACTCCTATCAGAGGCTGGGAACCCACAAGGGAACTGGATTTTTCCAGGGTTTATGCCTTCCACAGCCCATACAATGTCACACGCCCTTTCTGAAAAGTCCAAGCAGCACGAAGCCTATGAAACCTACAGAATTGGAGTCTAATTAGCAAGTACTAAAAGAGTGGAATAGATGATGTGGGGTCTAGAAGCCTCGAGGAGGGTCCACAGTGGCGGCTGGAAGAACTCTAGAGGGCTTCATGGAAGAATGTCTTGACATTGGCCCTCAGCACAGAGAAGATATGGCCACGGTTCTGTCCATGGTACTTGCCTGGTCAGCTGCCTTGCAGATGGTCCTCAGAGAGCAACCAGAGCCTGTTTCTACATCACTGTCACCATCCCCACACCCCTTAGCCGAGAGCTAGGTGTGGGCATCCTCCAGCTCTCCCAACTTATCACCGGCACCTTTCTACAGACGTGGAAGCTGAAGTGTTGGGAGACAACATGCCTTGTATGGGGGAGAGCAGTGCGGGAGCTCCAGGCCTGTCTAACTGACTAGGATGCCCGCACTCCTCGCCCCGAGACTGAAGCCCCCCAGCCCGGCTGGAGAAGTAGCAGGAACACTTTGCGTTTCAGTCCTGCTCGGTACTAATTCCAGGAATTTTTGTATCCTTTATGCCAACACAATGAGACTGCGTGGGCCACCTATAATTACCCTCTTGAGCAGTCGAGGAACCCAAGGCCAAGGTCAGCCAGCTTTCAAGGACTGAAGCTGGGGTAGGCCTGGCACCGGCTCTCCGCCCTGATCCAGCCTGGCAGCTGCCTCGGTCTCCGTGACTCGGCTGTGGGAGGCTGGGAGGTGGAGCCGGTTGGGGGAACAGATCCCATTAAGCTGTGTCCGTCCACACAGTGTACGCTCACACCTCGCTGTTCCCAGAGCACCGTGGTGGAAAGTGCAGCGGGAACACTGTCTGGAAGAACAATGGGTGTCGATGACTCTGGCAAGTGCAGCTGGCGCGCTCAGAGGCAGTTTGGTCTGGGCTTTGGGGAGGTTTTTCTTGGATGCTGTAGCCCGGTTTTTCATCATTCTTGTTCTCCCGGGCCCCTTGGCTGTCTGAGGACCCAGTGGGCATGGCTCCCCAGCGCAGGACACGCACTGTTGCGCATCACCGCTCCTCCTGGGAGTGACTGGGGTTACCACACTGGTGGGCTGAGGTGGACCTGATGTCCCTCTGAAGACTAGGACAGGGGCCTGGACACCCTGAGCCGCGACATCCCAGCCCTGAAATGGGGGGCATCCTCCTTCATACCGGGGCATACATGCCTGAGAACATTCTAGAGAGGGCTGTGTCCATGCTCCATTTCCTGGTCACCTATGTGTCACTCTAAACACTTCTCTCTCTCTCTCTCTCTCTCTCTCTCACACACACACACACACAAACACACACACACAGACTCTACCTAGACGCACAGGGCCAGGCCCCACCTGCCACCACTGTGATCACCTCAGTGGTTGGGGAGTCAGGTGATCTCAGGCTGACTCCCCTCTCTAGGACTCAGTGTCCCCAGCTGGGCGGCAAGGAGACTGGATGCATCGACTCATTTGCTGCACATCAGACTCTCTGGACCTCACCTCTCTCCTGCCCCAGCCACCTGGATCCCTCTGCGGGGACCAGCTCTGTGTTCCTGTCCATCCACACGCCTTCCCTGGGGGCCCCACAGTCACAGCCTGAGAGGGTGGGATGCGGGAGCGCCCTAGGATGAGGTCGTGAGCTTCTCAGAGCTAGGCTGGGGAGCCCCCTCCCAACCGCACATGACATCAGCTGCCCATCCTTCCTGCTTCACTCCGTCTTCCTAGAGTCACGCTCCCTAACAGTCTGCTAGAGCGGACTCCGGTCAAGACCATGTGTCTGAGAACTTCTCAGTCTTCCATTCTGTGATCTGGGAAGAATGTTCTTCCAGGAACGACTGCCAAGGCCTGGGTCTTACTCATCTCATAGCTGGTTTGCATGTCTGCCTCCTTTACTCACTGGGTAGCTGATTCTCTCCTGATTCTCTCCTGATTCTCACCTGATTCTCGCCGGCCCTTCATTCCTTCCTCTGTAAAACAGGCTGAGCCCCTGCAGAATTTCTCCAGGGATTAACTGAAACAAGGCACACAACGCACTCTGCGCCATGCCCAGGGTCCAGGTGCTCAGTAAATGAAACACAAACAGAAACAACCCTAGGCTTGAACAGAGCACAGGGAGGCAGTGGCGCAAAGTGGGGAGTTTCCAGCCACCCCGCTGGCCGGCCGCGAAGGCCGAGGGACCCACATCTACCCAGATCTCACACAGACTCCAGCCTCGTCTCCCCCCTCCGCAAATCCCCAGATCCAGTGTTTGCGGGCTGCATACTGCATGCCCTGGGTACGGAGCCCAGAATCGGGGCCAAAATTCCGGCAGGCGCTCAAGATCAACAAACTTTGGGTTTCCTGGTTGAGGTCATGCACGTACAACATGTTCCTTCTTTCCGTTGGGGGTAGCGGCCCCAGAACCCAGACTTCATGCTTCTCTGTCACCCTGGCCCCCTCCCACCCCCCTGCCCTCGGTTTCCCCTCCATGGCTCACCTGGCTGATAGACCTGAACAAACAGAGCTCAGAGAAGAGGCACTTAGAGAAACAGGCTCTAGAGATAACTGCTCGCCCTGAGCCAGCTTCTGGTCCTGGGGGGTCTCATAGCCCCCAGGGACTTGGCTCTGAGGAGACCCCTGACAGCATCCCACTCACGTCCAGTCACTCTGGAGGTGACGTGAGAGGCTAGCAACAAAGCAGCACGGAGAGCACTGGCCTGGCTACAGCAGGCCAGCACTCCCTACCCTGTCACATGCTGGCACGGAACCATCTAGAGCCCCTGGCCCAGAAGGGCCCCTGCATCAGCTACAAAGTCAGCCCTGCCTACACATGCACCCCTGGCCATCTTCCCACCTCCAGGCTCTCCCCCAGCCCCCTGGCCTGCCTGGCTCTAGTCAGGACCACAGAACTGGTACTGTTTGTCACAGGCTAAATGACACCCTCTTCTTGTGGTCATTCCACTGGAATGTGGACCACAGACTTACCCACCCTCTGCACATCTCCAGGATGATGGCCCTAGAATGTGTTTCATGTCGGGGTGATCCTTTGCTCAAAATCCTTCCATTGGCTCCTAGACTTTCAGGACAAAGTCCTCCAAGACCTCTCGTCTTCCCACAGGGAGCTTTCTCCCTGCTTTGCCTTCCCTGTGCTTGCTCTGTAAAGTCCTCCAAAGGCTATACCATGCTTTCTGGCCATGGGCCTTGTTATGTTCTGTTTCTTCTTATTGGGGTGCTCTTCTCTTCTTCTTTGACAGAGGATCCCCCACTCATCTCTCAAGACTGGGGCTTCTTCCTTGGGAAACTTTCCTAGCTGCCTCCAGGCTGGGCTGGGTCTCTTCCTCTGGACCCCACAGAACTTGGGTTCTTTACGGTCCTCTTATACCCATACCCGCTCGCTGTTCTGATCCCATTTATTGTCTGAGTTCTTTGAAAACAACCTCAGTATCTCCTTCATCTTTTCTTTGTAGGCCCAGCAAATTTCCAGAACATAGTAGACCTCAAAAAATGTTTATGAAAACTCAACATACACAAAACAGATAATCATGTCAAAAAAATGGACAGAAGACATGAACAGACACTTTTCCAATGAAGACATACAAATGGCTAACAGACACGTGAAAAAATGCTCATCATCACTGGCCATCAGGGAGATTCAAATCAAAATCACATTGAGTGCCACCAGTTAGAATGGCCAAAATTAACAAGACAGGAAACAACAAGTGTTGGAGGGGATGTGGAGAAAGGGGAACCCTCTTACACTGTTGGTGGGAATGCAAGTTGGTACAGCCACTTTGGAAAACAGTGTGGAGATTCCTTAAGAAATTAAAAATAGAGCTTCTCTATGACCCTGCAATTGCACTACTGGGAATTTACCCCAAAGATACAGATGTAGTGAAAAGAAGGGCCATCTGTACCCCAATGTTCAGAGCAACAATGGCCATGGTTGCCATACTGTGGAAAGAACCAAGATGCCCTTCAACGGACAAATGGATAAGGAAGATGTGGTCCATATACACTATGGAGTATTATGCCTCCATCAGAAAGGATGAATACCCAACTTCTGTATCAACATGGGTGGGACTGGAAGAGATGATGCTGAGTGAAATAAGTCAAGCAGAGAGAATCAATTATCATATGGTTTCACTTATTTGTGGAGCATAAGGAATAACAAGGAGGACATGGGGAGATGGAGAGAAGGGAGTTGGGGGAAATTGGAGGGGGAAATGAACCATGAGAGACTGTGGACTCTGAAAAACAATCTGAGGGTTTTGGAGGGGTGGGGGCTGGGAGGTTGGGTGAGCCTGGTGTGGGTATTATGGAGGACACGTATTGCATGGAGCACTGGGTGTGGTGCATAAACAATGAATTCTGGAACACCAAAAAGAAATTAAAGAAAAAATAAAAATTTTTAAAAAATTAAAAAATGTTTATGAGATGGATAGATGGATGGATGGATGGATGAGTGGATGGATGGATGGATTGATGGATAAGTAGGTGAACAGATGGGTACATGGAGAGAAGAAGGATAAATAACCAGCAAAAGATCCAAAATTTCCTTACATCTTCCACAATCAATAAAAACATGGAAAATAATTAGATTAACTGAATTGAAAATTTGCCACCATACTGAGAGCTTTGCCCTTGGGATACAGACTTGAATTCCTGCATTCATGCAGTCAGCATTTACTGCAAGCTTCCTGGGTGCCCAAAGGAGGAAGAAAGCCCAGAAGTAGAAGGTCAGGCCCCTGCCCGCAGGAAGGTGGCACTATCACCAAACAGACTAAGACACATCTGGGAGGAACTCCAGGAGCCCACCAGCCCCCTCCTAAGCAGGTGCAATGGGCCTGTGGGGGGTGGTTGGAGGGGCTCAGAGCGGGTGACCCCAGGCCTGCTCCGCGGTGAGCACTGGAGCCCTGTAAAACTCCGACTCCAACTTCCACATCTCCTGAGAGGGACAAAAACATGACCCAAACTTTGTGGCTGAACCCCAAGTTCTGGTTCTGATATTAACCCCAATCTAAATAAACATTACCCTTATCTGGGAGGCTTATCTGGCCCTAATGCCCTGGATGGAACCCTAACTGGGTCAGGCTGGAACACAGACCTCAATCTTTACCCACATGGAAGGCTCCAAAAGCCCTTGTGCGACAAGTAACTCAATCAAACTCAGACATCCTCTGAGAGAAAGACTCTGGCAGAGTTGAAGCAGATTCAGAGAGCGGCTCTGCTGTGGAAAGGCCACCTGCTCCCCCCATCCTGCCACAGCCCAGGGCACTGTGCCAGGGACTTGGGTCTCTAGGAGAGACATGGCCTTCCATGGTTGGGCCCCCCAGAACCTGGGATCCATCAAGGTGCCTGGGAGCAGCAGAGAAAAACAGGGCCCTGCCTTCTGGATCAGGCCCTGAACTGGATGCTCAGGGATGAGACACATTCAGACCTTGCCCTCAGGAACCCAGCTCCCGTTGGGAAGGCAAGATTTATTCCTTCCTTCCTTCAACATCTATTGCACATCATCTGTAGTCTCTAAGCTCATGGGGTAAGCATCCCACAGTCCAAGGATTTAGAAATCTGATCTAGGGACACTCCAGTTGCACCTCTCAGAATGGACTCACACATGTAAACATTCAGGCTGAAGCATGGCATGGGCACTGCTGGCATTTGCCTCTGTGACACTCCCTTTCTCAGTGGCAGTGATAGAAATATTTCTTCTCTAAATGTTGTAGTAGGTAGGAATACATCTGGCTTCAAATACTTTGAGAGCCTTTCCCTTTCTGCTGATTGACTCATGGTGACAAAATAGCTGCTGCCACTCAAGCCTCACAGCCACATTCCAGTCGCAAAGGATAAGGAAGGGCAAAGGGGCCAAAAATCTCTTCCCAGCAAAACTCTGCCCCTTCCTAGGGACTTCCACTAATCTGCTACTGTCCAGAACCATGTCACGTGTACACTCTGAGCAGCAGGGGAGATGGGACAAGTGAGTTATTTTGTTTTCATAAAGGGAAGCAAGGAGAAGTGGAGGGGCATGGAGGCGGGGCAAACAACCGACAGTGTCTGCCACAGATGGGCTATAACTTCGGGCCCGGGTGCAGCACAGCTAGCTGGTCTGGGACATGCGTGTCCTCTTGCAGGGACTGTGCTCTTCTCTCCGACCTCTGCTGTCAACCTCACATTTAAGAGCTCACAAGCTGGTTTGCTCCCGCATTTTTAAGGCTTCGTTGGGGGCACCTCATTAGGGATCCCAGACACTTGAGAACCCTCCTCCATGCAAGGACCCTGCTCACCTCTGAGGATCCATGCCGAGGCAGTCTCCCTTCCTCAGAGCTGGTCCTAGGGCTCTCCAGAAATAGTGCTTCCCGTTTTAACATTTGGTCTCTCCATCTGCAAAGGCCCCGCTCCTGCTCCACCTGGGCACGTCCGTCCTCCCACCCTTCTCTACTCACCCAGGACTACCTCCTCTGTGAAGCCTTCCAGATAGCTCCACTCCTTCCCCCAAGCTCCTCCTCAGTCCCCTCACAGCTCTGCCCCTCCTCAAGACACAGACAATAGGTGTGACCCCTGCCCTGAGTCTCAGGTTCACAGGCCACACTAGGTAGAATGTGAGCAGGTCCAGTCATTCCTCAGTCTGCGCACTCACAACTAATCCTTGCTGCCAATCTCAAGAGAGCGAGAGAGCTGCCCAAGGCCAGGCGTGCGCTTGTGTCCTCTCCTTCTGTCCTCCCATCCTCCTTCCAGCAGTGACAAACACTATTTACTCACATCCGGGCATAGTAGGCGCAGTGGAGAAGTGCTGGGGGTGGGGGAAGAGGGGTCCCCCCAGAGGATGCTGTGAAGCAGCCAGCAAGGGGGGTACCCTGGGGAGCTGGAGCTCAGAGAACTCAGAGGAGTACCTTGCTGTGGTCAAGGGGGCCCGTTAAAACCTGCCCCAGGCCCCTCTCACAGCACATCGCCGTTCGGCCCTCAACGCGCCCTACAGAAGCTCCCAACGGTCACCCTCTGCCCACAGACTGGAGTTCTTGTCCCAAAGGGCAGTCCAGTTCCTTACACAATGGCCTCTCCCTGCACCTCTGTGCTGGAGCTGATTCCCCTCCCCTCTCCCCAAACAGAGGTCTGACTCCCCTCCCCTCTCCCCTGGTAGGATGGCCTCCAGTTCAGATTCTCCAATCAAAGCAGCAATTCCCAAAACATTCTCTATGGCACACTGTTGTCGGTGAGTTGTCAATAGGGGGAGAATAAATTTGGCAAATGTTGGATAACACAAAGTGAGAGTTTCTTTACTGTAGACCTTCTCAGAGCCTTAACGTGCTATTAAGATCCCACGTGCAGCATTTCCCACACTCATTTAAACATTGACTGTGGAATGCTAAAGACATCTGTGGACTACAGTTTGGAGAACTCCTTCATTCACTCACCTGTCCAACTAGTGTGTCTGTCCCCTGCTGGGCACTGGGTCAGCAAACACGCAGGCATGGGCCTGCCCTCATGGGGTTTACATTCCAATGGAAACAGACCTAACTGCACTTCATTCATTCACCCACTGGATGCCCACTGAGTACCCCTCAGTCCTCAGTCCAGTGCCAGACCCTGGAGCAGAAATGAATGAGCCAGGACGGTGGCCCTCAGGAGTTCCGTGGTTAGCTGATCTAAGAGACTCTTCCTGCTGTGAGGTGTAGGAGGCATGATGTTTTTGCAAAGGAGGCTTCAAGTCTTTTTCCTGAATCCAAGCCACCCCTGCACGCTCCTCTTTCCAGTCCTGAGTCAATCCGCCCTTTGCAGTCTCCTTGAGCCCCTCCGGCAGGTGCTGAAGGCACCCCACTGGTTTGGGGACAGCGTGGCAGAGATCTGGTGTCCAGCCTAGGGCCCAGCCACAGGGGTGAGGGAGTATTTGCCCACAGCATCCTGGGTAGCCTGATGGTATTTCCTGCTGTGTAGCCCCCAAGCTTGTGCCTCTATGCTCTGGGGAACCCCCTAATCCCTCAACCAGGATTTGGGGGCTCGTCACAAGAATCTGCTAAGGGCTGGGCTCTGGGAAGAAGACTCTGGGTCGGAGATCAGCAAGCAGGATATTTATTAGGGAGCACTCTGGGGATCCATAGGGGCTGAGGGAGGGGACGCTGGGGCTGAGCCATGAGGGAGGTGGAGGGTAGGGGGTGGCCTGGCAGAGGAGTTTCCTTGCAGTGACAAGAGCTCCCCACCCCCACCCGCCACCCAGGCTCAGGGAAGCCCAAGTGACTCACTGTGGCTTCCACGGAGTGGGGAGAGGTTAGAGGGGAAGCTGGACTGCAGATCGGGGCCGAGTCACAGACAGCACGAGGGTCAGGCAAGGGAAGGCTGGCCTCACCCCACCCCTACGAAATGTTCATGGGTGTTTCTACACCCTCATCAACGTCACGGTTACACAGCTGTTCAGGCTGCTCGTAACAGTTCACCTGTATTAGCTCATGAAGCCTTCACAACACTGCTCAGAGCAAGGACTCTTACTGCCCTCATTTTGCAGATGAGAAAACTGAGACACCAAGAGTCCAAGTCAGTCACCCAAGGTCACATGGCTAGCAAGCGGCCCCAAGCTGTCTGGCTCCAGAGCACAAGCCTTCACCCCAATGCCGCTCATCCTGGAATTAACTTTGAGTGGCTGAAGCCAGAGCTGTGTCCTCCAACCACCTTGATTCTGCTGGATTCCCCAGGCAGGCCCGTCCCCACTGCCAGCCAGGTGGAGATGCCACTGACCCAGCCCTCCCAACCAAAGCCCTCAAAGCACCAAACCCTCAATGGCAGCTTGTCTTCCAGGGACAGTGCTTTCGATGCCAAGCCCCGGAGGATGGGCTGCAGGCCAGGGACATGGTTTGGCTCCAGAACATCGTAGAGCAATTTGCAACACCTTCGAACCTCCTAGAGCAGCCAAGAGAGGCAGGTGATGTGCAAGTCTGCAGGAGGATGGCCGGTGTCAGCTTACCCCAGGTGGCAGAGGAAGGGCAGAACAGGAGTGAGGGCTGCGACCGACCCCTTGGGGCCCTCCTGCCAGCACACCCACATTCCCTCCGCGTGCACATGCGGGGCACAGCCTGGGACCCCCATAGTCCAGGTGCCCAGGGCCTCTGACATCCTGTCCACGAGCTCCTGCAGTACCTCACCTTGGTTCCCTGGTCACAGCTCCTGCCTCTGCATCAGCCCCGTGGTGGGGGGGGGGGGGGGGTCTTCTCACCACGGTGGGAGCACACCCTGGGGAGGGGAGGCTCACGGCAGCCTGGCCTACCGTGGGTGCCCATCTAAGGCAACACTGCGGCCTCCCAGACAGATGTTACAGGACATCACCATGGATGGTGTGAAGGTGCCCTGTAAGGCCACTGGAACTCCCAGGGGCACTCCCTCCCAAGCAGCTGCTCGCCCCTGCTCTGTGCTGTGTGCCCTGGTAAGAGGGCCCAGGTGAAAGCACGCCAGGCCTGCCCTCAGGGCTCCCCCCTGGCTAGCGGGAGCCTGCCTCACAGCTAGGGAAGAAGAGCGTGTCGTTGGCAAACAGACCCGCCTGGCCACCATCGGGGACGAGCAGGGGCTGAGCCGGGCCTGCCCGGGAGCCTGCTTGGGGCAGACCAGTCACCCCTGCCGCCACACCCTATAAGGGGCACTGCCATTCCCACGCTCAAGACTTAAAACAGAGGCCCGGAGAGGTCGAGCAACTGGCCCAGGCTCCCACACCAGCCACGGCTAGGATCCGAACCCGCTTCTGAACGACTCCCAGTCCGTGGGCCCAGCCTGGGAACATGGCCAGGGGACGCGGTGCTGGCGGCCAAACAGGGAAGGCGGAGGAGAGGCGACAGGGAAGGAAGGCCTTGTGAGCAGTGATGAGTCACCGGGAGCCATTGTCGCAGTTTCAAAAGGCCCGTTTGTACCAGACACACACTTTCACTCACTTTCCCCCTTTCCTTCCCTGCCCTTCCACTCCCTGATCCTTGAGCTCCTGGAGTACATTCTGTTCTTACCGAACCTCTTACTAACAGAGCAAACCAATCCCTCGCCCATGGACTGAGAGTCTCGGGCGACCGGGATCCTCTGCTCCAGGCCCCCCAGCCGCCTGCAGGAGAGGGTCAGCCTGAAGTGCACCCAGAGCCCAAATCTGCCAGGCTCCCCAGGGGTTTCCGGGTCAAGTTCAACCTGCCCTCAACTTACTCCCAGGGCCAGCCCTCTGGGGAGGGGAGAGGGAAGAGAAGCAAATGTGGTAAAATATAACATTTTAAGGAAACTGAGTGAAGGCTACTGAAAATTCTCTGTACCAATTTTGTATCTTTTCTGTAAGCTTAAAATTGTTTCTTTTAAAAATGCAGAAAATGAGGCGCCTGGGTGGCTCAGTGGGTTAAAGTCTCTGCCTTCGGCTCAGGTCATGATCTCAGGGTCCTGGGACCGAGCCTCGCATCGGGCACTCTGCTCAGTAGGGAGCCTGCTTCCCTTCCTCTCTCTCTGCCTGCTTCACTGCCTACCTGTGATCTCTGTCTATCAAATAAATAAATAAAATCTTTGAAAGAAAATAAAATAAAAATGCAGAAAATAAGTTTAAAACGCACTAACCGTAAGCCTCGCCTCCAGAGAATGGCCCCAACTGTAGAGGCTGGGTGTGGGGCCCCTTCATAGGCCCACCCAGCCCCAGTCCCTCCACTGTCTCTTCCTGTTCCCTGTCACACTTCACTGGGATGGTCTGTTTCCCACCTCTGACAGTGAGTGCCTGGGGGACACCAGATGGGGTAGGGACTAGCTCACATCTGTGTTTCCCCCGGTACTAAGCTTAGTGCCCTGAAAATACTAGAGCAGGACGGGACGTGCCCATCTTCAGAGCTCCCGCTTGTGCAGGGTGAGGAGAGGAGAGCATGAGCCACACTCATGTTCCCCCCGGGCTCTGGCCACTGTCCTGAGCTACCAGGCCACCCCTCCCCTGCCACTTGACCCACTAGTAGCTGACTCCCATGAGCCTGGGCCAGACTCTCCGAGAGCCCAGTGTCCCTCCAGGGAAGCTGAAGGGGAACAAACAAGAGGAAAGGCCAGGCAGCTGAGAGCTGGAAACTGAAGGTGGGAGGTGAGGCAGGGCCATTGGGGTGTTGTAAGATGATGTCACAGGCACACGAGGCAGGAGGCTGACCAGTGGAGAGGCAGAGTGGCAGGGACACTTGGAGAGGCCCAGGCTTGTCAACTGGTCCTTGCTCTTCCTGGAGCACCTGCCAGTCTGGGCTCTACTCCATGAACAGGCCATACAGCAGTGAGTGGAAAAAAAGCTCATGGATCCTCCCCGCTCCGAAGTCCTGCTGCGGGGACAGTCAACCCCACCCAACTGCAGGGGTCTATTTGTATCCACCCCTTTTTGGTACGATGAAGCAGGGAACGAGAGAGTGAGGGATGCTGTGGGGAAGGGGGCTGTTCCTGCATGAAGCGACAGGGAAGCCCCCTCTGCTGGGTGGCCTGCAGGGGGCACCATTTCTATGGGTCCTCCCTGTGAGGCCTGAAGGCAATAGGGTGCAGCTGTGCAGATAACTGGGAGGAAGAGCTTCCCAGCTAGGAACAAGTACAAAGGCCCTGAGGCCAAAGAGCATTCCAGAAACAGCCCTAGAAGGCCAGTGACACTGGAGCAGGTAACAGGGGGTAATGCTGACATTAGACACCATGAGCCTCTTGAGTGATGGGACTTACAGTTTTAGGATTATTCTGGCTACTTCGTGGACAGATCATAGTAGGCGGCCAGGGCAGGGAAACCTGTCAGGAGGTGACTGCAGCCTCCCAGGAAGAGAGGATGCCGTTGGTCAGTGCCACATCATGACTCTAACGGGCCCCTTCCTCCACTGCAAAAAAATTTAATCATATTTTCTGACTACTTGATATAAAGATAAATATATGTTATATTCATTATTATTATATTCATTTTTTTCCTGATGATTTCAGGAGAAATTAAAATTAAAACATTTTCATGGTCAGATTTGGGGTGTACAGAAGATATGGGAAGACCAAGCAGACCCCTTTCTGATACTTTTCCTCACCCCAGCTCCAAGTTCTCCTGGAATGCCACCACGTGACGACAGGAGCAAGTGTGTTTCCTGGGCCTAGGACAGCACCTGGCACCAAGGTCCCATCCCTCTTCAGAGGCCCATCGTGTGATCCTATCATGTAGCCCTAGGGTCACCTTTGCCCTCATTTCTGAACCTACCAAGTGCTTCTCTGTTCCTTGCCATCGAAGGACTTTGCAAGTCCTAAGACAGGGCGTGAAGTTCAGAGAGGGGGAAGCCAGACCAGAGTTGTCCAAGACCACATCATGAAAGAGAGGGTCTCGTGGTGGCCCTTGAAGGAGAAGGAAGATATGGACAGTGTGTTAAAGGAGAATGGTCCAACGAAGGATGTCCCTGGGGAAAGACTCAGCATCCCGCCGTGGCAGAGGGAAAATGAGAGATCGGTGGGCTGTGGAAGGTGCTGAGCAGGTGGTAGGTAATAGCCTCCAGCAGGGCCACTAGCCAGGACCTTCTCCTCAAGCTGCCACCAGGGAGCCTCCTTGCCTCCTTTTATGTTACTTATTTTTATTTTATTTTAATTAAGTAGGCTCCCACCCAGCATGCAGCCCAACACAGGGCTTGACTCACAACCCTGAGATCAAGACCTAAGCTGAGATCAAGAGTCAGATGCTTAACTGAGCGACCCAAGCACCCCAGTCCCCTGCCTCCTTTTAAAGGCACCCACACCCTTGTCTGGAGGGAAGATGCGCAGGCCTTCGGCTCCTGGTGTGATGTGACATCCCAGCTCCCATGAAGGAGAAGTGGCCTTGATTAAAAGCCAAAGGGGATGTCAGCTGCATAGCCCCGTTACCACCCTACACCCTGCCAGGACTGTCTTCTTCCTCTGGTCACCGCCCCTTTCCTTGGCCCATCACCAAACACCAAATCTCTGGTCTTCCCCAAAGTCATAGCCAAGGTCAGCTATAGGCATGGCGCTTCCTTAGTGGACTTGAGGCCTCCCATCCTACCTGGCCTTGGCGTAAGCCCCTTCAGAGGATCATCATGCAGGGATTAGGATTCAAGCCGGGATAAAGGAAAGTAAGAGAGAACCATGCTCCAATTCTGACCTTCCACATTTGGTGGCCTCAAATGACCCTTAGAACTTAGTCACCTCCTGGGGCGCCTGGGTGGCTCAGTGGGTTGAGCGTCGGCCTTCAGCTCAGGTCATGATCCCAGGGTTCTGGGACTGAATCCTGCATCAGGCTCCTTGCTCAGTGTGGAGCCTGCTTCTCCCTCTCCCTCTGCACCTCTACCTGCTTGTGTTCTCTCTCTCTCTCTCTCTCTCTCTCATAAATAAATAAAATCTAAGAAATAAAAAAGAACTTTGTCACCTCCTCTGTAAACGTGGGCCTTGGGATATCCGCTGTGCAGGGTCAGTAATGAGCATGTGCATAAGGACGCCAGGTGCCTCGCCAGCCTCTGGACAGACAAGAGACATTTTCATGCCCAGGGGATGTGTTGCCACATTTGGGGTTGTTCTGGTTGGCTGTTTTCCATCATTGTCTCCCCACTAGTCCAGGAGCCTGATGAACCAGGGATGCTGCATCCCTTTGCCCAGGGCCCCCAGTGCATAGCGTGCTCTGGATGTAAGTGACCAATGGCCATTGCATGGCTTTCCTCAGAGCCCTGTCCTCCACCTCCAGGTCTGCACACTGGCCATTGCCTGGGGCAGTTCCCAGGGGAACCTAGCTCAGTCCATCTGCCCCCAGGCTATAGTAGCCTTTCCTTGGCTCTGCCCTGGACCTCTTGCTGGGTCCTGGCCCCTAGTGGTCAGCCTGGCAAGGTCTTATTCTGGAGTCAGCTTCTCGGTCACCGGGAGCACACTTGAGTGCTGGCAGGCTAGGCGGGGTGGCAGGTGCACGGTGAGGCCTGGGCGAGCTGCAGGCCTACAGAAGTCACAGAGCAAGAAGGGAGAGTACAGGGGCAGGAGCAGGGCAGCAGTAGGGTGGGAGCGAAGTTCTGATCCTCTCCTGATAATGTACCTCTTTCTCCTCTATTTTCACATCTGGAAAATGGGTATAATAATAACACCCACCTTCCAAAGCTCTGGTGAGAGTTTTCTGAGAGAATGAAGCACAGGGCCTAGCACATAGAAGGCCCTCAAGAAACAGTAGTTTCCTGATTTTTCCTTGTGAAAGCTTCATGTGACAAGGTATTCACCCAGATTCCCCTTCAGGGATGAAGACTTTCTCCTCAGGAGGCTGGGTGGGGGTGGGGCGCGCCTTCCGCTGTTTCTAGGAGGATTGCCTCCTTCTGCCCATCCCACCCCTCCTTCAAGTGACTGACAGGCAGGGGATAATAAAGGTCTGGCTGCCTCCTCCCACCCCCCATGTGGAGACAAATCTGAAATGTGGCCATGTGGGCCAGCCTTGAGCTGCCTGTGGGGCCCGTGGAGGCCCCACTGAGACCACTGAGCAGCCCAGCCTCTCCCCTCCCCTCCTCTCCACGGTTGACCTCAAGAACATTCCTAGTAAATGTCCTACATAGGAATCACAGCCGCAGAATCTGCCTCCCAGGGAACCCAGACCCTTCAAAATCCCAAAATCTGAATTCACCTAAGGGAAAAATAATTTTTTTTTTCTTTTGGAGGTGGACGTGGGCTTTGCTATGTTACGAAAGAATCCTTTACTCTCCAGAAGAACGAACCCACCATGATAGGCGTCCCTGAAGTGGTGAGTCTCGCTGGTGCATTTAAAGCCTCACTTGACAGCCCGGCATTCCACTGGAGCCCAGCAACAGGGCTACAGTCGGAAGCAAGCGGTATCTAGACTCATCTGCCAAACCAGAGGCATGGAACCCAGCGGCGGACATTGCTCTGGACAGCTGGTCCGCCGCCCTCACTTGCTGGGGCTTCTGGGTCTCGGGGCTTCTCTGTCAAGAGAGACCCATAGGTCATTCTCCTGCTGTGTCCAGGCCCCGAACGTGGAGCTGAGTTAAGTCAGGTCCCTGGGCTGCAGGGGCCCTGGGCATAGTGGGAGGACAGGGCAGGCAGGGTTGAGCAAGATTGTCGAGGCAAGCCAGGCGCCCTGGGAGCCAGAAGAGGGGGCGTCTGACCCCACCTGGGTTTGGAGGAGCTCAGGAGGCCTCCCTGTAGCCAGCAAGGGGACTAAAAAGGTTAGGCCAGAGAGCAGCACAGTTGGGTGGGGCTTCGGCCACCTTCTGGGCCTGCAGAAAGGAGAGGCAGTCTTGAGCAAGGAAGCCACGAAGCGGGGCCTCCATGAAAGCCTGCTGCCTGACGCTTTTCCGTCCGCCTCAAAACGAAACCAGGCAACTGACGGTGGGAAGTGGGTGTCATTACCTTTATTCTATGGACTTGGAAGCCAAGGCCCAGAGGAAAAGTGAGGGCCAGGTCTGCCTGAGTCCCTCCAGGCAGCCGCTGGCCCGATGTGGGCTGACATGCCCTTCCTTGCTCCTGAGGCTGGGCTTCCCAACTCGGGCCCCACATAGAGCCCTGGTGGCAGGGGGTGGCCGGGGCTTCGATGGGGAAGAACTGCAGGCCCTTGCCTGGCCTCCTTGCCAGGGTGTGGGGTGGCAAGGGGCTTGCCCCCGGGCGGGGCCCCTGCATGGGGGAGAGCGCCCCATCTCCGGTTCAAGCAAGCACTGCGAACGAGGACGCAGGACCCAGCACTGCCAACACCAGTTCATGGAAGAGACTGGATGAAAAGCAGGTGCAGAAAAACCAGACACCAGAAGTTTCTCCAGGGCCACGGACACCGCCCACCATGGCTGGCAGCTCTCATGGGGTGCGTCCTTCTTTTGCAGAATGACAAGATTTGTCCCCACTTTCTTTTAAAGCTCTTTTATTGTGAAATGTAATAGGCACACAGAAGAGGGCACAGAGCAGACAGACGCACAGCTCAGGGACTTACCACAAAGCGCACACTACTCATGAAGTCACCGCCTGGGGTGGGAATGGAGCATGGCAGTCTCTCAGAGCCAGCCCCAACCTTGAATCCTCTCCCACTGCCCTCCCCTGCCCCCTGAAACTAACCACTAGCCTGAGCCCAGGGCCATCACCTCCTTGCCTTCCTCTCTGTGTAAGAGGTATCATTGCCACCTACTGTCCCAAACACTGCTTAGGGGTGCCTGCGTAACGCCGGCACCCGTGTGGTCATGAGAGCCGTTTGCTGACATTTACATGGGGAGCACTGGGTAAGCACAGATCATCTTCTGGAGCCACTGGCTGGCTTCTGGTCCCAGCCCCACCACATCCCCACTGCAAGCCACCTAGTGTCCCACTCCTGGGTGTCCTCTCTGAACGTTCTGAACACACTTGAGGATGTCCCGTGTATTGGCCTGGCCCCAAGACACTGACACCCACCTGAAGATTTCCAGAACAGAGTCTGAATCCAGGCTCCACAGTTTCTGTGGTTTTGAAAAAGGCACTCATTTCCAGAGACTCATTTCCCCCTATGTGAGAAGAGTGATAATAGTATTCACCTAGCTGGATGGTTTTCAGAATTACGGATGTTTGGGTAAATAGAGAATTACGGATGTTTGGGTAAACGCAGTTGACATCACTTCCAATAAGCCATGTACATCCCCGACTGGCTGTTATGTTTAACACGTTACTTCTCAAGCGACCTCTTGTAAGAGGGACCCTTTTCTCTTTTATGTTCAACAGCGTGATGATCTCTGCAAAACGCCACTCAGCACTTAGCTCAGGGGACACCCTCGGAAACTTGCTTCTCGGCCCCTGACCCATGCCCTGGGCATGAAGGAAATGGGAGGGAAAGGTCTGCCACTCTAGGGGGAGCCCTGGACCCCAGCAGCTGGCCAGTAGGAGCCTCCTGGAGACCACTGGATTCTGCCTGTGCCCTCTGGGCTCCCCTATCTCAGAGCGCAAGGGTGTCCAAAAAAACGTTACAGGACGCTTTGTGCTCCACAAGCTTTGCCATTTCAAACCAACCCAGCAGGATCAGAAAGAGCATTTCCCTGTAAGCACATGCACCAGGGTTAGAAAGACGACAGAAGGCAACATCTCTCAGACACAGCTGGCACAGCAGGAACTGTGGGCTGCAGGTGGCTGGTGGCATGTAGGATGGGAACCCTGAGTCTCAGGCTTTCCCCAGGTGACCTCCTTTCCCTTCTAGACTGCAAGCCAAGACCAAGGCTGTGTGTGTGTGTGTGTGTGTGTGTGTGTGTGTGTAATGTATTTTTTAAAAAGATTTTATTTATTTATTTGACAGAGAGAGAGTGAGCACAGGCAGGAGGAGCAGGAGAGGAAAGGGTCCCTCCGAGCAGGGAGCCCAGTGTGGGGCTTGGTCCCAGGACCCTGGGATCATGACCTGAGCTGAAGGCAAACGCTTAACTGACTGAGCCACCCAGGTGCCCCTAAAAAAATCTTTTTTTTTTTTTTTAAAGATTTTATTTATTTATTTGACAGAGAGATCACAAGCAGGCAGAGAGAGAGGAGGAAGCAGGCAGAGAGAGAGAGGAGGAAGCAGGCTCCCCTAGAGAGCAGAGAGCCCGATGCGGGGCTCGATCCCAGGACTCTGAGATCACGACCTGAGCCGAAGGCAGCGGCTTAACCCACTGAGCCACCCAGGCGCCCCTAAAAAAATCTTTTTTAAAATACAGAGAACAGGGGCACCTGGGTGGCTCAGTCGGTTGAGCGACTGCCTTCGGCTTGGGTCATGATCCTGGTCTCAGGATCAAGTCCCATATCAGGCTCCCTGCTGTGCGGGGAGTCTGCTTCTCCCTCTGACCCTCCCCCCTCTCATGCTCTCTCTCTTTCATTCTCTCTCTCTCAAATAATAAACAAATAAAATCTTTAAAAAAAGTACAGAGAACAGGGGCATCTGGGTGGCTCAGTGGGTTAAGCCTCTGCCTTTGGCTCAGGTCATGGTCTCAGGGTCCTGGGATTGAGCCCCGCATCGGGCTCTCTGCTTGGCAGGGAGCCTGCTTCCCCCCCACACTCTGCCTGCCTCTCTGCCTACTTGTGATCTTTGTCTGTCAAATAAATTAATTAATTAAATCTTTTAAAAATTTTTAAATTTTTTTAAAACAGTAGCAAGAATGTATAAACAATAAATAAGTAAAATAAATTTAATATCCCCCCTGACACGGGAATCCTCCATAACTGTATTGTTGAATCCATTCACCCTTGGATCAAGATGTCACACTGACTTAGAGAAATAAAATGTACACTCAGATCCCCAAATGTCCCTCTTGGTCCTGTGTCCCCGCTGGACCCCGAAGAGGACAGGCCGTAGAGGGCAGGCTTGGGTCACTTTCCTTTAACTGGAGACCCAGAACATGGGCCCCAGACAGTGAAAACAAACCTCGATCGAGCACTCTCCACTCAAATCACTCAATGGTCACCATGCAGCTAGTCAGTCAGGTTGCCGGTCTCCAGAGTAGGTGGTGTCCCCAGTGCGTGAGATGGCATGAAGCAGTAGGAGCCCTGGCTTGCGTCTGAAACCCCACGTTCAGAGCACTGGCCCACAATTTCCGGCCCAGCATCTCACCGCAGCGTTTCAGCACGTTAAGCCTGAGGTTTGTCCCTGCAGAACAAGGACAGCAGCCCTAACTGAGGGGTGTCACAAGCGTTAAACAGCCAGTGTCCATCACGAGCTTGGTGAGGTTCCAGAACCATGGCAGGCATTCAGTAAGCGACAAATATCTGCCACAGAGACTCTCCCAACACCAATGTGCCCCTCCTCCTGGCAGAGGGAGGTTGGGCGCCCGGCCCCTCCAAGCCAGACGGGCAATGTCTGTCCACTAGCCTCAGCTGCCATCCTTGGCGCAGGTACACCCGTCACCTAGGGGCTCCCCATGCTGGCCAACTGCCAGCATCCGCCATCTTCACTCCCCTCCAGCTTCTTCCTGCACCCCTGTCTCCGGACGGCTGGCTCTCCCGGCTCTCCACATCCAGTGCCACCGCTTCGTACCAGCGCAGCACCCTCGGCGGCCGCTCCGTCGTGGGAAACAGCCACTCCCGGGCATGTTCCTGACCTCTCTGCTGGGGTTAGGGCCTGAGTTTGAGGACAGAGCCCTGGCCCAGGGATAGGGGCACCTGGGTTCCTTCTCAGCCTGGGTGGGCCACCGGGTTACCAGGGGACCTCAACATGTTGCTTCCTTTCTATGGGCCTCAATTTCCCCAGCAGCAGCAACAGAGCCTAGACAAGCTCAGAGTTTTGCACACCTTGCCCCTTACTGCCTGGACACCCTCAGAACCCCTGTCATAGTCCCCATCAGGCCCCACAGAACAGCTCTGAGTTTGGAAAGCCCTGCCACATACTATTCCTTTAATGAAGGCATCAGGGGACATGCTGGAAGACCACCAGCTGAGGCCATGTCTACGGCTGCTCACAGCATTGCCCCTAGGACCCTGTCACCCAGAATCTGGCTGGATTGGGCCACATGGCGCTGAAGACATCAGGCAGGAGCCATGTCCTCCCCACCATGTCTTCTGTGCCAGAGACAGTGGGGACAGAAGCAAGCCGGGAGCCTCACAGTAAGCCCTGTGTGCCACTGCCCAGCTCCACCACCCTCAGCCCAGCCTCTGTTTTGTACACAAACACCCAGGATAGGACATTGGAAACCTGCGGGCTGATTTCATCTTTCCAATAACAATGGCCTTTTTTTCCTTAAAGGTCTGGCACACTCTCGGGTGGGGAAGCAAGTAGAGGCCATAGAAGGATCTAGAGGAGATGGGGCTCCTCTCAGCTATGGCATATCCCCGGCTGCCTCCTTGGGGTGGCAGGGGTGGGGGGTATGCCCCTGTACCACCCCATCCAACAGAGGGCCTGGCACATGGCACCATGGGCTCGGAAAAACCGTTGGCTAAGGAAAAAAAAAATGAGGGGCATCTGGGTGGCTCAATCAGTTAAGCGTCTGCGTCAGGCTCAGATCATGATCCTGGGGTCCTGGGATTAAGTCTCCTGTGGGCCTCCCTGCTCAGCGGGGCGTCTGCTTCTCTGTCTCCCTCTGTCCCTCCCCCGACTCGTTCTCTCAATCTCTCTCTCAAATAAATAAATAAATAATTTTTAAAGGTTTTAAAAAAGAGAGAAACAAATGAAAGAAAGAACATTGATGCAGCCCACTTTGACCCTTTTTTTTTTTTTTTTTTTTTTTTGAGCAGAACCAAGTAATGATTGAGCATAGACTTGAGTCAAAATCCCTGGGTTCAGGGGCGCCTGGGTGGCTCAGTGGGTTAAGCCGCTGCCTTCGGCTCAGGTCGTGATCTCAGGGTCCTGGGATTGAGCCCCGCATCGGGCTCTCTGCTCAGCGGGGAGCCTGCTTCCTCCTCTCTCTCTGCCTGCCTCTCTGCCTGTTTATGATCTCTCTCTGTCAAATAAATAAATAAATAAATAAAATCTTTAAAAAAAAAAAAAAAAATCCCTGGGTTCAAAGTGTTTCTTGGGCAGATCACCAAACCTCCCCCAGCCTCAGTTTCTTCCTTCCTTCAAGAGGGGCAATGCGGGCCCCAGAGCAGGGCTGAGGGGCACAATCGTATCTCCGGACCCCAAGCAGAGCCTGACAAAGGGCCCACCCTATACGTGCTGGCAATTTCTTTCCCCCATTGGTTTCGGTGGGTTAATTTCTTCTCTATCACATACTCTGGTGGTGGAGGATGTGGGACCCACAGCTGGACCACACGTCCCCACCACACGGTGATGAGGCTGGCTGGGGCCCCAGGACCATGTTCTGCCTGCTGTCGGGGGAGAGGAAGCTGCTGGGCGCCACTTGCTGGCCTGCTCCCTGACCCATCTCCCTCCACTCTGCAGGCTCTTACCCCTTCCTCTGCCTAGAGCAAAAGGGTCAAGGGGAGGCCTCTGAGGCTCTAGAAAACGGCAAGACCATCAGAAGGAAGGCACGCGGGTCCCCAAGGGACCATGTAGAATGCAGCCTGACGAACCAGATGGACCTAACACACGAAGGAGAAACATGCCTTTCTCGTGTCAAGCCACTCAGATTTACGGGTTGTTTTCCTAGCGCCTAAGTGTTACTTACCTAATAATATGGCCATAATGTGAGGCTATTTTAATTAAGTCTTCTCAGGATATTTCCAACTTGTTTCTAATAATTATTACCATGATGGTGCCGTTTTATATTCTTTTTTTTTTTTAATTTTTTTCATTTATTTGACAGAGATCACAAGTAGGCAGAGAGGCAGGTAGAGAGAGAGGGGGAAGCATGCTCCCTGCTGAGCAGAGAGCCCGATGCGGGGCTCGATCCCAGGACCCTGGGATCATGACCTGAGCTGAAGGCAGAGGCTTAACCCACTGAGCCACCCAGGCACCCCAACGTTTTATACTCTTATGGTCTTCTTTTTAATGTTATCTTGTGAAGACTTTACAGACCGTTCAATTAGTCAATTAGTCTATAGACCAACCCATCTTTCAAACTCTTTAGTCACTAGCAGGCAAAAAAAAAAAAGGGCACTCAAAACTTTGACACATGGTTCTATACAGGGCCCTAGAGGCTACTCATAGGGGCATCGGGGACATCAGGGTATGGGGAGCAGCAAGCTTCCAAATGACAATTTGGTCAAAGGCCAAAAGGTCCAGATGAGGCCTTCAGAACCCCTGGCAGAGCTCCAGCCCTGTCCAGGCCAACACACCCAGGGTCCCTCAGCCCCACACTTGGTACACTGCCAGTTCCCTACTCTCCCATCTGAATTCACCTGTCCCCGTCCCCTGCCACCGTAGCCCAGTTCTCAGTGCACTTAGCTAATAAACTAATCTGAAGTCCTGTTAGGAAGGCACACCAGCTGGCTCCCTGCCTAGTACAGGCACTCTCTCATGAGGGACTCAGGTCCCACTCCCTCACTTGCCAATCACCGTACTACTATCATTTACTCACTCAACAAACACTGGTGGAGAGGCTTCTCCCCGCCAGGCCTGGGCAGGACTTCCGGAGTGGCAGTGGTCAGGCAAACCAATCTCTGTCCTCTAGGAGTTCTGCTCAGTGAGAGAGGCCCAGAGACAAGCTGACAGTTCAGCTTCTGCACCAGAGCCCATGGGAGCTCTGTGACTTGAAGCCAGGAAAGTGCTGAGTCCACAAAAGGAATGGAGGGAGAGGGGAGAGGAGGGAAGGAAGAGAGGGAGGGAGGAGAGAGGGACAAAGAGAAGGAGAAAGGGAGGGAAGAAGGAAAAATGGAAGGAAGGAAGGGAGGGAGGGAGAAGGAAGAGAAGAATGGAAGGAAGGAAGGAAGGGGAGGAGGGAGGAAGGGGAGGAAAGGAAGAGAAGGGAGGACAGGCAGGGAGGCAGGTGGGCAGTTGGCTGGTTCCCTGTCACCTTTCCCCACTGGATGCATTTGAAGCCCCGCCCCTGTCCCTACTCCAGGTCACCCTGATTATCAGATATTCCCATAGCTGCCTCCTGCCTGATAAGCTCCCTCCAGGTAACCCCTTTCCCAGGTAATTGAGTTTAAATATTGATCCACCCAATCAAGGCAGGTTAATATTCAACCCAGCTGAGCTCTGGAAGAGGAGGGAAGGAAGAGAGGGAGGAAAGGAAGGGAAGGAAGGGAGTAAAGGGTAAGGGGCTGAGGGAGAGGAGGCCAGAGGCACCATAGCCTTCCCTGGAAAGCAGGTGCCTCATGGACTTGCTCTGGGGCTGTCTAGTCCTGGCTCTGCCCAGATGGTCTGAGTCTCACTGGCAGGTCCAAGAGCCCTCTCCAAGCCTAGCCTCCGTGCACGTGCCTACAGCATGGGTGTCCCGGTACCTGGCCCAGGTGAGGACAGAGGACAGGGTGCTTTGGGAAGTGTATGCTGAACTCACCAGGAAAGGAGCAGAGAGAGGGCAAGCCAATTCCGCTCTGCGGCCGTGCTCAGTTGGGAGAACATGGGCGCGTGCGCGCACGCACACACACACACACACACACGCACACACCCCATCTCTCCAGGGATCCTGCTTTACTGGCCCTTGGCTGCTGCCCTCAGGCTCCTGAAAGTTTGGTCCTCCGTAGTCAGTCTCCCAACACCACCCACCCTTAGCTCACACCCAGGTCTGCATCTTGATTCATTTCCCTTCCTGGATGCTTCTTCAAGCAAGCAGCCTCTTTCATGCCAGTGGTTCTCCAAGCGGGCTCTCCCACCAGCAAAGAGCACCCACAGGGAATCAGTTAGAAATACACATTCTCAGGCCCCCGCTCAAACCTGAGTCGGAAGTGGCCACGGGACCCAGCAGTCCATTCAACAAGCTGTGTGATTCTGACGCCATGTGAGGAGCACAGCACCCCACCCTGCTGCCTGCAAAGGGGTCACCGAGGGGGAAACACCCTGGAAGCTTCATGGTCATGGCAGGGCCAGTGGAATGTGTGCGGGAAGGAGACCAGGAGACTGGCTCCCAGTGTGGTTCTGCTCGAGGTCCTGGGAAGGCAGCCGGGCAGTGGGCAGGCCTCAGCACTTTACCTCCCAAGTCCCTGTCTACTCCAAACCCCCCCAGTGTCACACTCCTTTGGATCCTGGAACACACAGAGCCGCTTCCCATCTCCAAGCTCCCCGCCCCCCCCCGCCCCCCACCCTGGGAACCTCCTGTCATTCCCAGTTCATAGATGAGCAGGTTGTTTAGGGAGATCCAGAATATTGCTCTCCACACCAGGTGGTTCCAGGATTCCCATCCCCACCACACACAATCTGCACTCGGGCTAGCTGGGGGAGGAAGGGAACTTCACTGGAGTGTGGTGGGGACGGGAGCTGTTGAGTCCTGGGTTTGGGAGGACAGGGAGAGCCCGGATGGGTGGCACGAGGGAGCGGCAGCCCGTACGGTCAACTGCAATGGAGCACCAGGGGCGGGCTTGCTTGGAAGAGGTGCAGTCAGGGAAGGAAGGTGTCTGAGCAGGGGAGGGGCTAGGAGAGAGAAGAGAGGCCAGTGGGTGACTCCAGAGATTGCACACCAGGCCCTTGATGGTGACAAGGCTCTGGAGTGGAGAAACTGCAAATGTGACCTCCACAGCATGCAGCCCAGCACACCCCCCCATGAAGCTTCAGAGACCCAAGGCCTCCTGCTGGGGTGGCTGCTGGGGGTTGGAGGGGGTGGAGGGAATCAGAATTCTCATTCACTGCAGGTGGGAATGTTAACCCCATGACCCAGCAGCTCCACCCCTGCTCTATATCCAGAAGCCAAAGCAGAGACCCGGACAGACATCTGCACAGCCATGTTCATGATGGCATTATTCACAAAAGCCAAAAGGTGGAAACAGCCCAAGACGGATGAATGGGTGCACAGAAGCATGGTGTATACACACAGTGGGCTCCTATCCAGCCTTAGAAAGGAAGGGCAGCCTGTCACACGCGGCAACGCATTACGAGCCTTGACCTTCTGTGGAGTGAAATAAGCCAGTAACAAAGGGATAAATACTGCAGAACTCCGCTCTAGAACTGTCACAGTAGAGACAGAGCAGAACCGTGGTGAGAGGGGACTGCACACGGGCCAGGAGGGGGGAAGAACCGGTAGAGTTTCTGTTGAGGATGAAGAAAAAGTCCCTGGGAGATGTTGGGGCTGGTTGCACAGTATGAAATGTACTTGATGTCAATGAATCGCACGCCGCTAAATGGTTAAGATAGTGAATTCCACAGTGTTGTGTATTATTCCACAATTTTTAAAGAAAGACAGACTGGAGGCCTGAGCCACAGAGGTTTCTTACAAATGAGTTTTATTTGCATTCTGACCCAAGCCCCGATCCCACATACAGATTTCTCATCTGCACAACGGTACAGTAACAAGTGCAAAATATGCTGTATTTCAGGTACAAAAACAATGTGGCAGTGTGACTTCTGTCCCAACGCCCACCTCCCATGACCCAGCACAACCTCTTGACCCGTCCAAGGCCCACAACACCTAGCAGACTCCCACCACCTTCACGAAAGAGTCACCCAATCTGGAGAAAGCTCGGGAAGTTACACGTTAGGAAAGAATCACATTACATACAGGAACATTGGAGGACACAGTCAGCAACTTTTTAGCTGGCGAGGAGAAGGCTGAGGGTAGAGGCACACAAACAATCCCCCCACCTTTTCTTTCCCCACAAGATGTATTTATTTGAGAGCACATGAGCAGGGGGAGGGAGCAGAGGGAACTGGACAAGCAGACTCCCCAGGGAGCACAAAGCCTGACGCAAGGGGTCCATCAAGACCCTGAGATTGTAACATGAGCTGAAATCAAGAGTCAGACGCTTAACCGACTGAGCCACCAGGCGCCTCCCCTTCTCTGGTCTTCAACAACCAAGCCCCCAAAATGTTTCCCGACTGTGGCGCCACCAAGCCCAGGGATAGCATCACAGGATGAAAGGCAGCACTGCGTAAGGAGCTTGCTCCCCAAATGTGGCATACGAGAGTGCACCGTGTCGATGTGGAACCCAGACCCAGATACCCCGATTCTCATCCTGACTTGATGCACCAATGGTTGGAGGACCCCTGGCTGGCATCTGATTTCTGTCTTGACTTCCTCACGTGTAACACTGGGCCAAGGTAGCCTCAGCACAGTGGGGAGGATGGAAAGGGACAATGGCAGAAGCGCTGAGCTCCAAGCCTGACCCAGGGGAGGCCAGCCAGCATCTGCCATGGCTGTTAGCACTGGTGTTGTTACCAACCGAAGGCTGGATACAGCACTCTGTCACCTGGAGTGGAGAAGAGGGGGGCCCATAAGGACCAGACTGCCCCAGCAAGAAGGTGACCCCTTGCTTGACCTCAGTGGTTGGCCAAGATTTTCTGGAAAGGCCTGGCTACTAGCTATTTTCAGCATTGAGGACCGAGAGGCAAATCAGTATTATGTCAGAAGAGAAAACGGAATTTCCATGACTTTTTGTTGATGGAATTCAAGATATAATAACTGAATACTTTCCTTTGTAATACAGGTCTACTAATGAGAAGAATGGAATTGGGACAGGGGATGCCGGATTAACAGTTCACTTGGGTTCAGAGACGTCACACAAGCTGGCAGTGAGCAGGATATGGCCCGCAGTCCCCTGACCCCTACGAGAACAGGTGTTACGTTGGTCATGGTGGGAGCCGGGTGATGGGATACTGGAGTTAGTTATATTGTTCTCTCCTTGATGAAGGTTTGAAACTTCTCATGGTTAAAAGGCTTTTGGCTCCCTGCTAGCTCCCTGCCTGACGGTATTACACATAGAGCAAGGAAATCGAGGGGAGAAACAGCACATGAGGCAGTGGCATGAAGACCAACTCCATGAGCCCCGGTTCTGGGGTCCTTGTCAGATGTCAGCTACCAGCACTGCTCCCCTCCCCAGAAGAGGTGGGCCTAGGGTGTGCACCTCCCCCACCCCACTAACCAGGGCAATTTTGTCCCTGACCAGTTAGTTTCATCCACAGAGCCTGAACGAGTGTCACACGACATCTCAGAGCACGAGTCACCACATCCACTGAGCTCAGACTTTTCAGGGCTGTGCTCAGGCCGGCCAGATACAGGAGCGAGGACAGGGGTGCATGTGCACACACACGCATCAGTAATGCATACGCGGACCTGACCAGCACAGAGTCTGGGCTCAGTCACCAAGGAACAGCTGGCGGCCCTTCTCAGGGCGCTGATAGGGCAGCCACCCAGCTGTGAGCAAGACAGGCTTCTGGAAGACCCAGACCAGCCACTAGACCTCAGGCGCACAGCAACCCAAGCAGGGATATCAGCGTAGCTACGGACAACAGGGACACACGCACCAATGCGACACATGCCTACCCTAGGACTTCATGGAGGGAAAAGTGGGAAAGCTCGACCACCCCTCAAGCTCACCTCCTGACCAAGCCAGCCATGACTCGACAGAGGCAGACGCTCTGGCCAAGCAAGGGTCTGGGGGCCCTGGCTCCTGCACCCTCGGGCATGGCCATGGCCGTCACCCCCACCCCTCATCCTTGGCTCCTCCCCCGGAGAGCCTGCGGCCTGGCTCTCTCGGCTCCACCAGCAACAGCAAGAGAGGTTTTCCATGTTTCTCATCAGCTCGTTAATGATTTTCGAGCTTAAGTTACTCAGGCCAGGCCCCAAAGCCACTCTGGACTCGGAAACTTGTGACCCACAGCTCAGCCAGCTCCAGTCTGCTCCCAGGGAAGTGCCCTCTAGGTTAATAGCTCTTCCCAAGGGGCCCGAGGCTGCCTGGGCAAGAGGTCAGAGGGGCAGCTGGCTAACCTTTGCTTCCGACCCTAAGCCCTGACTTGAAACTCCCTACTCCACCCTGTTCTTTCCATCCATCCCTTCCCCCAGCAAACCCTATTGTCCCTCCATTCAAAAGCCTCTGTGTCTTCATTGTAAAGGTGCAACCTGGCAGACATGGTAAGGTTTATCACAACCTTGCAGACAGAAAAAGAAATGGGTCCTGAAAACAAGGAATTCAGCTCGAGGCTTGTTTCACAAGATGGTGGCCTGAGCTCATGGGGAGATCTTTCTCTAAGATCACACCTTTAAAAATGGCTGCTAGAAAAGGAGCCACAGCAGAAGCCACAGCCTAGAACCCGTGGGATGGAGGCTACAATTCTGGGCAGGCTGCCCCATCCCCACAGCCCCCGACTCTGGCCTCAGACCTCAGAGGAAAGACAGTGGACAGGAGTGGGAAGTGCTCTGGCTTTTCTGTACTTTTAAATGAAAAAAACAAACTCTAGCTCATCTGACTCCTGTATAAGGAGGACAAGTTGCTGAAATGAAGCAGCTAAAACATTTCTGTACCAAATTATGATGTGTATTTATTTTCTACCTCTCTGTAAGCTGCAAAATTTTATCTAGAACCATTAGGGAAACGCAAAAGGGACATTTGGCTGGCTCAGTCAGTAGAGTTTGCAACTCTTGGTTTTAGGGTTTGAGTTCAAGCCCCATGTTGGGTGTAGAGATTACTTAAAAATATTTAAAAAAAAAAAAAAAGATTAAAACACACAAACAGAAAAACAGATACCAGTGGGGGTTCCAGAAAATGAAGACTCCACTAACAGAAAATTTATAACAGGTCTTAATTATACCCTCATACCCTATCACATTTTTACAATTAAAATTGAGGCTGTCCTCACTTGGCCTGGGAGTGGCATGACTTAGGTCTAGTGACTCACAGATGCCCTGGAAAACTGGCAATGGACACCAAAGGTCCAGTCCCGATTCTGTGTGACCTTGGGCAAAGGATTCCATTTCCTTGTGACTGAGTTTCCACCAGAAAGGAAATGACTGGTCCTGACTAGGATGACTGTGCAGAGTCAGAACATGTACCAAGAAATCCTGCAGAATAGGAGAGCATGATACGACCCAGTACTGCTGAGAAGCTTAAGTAGGAGAAAAAACAGAGATGGTCATAAAAATGGGGGGCATGGGAGGATTTTAAAAAAGGAGGAGGGGGAACAAAAACAAAAACACACAGTTCCCAGTGACAGCCCCACGTCCCAGAAGAAAAGACCCAGTCAAGAATCAAGGGCCTTTAGCAAGGGTCAGCAACTGATGAGGGAACTGGGCATCTGCACACAAGAGAACAATGCTGGACCTCTACCTCATACCATATACAAAAGGTAATCTAAAATGAATTAAAGGCCACTGAGAGCTGAAACTGTAAAAAATCTTCAAAGGAAACATAAGCATAAATCTTGACCTTGGATTACACAGTGGTTTTTCAGATATGACACGAAAGACTCAAGCAACAAAAAACACACATCTTAGGCATCATCGAAATTAAAAAATTTGTGCTCCAAAGGACATCTTAAGAAAGTGAAGGCAATCTCCAGAATGGAGTTACAGTCCGTGTATCTGATAAAGGACCTCCATCTAACTATACAAAGAACTCGTGCAACTCAGCAATAAAAAAAAGACAGATGACCCACACAGCATCTAAACAGATACCAAAGAAGACATGCGAATGGCCAATAAGCACATGCAGAGAGGCTCAACATCATTAGCCATCAGGGAAAAATGCAGATCAAAAACCACAGAGAGACCCTACTTCACACCCACTAGAATCCTCTCATCAAGAAGGCAGGTAATTAGCAACCACCAGCAAGGATGTGGGGAAACTAGAGCCCTCCTGAGCTGCTGCTGGGAATGTGGAAACAGCCTGGCTGTTTCCTAAAAGTTAAACACAGAGTTCTATACGGCTCAGAAATTCCTCTCCTAGGTATATACTCCAGAGAAATGAAAACCTATGTGTATGTAAAAACTTGTACAACTATGTTCATAGCAGCACTGTTCATAACAGCCAGAGAGTAGAACAACTCAAAGATCAATCAACTGGTGAGAGGATACACAAAATATGGTAGGTACAGCCATAGAACGGAATAGTACAGCTCTAAAAAGGACTGAAGTATGGATACATGCTCAACATGGAAGACCCTAGAAAACATTAAACTAGTTTAAAAAAAAAAAAAAGCCAGCCACAAAAGGCCAGTGTGATTCCATATACATGATAGGCCCAGAATAGGTAAATCTATGAAAGGAGATTCACGGTTGCCTAGATCCAAGGAAGTTGAGGGGGAGCCGCTGGAGAGGGAGGGTGATCGCTAAAGGGAATAGGGTTTCTTTGGGGGGCAAGGAAAATCATGTCAAATTGAATGTGCTGATTCTGTGGATTCACTTAAAACCACTGAGCTGTATACTATACACGGGAACACTGTATGGTCTATGAACTGTATCTCAATAAATCTGTTACCTGCTGCCCCATCCTCCCCCTAAACAGAAGAGGAACCAGGAGCCTGCTGTACTCTGGAGGAACTCACCTACTGTCCTAACATAACCATGACCAGAGAGCCCCTTCCACCATCTCAAGTGTCTTGGTTTATATGATAAATTTCTACCACTGCCCTATCACTACATGGTATCAGTCAGGTGGCTTTGCCCCTTTAGGCTTCAGTATCCTCCTCTGTAAAACAAGGTCTATGCAGTTCTGATCATCTTTGACCCTAACACTGTATTCCCCAAAAGCTCCACTTTACAAGTTGTATAATCCTGTGTGGCTGGTCACAGGGCTTCCCAGTGCTTTGGAAGATAAACTTAAGTTAGCAAAAGGCAGAGATGACTAGGTCCCAGAAACAGAGGCAAGATGAAGACTAGTTCATGAGTTTACTCAATTAGTAACTGAGTTACTTAAATTTCCCCATAATTAAGCCACTAAGAGAGGTGATCCAACCTTCCCCATGCAGGCAAAATGCCTGAACAATCCCCTCTACACATGGAAAGATGAACATTTAAATGGGGGGCCCCCAGACAAGAGACAAAGTCCCCGGGAAAATTGGCAAATTTGGCAGTAGTTAACCAAGGTCTTCTCTAAATGGGACCTGGTTAAGTCCTCCCAAGGCCTGCTATCATGACTGTCAAGGTCATCTGATCACATGGTGGGACGCTCATTTCCTAGTCCTCCTTTTACCCAAGATTGCTGAGGGAAAAAAATTATATAAAAGAAGCTCAAGGGCAAAAAAAAAGAAAAAGAAAAAAAAATCATCTTGTCTCATCCCTTTTATACTTGTGACAATGTACCTGGGAACAGTTTTTTCTCTCCCTCCCTCCCAATGGTGTAGACCCAGGTCTGATGGTGGGTCCTACACATGGACTATGCTGTATACATGGCAAATGCAGAGACTGGAAAACCCATCTCTGGGCACTGTGGCGGCAGGTCCTTAGAAACAAGAGTCAAGGTGAGAGAAGCAGAAGGCACAGAATAAATCCCATTCCCATCAATCCATCCAAGAATCAGAGAGACGATGCTCACCAGGGTCTCTGAGGAGGGAGACCAACAGGAAGACAGAATGGACTCAAACCACCTACATCCATTCAGCAGTCCTTGTCAAGGAGAAGGTTAGGGGTGAGCCAGGGCCTTCCCTGGAGGCAGGGGAGTGGCAGAAGTATACAGTGGCACCAAGATACCCAAAGAACTAGCAGGGTTTCAGAGAAGATGTCCCCGCTATGTGCCTCTTTAGAACAGCAGGCAAAGAACAAAGAACCATTCAAAAGCTGGAGGCCAAGAGGAAGGGAGAGAGGAGCCCCTGGCTTTCTGCATGCCAGAGACCGCACCCCCGGGTTTCTGCTGGTTACTGGTCCGTGGTTTTCACAGACTGGGCCAAGTCCCTCCTGGTCACAGCTTGCCAGGAGAGGCCACAGCTTATAGTGGTGCAATCTCTACATCCGAGGGAATCCACAGGGCTGGGGGTGGGAGGCTCTCCTTTATACATGCTACTTCTGCTCAGAGGCCACATTTCAGGATGATGTGGTAGCCATCATTGCTCTCGGCTGCGAAGAGAAACACGGGGCATTTTTCAGGTGAAAGGCATGATGCCATGACCTTGGGGAATCAGGCAGGGAGGGCATGGTACTGGGGTACCAGCAGAAGCCCTGCCATGGATATTGGCTCCAAATGTAATTGCATGGAGTGAAGTGTGCTAACAAAAACAGGTTTTTAAACACATGCCTTCACATGCCTTCTGCCTTATTGAGTTTCTTTCTGCCAATGGGCCTTTCTACCATCACTCTAGGCCCAAGAACTAAAGGCTCCATATTCAAGAAGACTTCGGACAAACTGTGGTTCTCAGGGTATTCTGGCCCCCAGCTCTCTGAAGGTGGCTGCTGGCTAGATCTAAGAGAATAGGGGAGAGAGGGCTGGCCCTGTCACTGTTCAGGGTCTATGACCCTGTTGTGGGGCTTTCATTCTGATATACTCCCTACATTTTTACCTGCCCCACCCAACCCTATTATCACCATATATGGTGATATACCCTCACCCAGACCTAGACTAGGTCACAGCTAGTCCCCCCTTTCTCCTGGCACAAGAGTTCCTTCTCAGACCCCTTCCTCAGGGGAACCTTCATGCTCTTCCACTGCCCCAAATCCCTGACCCACTAGGCCTGCAGGCTCAGCTGCTGTATTCCACACTTGCTCCTCCTGGAGACCCCCACTGTGGAAAAACTCAAACGCACCTTACTTCTACTCAGGCACTGAGTTTATAGAGCACACACTGCCTGGCCAGATTTCCCTTTCAGAACTGACTTTGGAGCCAATCTCAGAAGTTCTCACATCAACAGGGCAGGCTTTCAGAGCAAGTATGTGTTCCTTTTCCCCAGAGGATGTTGCCAGATGGCTCTCGAGGGACCCACTGTGCAGGCAGGCCCCACTTACATAAAATAAACAAGAAAAAGGGGTGGGGGGGGGTCTTTACCTTTTAAGGTACTGAGGATAAAACAAGACTCATCTTGGAAATTCTGCACCATCTGAAAGGCAAAAAGAAAGACCATGTCCCTTTAACCATGAGTTCATAATGTGAAAAGCCACAGCGACACAAGAGCCCAGCCACCGCAGCAGGCAGAAATGACAATCACCATGTTTGCACAAATGCAGGGAAATGGTTCCATTTAACATTCACTAAGGAAACACGAAACAAGATAAATGTGTGAAATGATCACCATCGTAAGTAACAGAAACTGTACATAAAGGATAGAAAGGAGCCAGGCAAGGAACCAAAACATTAACATCGTAGTACAGGACTACATGTTTGTGCGCTTTCGTTTCCCTTTTTCGTACTTACTGAGACCTCCAATCCCTATATGGACACATTACAGGAGCATATATGTGTGTTAACAGCAACAAAGAGAAAACTAAAGTGCTTAAACACACACACACACACACAAACACACACAAACAACTTGGTAATTAGTATCAGAGTCCTATGAGGACCAATACCAACATAACACCACTCCTTGTGTCTACAAAGTGGCAGGAAGGGAATGATTATTCAGCTGCCCCTACAGTTCTCATTTTGATTAACTACCAGGTGACCTTGAACGAGTCAATCTTTCCCCTTCTGGTCTCTGAGCCCATCTGTAAAATGGGATTGCTCCCATGCGAAAGAAGAAAACCAGGATACAGAACATTAGAACTGGTTCCCACTGCTGGTGGAATGTCTCTACAACCACTTTACAAAGCTTCCACATGATCTGGTATGCTACTCCTCCCGGCCAGGGTTCCAGAGAAACCCCTGCATATGGTTTCTCCAGGGGTTTCTCTAGAACCACCTAAGAACGTTGACAGCAGCACTGGCTATTAAGAATGAAACGGGAGGGGCGCCCGGCTGGCTCAGCCCAAAGAGCATGCGACTCTTGATCTTGGGGTTGAGTTGGAGACCCAAGTGAGGTGCAGGCATTACTGACATAAAAACTTAAAAAAAAAAAAAAAGAAAAAAAGCGGTAACTGGAAACCACCCCCATGTCAATCAGTTATTTTGTGACCTCATCACGCTATGCCATCCAGTGGGCCAGGGGCCTCCAGCAGCACCTAAACACATCAATCTCAAAAATTTTAAGTGAAATGGAAGAAAGTCACAGAAAAACATGCTATTATTCACCTACATGAAGTTTTAAACCAGGCAAAATTAAGCAAGACACTGAGGAAATGGGGATGATTAGTACAGAATTCAGACCAGCAGATGGAGAGGAGGTGTGGAAGAGGAAATCAGCCCTCAGAGAGGCTTCTAACAGAATCTTGAATCAACCCGAGTGTCAATACTGGGCACTTCTTCCTTAAACTGTAAAAGCAAGTCCCACATACTCCTTGCACACATGTGCTGTACTTCACAATATAAATGGAAAGAATACTTAAAAAATAAACAACAAAAACTTAAACATACCCACTAACTAACACGCAGCAAACTCCTTTTCGAATTAAAAAATGCCACCCATATGTCATTGCCTCCTCTGGATTACTGCCCCAAATCCTGCAAGTCCACCCACCTGTGGACCCCTGCCCCTCCCTGCGGGGCCTAATGGCGCGTGCAGTGCATTTATTCTATGCTGCCGGCCTGCGCCCTCTGGGGCTCTTGGCAGCCCAGCTACTTGGGCATGCAAGGCTCTACACACATCCCACACAGGCTTAATCAGTAACTCCCTTGTTTAATTAAGTGCCCTTGCACCTCAGGGGCCGGCTCCGCAGCTGGCCGGGCTGCCTCCAGCACTCTGGGCAATTAAGAACCAAAGGTTTCCAATTGATTCAGGGTTAAGAGGCAAGGAGACTTCGGGGAATAAGAATCGCCTACTTAGCGAGGTCAGCACTGTGGTTCTGTTCTCTGCTTCACTTGCTTCACTGCCCACTCGGGAGGGCAGGGGCGAGCCGGGGAAGGGACTTCCCGCGGGGACCCGTGACATGGCAAGGGTTCCGCACATTCTTGACTTTTGTCTTCACCAAAGAAACTCATTCCTGTGCCCCCACGGCAGCCCACTGCTCAGGTGTCTGAACCTCCCGGGCTATTCTCAAGGAAGTGCTCAGGTCAGGAACTCTGGGCTTCATTCTGACTGTGAAGTGGGGGTAGGGAAACAGCTGCCTGAAATTTAAATGGAATGACAGGGAAGAATTCTGACCCAGGAACCAAACAAGCAAGTGCGAGATAAATGTACAGCTGGCTCAGGAATCCACGCCTGAACAATGCTCAGGCCCCCGACAGATGCCTTCTCAAAACATTATCCGGCAGATTTGCATCCAAGCAAGCCAGTACGAACTCCTCTAGGGAAAGAGTAGGGAAAAGCCGTACCTTTCGCGTTTGCCCTCCGCTATTTAAATTTCTTGATTGACACTAAACTGTGAATCACTTCTTTTTTTAAAGATTTATTTTTAAGTAATCTCTGCACCCATGGGGCTCGAACTCACAACCCTGAGATCAAGAGTCTCATGCTCCCCCAACTGAGCCAGCCAGGCAACCCATGAATTGCTTTTTAATTCAAGAGGAAGGAAACCACCACCAGTTTGCCAGCCTCCAGGACTCAACTCCCATGAAATGGGGGACACTCCCATTTAAGGGGCTCAGGTAACTGTAACGACAAGTGGAGACAGGATTATCACCAATAATGACAATATATCAACTACACGGACTATTACAAGCCTTACAGTTTGTATACTGTCACATTTAAGGATTTCTCCATCACTGCTCCCAAAAGTTCAAAGTGCCCAGCATCGTCTATTACCACCATCACCACAAGCTTAACCGGTGTCTCCCAGTGCCTGACATGGTTTTCTCATGTTATCCTTACCACAACCTGCTCAGTGGGTATAATTATCCCCGTTTTACAGATGTGGAAATGGAGGCTTAAAGGGGCTAAGTAAACATTTCCAGGAAGGTGGGCTAGCCATCTGGCTACAAGGCTGGGCTCTGCAGCTGGACACCAGGATTCCCATCCTAGCTCCACCCTTTATCGGCTATGTGACCTGGGGCGATTTACTCAGCCTCTCTGTGTCTCAGTCTCCTTTCTGTGAAATGGGATTTCACCCAATTCATAGGGAGGCTGCCAGAATTAAATGAGTGGCTACACATGCACTTAGGACAGTGAACAGCAGATAAATGCTGGCACTCCTATTATCATCAAGAGGAGGGGTCCAGGATAGAACAAGCTTAAATAAGGCATCAGGAATGCCTAAATGCAGATGCAAATCCTCCTCAGCCATGAGTGGGATCAGATCACTCTGTGCCCTCTGCCAGCAGCTGCTTGTGCCCCACACGTCTTTGCAGCCCAGGGAGACCCAGGAAGGCCATGGCATCTTTGCCAGTCAGCAGAGGAAGGCTCTGTGCTCCCATGTGACCTGCCTCCTCTCCATCATCCAGCCCACAGTCCATACCCCCATCCCTGGGACCTCCTCCTCCTCCAGCCGCCCTGACTTCTTAGAGTCCTGACCGTAAGCATTGTGAAGGCAGGTTTGTGCCACGGTTCCTGCAAGGCACGCGGCTGAGGATGGGAGGCAGAGTGGGTACCAGACAGCTTATTCAGAGCCTCAGAACTCTCCCCCCTGCACTCCAGGGGCAGCCAAGGGCATGTAGCATGCAGAAAAAACAGGCAGAAGTCATTCCCCAACCCCAGAGGGAGCATTTCTGGCGCCTGTCTGCGATGCCTCCCTACAGCCCCAAGGCCATAGTGGGGATGTTGGCAGCGCTCACCTCATTGCTCACCACCACGTGGATGCCCGTGGGGCCCTGCCGGTAGACTCGGTGGATATGCTGGGGGGAGATGCTGTACAGGTTGGCGATCTTCTCAACCAGCTCCAAGGTAGTCAGCTCTTCCAAGAAGATGGCATGGTACACTAGAGGGCAAGGGACAGGGCCTTCTATAGAACATACCCTGCTTTCTAAGGAGCTTGCCTACCCCCCAGCCCCCAAGAGAGTCATTCAGTTGTAAGGATGCTCATGCCCAGACCCATTCCATGGGACCTGGCTTTAACAGGCACCAAGGCTCTCGAGAGCCCAGCAGCAGGGGGAAGGCAGACAGGCTATGGTTCTGCATTCCTGTACTAGTCCCTCTGGGGGGATCTTACATAAAATGGAGAATTCCTGCATCCACCTGATACCCAATGATGCCCATGGCGGGACAGAGGCTGGAGGGAGATCGGCTGGCAGAACTCTGTATTTCTAACAAGCTGCTAGTGATTCTGACTTGTGACCAGACGCACACCCTTGCAGGAATGAGAAGAAATCATGCATCCCCTTTCCTTTCTTCCCATGGCTTAGAGGGGTCACTGGATGGCTCCAGGAGGCAAAAAGTGGGATTTAAAATCAATTAACATATAGTGTATTATCAGTTTCAGAGGTAGAGTTTAGCGATTTATCGGTCTTAATGTAATACCAGTGCTCATTACATCACATGCTCTCCTTAATGCCCGTCATGCAGCTACCCACCACCTCACCCCCTTCTGTAACCCTCAGTTTGTGTCCTAGAGTTAAGAGCCTCTTATGGTTTGTCTCCCTCTCCGCTTTCACCTTGTTTTATTTTTCCCTCCCTTCCTCTATGCTCCTCTGTTTTGTTTCTTAAATTCCACCAGTAAAATCATGTAATTGTCTTTCTCTGATTGATTTATTTCGCTTGGTATAATATCCTCTAGTTCCATCCATGTCATTGTAAATGAAGATTTCATTTTTTTTTGATGACTGAATAATATTCCTGTGTGTGTGTTTGTGTGTAACCACATCTTTATCCATTCGTCTGCCAATGGACACCTGGGCTCTTTCCACAGTTGGGCTACTGTGGACATTGCTGCTCTGAACACTGGGGTGCACATATCCTTCAGATCTGTAGTTTTATATCCTTTGGGTAAGTACCTCTTAGGACAATTGCCAGGTCGTAGGGTAGCTCTATTTTTTAACTTTTTGAGGAACTCCATGCTGTTTTCCAGAGTGGCTGCACCAGCTTGCATTCCCATGAGCAGCATTAAGAGGGTTCCCCTCTCTCCGCAAGGGATAACTGCAACCTGACATCACAAGGGGTCTCATCCTTGCCCTTCTCCACAGCACAAATGCCACTCCACCCCAGCATTGTGGCCACAAGGGGAAGAGAGGCCCTGGGAGCATCACCGCCCTGCTGGAAGCTAACACCGACCTGGAGGCTGGAAATGCTTCCTTACGGGAAATCCAAGCCAGCCAGGGAGGAGGCAGCTCTGCGGGGGCCCCGGGGCAGGAGCCTCCACACTCGGGGGCCTCAAGGTCCTCAAAGGCAAAGCATAACTGGACTAAAGGTTCCCAAACTCCTACCTCAACTGAGGAACGCCTGGCTTCAGAAAACCCTGTGTTTCAAAAGCATGCATGCACGTGCGCATGTGCACACACGTGCGCACACACACGCACACGTGCACACACACACGCACGCATGCTCCGAGGCCACGGCCTTCCAGCCACACATCAGACTGGCCGTCCCAGGCTTTCAGACGGGCTGAGCGGCCATCAGATCCGGTGCAGAGCGTGTGGCCACGCCCCAGCCCCCAGTGTGGACAGCAGGTGAGGAGGCCAGGGCCCCTCTCTAGGACACCCTTCTGTGACAGACTCCAGTGGGCTTCTGCTGCACTGTCAGGAGGGCTTGGGGTGGCCGAAGGGTCCATGGGACACTCCTCTGGACTCCTCCCGAGCCACCTCTCCTCCGGGGCCGTGCCAGCAGTACTCTGGGATACGAGGCTCTAGACTAGGCCATCCCAGGCTCACAACCCAACTCAGCCACTGGAGAAGCCAGCCCTGGAACAATCCGCAGGTCCTGGGGCCCCAGGGTCTGTGCCGGGGCAGCACCAGCACTCAGGGCCTCTGCGAGCATGAATCACGAATTGTGCTGGAGCGCCAGGCTGCCCCTTCTGCCCCCAAGGCTCAGGATCTATCCCTCATGGGCAAACAGCTGAGAAGCTGCGGGAGGACCTAGCCATCGTTCAGAAATGTCCAGGGGCCAGACGCAGGGCGCAGAAGCCAGTTTCCAGGGTCCCAATGTTTGGGTCCTGGCTCTGCTACACACAACGCTGTCACCTGGGGTACAGTGACCCACCCTGTGCCTAAGTGTCCCCCCCTCCCCGGGAAATATTCCCAACAGTGCCTATGAGGAGATGCGAGTAAGCGAGCACACAGGAAGGAAGCCCTTTAGATGGACTTGGGGAGCCTTCCTACTCCACCAGTGCTCCCCCATTCTCTGCAGACATGCACAGAAGAGCATGGACTCTGCGGCTTGAGACCGACAGCTGGCCAGACCCGCAGAACGCAGAGACGCTCAGAAGCAAGGCGCTTCGCTATACATGCCTTGTCTCACCAAAACCTCCCATCTCTGGGGGTAGTGTCGCTATCTGTATTCTGTACGTGCGGAAGCAGGTGCACGGACCCTGGTACCTTGCCCAAAGCCACACAGCCAATACGCGGCATGGCCAGCCCTGGGGCCCACACTCAGCCGACCTCAAAGCCTCTGTCCTCTCACCAAACTGCCAACCCAAAAAAGTCACATGCCCCTGAGGCACCCCGAGCTAAGCCACCAAACCAAACGGGAAAGACTGGTCCGGCTGGGGGGTCACCACAGGAGGAAGTGCTCTGGGAATCAGGCCATCGAGCAGTCACTCATCACCAGCCTGGAAGCCCGAAGGCCTGATTCCCAACTCTCCCAGGAGCGGCTAAGTATGGGTGGGGCGCGTCCCCTCTCTGAGCCTGCTCTCCAGGTAGCAATTGGGCTAGACCAGCTGTTCTGGGAGAGGGCTTCCACCTGCAACGTTTTAATCCCAGGAGGGAGTTTACCAAGAACTCATGCTTCGAGAACACTGAGTGAGGTGGCTCAGTGGACACATTCTCGGCAAGACGACTCACACTGCTGCTGAGTCTTCCTGTGACCCGGCCACCAGAAACCAGCCCCAGGCTGGCAGGGTGGAGGCAGGCCCCCCACAACTCACCACAAAGACTGCTGTCCCCACCACCATCCCGCTTCTGCTGCAGTGGCGCTCGGCTCTGCTCCAGCTCCTGACAGACGTAAATGGTCATCTTTGGCCTCACATTCCTGGCAGGAAGAGGGGAAATAAACAGCAGGTACTGGTGGGGGGGGGGGAACATTCCAGAAATGTTCCAGAACACAGGGTGGAACTGGCAGATGGAAGGATTCAGGGAGAAGAAAGGAGGCCGCCAGATGCAGAAGGCCTTTGTATGGGCCTCCACGGCGTCAGGCAGGCTTGCCTAGAGGCAGCAGGATGGCCAACACTTCCAGGTCCTGTAAGCTGCCATGAGGGCTCTCTGCCCAGAACACCCGTCTCAAGACACAAAGTGTTTTTCAGGGCACTAACAAGAGCAAACACTTTCTCTGGCTTACCCTGCCCCAGGCACCATTTCCAGAACTTCACGTGCCTCCCTCATTTCATCTCAAACACATAGGGCACTGGAATCACAGCCCTCATCTTACAGAGGAGGAAACTGAGGCTCACAGGGGTCAGGGCTTTGGTGAGCGTAGAACTCGGAAGAGGCAGATCTGAGATGCACACCCAGGCCCTCACCCTCACTCTAAAACTGTGCTATCCATGCGTGACAGGGAAATGAGATTTAAAATTCACTCGGTCAATGACATTAGCCTGAGACCAAGCACCCCACAGCCACGTGTGGCCGGGGCTGCTGGACTCAACAGCATGGCGCCCAACATTTCCACCACAGCAGACCCAGCCCTGCTCTCTGGTCTGCTCAGAGAACAGAGAGCTGCACCAGAGTCCCACCCCTCCTTCTGGAAGGAGGCAGCTGGGATGATGCAACCAGCTGGGCACCTGAGGGGAAGGCTGAGGGGCTCAGATCCAGACACCAAGGCTCCAGCCAAACCGAGAAGCAGGAGGGACCTGCAGGGAGGGGTGAGCTGCGGCAGGCTCAGCCCCCCCCCCCCCCCCCCCCCATGGCCCTGATCCCCTCTCACAGGGCCTCTTCCCTGCACCTGCTCCAGGAAGAGCCCTGTCCCCCCCAGAGGACCCACATGGCAGCATCCAAGAGGCTGAGATGAGGCTCCCTGCCATACCCCGCATCCAGCTGGAAACGGATACCCACCGGCCTTTGATGGCATTGAAGAGTCTGATCCCATCTGCAGGCCCACAGATCTGGACCAAATCCTCCCGAGACATCTTCAGCAAGTCAGCACCTAGGCAGGAAAATGGGGCTGCCTGTTAGTGGGAAACACAGGAAAGCTTCCATCCTCAGGCACCTGCAGACGCTGCACTGCGGACAGGGAAGAGTGGGGACAGGGAAGCGTCAGCCTCACGCTCCGCGGGCACCGGACGTTCCACAGAGAGAGAAACAACAAAAAGCTAAACATCAGGAAATCACAGCCCGAGAGCTGAGTGGTGTTCTCCAGCTCAGCAGAACAGACGGGCATTTACAAAAGCCGACAGGTCCTCGCCAGCTGTGCCCGCCCGTCCCTCCCTCCGTACTGTTTAGCGCACTAACACAAGCACACGTAACCCAGCACAGGACACTGAGGACCCATGCTCGTCGAAGCGCAGAAGTGCACAGCTCCCTGCCTGTGGCCACCTCAGTACAGCCACACTCCGGCACACAAACGAGAGGCAGACGTTCCCACCTCCCACTGGCACCCGCGCCAGCCACGCCCCCACCGCTGGGGAACCACCATCCTGACTCCTCATCTCCTAAAACTTTGCCTGAAACTTTGAAATTTATGTAAGGGAATGGACAAGGATGCACTTTTCCTATGTCCAGCTCCCTCCCTCCCAGTTCTGTTTAAAGGCTCATTCATGCCCATTATTACGTATTCTTCATCGCGTGAGTACACCACAGTCCCATGTCCATTCTCTGCCGATGGGCACCGGGGTTGCTCCCAGCTGGGAGTAATTATGAATAAAGGTCTATGAACATCCTTACCGTGGATGCAGTCCCGTCCTCAAAGCCCAACAAGTCGCCTAGAGCCTTGTGCCTTAGGACTCTCCAAGGGACAAGTATGCTATTACCTTCCGCTGAAAACCAGCCAGCAGTCACATGGACAGGAGCAGTAACATCCAACCCCTTTTTCCTGCCACAGTTCAGAGACAGTTTCAGGCATGATTCTGTCAGCACAAAGGCTCCCTCTACATGACAAGGAGAAGCCAAAATCCTCCACTGTTCTACCAGGCCCCTCGGTCCCTTTCTGACCTCACCTTTCCCAGTCCACTTGGCCCCACTCACCTGGGTGCCAGGCTCTGTGGCCTCACCAGGCAGGCCCCCACCTTGTGGCCTTTGCACTTTCCGCCTCCTTGGACATTCCACTGTCCCCTGTACCCACTTAGCTCCCTTCCTCCCCTGGGCCTAGCCTCTGCTCAAGGGCACTGTCTCTCTTTGGCACCCCGAAAATGGCAGCATCCCTCCCTGCTCCTCCCCAAAACGAGCCAGGCCCCTCCTCTGAGCCTGCCCACCACCACAGGGTCACACAGCACTGAAACATGGGGTCCACACACCTGTGCAGACTCAAAGCTACACGCTCCCTGGGAGCTCAAAGGAAGCCCCTGCAAAGCTGAGCTCAAAGACGACCGTGAGTAGTTTTCCTTCCACTGTCACAGATGTGCATGGGAGCCACCGTCCTAGTTCTGGTCAATATTTTACTCCCGGTCCTTCTGGACTGCCTCGACTTGGTAGCAGGGTTCACTGCTCTGCTTACCGTTATGCCCCACAGCCCTGGCCCTGGGTCTGTCTCTGACAACCCCACCGGTGAGGGCCTGAAGGAAGCCGCAGCTTCCTCTCCTCCCTGCGGCTTCACTGTCATCTCCCGGGTCAGGGCTCCAGAGACAGCATGACGCACAGGCGGCGGGGTGGTGGGGAAGAGCCAGAAGGCTTGCCGAGTGTGCCCCAGCCCACATGGTGCAGGGGGCCCTTCCCAGGCAGACTGGGACCCACCCTAGGGGACCCAGATGGTCCTCCCTGAAACGCACACTCGACTCGAAACTCCCAACAGACAGGACCTCCTCCTTTAGCACTTGGCTCAGGGTCAGCAAGTGAGTGAGTGACCCATGCCATACCGGGTCCCAGCCCGGCAGGCAGTGCGGCCAAGTCTGGGAAGCCACCTGGCTTTGTGACGTGTTTCTAGGATCCCCACGGGTTCTACCAACAACACAGAGATGCGCACCCGAGAAGCTGGCGAAGAGCCGGCAGAACTGTGAGAACCTGTTTCGGTGGAGCCACTGCTGGGCATCCTGGATGGAGGCTGACGGAAGCAGGTGCTGCAGGCAGAGAGAGAGGAGGGGCCTTGACATGAGCACGCCAGGTCTGCCCAGGGACACACAAGCCGGAGAGCTCAGCGGCACACACTTACATCATTGCCCAGCGGCACGGTCTCCACCGGGTGCGTCGGGGAACTGTTCCTGCAAAGAGAACTGGAGATCAGTCGCGGGCACAGCCCCCTCTCCCAGTGTAGCGCTCCCCCTCCCCTCATGGAATGGCCCTCACTGCAAATGCAGCAGGGCCTCAAGAATTCCCCAGGTCAGAGACATGTTGGCAGAACCGCCCACGCAATCCCTCAAAATCCCTACCAGCCCTCCAGGGCGGACACGATGTTCTGGCTGGCAACACAGCACAGCCAACGAGCACCCCGCTAGCCCGAGCTCAGGGTCTACAGAGTCTCCCACTCCCCACCCCCGCCAGCCTTGGCCCCAGGGGAAGGCAGGCTGCCCAAGGATCCCCAAGCACCGTTTGGGTGCCCAGACAGCAGCAGCCAAACCCCTGTCTGCAGAGGCAGAGAGGGCTTTGGGCTCCTGGGAGGGACCTGCCCTGAATAGGGAGCCGCAGTCTGGCACCCACTGACGAGGAGAATACAGTCATGGCTGGAGGCACCTGCTCTCCCGCCAGGGCTCACTCATGGGGAAGGCACATACCTGAACACCTGCATTTTTAAGTTAAGAGGAAGATACAGTTTTAAATATAAATGACCCTCCCAGACAGAGACTGGAGAAGGCACAACGTGGAGGGACATAGGTGTCTCACTCTGATTTAAACTGACAAGCTGGGGTGACTTTGTGTGCACCTTACCACAGTGACACTAAAGAAAAGGCCCTCGCTGGGATGACCCTCAGACGGGTCGTCGGTGACAAGAGCTGCTCTCTGTGCAGTGTCCGTGAGGCGCACCGTCCCCCAACCCTGCACCAATCCTCACTCCCTGCTAGTGGAGAACGTGAGGCTGTGGAAGGTTAAGAACTCACCACTCACCCCAGAGTGGGGGATTTAACACTGGGTCCACCTGAATCTGAACATGACACCTAGGCTTTGTGCCCCTGCCCTTCTCAAGGAAGCCCCCTGTGACCTTGTGAAATCAAGTTCACGGACACACCCACTCTCCCGTTAGTCAAGGTTTCTGCAAGCCAAGCACGGGCTCTGAGGTGCCCACAGGTTCCACACCTACCTGCTAAACCTGCCTGGGGTCTCCCTGCTCCTGCTGTCCCGTCCCCCCAGAAACAGGATCAGGATGTGCACAGCCATCACAGTGGTGCCCTGAGCGCTTCCTGCGCCCCACAGCCTAGGACAGGTCCGACTGATGCCCGCCAGCCCCTGCACAACTGTCACCTCAGACGCAGTGTGGCCTGTGCACTTCCAGAGCCGGGTGGGCAGGAGCGAGGCCACTCCTGTGGGACAAGCCCTGAAGCCCGGGCCAGGGAACATCCTGAGCTGACCCGTGCTGCCTGGAGAATGCGCACAAGGACCGCAGAAAGAACGAGGACGGCCCCTCGCAGCCTCCGGGGCCACCAGAATGGCCACCTCCTAAGGCTCCATCTGTCGAGAAGGCATTCTGCCCCGGAGGGCACCCACAGGCCAACCTGCTTCCACGGTGGGGGAAAGGGGTGGGAGGCTGGGTCCTGGGCTGCTACCCCAGCAGACAGTGCTTACAGAAGCGTGTCCAAGCACAGAAACCCGTGCAAATATTCCAAGTCCCGCCCTGAAGCGCATGCTGATGCCAGCATACCAAGGCAGGGGCGGGGCGGGGGGCAGGCGCGGTGGATACAGAGGAAAGATCAAGAAAGGAGCCTAGATCCATCATCACTCCAGGAGCCCCAAAGGGAGAGAGGGCGGACATACCCTTCACCAAGGCCGAAGCTGTTTGGAGAGCCGTTGTAGCTTGGAGATGGAGCACTGTTCACCTGGTAGGCCATGTCCGGCCACGGGGAGCACTGCAGAAAGAGCACAGGGCAGCAGTGACTCACGGGCCGTGACAGGAGGAACTCGGCTATAGAGGTACTATCCCAGCTCCTCTCTCTCCCAAACCAGCATCCATCGAGGCCAGCACAGGACACCACGGATCCCTCAACATTCTCCCACAATCTCCCAGGCCCCACATGAGGCAGCGGAGTATGAGTTTCCTAGGGCCATGTCCAAGAAATCAAGCCCGGCAGAGAAGAGACCTAAAGTTCAGTCATTCCCAGAGCAAGCAAAGCAAGGCATGCATCTCTGTGAGCTTTCTAGTGGTCGAATCACCAAGGGAAACATCATCCATCCCCTGGGTCCACAAGAAAAGAGAGCTAATGACACAGGCCAGCTGCCCAGAGGCAGGTTTTCCAGATACAGACAAATGTGTGTCCATGCACAGAAGAGGGAGCAATGGACACAGATAACTTCTAAACAAAAGTCATCAATGAGGTTCAGTACTGGGGCACCTGGGGGGCTCAGTCAGTCAAGTGTCCAGACTCTTGGTTTTGGCTCAGGTCACCATCTCAGGGTTGTAAGTCAGGCTCCATGCTTAGCAGGGAGTCTGCTTGTCCCTCTCCCTCTGCTCCTCCCACTATTCTCTTCCTCCCCACACCACCACCAATCCCCCCTGCCAAAATAAGTAAGTAAGTAAATAAATAAACCTTAAAAAATATATATAGGAGTTCAATACTAAAACCTGCACTATTTGAAAACAGAATCAACCGACAGGCCCTGGAGAGCAGAAGGTACATAAGCGCCTCCAAGAGCAGGCCAACCCCTCTGGACATCATTCTACATCTGTTACACGTCAGGCGTCCTGCTAGGAGCTAAGGGAGACACAGAAGACACGAAAGATGTGATCCCTGACCTCAAGGTACTTTTGTCTAGAAGCCAAAAATGAACATACGTGAGAGTCACCCAGACAGAGACAGCAAAGACATACAGGTTTTGCCTGTTGGGGAAGCCAGTGGGCCAAGTATTCACTTTTTTCCCTTCCCTGTGATGACACCTCCTTGGAAAGGGCCAATATGAAGCATTCCTGAAGATTTACTATCACCCACCGAGCCACAGGCCGGTGAATATTTAACTCCGTTGTGCGTGTGGACTGGAATGCCGTGGCGCTAACCCCGGGAGTGGAGGAGTCGACAACCTGTCACGGGCGGGGGCCAGGCCGGGGTTTTCACCAGCAGCACCGCGTGCTGACAAGGGCTTAGACAGACATGGTCTGAAGCACCCCCAGCGCTCTCCTCCAGTGAGGGCATGTCTGAGGAGAGTCAGGAGCAGAGAGGTTCAGGCTCAGCCTGGAAGGGAAAGGTGTCTGGAGGCAGAGGGTGGTGGGAGTGTGGAGGGCACCCTGGGGGGCCTGGCACTCTTCTGCTGCTGAGTGAGTAAGCCAGGCTCTCCCTGCACCACGGCTCTCTGGCCACTGTCACTCTGAGCCTGCTGAAACGCCACTACAGATCTGTCTGTGCCGCAAAGTTAGCTTCCGTACTCTGCCTTGCTGCAAACGCCCTTCTGCATACGGCTTATTACACATGCTCGCACACACACACACCTCCCAGGACCAGCCACTGTTCTCTTAGCTGCTCTGTGCCCAGGGCCTCACTTTAACCACAGCTGTAACCCCCACCACGGCCAGTGCTGGGCCTTGTGCATCTGTGGGGAGCCTTCTGGGCCAGTCGCACTAGGCAATGAACAAACACTCCCGAGTTGGGCTGACTGCAGAATGCAGTGAGGAATGGTTGCATTTTTTGCTTCTTTAAAGAAAAAACAGAGCCCAGGAAAAGGTGGCTCCAGCAGTGACAAGTCACAGGAGGAAGCAGTGCCTGTGACAGTGTTCATCTCAGAAGTATGCTGGACACAGGGACGCCGTGAGAGTCTGAGCTGGGGGAAAGGCACTGCATTCCAGTATCCATCCCAACTACAGAACAGCTAGTAGTTCACACCCCCTGACCCAGTGAGCCTGCTGAGAACGGAAGCCTGCAGAGACTTCTACCATATGCAGACCTTCACACCGCCGCGGTCACTCACAGCCCCCTATTGACCAACAGCAGGAGCCCAGGAAGCACCAAATGTGCACCAACAGGCCATCATCCACACAACGGAGCCACGCCTCTGGATAAAGAACCAGAAAGCTCTGTATGAACAGATGGGGAACAGACTCCAAGCAAGCAAGTTACAGAACAACGTGTCTATGTACACTGTCAGTGTAAAAACAGCGGGCGTGGTTGCACTGGCTTCACCAGCAGAGGAAGCTGGGCCACGTACGTGAAGACCCAGGGATGACAGCTGTCCTGGGGAGAGAAAGCTCGAGGCTAGGACAATTTGGAGAAAGGTATTTTCTGATGCATACACACTCTCTTCTGTTGGATTCTGGGCTATTAAAACAACAATCACCTGACTCCGGAAATTGCCAAGAGCCCAGAACTGGAAGTTACTTCGGAAACACTGTCCCGGCCCCCTGGGCTTATCGCGTGAACACAGCTCTGAACCTGGGAACCTAATACAATTTCATGGGCACTGTCAAAAGAGGCATTCACTCCCCAGTGGGCAAGTTTCAAGAATCTAAACCAAAAGGCAAAAGGCCCAGGGCGGCAGGGGGATGGCATGCACCTCGACACCAGGCCAGCTCACCTCTGTGAGAATGGTGGTCTCGTAGGATGGCTGGTACTTCTCCTTCTCCTCGGCCGTTCTTTTCTCCATCTTTTCCCGGTCGGTCTTCTGTTTCCTGTCAGCTCCCTTTGGCTACAAGTGCAGAGCACAGGGGTCCCATTAGTCCAGAGTGGGCAGAGGCAGCTCTCAGAGAAAGACCCAGGGCTTGGTGACAGTCCCCAAGGCCTGCATGCTCCCTGCCTCTCCCCAGGGCCCAGGGGCCAGGAGTCCAGGCAGGATCTCTGGATGGAACAACACCTCCCACACCTCCCAGGTGTTAAGCACTCAGTCATCTTCCTGGAGCCCTTCCCCTTCCTCACCCGAGGGCACCCACGGCCTGCCACAGGGTCCTGCCACTCAGCTGCTCAGGGGGAAATGCTTGTAAATAATCTCTACCAGAGGCCACTGGCCCATGGACAAAACCTTTGGGAGCACAGCAAACTGCAATGCATTCCTTGGGTTACCGGTGGAGGGTGAAGGAAATGGAAGAAGTCAGGGCTACTGGTGGGAGTCTGCACCTGTGTGCTGGGAAATCCTGGACGCATGGTCAAGGTCTCCTGATCCCTCAAACTTCCAGCACCAGCGTGCAGGTCGCTGCTGGCACACCTCACATGGGATACCCCCTCCAGCTTCACAGAGCCTGTCTTAGGCACCCAGCAAACGTGAGTAACTTATAGAGGCACTACAATTTCCATCATTTACAGGTAAGAAAACTGAGGCTCAAGTGACTTGGTAAGAATGGAGAGGAACATGCTGCCCTGGCTGGTCAGAGTCTTCAAAAACCAAAAAACAAAACAAAACAAAACAAAACAAAACCAAAAACGCGAAGCAGAAACAAGTGCTGACCAGGTGAAAATCCAAGAGAGCGTGTCCCGGTATATACCACCTGTATGGACCTAGCAGCCCCACTCCCAGGGCACTCACAGCCTGCTTGGTGGCTCCCAACACTGACTCCCAGCAGCCCCAGAGCCCAGAACTGCGCAGTCTGCCTGCGGATGCCACAGACCAGGCATAGGGCACACTCAGTGAAAACCATCATCCCAGAATGCACCTTCCTCATGCCACGTAGCTTTTCGTTTCCAGCTAAAGGGCATTTTAGGACACAGCCCTGAGGGTGATGTGAGACCCACATTAGACAAAGCTCAGTTTGCAGGGGGTCCTCTGGGGACAGCAATGACAGATTTGGTATTCTGAGAAAGACCAGGCCTGCAGTCCCTATACCCCCATCATCTGCCCCACCAACCCCCGTCCTGGCCCCTGTCCCTAACAGGAGGCTCGTCCTCCCTGTCCAGAAACCACGGGGCAAGCCCGTGTGTGGGGTCGGCACTTGGCCCGGTGAGGCCTGTGGAGAGCTGGCTGGTCAGGGAGGGGTCCTTCCTGTCCCATCAGAGGCCCTGACACTCCTCCCCTACCCCGAGCCCCAGCACCTGGCTCCAAAAAGCAGGAGGCTTCCCAATGACAGGTGACAGGGTGACTGGGGGTGGAGAAATGACAGCCAAGCTGGTAAGACCACCTGGCGCTTGCACACACCTGCTGGCACTGCTTCTGTGATGGGGCTGGGTACGTGGGGCAGCCATACCTCCCCAGGCGTTCTGAGAAGCCAGCTTCAAGTGACAGGGGCCTCCATGCCCCTGCAGGAGATGCCAAGGCCTTCCCTGGGCCACTCAGACAAGGCAGCTTCAGATCCATTCCTCAGTGATAGGTGGTGTGTGGCCCAGGAGCCTGGTGGGCAGAGTCCTCACCCCTGAGCTTCTGCCTCGAGGTGTAGAAAGGGGAGCTGCTAGGGGGCCATGGGAAGGCCTAGGCGCTCTGGGGATGGGGACGCGGGGGGGCAGACATAGTCCATCTCTCATGCCCAGTGCGGCCTCTGAACCCCAGGAATCCCACTGGATGCCACTGGACCAGAGGACAAGGACGACTAGCAGGACCACACATGTGGTCTGTACAAGGGAGGGACAGAGGTATGACTGGGACAGGCAAGGACATCCGGCAGCAGCTATGGGGCCGTCCACAGCAAGTCAGAACCGCGAGAGCCCAGAGCGGGCCATAAAAAGACCAGAGGCTGCGGCGCCCACTGCACCAATGGACGGGCTTAGTCGAGAAGTGCTCCCCAAAGATGGCCACGTCCTCACCCCCAGGACCCTGAAGCTGTCACCTCACAAGGCTGCAGGTAGAATCAGGATAGCAAACAGCGGGAGACAGGACAGGAAAATGATCCTTAGGCATCCCAGGGGGTCCAACGTCATCACAGGGCCCGTGAAAAGTGGGCGAGGGACAGGGGAGAGGAGGCTGAAGTGACGTGACCACAAGAGCCCAGCACTCCTGCCAGCTCTGAGGAAAGGTGGATGGGCCACAGGCGGAGGAACACAGAAGCCTCTAGAAGCTGGCAAAGGGAAAGAGAGGGAGCCTCCGGAAAGGAGTGCAACCCTCCTCACACCCTGACTTAAACCCAGTGAGACCTTGTGAGGCTGTGGACCTCCAGCCCTGAGGAGTAATACATGTGTGTGGCCTGAAGCCACGAAACCTGTCATCATTTGTTCCAGCAACAACAGGAAAACAACTACGGTGGCCTTGCAAGGAGTCACCATCCTGAAGCCGGTTTCTGAGGGAGCTACCGCGCTGGCCCAAAAGATGCTCCCACCATGACCAGCGCCTTCCCACCTGGGGCAGAATCACTAACTGAGCCGGAGCCCGCCCCTCCCTCACCCCTGCAGAAGCCACAGGCTCTGCTGTGACCCTCCATCTCCCCTGGCCACTGCCCATCTTTAGGCAGCAACGGTCCAGACAGATGAGATGAAGAGTAGTTAGTTAACAGGCAAGTGCAGGGGGTGGGCCGGGAAGGAAAAGAGAGGAGGTCCCCGCAAACACGTTTCCTGTTCCAACAGGAGGCTGCTGCAGAGGGAGATGCGGCTTCGGGCCCTCCATAAAAACATCTGGGGCCGGGACTCCCGCACGCCGCCTCCTGACCTGATTTTTAAGGCGACTCTAAAGGGCAACTACAGAATCCATGGTCAACTACAAAGTGCTCGGGAAGAAAACAAAAACCTAAAAACGTTCAATTCCAGACAGTCTTACAAAGCAGAGCTGGGCACAGCCACAAGTGATGCCGGAGGACAGAAGGTGCCCCATGCAACAGGACACCCACGGGGGGCAGGCCCATCAGTGCAGGATATGCCGGCTCGTGCTCCTGGGGGGTTCGGGAAGCCCCAGGCCCATGGGACACCGGGCTCCCTGCTGGGCCTCCAGGGGGAATCCCAAAGGTCAGTGTCCAGCACAGGCGGGGACCCCAAGGGCAATGCTGTCCTACCTTGAACACCTTGATCTGGCAGCTGGCCGAGTGCAAGTGCTCTGTGTACTCCCCATTCTCGTTCTGCTTAAATGTATCGATCTGCACCCGGAAAGGCACGCCCTTCTCGCCCCCGTGCTTCCTGGGAGTGAACTCGGTGCTGATACAGTGCACCTAGAAGGGGAAATGCGGGCGAGGAGCAAGGAGAGGGCTGAGGCCAGGCCCTGGACTCCTCCAGGGCCCCTCGCCAAATGGAGGTTTCTATTCTGCCTCTTCAGGTGCACACCTGCCTCAGCTTCCCTGCTCTCCCACCCATGCTCCCATCAGGGCCATGGCCTCCCCATCCCCCCCTCTTTATAAAGGACATGCCCTCCCACCTTTGTCCCTTGACCTTACAGGCCCTGCCTGACCAGCTACCTCCTCGCCACTGCTCAGGCCCAGACCTCAGCGGCCACACCCTCTACTCCCTCCTCTCCCTTGGCAGATCCCCCAGACTGCACAGCAGGGACCACAGCTCAGTCCCCAACAGGCCTGGCGTCTGGGTTATTGGGCCAGGCCAGAAACAGGACCAGAGGCTGCACGTTACTGCTAAGTAAATACCTGCTACAGAAAAAGGCACTGGATAACATATTTCTTATTATAATACTGTACTACTCCAATAATATACATTATTGTGATAATACAATAACATCGCAGTCGTAACTTTAAAATATAATAAGAATATTGTAATTATGTAAAAAAAATAAATCACTAACTTTCACTGAGCAATTGCTATGGACCAGGCACTGCAGTAATGACTTTAGGTTCATTATCTGATTTATAAGACAGGTGGAAAAACTAAGAGGCTCGGAAAGGGACATAGACTGAGCAAGGGAATCTGAGTCAGCCCAGCAGCACAGAGGCCCTGCCATGCCCCTGGATCCACACCAGGTGCTTGATCACTGATTAATTTAATCACAGAAATTCTCCTGGAAAAAATTTTATTACATATTATCTATGCGAGGACATACTTATTCCGTAACAAGCTTACATATGGTTAAGCAAAACCCACACAGAATTCTCCAACAGGCCAAGTCCTTTTCTAGCTCTGGGGACCAACCAGCTCTGGGACTGAACTGCACTCCTGTACCCCGTTTCCTAAATGTGCATCCCCGCAACAGAACAGGGCCTGTGTGGGCCCCACAGGTGGACTGTTTTGAGGAACTACACACAGGCCCCAAAACTTTGGCCTCCCCCAAGGACACTCGCTTACCTGAATGAATGCCGAGGCTCTCTTTGAAGGGTCCCATAAAAATTCGACTGCGTTCAGCTGGGTCGGGCTGGCCCTGGGGTCCAAGATACCAACAGACAGTGGAATATCTGCACACACACACACACACACAAAAGTGCAATCGTCAGCCACTCCCAAAGATTTAAGGAAGGTCCAGATTCCTTCACCATAATTTGCAATGCCCAAAGTTCTGAAAACTGAGTTTCACCCAGCTCATTTGGCAGCAAGCCCAACGTGACCGCCATGAGGCCATTTAGAGTCTTTGTCCCATTCTGGGTCAATGTTTTCTCCTGCTGCAGAAATATCAGTGCACCTGACTGGCTACTGGGAGGCATCACCTGTCGCTAGGGGTCTCCGCGCCCTGTTGTAAGAATTCTGACCTCTGAATTCCAAAACCCAACTGGCTTCCAGGGTTCTAGATAAAAGACGACGGACCAGTGCCCAAGACCCCAAACTCAGTTTCTGTTGCCCAACTCTGCAATGCCCATGCTTCCCTCTGTCACAGAGCAAACTCCTTTAAGGCGGGACCCTCTGCAAAACTTTCCCTGTGATCCCTGACTGCAGGCCTTTGAATGAGAAGTCCCCAAGGGCAGGCCTGGGGGAATGGGCGGGTCTGCCAGCTCCCACAGCAGCTCACCCAGGGCAGGAGTGCACTAAGAGCCCTACGGAGGCATGAGTCCTAAGGCATCCAGGAAGAACCCTAATATGCTCGGAGTGCTTGGCGCCCCTCTTGGCCAAGAGACTCACCGATGTCCAGGATCCTGTCCCCGGGCCGGCTCCAGCGCCATCCCTCCAGCTGCTGGTGCTCTGTGTACTGCAGCCGGCGGTCGTGGAAAACCACACGGATGATGCTCTAGGGAGGACAGGCCAGGCAGACAGCTGAGTATGGGGACAAGAAGGACCCAAGAGGAACCTTCCACGAAGGCAAATTTCCCACCTTTTAAGACTAAGACCCCTCCTGCCGGAGCCTTCCTTCCCAGCTCTCTGGCTCTGTGTGCTTCTCCCCACTCAGAACCCCAATCACAGACAGTGAGAATGAGGACTATCCCCTTTTCCAGAATTACTAAGTGCTTTACATACATGGCTAATCTATACTCCTTTTCATGCAGATGAGACAACTGCTCAGTTAAGTGGCAAAGCCAGGCTCACATCTCAATCTGTCCAACTCAGAGCCTGTTCAGTAAGCCCAGGCCCCTCTAGCTCTCAGAACTGCCTGCCTGACCCTGGCTACTTAGACAACATGCCCCAGGGAACAGGAATCCCTTTCCCAGTCTGGAGCGCTACCCAAACCTCCCAGGCACTCCTGATCCCCACCTCCAGCAAGCCCAGGTTTCCTAACCCCCACCCCTAGCAGGCCCAGGTTCCCAGACCCCCAACAACTCCTAAGGAGGGAGGGCGGCCCCGTAGCCTTGCCTTGACATATTTTGTGTTCAGATCTTGGAAGTCTCCCAGCTTCCGATTCTCCAGCAGTCGGATTTCATAAGACTGACCTAGAGGGGGATGAATAGGACATTCTCCATTTCTGAGGGGTTTCAGACCTGGGGTTCACCCAGACAGTGGCCTTCTTGACCTCCTCGGTGGCCCACCTAGGCCTCTCTGCCCCAGGGGACAGAGCGAGGAGTCAATGCATGGCCAACTCAGACAGCTGGCTCTCTGGGCCACGCACACCCCCCACCCCCAGTCTGTCCCCGCCTGGTTGCACCTAGGACATCCCATGGAGCAAATCACATGTCCCAGAAACAGCACCTCCACAATTTTCGAAGGATTCAACAAAATGTAGTTAACACTAAATTTATGAATGAATGGGGTGCCTGGGTGGCTCAGTGGGTTAAAGCCTCTGCCTTTGGCTCAGGTCATGATCTCAGGGTCCTGGGATCAAGCCCCATATCGGGGTCTCTGCTGGGCGGGGAGCCTGCCTCCCCCTCTCTCTCTGCCTGCCTCTTTGCCTACTTGTGATCTCTGTCAAATACATAAATAAATAAATCAATCTCAAAAAAAAAAAAAAAAACACATTTACAAATGAAACTTCACAGTTCTTTATAAAGGACGCCCCCACTCACCTAGATGGAGAACTCAGCCACCCACTCAAATCCACGTGAGAGTAAATAAATGACCGTACCCTTCCCCAGAGCAGTTAGAGGAACGAGTAAAAGCCTGTTAAACATTGTCCCTAACTGCAGAATGAAAAGCATTTTCCCAAGTTAGAAGAATTCCATGTATTTAAAGGGTGTGGGATTCTATTTGGTGACCCTGCACCAGCAGAGGCTGGTTCAGGAATGCCCACGGGGGAAAAGGCGCATCCACCTGACAGACACAGCTCCCATCTATGAACAGCCTGAAGCAAGCAACATGCGTTATCGGGAAGTGAAACAGTCTGAAGAAATAGGACACATCACGTTCCCAGACGGGAAGGCCAGTTCTCAAATGATGTCAGTTCTTCCCAAATTAAGGGAGTGCTACGACTCTAAGACACCCGTACGTATGTCATAACTTAATAAAGATGTTTGACAAACTGAGAGAATGACTTAACAATGGTAAATCTGACTGGCTGGCTAAAATTTTTTTTCTTTTTAACTTTGAGATAAGGATAGACTCACAAGAAGTAACAAAAATAGTACAGAAAGGTCTTGAATACCTGTCCCCCAGTGTCCCCAGTGGTGGCAGCCGAGGTTAGGTACGGGACACCAGTGGAAACCAGGAAATCAGGAGAAAACCTTGGAAACCAGGAGGCTGACCACGGCACACAGCAGTTCCCACTCAGCTACAGGCCTGACACAGAGCTCCCTGGGGCTTTGCAGGGACTCAACTCACAGCAAATACAGAGACAAGTCACCAGAGGACTGAAGTCAACTTTCTTAAGGTCTCATGTGAACATGAGTCATACTTATCAGACACTCAACAGGGAAGGGCTTTCTGAAACAAAAACTGGAGGAAAGGGAAATCTACCTATATTAAATTCTCTCTCTCTAAACACGCACACACGAATTAAACTTAAATGCAAACAACAGATTAGGAATAGCACAAACCCAGTGGGTAGCAGTTTTAAAACAGCTAAAACAGCCATGATTAGTAAAAACACCATGTTACTGCCTGCGGTGGGTGGAATGCTGCCCCCTCCCCCCAAAAATCTCTCCTACATAGCCTCATCTCTAGGACCTATGAATGTTGTCTTATATTTGGAAAAAGAGTCTCTGCAGATGCAATTAAATTAAGGATATTGAGATGAAGATATTCCTGGATTATCCGAAGGTCCCTAAATCTTTTGACAAGTGTCCTTGTAAGAGACACCCGGGGAGACAGAGAGGAGGCAATGTGACCAGCAGAGACTGCAGCGACACAAGCCAAGGGATACCTGAAGCCCCCAGAAGCTGGAAGCTGCAGAGAATGGTGTCTCCCCTAAAGCCATACCAAGCCACACGGCCCCCTACAGGACTGTTGACTTCTAGCCTCCAGAACTCTAAGAGAATAAACTTCGGGTGCTCTGTGTTAAGCCAACATGTTTACAGTAATTCGTTCAAGCAGCCACAGAAAGCTGATATTCTCCTCCCTGCAACGAATAACAGAATGGGTGAAGAACCTGCAATTCCATCATTCATTCCAAATATTGGCTGACAACAACTACTATGAAACGCCACATGAATTCTAGGGACTCGGAGATGAGCCAAACGGACACAGGGCTGTGTGTCACAGAGCTTGTCCCCATGGCTCTCGCCTGGCCTGGAAATGAGGCTGGCCATGTGCAGAAATACCCACTCAGCCAGTGCCCTTTCCAGCTGCTACCAGCCCATGATAGGACCAGTAGACACAAGGACGTACCGAGTCCCCATCCCCCTCAGGACGATGTGCTGGGCACACTTCTTGTCAGAGGGAGGAAGCACAAACCCCAAACTTTTGGCCTGCCCACTTGCCAGCTCAGAAGTTGCAACTCACAGAAGGGTCCTGCTGATCTAACCAACACACTTCTAGCTTTTTAAAAAAGTCAGATTTTTACCATACATTTCCTGGCTCCTAAGCCAACATTCCCTTAACAGCGAGGTAAAATGGAGCCTCACACACCCTAACTGGTTTTTCCAGTGTCCTCCACCTTCTTCCTTTCCTTCCAAGGAAAAATGTAGCCAGCTCCAGCATGAGGCCCAAGGCCCAAGTGCTCACCACCGTGGGTTTATGGGTGACCCAGAGCCCAATTAATACTGATCCGCAGCTCTGCAGGGCAACCCCAGCTCATGCTAACCGAAGGCTCCTCCTGCCCCGTCCAGGGCACTTTCTTGAGCTTGAATACAGAGTCTGGAATCAGTGCTAGTTAAGTGGGGTCCTAGGCCAGGGGCTAGGCCTCTACCTGCTGTGGAGACCTGACCCATGTGCTTCCTCACTGCCTCTGCCACCACCTGTCCTTGTCCCTTCTTCCTGTGTGCACACATTCTGGAGCCCCTCCCTCCCTGCCTGCCTCGAAGCCAACACTGCTAGGGCCAGGCTCACCTCCCCAAGCCAAGCTCTCACACAGGGTGGTGCCATCAGAAGGCCATGGTCCCTGCTCACACACACTGATGAGCAAGGTCACAAAAGTAGAACTGACCCGGGGCACAGGGGCACCTCTCTGCTCGGCCAGCATCATTGTGGGACATGGGTGGGAGCTACGGAGAGTGGGCTCTGGGAAGGCAGAGTATGTCTGTTTTGCTCACCACTGCACTGTTGACACACAGCAGGGATCACCAAGTGTGCAAACATGATTTCATATTCTTTACCATGCTGTTCTGTGCTACGACCATAGGGTTTGCAAACCTAAGACCCAGTCTCGCCTTCAAAGGCAGCAGTCTTCTGGAGTGTACCATACCACACAGGAAAAGCACTTACATAGGGCAGAATTTGGAAAATCTGTCTAAGAGACAACAAAGATCCAAAGTTGGGCAACACTCACAGAGAATGGGGAGGGAGGAAGGGTGACAAAGGTTTGAATCAGGAGATAACACTGGAGATGGACTTTGAAGAGTGTGCAGGACTTCTGTAGTGGAGGGGATGAATGAATGAGCAAGTAATCCCAAGCAAAGCTGAGGCAAGGTGGTGGGAGGGGAAAGGTGTGCCTCTGGGGAGCAAGAAGTAGCAGCTTCCATTCACTGGGTGCTTACATAATGACAAAGTCCTGCTTGGGATTAACTCACCCGAACCTAAGCATAAGTCAATAGCTCGAGACCGGGGCAGCTTAGGATCTTGAGCCCCACTGAGAGGAGGCAGCAGAGGGTCAGAGAGATTACCTGACTTGGGCAAGCTTGCACAACTAGGAAGTGGCAGAACCAGGAGCAGAAGCAGTCTTGTTTCCAGAACCTACCACATCCTCCCTGGTGGGGATCATTTGCTGGGCAGAGGCCATCTGTAGTTCTACATGATTCTCTCTCAGCTTCTCTCTTCTGGACGGTATCAGGTTCCCTCCTGCATCCGGACCGAAGTTTGCCTACAGCATCTCATGGCATAGAAACCTTCCCCATCCCAGGACAAGACAGGTTTTTTCCATCCTTCCTTCTTCTCTCTAGGATTAGCAATAAAGAGGATTCCTAGGATGACCAAGTCAACCTGCTGGGTGATCCTGGATATAGCATGTTGGCTCCATTTCCTAGTCTGTAAAATATTCTGTTTCCCAGGGCACCTGACTGGCTCAGTCGGTTAAGCATCTGCCATCGGTTCAGGTCATGATCCTGGGGGTCCTGGGATTGAGCCCTGTGTCAGGTTCCCGGCTCAGCAGGGAGTCTGCTTCTCTCTCCCCCTCTACCCATCCCTCTCATGTTCTTTCTCTCTCAAATAAATAAATAAAATCTTTTTTAAAATCCTATAAAAAATAGTCTGGTTCCCACATTCTAAATAACAATCTAGAAAGAAAAACAGGTACTACAGGAAATGAGAGGAAAAGCCTGTTCTAATTTTCCGAATTGTAAAATGTGGCAAAAGAAAAAGAAGTTGGTCCTAAAATCAAGGAAATAGGGTAGTAAGTAACTGTCATTTAGTTTCTGTACAGTTACATGTCAGAACACGGCCAAGCACGGCCCATTATGTGCACTATTTGATTTAGTTCTCTCAAGAGTCCTAGGAGGAAAACCCATTACTGCCCCCATATTACTGATGAGGAAATTAAAATTAAGGTCCAGAGAGGTTAAGAATCTTGGTGAAGATCCAAGGTGGGTCTGTCAGACTCCAAAGACTGATCACTTAGCCGAACTACTGCATTCAATCTCCAGCGGCTTCACAGGTCCCTTCTGATTCTAACATTCAAGGAGTCCGTCTATTATGCTTCCTCCTGAATTTCTTCATATTCATCTTATTTTATGACCCTCCCTCTCCCACACACTTAAAGCCTCCCCTTCCCTTACAGCTCAAATCCCAAATCCCTTCTGACCTCAGTTCCCAGAAGTCAGATGCACCTTCGAAGTCTGGTGGACACAGAACCACACTGTGGCATAAGGTCTGGTACTTGTTTCCTCATGATCAACTAGTCTCCCTGAAACACATATTCCTATTCCATTTAAAATACTCCAAAGAGATAAGCTTACAGAACCTAAAACTGTGTCATTTTTGGCATGGAAACGAACAGACCAAAAGAAAAGAATAAACCCAGAAACAGACTTTTAGATACTTGGAACCTGATCTAGGACAGTGAGAAAAAAAACACAGATTTTTTTTTTTTTTTAAAGATTTTTATTTATTTATTTATTTGTTTGACAGACAGAAAGGGAGCTGGGGGAATGGGAGAGAGAGAAGTTGGCTTCCCGCCTAGCAGGGAGCCCCAATGCAGGGATCATGACCTGAGCCAAAGACAGACACTTAACACCTGAGCCACCCAGATACTCCAAAACACAGACTTTTTAACAAGTGTGGGATACCTATTTGGGGGGGAAAAAAGTCCCTACCACACACCATGTATAATAAATTAATTCTAGGGGCGCCTGGGTGGCTCAGTGGGTTAAGCCTCTGCCTTCGGCTCAGGTCATGATCTCAGGGTCCTGGGATCGAGTCCCACATCAGGCTCTCTGCTCAGCGGGGAGCCTGCTTCCTACTCTCTCTCTGCCTGTCTCTCTGCCTATTTGTAATCTCTCTGTCAAATAAATAATAAATTAAAAATCTTTTAAAAAAATTAATTCTATGAATGAAAACCATAAAATAAAAGCAAAACCTTAACATTTCTAAAGAAAATATGAGAGTCTTTCATGACTGTGGGGTAGGAAATGATTTTTTGAAGTAGACACAAATACACAAAAGGAAAAATTATGTCTGTTTTGTTATACAGAAAACAATGCTAAAATTTATACTGAGACACTTGTGAAAATGCCAGGGGTGGGGTGCCTGGGTTGCTCAGTTGGCTGAGCATCTGACTCTTGGTTTCAGCTCAGGTCATGATCCCAGGCTTGTGGAATCAAGCCCCACATCATGCTCATGCTCAGTATGGAGTTTGCTTGTCCCTCTCCTCTGCTCCTCCCCCACACACTCATGCTCTCTCTCTCTCTCTCCCTCCCTCAGATCAATCTTAAAAAAGAAGGAAAAGGAAAGGGAAAAGTTGAAAAGGCAGAGGAGAGGAGAGGGGAGGGGAGGAGAGGGGGAAGAAGGGAGGGAAGAAAAGGGAAGGAAAAATGCATGCCAGGGGCGCTTTTAACAATTACATAGTCTCTTTAAGTGGAATGACCTGGAAAACTGAGCCATAATAATCACCTTATGGAAAGAGAAAATAATCAAGACACACACAAAGAGATGCTGGTCTCTACAAGCAGGCAGGATAAGCAAAGTAAGGTAAGATACCATCTTACATCCACTGGAGGGGTAAAAATTACATTCTGACAGTATAAAGCATTGATTACAATGCAGAGAATGGGTATTCTCAGGCACTGTTGACAAAGAGTATTATATTGATATAACCATTTTGGAGAAGTCTGGCAAGAAAGAGTTTCATTAAGGATATACAAACCCTTCAGTCAGGCAAATCCTATTCCAGGGGCATAGCCTAAAGAAGCGCCTGATGTGTGTTAGGAGACAGACAAAAATTGCTCCCCACAACCTCACTCATCATGGGGAAAAACTGTCAACAACCTATATACCCAGTACGAGGAAAAGAGATACGGTAATTCTTTTATTTGATTTAGAATGAGTTTCATTCTAACTGCACACAGCATTTAAAATGAGCACTCCATGTAGATGAGTAGAGAGACATACCAACACGGAGAAATCTCAAGAGTCGTAGTATTAAGCAAAGAAAGTAGGTACATGGTAAAGACACCTAGCTGGTTCAGTCAGTACAGCATGTGACTCTTGATCTCAAGGCTGTTTAGGTTCAAGACCCACAATGGGTGTAGAGATTACTTAAACATAATTTTTTTTAAAAGGTTTATGGGGACACATAAGAAACTACTCATGTAAACTCTGAAGACCAAAAAAAAAAATGATGCTGTTAGTTTTTATGGCTAACTACACAAGGAAGTAAAACATTTAAGAATCTGCATGGAGATTCCAACCCACACCAACATTTCAAACCAACACCAACTTCACAAGGGGTTTTTGCTTCCAAGGAGGGAGGAAAGGCTTCAGAAAGAGGTGAGGTCAGAAGCAAATTTGGCAAGGCTGAATGAAAACTACATTGGGCACATGAGTATTTGTTCTCTTGTCCTGTGTAGTATTCAATCGAAAGGAAATCCATACACACACACACACACACACACACACACACACACGACTGAGTGGCAGAAGGACACTTGGGGTGGCTGTCATCTGCGCTGCGTCCCTTGGACCCCAACACCGGGCAGTCACGGCGCCTGCCCCACCCCCCACCCGTGCAGTGTCAGTGACGTGCTGCACAGAGGATGTTCAGAGACACCGGCAGGCAGAGCCTTGACCACACTCATTTATTTACACACCACTCCCCAATTCTGGCACTCAAATAAACTGCCTGTAAGTGATGAGCCTATTTACTTAATCAAACCACTTTTTAGTTTTTAAACTGTGTACCGTAGCTGCGCACAGAAAATCATCAGCACTTACCATAAATAAATAGCAACTGAAAAATGAGAGAGAGAGATGCATCTCCCACGGTTCTTCTGCATACTCCCCAAATTCCTAGGGAAGCCAATCAGCACCACCCAGGTTTGGAGCCTGGGCTCATAGCTAGGCCCACCACTGAATCACTCCACTTGTGAGCCTCAGTTTCCCCATCTCCACAATGTGGACAACATGGTGCTTAAGGCAGAGGGCTGTTGGGAGGCCCTCACCCAGCAGTGAGCGGTGCACAGGTCTAGGGCTGGATCTCAGACCTCCCAGCGGTGAGAATGCTGGCAGACAGCACACCGCTGCAGGGCCTGCCAGCTGGTGGTGGTCCCTTCTTCAGCCTCCCCCAAAGCCATCAGGGCAATTCCCTCTGCCCCGGCCCCACGTTCTATGTTGGAGCTGTTCAAGGCCTTTTATTTATTTTTTTTTTTTAAAGATTTTATTTATTTATTTGACAGACAGAGATCACAAGTAGGCAGAGAGGCAGGCAGAGAGAGCGAGAAGGGGAAGCAGGCTCCCCGCTGCCCAGAGAGCCCGATGTGGGGCTCGATCCCAGGACCCCGGGATCATGACCTGAGTTGAAGGCAGAGGCTTTAACCCACTGAGCCACCCAGGCGCCCCTGTTCAAGGCCTTTTAAAAGCCAGCGGGAAGGAGCCCCAGGGTCAGCACCTGAAGATCCACACTAGGCCTCAGCAGGCAGCCCCCAGGCCAGCCCAGCCCAGCCCAGCCCAGCGAAGCTGAGGTCCCAGGAGCTGCATAAGCTGAAGGAGGGGAGGTCACAGGCTCCACATCCCCCTCCCCACCCTGACCCGCAGAGCCCCGGTGAGCCCTCCCACCTTGGAACTCCAGCTTTAGTCCTCAGGAGCAGTGAGGGGCCCCTCAGCTGGCCTGAGGCTCAGTAGGATGCTGGGCCACATCCCCAAGAATGGTTTGGACCCTGCCAACGGGCCCCGATGCCATTCCCAAGGGTGTAGAATCTTTCCTCTACTGCAACCTTAAGACTATGGCCAGCCTTGGCCCCTTACCCTTCCTCACCTCCACCTCACACCAGAAACAGCAGAAATGGAAAAAGGAGGGCAAGGACAATAGGGCATAGAACAGAAACCTGTTCCCCCAGAAGAGATGTGGCCACTTCACACTGCGCCCAGTCCGGACAAGCGCTCAACAGACCTTCGTTTTCTCTCTCTTCCCTCACAAGCCGTAATTTCTAATACCTTCTAGCTCAGACATCAGCCAACTTCCTCCCCAAAGGGCCAGACAGTAACTAGGTTCCGCCTCATGGGCCATAGGATAATCTGTCACAACTCCTTGACTCTGCCACTGTAACACGGAAGCAGCCATAAACATGGGAATGAAAGGGTGTGGGCTGTATTCCAGTAAAACTTTATTTATAGACATTGAAATCTGAATTCTTATATAACGTTCACTTTTTCTGCTGATCTCTTCCTCCCAACTTCTTTTGCGGCTTTCGCAGCTTTGCCCCTTGGCTTTCCTGCACAATGCCTAAGTCAGAGCTCCTCGACTGGACCAGAAGCTCTGAAGGAGAGAACAGCTACTCATTTACCTGAACCAGGTGTGTGCACACGCACACACACACACACACACACCCCCACCACCACCACCACCACCACAGCACTGGCATGGGACAGGCTTGTAATTAATGGTGGCAGAATTTGATACTAAATTCCCTAAAGCAGGTAACAGAGCTAGAACTAGTCAGCCAAAACAAGAAGAACGTGAAGACATGTCGGCCTCCCTGGTCAAAGAAATGCCAAGTGGCAGTAATGCCAAGCCGGTTTCATGTATCAGACTGCCAAAACTGTGACTGCTAGCGTCCCCACACGACAAAAATACAGGGCAGCCCACACACGTGCTGGAGATGGGAGCCTCCTGGACATTTTGACATACCCATCAATACTGAAGATACACACAGTCTATGACAGAAATGCCCCATTAAAAACTTGCTGAATAATACTCACACGTGATTACACTTTTTTTTTTTAATGTTCTACACATCCCTTTATTATCTGAGCCTAAGGTAACGCATCTCACAGTAGATAGAAAAGGACCCTTCCCAGGGCACCTGGGTGGCTGAATGGGTTAAAGCCTCTACCTCCGGCTCAGGTCATGATCCCAGGGTCCTGGGATCGAGCCCCACATCAGGCTCTCTGCTCGCCAGGGAGCCTGCTTCCTCCTCTCTCTCTGCCTGCCTCTCTGCCTACTTGTGATCTCTGTCAAATAAATAAATAAAATCTTAAAAAAAAAAAAAAGAAAGGAAAGGATCCCTCCATCTTAAATTCTTTTTTTTTTTTTTTAAGATTTTATTTATTTATTTGACAGAGACGCAATCAGAGAGGGAACACAACCAGGGGGAGTGAGAGAGAGAGAAGCAGTCTCCCTACTAAGCAGGGAACTTGATGTGGGGCTCGAACCCAGGACCCTGGGATCATGACCTGAGCCAAAGGCAGATGCTTAACGACTGAGCCACCCATGCACCCCCTTTCCCTCTTAAATTCTATACATCTTAAGCATTAACTTTGTGGAAGACGGAATATACAACACGTGAATTTGAAAAACATACAAGACAAAGAGTAGAGAGTGCCTCGTACTGTTCCGGACATGTAACAGATACATCCACAGTGACAGTGATTAGTATTTTTTCTTCATCTGTCAGGCCAGTACCCAATACCCAACCAGAGAGACAGGCATTTGGGGAAAACAGTCTTTATCCACCAAGCAGAACACCAAACACATGCAGGTGAGGGCAGATACGGGGAGGTTCCTTCAAGGAGGGAGACCACCCTGAAAACCCACAGGACAATACGACTGTGCCCATTTTAGAGGTGAGGATACCAAGGTCTAGAGAGGTAATGATGTGCCCCAGGTGATGCCGCAAGTTAATGGCAAAAACTCAGAAGCCTGTGACCTGGCCTAGGACAAGAGACGGGAGGGCAGCTGGGGTCAGGTCAGATGCCCTGGAGTTGAGCCTGGACCTTCCCACGTCCTGGCAAATTCTTGAACCTCCCTGCATCTTCCCCTCATCTGCGAATGGTTGTGCGATTAAAGGAGAGAGCGCGCCTCCGGCCCGGCACACAGCAAGCCCTCCACGCGCTCCACCAGCACTGGCTACCACCAGCACTTGCAAAGGAGCACGAGACAGGCTCCCAGGCTCTCAGCCCCATCCCTGCACTTCCCACCGTATTCAGCTGTAACACAGATGGGCCCCTCCAGCCCTCAGGACAGCTCCACACACCCAGGGACCCGGCCACCCAAGGCCACCCAAGGTCACACAGTCAGGAGGCAACCCAACTGGGACCCGACCTGGGACGACTCCACCAGGGCCTCTTCCCGGCTGTCTGGGGGAGGAGCGGGTAGGGACAGCTGCCCAAAGCAGGCCCCACCCTGCCTGCCTCCCCCAGCGCCCTGCCTGCTGGTGCCGTGACTGAGCAGCGGTGCCCTGGCTGAGCAGCTCTGCCCAGCGAGCGGAACCCTGCGCAGGGCCTCCTGCCCGGATCACAGTGTTCCCAAGAACAAGAGGCAATTGCCCGGGGCCGGCCAAGATTTAAGGCTTGTTTACTTTCCAACAGTACTGCTTTGGGTAATTAATGCTACATAAAACATGATGGAGGCCATCACTGCCTCAGAGGTGGGAGTGCTGGCCACCACCAACGCAGTAGTCCCGACAGGTGCAGGGAGCCCAAGTCCACTTACATAGGGCCCGGCACAGGGCGCTTGTCCCATCCCCGCCGGTGTGTGCTATCGTGCGCATGTGTCAGCACGAAGCACTCAACACCGGCAGGCTTCCATGAAAAGGCTTTGCCATCCACACACTCAGGTCTTGATCGTGATGGCCTGCTGCCTGTGTGACCTTGGGCAGGGCACTTAATCTCACAGCCACTGCAGTCAGGGACCAGGCACCCTGCCCAGCACACAATGGTTCCCTTCCATACGGACAGTAAGTATGTGTGTGTATATACAGAAGTAAAGGTCTCCATGTCTCAGGAACTCTCCAGAGAAGGAACTGCTCCCAGGGCTGGAGCAGGGAAAATGCAAGACGCTCGTCTCATCTCCGGCATCTTGCAAGTGCCGAAATCAAGGACAGCCTCAGAAAAAGGACAGAGGCACGTCAAGGCAACACAGAGGCCAATCTGAAGGAGCTCCCACCAGCCACTGCTGGAACAAACTGGGCAAGAACAGAGAAACAATGATGCTGAGTTTTAACACAGGGAATAAAGTAAATATTCACAAGTCCATACTGATGTAATAAATAAGTGAATGCATAAATTAATGGTAAAGAAGAAAAAGCTCCTTCTTATAGGAGTGTTCTATATGCTAGGAAAGGGATGCAGAAAGAGACAAACAGAAAATGACCACTAAGCTAATGCTACACTAAAAACTGATGCAAAAAATGACCAATTACTGGGTGCCACAACAGTGGGCACAGGTTTGAGGATAATCAAGACATCAGCATAGTCTCCAATTATTCTCCCCACCCCAAGATATTTATTGATTACAAAGGGGAAAATACCAACTTTGCAGCGAAGAAACCTAGCAGCCCCCCTTAAGTCACCAAGGTTAGCACCACCAGCCAGGAGACAGATCAGCATCACGAGCCCCTGTAAACAATGCACGAGCTGGGGCACAATGCCAGTTCTGCAGCAGCCTTCCCAAAAAGGCAAACCTCAATCTCACTATTTAAAAACATCAGACAAACCAAAATTGAAGGCATTCTAGCAAATAACTAAGCAGTAAAAGCACCAGTAAGCACTCTTTAAGCATGAAGGTCATGGAAGACAAGGGAAGACTAAGGGATTGTCACTGATTACAGGGGATTAAAGGGACATGACAACAAAATGCCACATGAGGGGTGCCTGGGGGGCTCAGTCATTTAAGTGTCCGACTCTTCATTCAGCTCAGGTGGTGATCTCAGGATCGTGAGATCAAGGCAGTAACACTGGGGCTCATGCTCACCAGAGTCTGCTTCTCTCCCTCTCCCTCACCACCCCGCACTCTCTCTCAAATAAGTATTTTTTTAAATGCCATGTGAAATCCTGACTTGGATCCTGAGCAGAAAAGGGACAGCACTCGAGACACTGGTAAAGTGTAAGACTGTATTCCACCAATGTAAGTACCTGGATTCAACCACGACCATGTTTGTATATGATATTTTATGGGAAGCTAGGCAAAGGGTACCTAAGAATCCTGGTACTGTTTGACACTTTGTACCTCTTAATCCCCGTTGACACTTTAAGTATAAAATTATTCTCTTCTCCCTCCCCAAAACGCTCTGGATGCCCGAGTTCTGTGGACAGCAGACCTAGGTGCGACCCAGGGGTGGTCTCGCTCGTAAGCACTGCTGGCTGATTCTAAACCAGGGGCCTCTGGGCCCTGGGACATTTGCTAAGCATTTTCTAAAAAATGCCTGATATGCTCTCAGTACTGGGCATAGCATCTCTTTTTCCTATTTTGTTTCCTATTTGGTTATTGTTGGTTCACAGGAAATTCACTAATTTGTATGTTGAGCTTGTATCCAGCTACACTGCTGAACTGAATCCTGAATCTATTATAATGAGCAATATTTAAATGCAGACTGTCAACCCAGTTTGAGTTAACTAGTAAATTTGACGGTAAGGTAAATTAAATGGTAACTGTATACGGTTCAACGTTAATACAATGATTCTTGCAGATTAATAAGCAAAAGAACAACAGAAAAATGAGCAATGGATATAAATGGCCAGTTTTTTGTGAAAGAAATGTAAAGGCTTATAAACATGTAAAAAGATGTTCAGTCACACCCATAATACTTATTAGAAATTAAGTAAATGCAAATTAAAATAAGGAGCTTGGGGTGCCTAGTTGGCTCAGCTGGTTAAGCATCCAACTCTTGATCTCAGCTCAGGTCTTCACCTCAGGAGCCCAAGTTCAAACTCCGTGTTGGGCTCCATGCCCATGGAGCCTACTTAGAAAAACATAAAAATAAAAAATAAAGCAAGGAGCTTACTTCCTATGTGCATAGTAGAATGGTCTGAAAGGTTGACAACCCAGAGCCCAGACATGGATGTAGAGAAACAGGCACCCTCCTGCTCAGGTGCTAAGGATATGAACGTAAATTACTAGAACAAAGGACAGTAAAGAGTAGAAATCCCAATCTCTAAGATAAGGCCAGAACTGTGACTCACTCGGGCACCTCCCTCTGAGCCCTGCCCTGCACCACATCCTGGGCTGAGGTGTTCACGTGCCCTTTATTGGCCAAGATTTTGGAGGTAGGAGCCAGACTTCCTGGTCATTCACATTCCGACCCCCTGACACCTGGCCCTGAGCAGCCCCATTTTGTGTCTCAGCCTCTGGTGAGATGAAGGACTTTGCAGTCCCTGTTCATGCAGCCCCAAGACAACCTGGGCCTCTTCTCTCCCCTTACCCACCCAGGCCTTCCAGAAGAGCCTGTATCTAGGACTGAGCTCCAGGAACAAACTATTCCACTTCAGCCTCTGCTTACAGGGTGGAGAAAGGGAGAGGGTGGGAGCAGCCATGCTTACCGAGAGGCCAGCTCTCGGGCCACATCTCAGCCAGGTGAGCATGAGACCTGGCCAGGCCAACCGTTCCTTCCCTGGGAATGCCAAACCAGAGCCAGGGAAATGACAGCACCGGCCCCTCTGGGTGGCTAGGCTGAGGATTTATATTCTCAGAAGCTCTTGGTGGTCTTACCGTCTGCCCTCTGGCTATGGAAGCAAGGAAGTTGGGAGGCACAGAGAAATAAGGCAGATCCCCGGAGAAAAAGAGCCAAGAGAGTCATAGAATTCTCATGGTATTCAAGCCTCCGGCTTTAGTTTGCTCCTGTGGCCTGGCTCTAGCCATGCCTTGAGGTTCCCTGCTCTGTGATGCTGGCAGACGGCCAACAGTGGCCACCAGAAGAGACCTTATACCATCCAAGAGATGGCCAATGACAAGTGCCGGATGGGGGGAAACCAAACCTACATGCTCCTACCAACACAACAGGGGGCAACTGCTCTGGGAAATGGTCTGGCCTCTAAAAGTTAAACGGAATCCCAGTAGGACCCAGAAATTCTGCTCCTAGATACATTCATAAGGGAAATGGAAATACAGGTCCACGCAAACACTTGCACGTGAATGTTCACAGCAGCCTGTTCGTAACAGGCTAAGAGGCGGAAACAACCCAAACACCCACTCACCAAAGAATGGATGATTAATATCAGGTGTGCCCGTACTGTGGAGTATTATTCAGCAATGAAAAAGAATGCAGTTCTGAATCAAGCTACAGCATGGACGACCCTTGAAAACATTATGCTAAGAGTGCCTGGCTGGCTCAGGTGCTGCAGTGTGCGACTCTTAATCTCAGGGTCGTTGAGTTCCTGTCCCACACTGGGTGTATGTAGAGATGACTTAAATATCAAATCCTTAAAAAAAAAAAAATTATGCTAAGTGAAGGAAGTCAGTCACAAAAGACCGCCATTTGTACAATGCCATTTATATGAAGTATTCACAACAGGCAACTTCTTAGAAAGCAGCGAGTGGCTGCCTCTGGCTGGGGGAGGGGAGAAGGGAGATAAGGAAGACCAACTGCTTGCTAATAGGTACAGAGCTTCTTTTAAGAGGGACAAAGTGTTCTTAAATTAGTGGTGGTGGCTGTGTCATATGTGTAGCTGAATATATTTAAAGCCGAGGATTGTGTACTTTAAATGGGTGGATTATATGGTATGTGAATTGCATCCCAATAAAACTGTAAAAACAGAGACCAGATTGAAGTACCACTCTGTGACCTGGGGCAAGTCACACAGCCTCTTCTCTGGGCCTCAGTTTACTCACCTATAACACAGGGGGAGATTAGGCTAGATCAGCACTTTTCAAACTTTAATATATGTCCTAAATGATCCATTAACTTATTAATAGTGCAGGTTCTAATTCAGTTGTCCTGCAGTAGACCCAAGATTCTTTTTTTTTTCTTTTTAAGATTTTTATGAGAGAGCGCCCGCACAAGCAGGGGGAGCAGCAGGCAGAGGGAGAAGCATGCTCGCCACTGAGCAAGGAGCCTGATGTGAGACTCAATCCCAGGTCCCTGGGATCATGACCTGAGCCCACGGCAGACACTTAACCAACTGAGCCACCCAGGCATGCCAAGATTCTTTATTTGTAACAAGCTTTCAGATGATGCTGGTTCGTGGAGCACATTTTCAGTAGCAAGGCAGAGATGAGATCTTTGGCCTCTCAACCCTGATTCCTTTAGAAATCAACTCTTTGCCCACCTCTGTGAATTCCAAGAGCATGTGCAGTCCTTCCCATTTAAGACTCATAGGGTCTTCTAACCAGCCACACGGAAGCTTCTGGGGCATGAACACTGGCTAGAGTGGCAGAAAAGATTAACAACCTCCCAAGTCTGCTTGAGCAGAGAGCACTCAGCTGGGCACAGGTGAGGTTCTCAAGCTACAAGCCAAGAGTCGGGCAGGACCCACATTTGCCCTGCAAGATCCAATCCCCTGTTTCTAGAAAGGAGGAGGTGGAGAACAGCAATGCTCTCAACACAATGGCAAACAAACCCTTGCACACCTAAGCATCAATCTTTGGGGTACTTAGTGAAAAGCCATTCCCGCCCTACCCATTTTTGTCACAGTAGGAACTATGAACTCCAAGAGCCTCTGACGTTGATGACCCAAGGACCAAATACCACCCTTCAGCTACTCCTGAGAGAAGACAGGATTACACTTGAAGATAACGTCAAGGGCACACTATACATGCTGACAAGTTGATGTTTTCCTCCAGACCTCAGTTTCCCCATCAATAAGGGTTGAATAAGATGCCCATCAAGGTACCCATGGGTGAAAGCAGAACGTAGGAAGAAAGACCACCTGGCCATCTCTGGCCTCCAACCAAGATAACACCAACCCACCCAAGCAATGCGTCTCTTTGCTGGAGAGCTTTGCAAGAAGAGTATCCAACAGGGACCTGATGGAGGGACACAGAGCCCTGAGAAATATGAGGTAGGAACACCAGTTTCTAAGTAAGACCAAGAACATTTTTCCATCTCCCAGTGACCTCTATAGACTCTGAAACTGTCAAGCCCAGGGAGGGCGGGGGAGAGTTCTGGGCTCACACCTGGCCCTGTCCTAGCAGGATGACGAGGCAGAAACGTTTCATCTTTACTTGGGCCTCCTTCCTTCTCTTGTGAAATAAAGGGGTTGGAACAATCATAGCAGCTACTTGGGTGGGGGGGGGGCTCCTTTGAAACCAGACGAATGCAAAACACCTTCATTCAGAGCAGAGAATCTGCACACATTCTTCTAAGTCATAATTCTAACCATAGTTCAGTGGCCCCCAAAACCTGACTCAGGGGCCATTTTGCAAAGAATGAAGTGGTTCTTCCTACCTGGCCTACCTTCCTGCTCTCCTCCCCTCTGAACAGCCATGGGGAGGGAACGGCCAAACGTAGCAGCGGCAGGTATTCACATTTACTGAGACCCAGGGATCTGGTGGCATTTCAGTAGGATTACCTTCCTACGGCATACCACACAAGCTCTAACCTTTTCCACCTGTGCGTTGGCCAGAGCAAAGTCCGTTAACCCCGGTACCCATCCCTCAGCCTCACTGATGGTCTGTTCCCACTGCCAAGCACTTGTTGGCTTTAGGGGTAGGACACTCAGGGCCCTGGCTGGCAGCTATAGCCCAGAGGCAGACCGCAGTGCCCTCGGGGGCCAGGGAGAGTCCGCCAGTGTCCACAGAAGTGTCAGGGCTGCTGGCCACGTGGCAGCTGGGCAGTGCTCTGATGAGCTGGTCTGAATTATGGGCACAAGGATCAAGTCTGTTTGGGTGCCCCCTGGAAATTGTGGTTATGTGCTACTTTGATTTTACACTCAAGCAAGGTACACTGCAGGAAACAAGCTAGCCCAAAGATTTTCTGCCCAAGTGAAAGAATTTGTCAAGTCGGTGAGCAGATGAACTGTATTATGGAAGCCTGCCGGGCCCTCCCTGCAGTGGGTGGGACAAGTCCTCCTGCCTGGCAGCACATGGCAAAGATACAGACAGCTGCACCTCTTCCCTGGGGAACAGGGCAGACCTCCCTGAGAGCAGAAAAGCGAGTCCCCCAGAATTTCATCCCATGGAGTGATGACGGCTCGCCTGGAAGGACAGACATGGTCACTCACAGAGACATCAATACCCTTCTAGTCCCAAGTGACTGAGGCCAAAAACACCTTAAAGACATCTCCAAAGAACGCTAAACATCAATGGAAAGAATGAACAGTTCTGATGCAATTGGTCAGCTTTAGGAAAGCCAAAAGCATCCTTGCCCACGGAGACGCTAAAGAAGAGAAAAGAGGGCAGCAGAAAGAACAAAGTGACCGCGGGGCACCTGGGTGGCTCAGTGGGTTCAGCATCTGACTCTTGGTTTTGGCTCAGGCCATGATCTCAGGGTTGAGGGATCCAGCCCCACATGGGGCTTCCTGCTCAGGGAGGGAGTCTGACTGAGATTCTCTCTCCCTCTGCCCCTCCCCTCCACCTACTCCCCAACCCCCATGCACTTGAGAGCCATTTCTCTCAAATAAAATAAATCTTTAAAAAAAAAAAAAAAAAAAAAGGAAGGGCACCTGAGTGGCTCAGTCAGCTGAGCATCTGCCTTCCACTTAGGTCATGATCCTGGAGTCCTAGGATGGAGCCCATGTCTTCCTTCCCCTGCTTCTCCATCTCCTCTGGCCCGCAGTCCCCCAGCCCCCGCCCAGCCTCATGCACTCCTGCACTCTCTACAAATAAAATCTTTAAAAAAATAAAAAATAAATAAAAGAATAAAGTGACCACAAACCCACAAAGAGAACAGAAGAGGGATGATAAAGGGAGCCAGCTGCAATCTCTGAGATGATCCCCCCCTCCTTAGAGAAGATTACAGGAATGACAGCAATGCGGCATCCGGCAGAAAGTCAGAAAACAGATACCAAGATGATCAGAGGTCATTTTGAAGAAACTCAACGACGCTATTAACAACGTTTCCCTAAAAGGTCTAGAGAGAGAAAACCCCGAGTACTTCACAAGGGACATGATGAAAACCGCGCACCTAGCGCGTGCAGTTCAAAGCGTCTGCCTGCAGTGTGGAAATGGGGTGGTGGGGGTGGGGAGGCACGACAACACACCACAGGACCTGGGAGAGCTCCAGCTGCCCCAACACCCTCACATGCACTCTGCAGAGAATCATGGGGAAAGGCACGTGCTGCTGAGAACCAGGGAAGCTTCCCTAGGTGCACAAGAAGGGTCAGGAAGACGGTCAGAGACCAGCTCCCGTGTGCCAACAGCTCAGCAAATGGGCTGGTGGTTGTGCAGACAGAGAAAGCTCCGTCCTGGAAGAAAACAAATGGCTGAATTCAAGTCCAAGAGGTAGCTTTTTTCAAGCAGCTCCTTGGCGACCGCTCTTCCACAGGCAGCCCAGGGCGGCGCCCAAGGTCACCTACTAAATGAACCTTGCTCTGTCCTCTGGGGCCTCGCTGACCCCAGAGGACAGAGCAAGTGTGCCTTTCATATGCAAATCAACCAATCAGACAGGACACCACACCACACTGCCTCCTCCAAGGGCTTTAGCCCACCCCGTCCCCACCTGAACAACTCCAGGGCCAGGGACCAACGGGACTGGCCCTAGGCACCAGAGCCATTCCTAGGCCTCTTTGCTCAGCCTCACCCATTCCTTCCCCTGGACACAACAGAGGCTCTCGTCCAAGTCTCCCCCTCAATCTCTCTGCCTCTCAACCCACCCTGGTGCTTCCCTGCGGAGCCCTGCATGGAGGGTGCCCCCTCCTCTGGAGAGCAGGGACAAACACGCTATCTTTCAATGGCAATTGTCTCCTTATCTGTCGGCCTCACAATGCCTGAAAAACAAGAAAACCTGCATTGTAAATCGATTTGGCCATCTCCCAGCATCATCCCCCTCGGGAACTGGAGGGGTCAGCCGGGAAGGTGGGACCCAGGGTGCTGGGCAGAATGGACCTGCAGGGCCATCCTCTGAGCCCCTGCAAGCGTGGCGGGGCATCTGAGCTGTCTTCCTGCTCTCAGTGCACTCTGAGCCCTAAGTCCTTTAATTGTGTCCCCAACATGAGGCTGCATTGTTCTCCTTTCTGATACAGTGCTTCCAGAATATGGATGGTATGAACATCATTCTTTTTTTGTTTAAAGATTGTATTATTTCAGAGACAGTGCACGGGTGGGGGAGGCTGTGGAGAGGCAGAGGGAACCCAACACAGGGCTCGATCCCAGGACCCCGGGATCCTGAACTGAGCTGAGCTGAAGGCAGGCGCTGAGCTAACTGAAACCACCCTGGTACCCCTAACATAATTCTTGTGAATATTATCATTCCCAGTTCATTGGACACTCTGGAATCAGACTGTATAAATGTTACATGTTAATTAATGGTCCATTCAAGTCTGATATAACCAGGGGACCTCTGAAACACTAAAAATCCTTTCTCTATGCTGTGAGCTGAGATAAGCAATCTGTACAACTAACCTCATATTCATTTCAATAAATGTTCGTTGGTTGGAAAATCAAACAAACAAACAACAAAAAAAATACAATCAGCAACCACACTCCTGGCTGGCTCACTTATTAGTATTTTTATTAGTTTAGTCATTCACAGATGAATAATGAGGAACTAACATTTGGGAAAGCATTTGTTCCTTATTTTGGTTTTTATTTTTTTTCTTTTTAACCTGTGTTACCACGCCATTTATAAAATTCTTTGCTGATTAAACATTTCTAAATTTTGTGTACCCAAAATAAAGTGACCTTGTGTAGCAAAAACAAACAAAAAATAGCAGCAAGTATTTCATTTAATTCCCAAAACAACACCCGAAGCGGGTGTTAGGTCTTCCACAGAAAACACAGGCTGACAACAGGTTCAGTGAGCTAGGAAAGAACTCTACAGAGCCAGAACCAGAACCGGGGCACATCTGATTAGAAAATTCCCAAATTTTATCTGCCACCGAGTTTCAAAGAAAGGATAAATAATAGTGTCATCCAAACTGATGTTACCAAGAAGGAGACGGACTTTTTTAAATTTAACAACACATGCTGGGTATCTTTGACGGACACAAGGATCTGCCCTGTGCTTTTCCCAGCTGCCTAGTGTTCTACTATAGGAAAGTTCCACATGCAATCAGTTAAGGTGGGACAATGTGATTAATAGAGGGGGATTCCCCCTGCCTTCCTTACATCCAACATGAAGGCCAAAGTGCCAAACACTTGGGCAAAACATTTTTTTAAAAAAACAGGTGAATAAATTAAAATCCTGAAGTAGAGAAGCCCTTTCCCATATGGGACATGAGGGACATGAGAAAACACAAAAAGAAATCAAGGCAAAATCCAATAACCTGACCCCATAAAAATTATTAAAACTTACACTGTATAAAAGAATAAGCAAATGAATGAAAAAATGAATGAAGTAAATGAAAACGTGGGGAAAATTTTTTTTTAAAGATTTGTTTACTTGAGGGCCACCTGGGTAGCTCAGTCTTGGTTAAGCATCTACCTTCGCTCAGGTCAGGACATTATCTCAAGGTCCCTGGATGAGCCCGGTGTGAGGATCCCCATGTAGAGCAGAGTCTGTTTCTCCTTCTGCCTCTCCTCTCCTCTCCTCTCCCCTGCTCGTGCCCTTTCTCCCTCTCTCTCCCTCTCAAATAAATGAATAAAATCTTAAAAAAAAAAAAAAAAAAAAGATTTGAGAGCGCCTGTGTGTGCATGCAGGTCGAGGGGAAAAGGGAAGGGGAGAAAGGGAATCCCCAGCGGACTCCCTGCTGAGGGTGGAGCCCTGCACGGAGGCTAGATAGATCCCAGGACGCCAAGATCATGCCCTGAGCCAAAATCAAGAGTCAGCCAGCCATTCAACGTCCTGAGACATTCAGGTGCCCCTAGAAAAATATTTCTAACCCATCATCTCAAATATGAAAAGAGCCTATACAAATAAACAAGGATAAAAATCTCACCTGAAAAATAATGTATCACATGAAAAGCAAACAGAACAGTAATAACCAAATAACATAAAAATTATTTATATTCAAGGGCGCCTGGGTGTCTCAGTCAGTTAAGCCCCTGCCTTCAGCTCAGGTCATGATCCCAGGGTCCTGGGATCCAGTCCTGCATCGGGCTCCTTGCTCAGCAGGGAGGCTTCTGTCTCTGCCTCTCCGACTGCCTCTCTGCCTGCTTGTGCTAGCTCTCTCTGACAAATAAAATCTTTAAATTAGGAATAAAAAACAAAATCTTTAAAAAATATGTACATATATATTCAATATCACCAAGGAAATGAAACTACAACAGGAATACCTTGAACTTTCCCCAGCACTTTAAGGTTTTCCACTTAGAAGGTTTTGGCAAAGGTAAAGACATTTCCTCATTCATTCACACAAGTCACATAGGCTGGGCACTGAGCTAGGAATGGCAGTGAACAAGGTCTCTGCCTTCAAGGACTACATATTTCAGGTGTGGAAGAAAGGAGGACTACATGATAAAGCAGGAGGAAATAAACAATTACTCAATACTTACTGTCTGTAAAAGTACAAATAAGTACACCTTCATTGCAGGGCAATATGGCAGGATCTATCAAAATGTTGTACTGGCAATTACATTTCTAGGTATTTATCCTGCAGATATTCTCGCCCTTGCTTAAGCACAATATGTGTACATGCAAGTTCACTGGAGTGCTGGGTTAATTCTGGAAAAAAAAAAAAAAAATGGAAACAAGCCTAATGTTCCTCAACAGAACAAATTACAGGACACTCATACAATGGATCATAATGTAACTAGTAAAGATCAACTTTTGCTTTTTAGTTTTATAAGGTACCCACATGGAATGAAATATTTGGTTTGGGGAGGAAAAAGAAGAGTATGTAAGTTGCTGAAAATACATAGTATGACCCCATTTCTTAGGTCAGGAAACAAAGGTGTTGGTGAGGATTCGAAGAAAGGGGAACCCTCCTACACTGTTGGTGGGAATGCAAGCTGGTGCAGTCACACTGGAAAACAGCATGGAGGTTCCTCAAAAAGTTGAAAATAGAGCTACCCTATGACCCAGCAACTGCACTACTGGGTATTTACCCCAAAGATACAAATTTAGTGATCTGAAGGGGCACGTGCACCCGAATGTTTATAGCAGCAATGTCCACAATAGCCAAACTATGGAAAAAACCTAGATGTCCATAAACAGATGAATGGATAAAGATGTGAGATCTATATATATAGATAGATATAAAGATAATGGAATACTATGCAGCCATCAAATATGGAAATCTTGCCATCTGCAACAACGTGGATGGAACTAGAGGTTATTGTGCTCAGTGAAACAAATCAATCAGAGAGAGACAATTGTATGTTCACACTCATATGCGGAATTTAAGAAACAAAACAGGATCATAGCGTACAAGAGGAAAAATAAAACAAGATGAAATCGGGAGACAAACCACAAGTGACTTTTTTTTAGTTTTTAAAATATTTTATTTATTTATTTGACAGACAAGATCACAAGTAGGCAGAGAGGCAGGCAGAGAGAGAGGGGGAAGCAGGCTCCCCGCTGAGCAGAGAGCCGGATGCGGTACTTGATCCCAGGACCCTAGGGTCATGACCTGAGCTGAAGGCAGAGGCTCCAACCCACTGAGCCACCCAGGAGCCCCACAAGTGACTCTTAATCATAGGAAACAAACTGAGGGGTTGCTGGAGGAGAGGGGGGTAGAGGGGGGATGGGTAACTGGGCGATGGACATTAAGGAGGGCACATGATATAATGAGCACTGGGTATTCTAGAAGACTGATGAATCACACCGAACTCTACCTCTGAAACCAATAATACATTATATGTTAATAAACTGAATTTAAATTTTAAAAAGAAAAACTCCAGAAATAAAAATAAAATTTTAAAAAAATTAAAACAAGTTTAAAAAAACAAAAAAAGAAAGGGGCATGGACCACCTGGGTGGCTCAGCTGGTTAAGCATCTGATTCTTGATTTCAGCTGAGGTCATGATCTCGGGGTTGCAAAATTGAGACCTGAGGCAGGGCTCCATGCTGAACGTGGAGCCTGCTTGGGTTTCTCCCTCTTCTTCTGCCCCTTCCCTGCCCCACTCATGCATGTGGGCGCACACAGTCTCACTAAAAAGAAAAGGGGGGGCACACACATTTCTATTAAGTACATATGCCTGTACGTCCATACAATTAAACATATGTGGGTTAATGTAGAACTAAGAAAAATCTGGGAAGTGAGATTATGTAGAACTTTCTAGAGCATAAATTTCTGTACCTTTGGAATTCCAAGAATGCGCCACTTTTTCTTTTTTTTAAGATTTTATTTATTTATTTGAGAGAGAATGAGTGAGAGAGAGCATGAGAGAGGAGAAGGTCAGAGGGAGAAGCAGACTCCCCAAAGAGCTGGGAGCCTGATGCGGGACTCGATCCTGGAAGTGCGGGATCATGACCTGAGCGGAAGGCAGTTGCCCAACCAACTGAGCCACCCAGGCGCCCCGAATGTGCCACTTTTTTACTCAGGAAAAGAAGGGGAAAAAAGCATTTGAAAAAAATAATGTATTTAAGGATCACTTGGCTCAGTTTATATTCCCAAACATCAGGCTAAAAATTAATCTGGAAAGAAATCGTCAGCTATGTTGAGAGTGTAAACAAGTAACCCTTTGCCTCAGCCCTTAAATTCAAAGTCATGGATATAACTGAGAGAGGAGGCAACCTAACTGTGCTTACTACCTGCCAGACACTTATTACTCACTTGATTCTCGAGGCAACACACAAATGAAACATCCCAATTCCCTATGTGAGGAATCTGAGGCTTCTAGAGATTAAGTGACTTCCAGGGAATAGGAGCTGGTAAAAAGGCAGCGGCTGTCTGTCCTTGCCTGGGAGCAGGAAGACAGGACTTCCCTGCCCTGAGTTCTTATCTCTCTGGCCATTCCCTCAGGTCACTGTGGGTGGAGGACGTGTGGGGAGGGAGGGGGGAAGGCAACTGATTAAAGTTTTCTGTTTCAGGAGGCATTTTCTACCCCTTCCAGTCTTTCACAGTTATCTTTCTCATCCACCCTCAGAACTGCGTGAGAAGTAGCAGGAACAGGCACGGCTCCCAGAAATGCCCAGCAGGGGGGGAAAAAGTATCTCCCCTTCCAGAACTACGTTTGTTATCACATCACACTACTCAACCACTCCCTAGGCTCGCCTAATTGCAAGACAGAAGAGAAAAGCAGATTTCACCTCTCAGCCTATCTGTAAAATGGGAATAATACCTTTTGAGAGAATTATTCAAGAGAGAACATCAGAAAGCGTAAATTCTACAGGGCCAAACAAAGGATCACATGAAAGGCTGAGGATCCAAGCAAAGTAATCCCAATGAAACAGCTCCCATCAACAGAGAAAGGTCCACAAAGTTAAAGACAGTATTTTAACAGCCCGGTAGTAAACATCTTCTCCCAGTTATGTCCATTATCTTGTTGTGTACAGTGAATGAAGAATAGGAAGGTTCAGAAGGCCTTCCTGGCTTTAATCTGTCTCAGAGCTACCACCTTGCAGTTCCAAAAGGTACAATTCTTAGTTCTAGAACCAACCCTGTATTGTTAATCTTTGAATTAGGAAAAGAGTAAAAACAGTAAAAAATTTCAAAGTCCCAATTTGATAACCTTAACTTCCAAAATGTTGATTTCCAAAATATCCTTGTTAACTTCCAAATATGCCATATATATATATATATATATATATATATATGCACACACACACACATACATACATATATACGGTATTAAAGTAAACAAGGGTCTACTTTATTATTAATAATGGCCGATTTGTGAGTGCTTCCTATGTGCCGGACACCATTTTTGGTGCTCTCCAGGCATTAACCCATTTTAATCACACATCAGCATTTACTCTGTAAAGATCTTATTTCCTCCATCTTACAAATGACAAATGGAAGACACTGAGAGAGTAGGTGACTTGCCTAGGTGGCTGCCCAACAGCTCAGCCTCAGCAAGGCAGCTGGGGCCCTTAACCATCTGGTCTACCACTCCAGCCACATCATTCACACTTTTTGTGTTCTCTGAACCTCAGCCATCCTAAACCACTCAGGGTTCTCTGGACAGAGTATGCTTAACTGCACCCCCATTTCCCATCCCCCCAACCCTGCGCGCGCGCGCACACACACACACACACACATACACACACATACACACACAGACTGCATTCTTGCTTTTGCTTGTGGCTTTTCTTCTCAATGAACCATCCTCTCCTTCCAAAGGACAGAAGTTTCATTCCATGAATGAATGAAAGTAAGATTTCTTTAAGAATCCATGACTACATTTAAGATCCAAGAGTTCTTTGGAAGGAGATACCAAAAGCTTCCTGTGTAAAAAGCCATTCTTAGGAAGCTGTTCCTTATCTCCAAGCCAGAATTCCCCACACAGATTGCCTGGGGTTCTCTTTTCTCTCTTCTCCCTGACTCCTCCCCCACCGCACACTTCTAGCCCTTCCTTCTGGCTCCAGCTTTCAGGAAAGATCTGGCCAATGACAAAAAGGTTGCTCTGGGACGTTGCAGACCTCCACACAATAGCGGCCGGCCACCCATTCCTTAGTACTTCATGTGCGAAGAAGAGGGCATACTTTGTTTTACACACTGTTTTCACCACGTAAAAAGTTAGCCACCGGGCTTGATGAGATAACGCACTGGCCTGACTCTGCACTGAGAAGTGAACATCCGATGGTTTCAAGGTCTTACAGAACATCCCTTCATGTTTTCAGAGAACTTTAGAAACACCATTACAAGGAAGAACATATGGCAGGGCCTCATAGAAATAGTGTAATAGACATCATAGAGCCAATGCAATAAAAAACCAAATACTATTAATAGCTAACTCTTCAATTAACCAATAAGGTTTTGACTGATTTGATAAAACTATTGTTTTGAACTGAATCAATGACCATTTGTCATATGACATAGAAGTAGAGGTACTTTAAATAAGATATGCTGAAAAAGGGGCGCCTGGGTGGCTCAGTGGTTAAAGCCTCTGCCTTCGGCTCAGGTCGTGATCTCAGGGTACTGGTATCGAGTCCCGCATCTGGTGCTCTGCTCAGCAGGGAGCCTGCCTCCTCCTGTCTCTCTCTGCCTGCCTCTCTGCCTACTTGGTGATCCGTCTGTCAAATAAATTAAAAAAAAAAAAAAAAAGATATGCTGAAAAAGATATTCAGTTCAGCATCATAAATAATAACAAAAAGGAAAGAGAGGGAAAAAAATGGAAATAAAATAAGTCACGCCTACTGTTTAATTTTCTGAATATCTATAGAGCACCTACTTCAGTGTCAAAGCACCAAGCTTAATGCTGGGGATACAATGTTTAAAAAAAGACTGACAGGGCTCTGGGCTCACAGAGTTTCCATTCTATTATTTTGAGAGACCGACATTAAAATAATCACATTGGGTATTTTCTTCCAGCAGTTACTGCCACTACACTCTCCTAAATAACAAAAAGAAATAGCAAAATACTATGCAGACATTTTAAATGACGGTAAAGCAGTTTTAATAATGACAGAAAAGGGGCACCTGGGTGGCTCAGTTGGTTGGGCGCTGCCTTCAGCTCGGGTCATGATCCTCAAGTCAAGGAGGGATCGAGTCCCTCCTGAGCATGCTTCTCCCTCTGACCCTCCCCTTTCCCATGCTCTCCCCCTCTCTCATTCTCTCTCTCTCTCAAATAAATAAATAAAATCTAAAAATAAATAAATAAATAATGACAGAAAATGAGGCAGCTGGGTGGCTCAGTTGGTTAAGTGGCTGCCTTCAGATCAAGTCCTGATCCCATGATCCTAGGCTCCTGGGATGGAGCCCCAAGGCTGGCCCCCTGTTTCTCCATCTCCTTCCGCCCCCTCCCTCTTCCTTTTTCCCCTCCCCTTTCCCATGCTCACACCCTCTCTCCCCTCCTCTCTCTCAAATAAATGAAATCTTAAAAAAACTTTTAAAAAATCTGAAACCAAAAAAAAAGAAAATGTTATTACAAGACTAGTATTTAATGAAATCAAGAAACAGTTTCATGAAGCATATGATCTCACCAATGTAAAAAAAGGTAACGAAGGAGACTGAGTGATTATAAAATCCATTTGTAAGAATGTATGATTGAGATTAGCTAAGAAAAATGATGAAAGGAACTCCTACACTTGAATAGGGAAACAATTTCCAAGTCTCAATGAACAGTTCAATGTGAAATGGAGCAAGAATCAATGAGTATCAGGGTTACAGGACAAAATAACTCTACACGTTTCTGGACTAATACTTGAGAATACAGCTTTTTTCCACGTTCCAAAGTAGCATTTTAAGCCAGTGAGAAAAGGATAAACTAGGCAATAGCTAGTGGATTAACTATTTAGAAAAATAAACAAAGTTAAACCTTTATATCACATCATAAATTCCAAATGCAACGTGACAGGATAAATCTCACTGGTAAAGCTGAAATATTTATATTTTTATATTTTTATGTATATAAATATATCTATTATGTAATAATAATTCAAAGTATCACTAAATACCTAATTACTAAGTTTCACAAAAACATTCCAAACGCACTTCAATGTTAAAATTTAGAAACCATGAAATGAAATTTAGGAAACTACTAAGCAATTCTATGGTGGGCACATATTCTTAGAATAGAAGAAAAACTATTTTTAAAAGACTGAAGATTTTAGGGGCACTGGGTGGCTCAGTCGTTAAGCATCTGCCTTAGGCTCAGGTCATGATCCTAGGGTCCTGGGATCAAGCCCCGCAGTGGGCTCCCTGCTCGGCAGGAAGCCTGCTTCTTCCTCTCCCATTCCCCCTGCTTGTGTTCCTGCTTTCCTGTCTCTCTGTCAAATAAATAAAATCTTTTAAAAAAAAAAAAAAAAAAGGTTTTACAAGACATTTCAAATTTTACACAGAAAAAAGTCATGACATAGATCCTACAGTATGGATATAGTTATCACAGAAAAAATATAGTTATGACCAGCAACCAACAAGGAAAAATGTTTGCAACACACAGCAACTAAAAGGTTGATAACTCTTCATATATGGTGTGCTCTTACAATCAACAAGATACAAACATCCCAACAGAAAAATGGGCAAACAACATGAACATTATTTGACAGAGAAATTTAGAAGATCAAGAAACCTATTTTAGAGTATTTGACCACATTGGTTGATACATGCAAGTTTATAAAAACCACAATGACAGAAACGCTGCTTTAAGTATTAGGTGTCACTACCCAGATGAAAAGCCACAATATCCAATATTGGGAAAGAGACAATAAAATGTGGCCGGATGGCTAGCACATGAGCCGGGGCATTCTGCTGAGAAGGCAATTTGGTAAAAATGTGTCCAAAGCCTTCAGTCCAGTAATCCCACTTCGAAGGTAATTTATTATTATTTTTTTTTAATATTTTACACAAAGACAACAACTCAAAGCTAAGTGTCCTTCCTATGACGCTGGAGAAAGCCACAGAGACCTATACCATGTGATACTGTGCACCCATTACAAAAATTTAAGTTCTCAAAGCATTTTAAGTGAAATGAGATAAGCTCACACATCTAATAAATGAAAAGACGACCTACGTCTGGAGCAAGATCAGTTCGAAAAGACATACATACAAATATATGTGGAAATCAGGTTAGCAGTGGTCCTCAGGTGAAATCAGAAGAGATTTCAATTTTTTTCCCTTCTCATCTTCTTTTTCACACATGTCTAAATCAACCATAATGAGCATGTTACTTCAATGATCAGGAAAATGCAACTTAAAGAGTATCTAAAGTAAATACACCAAACTGACACAGGGTGGTTAAGACCATAAGGCAACTCTTTTCCCCTGTTTTAACTTTTCTATACTGAGCAAAGGAGAAACTCTTAAAAGGTCTAGCGTGAGGACTGCCACACATGGTCCAAGGTTGGCTGATTACAGGAAGAAGAGGTGGAAGGAAGGCAGGGAAGGCAGGCCAAGCAGGCAAAGGCCTTGCAGAGGAGACAGGAGGTGGGAGGTGGGTGCACACTCAGTGCCCCCCCCCACCCACCGACAGCCACGAAGCCCCAGACCACTCACTCACTCCTCAGCACCACAGGACCGGGCCAGGAACAAGACCTCGGAGCTCCGTGATCTGTGAGCATCAGCCCATCTCTTCAGGCTACCTTTAGGCAAAAAAGCAGAGGCCCAGAGAGGAAAGCAAAGCTCCACAACTTGGTACATGTGACCTCCTGTGACCCAGAAAGACAATCGCCGACGCTGCTCCATAGACATGCACAGAGGCACAGAGCCACAGAAGCACTCCTCCACAGGGCCCGAGTCAGGGGCCCCGCTGCTAACGAAGTGTGGGCTTGGCCACCAGCTGTGGCCACAGAGCCACCTGCCCGTCCACTGGGCCACGCCAACCACGGGAGGGGACTGATTCATGCCCAGGTGGACGCAGAGCCACCTGCTACCTCAGAGCTGGTTCCCCGCGCAGAAGCCCGCTGGCCCACAGAGGACAAGCCTGACGATCCAGCTGGGCTTCCAGCCCCAGCGGGCGGGCTCTCCAAATGAGGGCCTCCATGTCCTACAGAAAGGTGCCAGCCCAGGGAAGACCAACTGCTCCCACACGGCAGCTTCCCTGCAACTCAGCACAACCCTACAAAGCGCACCGCTGTCCCCTGTCCCTTTGCTCTGCCTGTTTAAAAACACAGGGGCAATTAAGCCACTTGATGCCAGAGCGTCTACGAGGTGACCTGGGAAGGAAGAGCATAAACACATCCACAGGATCACACAGAAACCACAAAAATGCCATCTGTTAGGACACTGATCCACGTGTCCTGATAAAGGGAATCACCAACTGAACAGCCATTATCATAGCAGGCACTTGAAATAGCTGCATTCTTTCAAATGTCACAAAATTACACTTCTCAGTTTACACAGGCAAACACCTAGGCACAGAGTAAAAAGAAAGGCAGCTCAAAGTCCTGGTGTGAGGCAGTGCTAGGATGGAGATTCAAACTGCAAAGCCAGTGCCCCTTGTGTGAGGACACGGTGGGTGGTCCTGTCACCACCCCATGGGGCTTCTGCGTGGGTACACATGGAACCCAGCCCCCAAGCTGCCTGAGGATGGGCCAACCTTCCCACCGCTGCCCGCTGCAGCTCTAGGAAACAGAAGAGACCTCCTGTACCTAGGGTGCTCCATCCACATCCAGGAAAGGACACCGGTCATGGTCACAGTCAACAGCAATTTTAACAACTGCTGCTGGTCACCAAGCCTCTGCCCCGTGGAGGGCCCATGCAAGAACTATTATCTCCATTACCCACGGCTGGCCTGAGGGCCTCTACAGCTGAGACATCTACTTTTCAGGCAAGGACGCAGAGGCTCAGGGAAGTCTCCCCACTGGGACACAGAATCTGACACGCAGTCTCCTTCCCAGCTAACCCCACCATGACCAGGTAAGGAAGCCCCCCATGCATCATCCAGGTCGACTCCCCACTCCTGCTGGCAGGTGGCCCCACACGGCAGCCACTACCTTGGTTGAGATAGGTCAGAGTCTCCTCGTGCAGCTTGACGGCAGGGGACGTGGCTGCGCACAACACGTACTGCAGGGGCGGGAGGCGGGCGTCGTTCTCGGGGGACAGCTGGGGCTCCTCTTGCTTGAAGATGGGCAGAGCGAGCACATCGCTGCAACACACAGGAGGGAGCAGTCAGGAGCAGAGCCCCACGGAGCCCAGGCGCAAACATAGAGAGCCAAGTCAGAGAAGTGAGTCCTGACCCGGGGCATCGAGGGCAACACACCAAAACCCATGGCAGTGTGCTTGTGGGGGAGGGGAGGAGGGGGGCGGGGGGCCGTCCCAGACCTCATCCAACACCAGTGCCCCCAGAACCAGGACGCTCCTTTCAAACCGCGTCTACCCATCCCATGAGGATTCTGTTTTTCACTCAAGGGCCCTCCAGAGATTTACTGAATCAGTTCAAGGAGGCAAAAATGCAAAGTTATCTGGTATCTACAAATTACAGAAATCTCTGTGACGAGGGGCCTGGCAGCAATGGAGTGAACCTGAAATGCCACGTGGTTTCCATCCACAAGAGACTGCTCATTCTGTAGTCCTGCTCTCAGCCTAAGAATCTGAACAGAAGTTTTCATTTTTTTAAGTAAACTCTTCTACTCCTCGGCGGCTTCTCAGACCAATTCAATCCTGTCCTCAGGGCTCTGTAAACTATGCAAATGCATTTTACTCACCGGGCTGTGACAGCCCACCACCTACAATCTTCAAAAAAAAAAGGGGGGGGGTAGAGTTAGCCCATGATCCCGATTTTAATGATCATACTACTTTCTCCTAAATGCAAAACGAGGTGTAAAGACCTCGGATTTAATTGTTTTCTTATTCACATGCAAAGTATCAAGATGCTCAGAGATACTTTTCCTCCACCTCTGAATACTCCCCGCCATAGCCAAAAAAAAAAAAAAATCAACCTCACACCAGCCTAGGAGTTGTCTCTAGATGTACTTTTCCAAAAGCCCTTGCAAGAGAAGAAGAAATTCCTGGGGCGCCTGGGTGGCTCAGTGGGTTAAGCCTCTGCCTTCGGCTCAGGTCATGATCTCAGGGTCCTGGGATCGCCCGCATCTGGCTCTCTGCTCAGCAGGGAGCCTGCTTCCTCCTCCCTCTCTGCCTACCTCTCTACCTACTTGTGATCTGTCTGTCAAGTAAGTAAATTAAAAAAAACTTTAAAAATAAAAAAAATTTTTTAAAGGAAATTCCTGAGACAGGAATGACCTGTGAGCAGGAAAGGCTTTTGTTTAAGACCTCAATATTACAAGCAGTGTAGAAACAGATGCTCTGAAAGTCCTGGTCCCCTTATCTTGATAACCCTCCTCCCTCTCAGCGTCCCCAGTTATGAATCAGATTCACCGACCCCACTGCACTATATAAACAGGAGTCACTGGTACAGTCTGTTCCTCTTCCAACACAATAAACCAGTAGTCTCTAAAACACAAACCCGGCACACACCCCAGCAATCCCAAACAATTCTCAGAAGTGCAACTCTGGCTTGGAACACACCTAGAAACTCTCCTATGTGGGGGCCTGCCCCTGCCACCATCCCCGGCCCAAAGACAGGAGCAGTGCCATCTCGGCTCCCCTCACACTGCCCCTTCCTTTTGCCACACTGGTGCACACTCCCAGCCCAAGTGGTTATCTAGGAACACGGGAGAGGCAGGCAGGCCTACTCACCTGGGGGTTGCATAATTTCATGTTTGCCCAGACCGTGTTATGTTAATATGCCATGGGCTGCTGCCTTTAAATTAAAAAAGAAAGAAAGGAAAAAAGAAAAAAGAAAAGAGAGAGAAAGAAAAGTAGGGGTGGTAACAACCATCACTTAACAGTAATTTCTTTCAAGCCTGGCATCCTTATTTGCTAAGGAGTAAAAGTCACAAGAACATCAAACAGAAAAAGGTTAAGAAAGGAGTAAAGGCCACTATGTGTGTAAGGGGAGACAACTTGCAGAGGTTTCAGGGTAAGGAGATCACCAAAAATAAAATATATAAACCAAGGAAAAGGACAACGACTCTCACTCTAGAGTTGGGGGAACCAGTGGCATATTCATTGGACCCTCACTTTGGCCTTCACTAAGGTCAGCCTCTAAAAGGATGAAAACCCCAGTTTCCAAGACATGGAATTTTTTTTTTTTTTTTTTTAAATAGCATGGGCCAAATGTTTCCTTATCCATGGTCCGTAAATGACCCCAAAAACTAGTATGGCTTTCTGGCACCTTTCACCCCAATTGCCACCCACCTCCCAAACCCTGAAACAATACCAAAATCCTAAAAAGGTATCTAAGGAATCCACAGACCAATTTCCATTTCAGAAGCAAAAGCACCTCCCATACAAGGGGAGAACTATTCCCTAATGGGATGACATTTTAAGTATCCAGGAAGTTTTAAATACACTCACATTCCACTCAAGGTCACCTTCAAAATCATTTTTTAAGATATGGCAACATATTTAATGGCCACAAACTAAAATTTAGGCAAAACCACAACCATAAACCATCACACAGTACAATAAAAACGGACCCCACTGTAGCATTTCATGCAGGTGAACGGAAACAATTTTCTGCAGAGACTAACTTCTGCCCCTTGAAGTTCTGACATCCCCCAGCGTAGCTTCCCTCTGGTTGACATTTCCATGGTCTGCAGGGAAGGCCATCATTCCTTAATTAAGACTGAGACTTATGCCACCTCCTATTACTCAGGCCCATGAATAAAAAGGAGAGGACACATCAATTAAACCCAATCATTTCTCTACTTCTGGAAGGAGGAGGTCTTCAGAGTGGACTAGGGGACACATTACTTATCAGAAGCCAGGATTTCCAAATAACATGTACTGCTAAATCTAAGTAGGAACTTCTTAGGAAGGAAAAAAGGGGTGGGGGCACTGAGAACGGCTCTCACTTCGGGGCTTTCGGCACCAGTGATTCCTTCCACCTCACGATTTACTTTCTGAGTCCATACCAAATGCCCTTTGGGTTAAATTAGGCATATTTCGTAAACTGTGACTAGGATGGAAATAAAGACAGGCTAAAGCTGGTTCAGGCGAGTTCAGTAAATGAAATGACTGCCCATTAGTGCCCAGCCAGCTGCAGAACAGGGAAAAACAATCCTCCAGGAACTGAAGCTAACGGGGCTCCGACTTCCTTAAAGGGGAGACGACAGAACTTTGAAAAACAAGCAGGACTTACTTTTCCCTTTGAAGAGCACTAGTCAAGTCCCTGCAGAAGAAGAAAGATTTCCATCAAGGGCAATAAAGGTGCGGGCCCCAGGCCAATACACGTATCCAAGACCACCTGGAGGGAGGGGGCACGCTGTCCCTCCGAGCCCCCGCCCGCCGGCCCGCGCAGCTGAAGCGCATGGTCGGCCCTTGCCACTCACTCGCCCCCCTGGGCCCGCCCAAGGACACCGGAGAGGGCGTGCGGCTCGGAGAGGGTCCGGGACAGAGAGGGCCAAAGAGCAGGAGCTAGACCTCCCCGCGACGGGCACCGGACTGACGGCAAAAGTTTCCTCTCCTCCGAAGCGAGCCGGGAGAGAGACTGGGGGAGGCGGACCGGCCGAAGCTGCGGACAGCAGGTGTGTGCCCCGTGCCCGACCAGGAGAGGACGGGTGCCCCCTGGGTCCCTCCCTAGGCGGGTCCCTGGGGGATGTCCCTTCTAGTCCCCCAAGGGCTGATAGCGGGGCGGGGGGGGGCGCGGGGCGCAGCGAGGGCGCTCGGGACCCGGGACCCCTGCGGCTCCCGCCCCGCCCCGGGACGTCCGACCGCGCCCCGTCCAGCCCCGGCGGCGCGGCCCTTACCGCAGGTAGCTGCCGGAGTTGTGCTGGTTGTAGTGCTCGGGCTGTGTGTGCCAGAACAGCATGGCTGCAACTCCGCGTCCGCCGCGCCCCACGCGTGGCAGCGAAGCAGCCGCGGGCCCCGCCGCCCTCTCCCAGTCTCCTGGAAGCCGTGCTGGGAAGCCGCACCCGACCGGCGCATTTATGGACGGCCTGGGGGCGGGGCCACAGCTGGCCCCACCCCCTCGGGCCGCGCAGCGGGGCGGGGGCCTCCTAAGGCCGCGCACCTGGCGGACCCGCTCCCGCGAGCCCTTCCCGGGAGCGAGCGCGCCTCTCCGCTGCGGGACTGGAGAGGGCGGCGCGGACTAGGACTGGGGCCCCGCCTCTTCTCTCGCCCCCAAGGGTGGGGCCCAGGTGACCCTCACCGCTGCCCCGACGACCTCCCGCGTTTCCGCCACGAGGCGCCCTGACTCTTCGCCCGGTTGGGTCCCCACCGCGGCACCGTGGCTGGGGAGAGGCTGCCCTGCGCTTGAACGTTAGGGACCCCGGATCAGGCACTCTCTACCCTCTTCCCATGCTCTTGTTTTCTCATTTCACTTTGCATTCTCTGAAATCGCGGTACTTTTTTTGTTCATTGATTGCCTTTTCCACAAGAATGTAAGCTGCAAGAGGGCAAGGCTTGGACTCCAATTCATGGGAATTTCCCACTGCCTAGGAATATGCTTGGGACATAGTAAGTGCTCCATAAATATTTGTTGAATAAATATGAAAAAAGGAATGCATCCATTGAATAATCAGAGAAGGCTTCCTGAAGGAAGTGACATGGAGCCAAGGCCTTACAGACTTGGAGGAAGCATCTCTCTGAATATCTGGAGGGAAAGTGGGTCCAGTCCCTAGTAATTGCCAAGGCAGACCAGCTTTAGTATGGCTGGGACTGGTTGACCAAGGGGATAAGGAAGCAAAGTGAGAGGTGGACAGGGCACATCACAGAAGGAATATCTAGGATGTCTAAGTGTGTTTTCAGAAGAGAAGTTGAATATGTGATTTGCCTTTTGGAATGAGCAGTCTGGACAAGTGTGGACAGTGGATCATGGAAGGGGGTAGGGTATCAGTAAGGAGGGAGTGGAAGTCATAGAGCCATGACTTACCCCCAGGTGATATTCCCCACTACATGGCACAGCACCTGGCACAGAAGAGCTGGACATTCTGTCTCTGAGTGTTGATGGAATGGAATGAAGTCCCATGAAGCCCCAGGCCTGAAACTCCAGCTCCTCCAAGCATGGATGTGGGTAGAACCCTCTCTCACTCTGCTCTCGCAGCAACTCTTCCTCCCGCATAGGTCACAGCTGGCAAGGCATTTCCTCGTAGCTGCTCTCAGGGACTACTACCTCCCCGCCACTCTCCTACCCCATGAGGAAAACAGAAATGGGTCATCTCAATCCTCCTGCAAGGAAGGACTGACTGTGTGAGCTCGAGAAGTGCCGTAAGCGGAGCCCTCAGCCATCAGCCCCTTTAGGGACGGCCTTTGCTGCAGAGAGCCTGCTCACCCAAGGTCACACCCAGGGAGGGGTGTCCACATCCCACTGCCTGTTGAGACAGGAAAATGAAAGTCTGGCCATCTCTGCTCATTGGCTCTTTTAGCGTCAGGACTCCCCCAGGGGCCAGTCAAATGTGTCATGGGGACCTCCCATGGGACCTCCCTCAGTCCACTCCCGCTTCCTTTCCATCCTTTGCACAGGTGTTAATCTCAAGGAAACTTCCTAATAAACATCCTGAACGCTAAGCTCTGTCTCAGGGTCCATGACAAGCACACAGCATCTAAGCGGGAGGATCTGTGGGGTAGTGTGCAAAGAGCACACCCTTAATGGATCCCTTCACCAGATAAGTAGCCTCAGAGCACCTGCCATGTGCCAAGCATGGCATGGGGTGTGGGCTGGAGCTCTAGCTGAAGAGGCCGGTAGGAAAGCAACAGTAGAGGCTGCTCTAGGAATAAGAAGGAGGGTTGTGGAGCTCTGGAAAGCCCCCAGGGAAAGTGATGCCTCCTGATGGATGGGTAAGTGGAAGTTAGGCCAGTCTGTGAAGCAGGGTTCAGAGCAGGGTCTCCAGCACACAGCATGTGCAAAAGCCCAGAGGAAGGGCTCTGGTAGTGGGAAACAGGTGACAGTGGCTCAGACCCGGGTTTTCCACCTGACTCTGTCAGGATCTGTGACCCTGGGTGGCATAAACTGACTGCTGTGCTGCTTCTCTCATCAGGAGGGCCCTGCGACTCTCTTGACCGTAGAATGTGGCGGAAATGATATTGGCCTTATTCCAGGCTGGCCCCTAGGAGGCCAGGTAGCTTGCTGCCTCTGTTTTCCTGGAGTTCTAGACCACCCTGTAGAGCGTGGATCAAAGCCCAGCCAGCCCCCAACCATCCCAGCCCCCACCAGAGGTCCTCTCCGATTTGACAGTGGACCTGCTCCAGTGGGCACCAAGCAGACAGAGCATGAGCCCTGCCACCGGGCCCTGCCCCAAATGCAGACTTGAGAGCCTGTGCTCTTGGCCACCGTCAATTCCTAGCCTAAGGCCCTGCATTCCTCTCGGAACAAAGTTGGGCAAACGTGCTGGGATCCAGATGTGGGTCTGCTCCCGAGTAGTAGCCCAGGGCCCCACAGAGTCCTCACAGGACAACGCCCTCTTGGCCACTCCACAAGGGATTCCAGCTGCTCTTAGAGGAGGTCGCCCTGAAGAATCTGGGGCCTGATTCCCAGGGCGGGATGGTTTCCACGAATGAAGGGGAGTTTAAGGATGCCCAAAGTAGGCGGGGAGGTATCCTAGCCAGAGGGCAAAGTCTGTAGAACTATGTTTATCCCGGTATTGTTTATAATAGTAAAAACTGGAGACAAGCAAAATGTCCCATCAGCAGGAGGCTAGATTCATCATCTGCAGCCTGTTCACATGATGGGATTCTCTACAAGCTTGAAAATGAATTAGAGCTCCGTGGATGACACTCACAAGCGTAAGGTAAGGCAGAGAGAAACCAGATGTAGATTACATATTGTATAATACGCTTTTTCAGGTTTAGCAACATGCAGAATAACACTAGCTGTTGTACATGAGTCTTTACCTCTGTGCCTAGGAAGTAATAAACACAACCAGCTCACAGAGCACAGCTCACCTCCAGGCAGGAGGGCTCGTGTAGGGGCTCACACAGGGGCCTTCAGCTGTAGGCGATTACCATGAGTGGCCATTAGAACATTCTTTATATATTCTGGCGATCTGAAATATTTCATTAATAGATTTGTTTTTTAAAAGATTCTATTTGGGGCGCCTGGGTGGCTCAGTGGGTTGGGCCGCTGCCTTCGGCTCAGGTCGTGGTCTCAGGGTCCTGGGATCGAGCCCCGCGTCGGGCTCTCTGCTCAGCGGGGAGCCTGCTTCCTCCTCTCTCTCTGCCTGCCTCTCTGACTGCTTGTGATCTGTCTCTGTCAAATAAATAAATAAATAAATCTTTTAAAAAAAAATAAAATAAAAGATTCTATTTATTTACTTGAGAGGGAGAGAGCATGAGCAGGGGGAGGGGCAGAGCGAGAAGCCAACTTCCTGCTGAGCGGGCGCCCAATGCAGGGCTCCATCCCAGGACCCCGGGTTCATGACCTGAGCTGAAGGTAGACACTTAACTGACTGAGCCCCACATGATCCTTTTCTTTTCTCTCCTCTGCCACCCTGGGCTGCCGATGCTCCTGGCCTTTGCATGTACTCAAAAATAAATCTATGAGTGAGGGACACCTGGGAGGCTCAGTTGGTTAAGTGTCTGCCTTCGGCTCAGGTCTTGGATCAAGCCACATATAGGGCTCTTTGCTCAGCAGGGAGCCTGCTTCTCTCTCTGCCTACCACTCCCCTTGCTCGTGCGCTCTCTCTCCCTCTCCCTCTGACAAGTGAATAAATAAAATCTAAAAAAAAAAAAAAAAGAAAGAAAGAAAGGAAGGAAGAAAAGGATCATGTTTGCCCTGTGCCAGAATTCAGGTTCGCATGCTTTGCTTAGAGAGGACAGTGCTCCTCCTGAAACACCTGGAAAAGGCGGGGCTGAATGTCCCCAGGTATTTGCAGGTAGCAAGCAGCTCACCATCTGCCCAGACCCAGACCCTATGACCTTTCCCGGGACAGGCTGTGCCCCATGCCCCGATGTCCCTGCAGTGCACACGGTCTGGACAGAAAAATGGGATGGACCGGGGCTGGCAGGAGGGAGTCCACCTAGCCCTGGTTTCTGGCCTGCCTGGCCCTCCGTACAGCACCTCAGATCCTGACTCCCACTGAGGAGCAGCGAGGAGGCAGGGGACAGGGAGGAAGCTCCCACCTGCCGAGCCCGGGCACAGCATAGCTGTTAATTTAATTCATTCTGTCCCGCTATACCCCTGCAAGGAGGGGGGAACAGACTCCAAAGGCTGCAGTAGCTTGCCTTGAGATTCCAGATCTGAACCCAGGCCATCTGACTCTGGACCTCTGGACTCAGTCCCCGGGACCCTCAGTCGAGGCCAGGGTATGGGAGAGGCAGCTGTGCACAGGGGTCTAGCCCAACCCGGTCATACCCAACCTGCACCCAACAGGGAGGACTAGGATGTCTGAGGCCCTTGGGAGCTGACAGTCCTACTGGGAAGACAATGATCTCCCTTGAATCTGTGCCCCCATCAAGCTCGGGAATCTCCCAGGCAGGGGCCATGTCCTCCTCCAAATTGCATGGCCTGCGCCTGACACAGGGTCGTCACGGGGTGGGGGTGGGGGGGCACTACTTAGGAGCTCTTGGGTTAATCTGATTGACCTAAACTGCCATGAGACATCCTGGTGGATGCTTCAAATAGGAAACTCACTAGTGTGGTCTATTACGTAATTAACTAACCATCTAGGAGTAACATAGAAATGCACACAAAATTCAAAGGAAAATAGCCTCCCTGCCCCCTCCACTTCTCCCCTCCCATCCAAATTTTGAGGGTTAGTAGTGTCCGTGGGCTCTTCCCAAACATGTATGAGAGGCACACTAGGGATTTAGAGCTATCTATAGATTTCAGAGCTAGGTAACCCAGACAGGCTTCCCGAGGGAGGAGAAGAGGGGTAATTTAAGTGGGAGCCATGAGGGAGGTGGGATTTCTGTGGTGAAAGAACAGAAGGGATTCTCCAAGCGTGAGGAACAACGCATGCAAAGTGCAGAGGGAAGAAAGAGTGTGCTTCTCTAGGGATACGATAATGGGCAGGGGTGGGGGGAGCCTCGGGGCAGCCCCCTGGAGTAAGAAGGGGCCAAGTCACAGTAAGCCTCAGTGACCTCTGACTTCTGGGGAGTGGACAGGTCATGTCACCTTGGGCAAGTCACTTAACCTCTCTGTTGCTGGGTGTATGATGGCTGTTTGCTGAGGAGAGCTTTTGGGATCAGCAGCTTCCCCAGGTGGGGGTGAGTGAGGGTAGGAGTGGGAAGAGGATCAAATTAAGCTGTGAGGACTTAGCGGATCCTATGGGAACTCTGGGGCTGAGATGTCCTCAGGATTGCCCAGAATTTGAGCAAGGGATGCAGCCACACTCACCAATGACAGTCAGACGCAGGTTGCCCCTAGGGACCAGTGATGACCTTGAGCAAAGTGACTCAGCTGGAGGCAAGTCCTGGAGAGGGCCCCAGTCAGTGGTATGAATGGCCCGCAGGAGCCTGAGAGCCTCAGTGGGGAGGGGACCTTGACTAGACACAGCACCCACCAGGCTCTCCGGGCTGAGTCTCATTCATGAAATGAAGACAACGACACCTGCCCCTTGCAGCTGTCAGGAGGACTAGGGGAGACCATCCCTGGGGCATGCAGAGTGCCCTCCCCCTTCCTTCTCCAAAACACTTTCTACTTTCCAGCTGCACCTCACCAATCTGGTTTTCAATTCTCGAACGTTCAAAAGTGTGTGAGGGATCAAAAACCCAGGTGCTGGTTAGAGTTTCATTCTGCTGCAAGCAACAAAAGCCCCCAAATAAAGAAGGCTTAAATGAGATAGACACTTCTTTCTCCCTGAAATTCCAGAAGTCTAGAGTTAACACCATTCAGTACGGTACCCACAAGCCCCGTGTAGCCACGGAGCACTTGAAATATGGCCAGCCTTCGTCAGGATGTGTTGTAAGTGGAAAGGACATCGATTCCCCCATATTCACAGATTTGCTTTCTGCATTTCAAGTTCCCTGCAGTCAACCGTGGCCTGGGGGGCAGGGAGATGATCCTCCTTCTGATACATCATCAGAAGGTCAAGAGCAGCCTACTGCTACGTCACTGCGCTAACGTCATTCCCCCCACATCCCCTCACCACGTAGGCATTTTAGCATCCCGCAGCATCACACGAAGGAGAGTGAGTGCAGGATGGCTAAGATACTGTGGGAGATGGGTGTGGTGCATAAACAATGAATCTTGGAACACTGAAAAAATAAAATTAAATTAAAAAAAAATACTGTGGGAGAGACAAAGAGACCACATTCACATAACTTTTATTACAGTGTATTATAGTTCTATTTTATTACAAGTTATTGTGAATCTCTGGCTGTGCCTCATCTATAAGTTAAATTTCATCATAGGTATGTGTGCATGGGAAAAAAAGTTGTATCATAAATAGGGTGCGGTATTACATGCAGCTTAAGGAATCCCCTGGAGGACATGAAACATATCCCCCACGGATAAGGGGGGAATACTATACACACCAGTTTTAAAGCTTTTATATGAGGGACACCTGGGTGGCTCAGTCATTTAGGCATCTGCCTTCAGCTCAGGTCGTGATCCCAGAGCCCTGGGTTCAAGTGTGGGGTCAGGCTCCCTGCTTAGCAGGGAGCCTGCTTCTCCCTCTCCCTCTGCTCCTCCCTGCCCTACTTATACTCTCTCTGCCTCTCAAATAAGTAAATAAGATCTTTAGATAAATAAATGAACGAATAATAAAGATTTTATATGAAAAAAGAATGTAATATAGCTCTGTCGATAATTTTTATACAAATCCTATGCTAAGTGACAGTATTTGTAATATATGGAATCAAATGCACTATGTTATTTAAATTAATTTCACCTGTTTCTTTTCCCTTTTTTTGATGTGACTACTAGACAATTTAAATTTATTTTTTTATTTTTTAAAGATTTATTTATTTATTTATTCTTTATTTATTTGTTTATTTGTTTATTTATTTATTTATATATATCAGAGAGAGAGAGAGAGAGAGAGATCACAAGCAGGCAAAGTGGCAGGCAGAGGCAGAGAGAGAAGCAGGCTCTCCCCTGAGCAAGGAGCCTGATGCGGGACTCCATCATCCCAGGACCATGGGATCATGACCTGAGCCGAAGGCAGCGGCTTAACCAACTGAGTCACCCAGGTATCCCGACATAAATTTAAATATGTGGCTTGCATTATATTCCTATTGGACAGAACCACTCTAGAACAGTGTTTTTTTTTTTTAATATTTCATTTATTTGGGAGAGTGCACAGTTGGCAGGGGATTGGGGGGGAGAGGGACCAGCAAACTCCCTGCTGAGGGTGGGGCTCGACACTGGCCTCCTCTTGGGAGACAGACACTGAGTCATGGGGTAAGACGGTGAGACGCAGGCTGAGAGGTGAAGCTCGATACCTATCCTAAGAATTATCTAAGAATTATCCAGCACGAGATATCAATATGGCTCAGGTTGGGAAACCCTGGTCTAGAGGTCCACGCCATTAGTCTCTGGCATTCTAACAGTTCCCAATAAGGAACCCGCCCTTCTTACACCTTCTTTGCCTTGCGTGTCTTCCATTGGCAACATTGTGGCACACTCTAAAATGGCTGCTGGAGCTCCAGCCATGATGACAGAATTCTATCAGCCATAAAGAGGAGGCAGAATAAAGGCACACTTTCTTTCCTCAAAGAATATGTGCACACCACTTCTGCTTACTCCCCATTGATTGGAGCCTAGTCACCTGGCCTCATGGTGCTGCATGGAAAACTGGGAAATGTAGTCCTTAGTGGAGTGGCATGTGCCCAGCTGAAAAATCAGGAGTTTCTTACTGAGAAAGACAGGAAAATGGGTCCGAGGAGGAGACCGGTATCTGCTGTACCTTGCCAGGACCACCAGACAAGGAATGTTATTCCCGTTTTACGGAAAAGAAAAAGAAACCTGGCACCTGGTTAAGGGGACCGGTCCAGATTAAATGGCAGACTCAAGCATGAACTGAGGGCTCCGGAATCCTGGCGGTCTTGTCCTCACTCCCTGCTACCCTGCAAACTTGGCTAAAATCACACTTTTGTCCTTTGAATCTCATTGGCCAGTTGTGCATGTTGTCCTCTCCATCCCCATGGTGGCAATTTCTCTGTCAAGAGCCTCACTCACTCTCTCAAGTGATGCTCCTTCGAATTCAGATGAAGCCTGTAATTGACTTAACAGCACTGTACCAATCTGTTTCTTAGCTCTGACAAATGTACCCAGAACCCTAGGATGGTAGCAATGGTGGAAGCTGGGTGAACCGTATATGGGAATTCTCTATATTATACTGGCAACTTTTCTGTAAGTCTGAAGTTATTCCAAAATAAAAAGACCCTTAAAAAAAAATCTTCCTTTGGAATTCATATCGTCAAGTTGATACATTTCAGCATGAGTGGTTTGGTTTTCTTTTCTTTCTTTTTTTTTTTTTTTTAAGATTTTTATTTATTTGACAGAGAGAGACAAACTGAGAGAGGGAACACAAGCAGGGGAGTGGGAGAGGGAGAGGCAGGCTCTCCGTGGAGCAGAGGGCTCAATGCAGGGCTCAGTCATAGGACCCTGGGATCATGACCTGAGCCAAAGGCAGATGCTTAACGACTGAGCCACCCAGGTGCCCCAAGTGGTTTGGTTTCCTTAAAGCAAAGGTCAGCTCCACCACTCAAATTTATCATTCACCAAACACCCCAGATAGGGCAGAGACATTCTGACAAATAACTCGTATACATCCATCCCTCGGCATGTTCCAAGAGTCGTATGGGAACATCATGTTTACGAGCTAGCCTGGTTCTCACAAACGGCCCTATGAGACAGCTGCTGTGCCCATTAAGACCTGGGATCTGAGCACTAGTCCCTCCCACTCCCAACACCCTGTACTGCCTTCTACCGACACTCCCCTCTCTATTTAGATTCTCCCATCAGTCTTTTGGGCAGTCAAGTATCCTCATTCTGATGAGAACTGCCCTACTTCCCACTCCACGAATTGCCCTGGGCAGAAATCAGCCCCATGATCTTTGGCACAGTGCCTTCTCTCCAGGGGCCAAACAAAAGCCCTGTTACCTGCTTTATACCTCCTCCAGCAAACTTCCCCAGTCACAAGTGCCAGCCTCTGCAGGGAGGCCAGATTTAGTGCCTCTTCCCCAGGGGGCTGCTAGTCCAGAGAAATGGGGAAATCAAGGAGTGGGACTGCAGAGAGGCCCTCCCCATCTGCACAACCCAGGTGTTTAAGCTCCCACCCATTATCCCATTTAACTCTCTCAACATCCTAGGGAGGTAGACAGCATCAAGCTTCATGATGAGAGCCTTAGCTCCTGGAAGAAAGAAGAGGGACTCAGAGAACCTATCCTCCTGCTGTCCCCACTGCCTCCATCTCTTTACACTCAGGAGTGTCCCACCTCAGAGGCTCTCTCCCTCCTACTCATTCATCCCCACTCTGCCCAGAACGAGGATGGACCTACCATTGTATCCATCACTGTGTCTTCAGGAAACCCTTCACAGTGGAAGTCAAGACTTCTTCTTTCAGGTCATAAGTGCATAAAGGCAAATAGAGTGAGAAGAGATGGCAACTCCAAAGTTTTGGGATCTGGAAAGCAGATGGATGAGGCCATCTGACCCTTCTGATAGAGATGCTTTCTTGCCTTTGTAAGGAAGTCTCCCGATTGTACAGCAATGCCAACTACCATTGCAAAATTGCCAAGTGGCCAAGAGCCATTACTGGTTGTCAGAAGCATCCTAACTTTAGAGACATGAAAATATGAAAAAAGGGGCACCTGGGTGGCTCAGAGGGTTAAGCCTCTGCCTTCAGCTCAGGTCATGATCTCAGGGTCCTGGGATCGAGCCCCGCATCGGGCTCTCTGCTCAGCGAGGAGCCTGTTTCCCCCTCTCTCTCTGCCTGCCTCTCTGCCTACTTGTGATCTCTCTGTGTCAAATAAATAAATAAAATCTTAAAAAAAAAAAAAAGAAAATATGAAAAAATATGTGTTCTAGAATCAATGAAATAAGGGCACCTGGGTGGCTCAGGTCATGATCCCAGTGTCCTGGGATTGACCCCCACATAGCTTTCTGCTCAGCAGGGAGCCTGCTTCTTCCTCTCCCAATGCCTGCCACTCTGTCTACGTGTGATCCCTCTATCTCTCTCCCTCTATGTCAAATAAATAAATAAATCTTTAAAAAAAAAAAAAAAGAATCAATGAAATACGCTGGCTCCACACAACTGTGAACCCTACCTTGTTAAGGTTGGATTTAAAAAAGAAAACTACATTTCCCAGCCTCCCTTGTGAACCTGTGCCCTAGTTCCCACCAATAAGATATACCCATCAAAGGTTCTGATTTGGAAATGACAGGCTGGGCAGAGGTCATCCATTTTGCTGAAATGGGAGGCAACAACAACAAAGTTAATTTTCTGAGATTAATCAAGACAATTAGGCAGCATTGTTTCTGAGAGCATTGACTAGACTTGTTTCTTCATTCCTTCTAATAATTCTGCAGGAAATAGATTCCTTTCTGTCCAACTAGTTACAATCGCCCACCTGAAATATCTTGACTTTCCTTTTTTGTTAACAAAACCCTGATTTTGTTGGATCTTAGCAATCTGTGCCCGCTAACAACTACATTTCCCAGGCTCCTTCCAGAGAGGGCTAACCGCATGACTAAGTTCTGGCCAAAGAGATGTAAGGTGAAGTTAATGGTTGGGGTTTTTGGAGAAATTCCTTGGAAGGTGAGCTGACCTCAGTGTGTCCCACAAGATCGTGTCTCTCCCGTGCGGTGGCATGGGTCAATTCTTCAAAGCTAGAGTTTCATTTATTGTTGTTAATTGTGACCAGAGGGCAACTATTCAAGAGGAGTGTCTTCAAAACAAAATCACACTTCGAAACTCATATTTGGAATTAAAAGATGACAAAGACATGGGACCTTGGGTCTCCTGCTGTTGACAACCCCATAGCTGGTGGAGAATGCTCTTTCAGCTCCGTACACAGATTTGGACTTACCGTCTTTACGCATGAACCACAGTCAGCTGCAGAAGGAATCACCCAGAGCAAATCGGCCAAGTGCTTCTGTAGATAACGTTAGTGCAGGAAATACGTGACAGGCTAGATTCTGAGTTTACTGCCTTGCCTTTTTCCCGGGTAGATTATTAAGTATCTGGCCACAGATTTGAGTTTTATTTTGTATCTGCAGAGTTTGTCATTGAATAATAATTGACGTCCTTAAGTAAGTGAGGTGATGGATGTGTTAATTATCTCGATTTGGGTAATCATTCCATGGTGCATGTGTATATCAAATTATCACTTTGTACTCTTCAAATATATACAATTATATTTGTCAATTACTCCTCAATGCTGAGGGGGAAATTAACGTCTGCCTTATGGAAAAACCCCTATTTATAAGTCAACAAATACTAAGTTTCCATCTAGTTTGCTCTACATCCCTTTGGTACCTTCAGAAGTTGATTTTGTTTTCCTGATGGTCCTATTTCTTAGTGTTTTAAATTGGAATCCTGCTTGATGAACTTTTAAATTATTACTGTAAGTTTCTGTGCAAATTAAGTGTTCTTTTTTTTTTTAAAGATTTTATTTATTTATTTGACAGACAAAGATCACAAGTAGACAGAGGGGCTAGCAGAGAAAGAGAGAGGAGGAAGCAGGCTCCCCGCTGAGCAGAGATCCCCATGCGGGGCTTGATCCCAGCACCCTGGGATCACGACCTGAGCCGAAGGCAGAGGCTTTAACCCACTGAGCCACCCAGGCGCCCCACAAATTAAGTGTTCTTTCATATTTGTTTCAATGTGTCACCCCTATTCCACACTGGATATAGCATTTTTCCACATTATATTCTGTTGAACCCAGTAGTGAAATCTGACCATCATCTTTTCCACCTGAGAGACTTGATGCTCATATAAATATATTTCAGAGCAAAGAACGAGAGGAGGGAGAGCTAAGTTAGTGAACCCGTCTTTTGCCCTTGCCTGTTCCTCCTCTCTATTGCCTTGAATGCAGATCTGAGGGCTGGAGCTCAAGCAGACATCTTGTGAAGGCTACATGCCGATTTTAACATTGTCTTAGCAGAAAAGCAAAAGGAGACTCCAACCCTAAAAATTTCAGGAGGACACCATTTCAGCCCTGGGTTGCTCATCAAATCTTCATTGATATTAGTTGACCCTAATTTGATACTACACAGTGGGGGCTGCAAGTTACAGAATCTAAAGTGTTGGAATTGGCTGCCTGGAGAGGGTCAAGTTTGGGACTGTAAACATACAGTGAGAGGCTGGAAGGCTGGAGTGTTGTTACCTTTAGTTAAAGGGCAGTGAAATATTTGGTCAAATTGTTGCCTGTGATGCTTTGGAAATGGAACTCTGTGCAAACCAAGGCAGTAGGTCAGGGCCTATGGGAGCAGAGAGGGCCTGCATAGGCTGCTCAGCTCATTCTGGCTGCTTTGAACCAAGTCCTCCAAGATGAAGAAAAGTCAGGTAAGAGCCAGCTGGTCAGAGATGAAGGAAATGCACTCCATCTCCAGCCTGAATTCTAAATTGATCAAGGGTCCTATAATTTGGAGCCTGGTAGAGTTGAATTCAGTTTCTCCTGTTCCACACACTGTGAAATGAATGTGAAGGGATGTTAGCAGAGGACAAGAAAATTCACCTTCAGGCTTTTTCAATTTCCTTCCGGTGAAGACAAGTTAGTTTTCCACCAGAGGATGAGGGAAAAACCCACCAGGAAAATCAGATTAAGGGTGGGCCTTCCTACCTAAATTTATTGTTTCAAATGACCTCAAGGCCTGGCCAGAGGGGCCTGGCCCAAGGAGGAGGGGTCAAAGGGGAAGGGCTGAGCCAGCGAGGTTAGTAGTGACAGGGCCCAAATTTTTCAGATTAAAAAAAAAAAAAGGTCATCACTGTAAGTATAATTGTGGGAATTAGTGTCCAGAATTCCCATAAATCAATGAAAATAAGAGCACCTAGGTGGCTCATTCAGTTGGGCGTCTGCCTTCAGCTTGTGTCGTGATCCCAGGGTCGTGGGATCAAGTCTCGAACTGGGCTCCCTGCTTGGCGGGGAATCTGCTTCTCCCTCTGTCTTCTCCCCTCTGCTCATGCTCATGTTTTATCTCTCTCTCTCTCTCTGTCAATTAAATAAATAAGATCTTTTTAAAAAAAATCATAGAGAATAGGAAAAACCATGCCATTGAGTAATAGGCAAAAGAATTGAAGAGGCATTGCCCAGGAGAAGAAACACAAAGGCCCATAAACATGTAAAGCATTGTTCATCCTAACTAGTAATCAGGAAAATAACAGTTTAGACTGTAAGAAAATTTCACAGCCTGGAAAAAATTTCAAAGTCAGAAACACCAAATGTTGGGCTGGATGGGGAATAGGGCTGAGGGTGAGAAGAACTAATGAACCACTGCAGAAGAGTCTGGCAGGAAATAGTTAAATGTGTACACATCCCACTCCCCAGCTGCACCACTAAGTCTTTGCTGTGGAGAACTTTTCTGAACTTTTTTTTTAAAGACTGATTTATTTGAGAGAGAGACAGAGCACACACTAGCAGGGGGCAGGGATGGGCAGCGGGAGAGAGAGAGAGAATCTTAAGCAGACTCCCCACTGACCATGGAGCCCGACATGGGGCTCCATCCCATGACCCTGAGATCACAACCTGAGACGAAACCAAGAGTCAGATACTTAATCAACTAAGCCACCCAGGCACCCCAAATTTTTGAGCTTGTGTACCAGGGACAGTTGCAAAACAACTTGAGAGCAGCGGTGTTCATAAAAAAGAGGAGCGGTAGCCATCTTCAGCGGGAGAATGGATTAACACATTTTGGATTAACAAATTTCTTACACAGCAATTCGCAGAGTGGTAAAGATGAAATAAAAATAGCCGTATGTGTCAACACGGTTCAATCTTAGAAACATACTATTAAAAGGAAAAACGCTAGTTGCAGAAGAATTTTTAAAATTTATAAATTCTATTAAATTGTTTATAAAATGTGTAATACTAAACAATATGTTGTAAAGGGATACATAAATATGTACAAAACCAGGATTGCAAGTGCCACTGAAGGGAAAGGGAGGTTTTGTTTTTTCCTTTTTTAAAAAAATATGTTAGGGCACCTGAGTGTCTCAGTTGGTTAAGCAACTGCCTTTGGCTCAGGTCATGATCCTGGAGTCCCGGGGGTCCCATATCAGGCTCCCGACTCCACAGGGAGTCTGCTTCTCCCTCTGACCTTCTCCTCTCTCATGCTCTCTCTCACTGTCTCTCGCTCAAATAAATAAGTAAAATCTTTTAAAAAATAAAAATAAATAAAAATAAATTTTATTATTTTATTTTAGACAGAGAAAGAGCACAAGGGGGGCAGGAGGAACAGAGGGAGAGGGAGAGAATCTCAGGCAGACTCCACACTGAGTGTGGAACCCAACATGGCGATCAATCACATGACCCTGAGATCACGATCTGAACGGAAACCAAGAGGCAGATGCTTAACCAACTATGACAATTTTAGTTTTTAAATGTCTGTGGTAATAAATGCACTTTCTTTTCTTTTTTTTTTTTTTTTATAATACAAAGGTATGTAACACGTATTTTATTTTTTTTATTTTAAGATTTTATTTATTTGACAGAGATCACAAGTATGCAGAGAGGCAGGCAGAGAGAGAGAGGAAGGGAAGCAGGCTCCCTGCTGAGCAGAGAGCCCGATTCGGGGCTTGATCCCAGGACCCTGAGACCATGACCTGAGCTGAAGGCAGAGGCTTAACCCACTGAGTCACCCAGGTGCCCCATAAATGCACTTTCTTATGTATGACATATTTCACAATAAAAACAAAACAAAAGGCTATGGGGAGGCAAGTTGCTGGGTTGCTGGATTAGAGTTACTCATACATGAATATATATATGTGTATAAAATATTATATGTATAATAATTTACATATACATAATATAATATATATTATATATCTTAATATATATAATATAATTATACATACATACATTATACATATATAATATAATATTATATTATTTATTTATTTGACAGAGAGAGAGAGACAGTGGAAGCAGGGGGAGCAGCAGGCAGAGGGAGAGGGAGAAGCAGGCTCCCTTTTGAGCAGTGAGCCAGATGTGGGACTGGATCCCAAGACCCTGGGATCATGACCTGAGCTGAGGCAGGCTAAGCCGATCTGAGCCACCCAGGTGTCCCAAATTTGACCAGAGGAATAATAGCTTCCAAATAGAGTAAGTTACTATATTACCAAAAATTAGAAAATGAAAGTCTTGCCACAGGCTCTGGCCCTGAGCTCATGTCAACAGCAAGCACGCTACTAGAGTCCTAGTTAGGGTTTCTGAGAGGGACATCTCCCCAGCGTGACACCAGCTATGGGAATGGAGGAGAATGTACCCTGAAGATTTTCTCAGAGGTCAGAACCAAGATTGTCTGGTGGGCTAACCAAGCATTCACTCCACTGCCCCGGCAGCGAGTCTTTGGGATCTGACCATGTTCTGGGTCTGTGATTGCCCTGTGCTCCTCACTCTCTCTTTTCTGAATGAGTTTTTGTTGTGGACATCCCACTCTTTCTCTGCACGTTTGGGCCAGATCACTTGTCTTTCAGTTTCTAGGTCCCTGAGAAGCTCCATCTGACCCTGAAGAAGAAGTCATCATACAGGGGGCCTGGACCTTGAGCTGGATACAATTAGTGCATACAACATAGAGCAGGATAGATGTGTTCTATGGAGAAGAAGAGTGTGTGAGGGGTGGTAGGTTACCCAAGGAGGAGATTGGGGTGGAGACTGCTAGCTGCCCACCCATATAAACATTCCCTGTCTTCCCTATTAATGAAATCCTAATATTGCTGAGAGAACAATGCACTTTGCTACAACAACAACAAAAACTACACTCAGCAGCCTTCCTAATAAATGGGATAACCATATGATAAGGTGCTAGCCCATGAACTTAAGTGAGATTTGAGTGGCACTTTAGGGAAAGTTTCTCAAAAAGAAATCTTACTCAGCTATCAAGTGCCATCCTGCCCTTGACCTTGCCTGCTTCTGGGCCTGGATCACAGAAGTGAATGATGGGACAGCAGCAGCTGTTTTGTGGCCATGTGGTATTCTTGAGGATAAAAGCTGTTTTACACCACATGTCTGTGTTCCCTCAAGATTTATATTTGGAAGCCCTAACTTCCAGTATGGCTGTATTTAGAGTAAGAAAGTAACTAAGGCTAAATGAGGTCTCAATAGTGGGGCCATGATCAGATAGGATTAGTGTCTTGTAAGAAGAGACACCAGAGAGCCCCTTAAAAAAAAAAAAAAAAATATATATATATATATATATATATAATTGCAAAGTCATCTTTTTTAAAAGATTTTATTTATTTATTTGAGAGAGAGCAAGAGGTAGTGAGGGATAGAGCATGAACAGAAGTGAGAGGAGTAAGAAGGCTCCCCACTGAGCAGGGAGCCCAATGTAGGGCTCAATCCCAGGACCTTGGGATCCTCATCCAAGCCAAAGGCAGATGCTTAACCAACTGAGCCACCCAGGTGCCCCATAAAGAGACTTATTAAAAAAAAGTCATGTCATCTGAAAACCAGGAATAGACCTCTCCCTAGAAACTGAGTTTTGGGATGCCTGGATCATGCTCTCTCCCTGATCATGCTCTATCTCTCGCTATTTCTGTCTCTCAAATCAATAAATAAAATCTTTTTTAAAAAACCTGAATTCTGCTAGAAACTTCGTCTTAGACTTTTCAGTCTCCAGAACTGTGAGAAAATAAATTTCTGTTGTTTAAACTTCTCAGTCGAGGGTATGCTGTTAATGACAGCTCAAGCTGACTAATATAGAAGCCATGTGCTAATGATGGCAGCAACAAAAGATTAAAAAGTTGAAGAATCACAAAATGAACCAAGGAGTGAAGAAATAGATAATTCCATAATGATAAATGGAGACTTCAACCTCACTTTCAATAATAGATAAAACTAGGCAGATGGATGACAGGAACAGCACTGTAAACCAACTAGACCCAAAGACATCTACTAATCACTCCACCCAACAACAGTAGAATACATGTTTTCTCAAGCACACATGGAACATTCTCCAGGATAGACCACATGCTAGGCCATTGAACAAGCCTGGAATTAAGTTAAAAGCAGAAAATTTGGGAAATTCACTAAATGTAGAGATTAAACAACATAGGACTATGTGGGCCAAATGAAGAAAGGGTCAAAGAAGAAGTCATAAGGGAAATAAGAAAGCACCTTGAAATGTATGAAAATGAAAATACAACAAATCAAGACTTATGGATGTTGGCCAGAGACCAGCAAGGTGGTGGAATAAGAGTCCCCAGAGCCTTGTTCTTCACTGAAATATTAAATAAGCGGGGTACCTGGGTGGCTCAGTCGTTAAGTGTCTGCCTTTGGCTCAGGTCATGATCCCAGATCCTGGGATCGAGCCCCCCATCAGGCTCCCTGCTCAGCAGGAAGCCTGCTTCTTCCTCTCCCACTCCCCCAGCTTGTGTTCCCTCTTTCGCTGTGTCTTTCTGTGTCCAATAAATAAAATAAAACAGAAATAAAATAAAGATTTATTTAAAAAAAGAAATATTAAATAAGCAACTAGCGGTTGCGTAAAACAGCTTTATAGGAGCTCTGGAAATAAGTCAAGATGTACAGCAAACAAGTGAATGCCCAACCAAGAAGAAGGCATGGTCAAAGCAGTAGGAGGGGTGCCTGGCTGGCTCAGTGGTTGGAGCGTGCAACTCTTAATCTCAGGGTCATGAGTTCAAGCCTCACGTTGAGCACAAGGCCTAGTTAAAATTTAAAAAAAAAAAAATGAAAACAAGCAAAAACACAGTAGGAAATTTTACGGTGTTTTTACTCGTCCTTCCTCCAACCACTCCCTGGCATGGTATACTTTGGGAGAAGTGGTAGCCTGGTCCCCAGTTCCTTCTGTAAGCCAGAGAGAACAACCATCCAAGTTTGCGATGTTCTAACCTGTCCTGGAGCTGCCCAAGGGATTTGTCTCAGTGTCCTCTTGCTCAGATGCCCAAGAGCAGCACGGCTTGGATCTCAGGCTGGAGGAAGCCATAGAAAGCAGCTGGAAGAGTTCAAGAAAACTGGAAGGTGTCTACAGAGCTGCACACCCCTGAAATAAGAGATTCCTGATGGAGGAATTAAAATAAAACAGCTAGGCCCTGAGAGGAAGCTGAGTGTGATTCTTGCAGAAATTAAGACATTTAAAAGCAGTCATGGAAGGGTGCTTGTGTAGCTCAGTTGGTTAAGTGGCTGACTCCTTTTTTTTGTTTGTTTATTTGAGAGAGTGAGAGCAGGAGCTATGTGAGAGGTGGGTATGAGGGGAGAAGCAGGCTCTCCGCTGAGCAGGAGCCCAGTGTGGGGCTCAATCCCAGGACTCTGGGATCATGACCTGAGCTGAAGGCAGACGCTTAACTTAACCGAGTGAACCACCTAGGCATCCCAAGCAGCTGACTCTTGATTTCAGCTCCAGGTCCTGGGATCAAGGCCCACACTGGGCTCCACACTCAGTGGGAGTTGCTTGAGAGTCTCTCTCCCCCTCTGCCTATGCCCCGCCCCCTGCTCGAGCTCCCTCTCTCCCTTTAAAATAAATAAATAAATCTTAAAAAAAAAAAAAAAGGCAGTCATGGATTTGGAGGGATGGGGGAAAAAGCACATAACACAGGCCAAGGAAAATACACTCCCAGAAAAGGCCTTAAGCCTTCATACCAGGTTGATTAGTGAAGACCTTTCCTCGCTCAGAATCAGCCTGCAAAGACTAAGAGAAGATAAAGGAAGATAAAGAAGATAAGGAAGACTGTTTTTTTCAAATGCTCAATTTTCAACAAAGGATCACAAGACATACAAAGGAACCGGAAAATATGGCCCATTCAAAGCAATAAAACAAATCTCCAGAGACTGTCTGTGAAAAACCAAGGCTGTGTGGATTTGCTACACAAAGACTTAAAAACAATTGTCCTTGTTCCTCAAAAAGTTGAAGATAAAGCTGCCCTATGACCCAGCAATCACACTACTAAGTATTTACCCCAATGATACAAAAGTAGTGTTCTGAAGGGGCACCTGCACCCCAATGTTTATAGCAGCGATGTCCACAATAGCCAAACTATGGAGACTAGATGTCCATCAAAGATGAATGGATAAAGAAGATGTGGTATATATATACAATGGAATACCCACTCAGTCATCAAAAAAAAAACAAAAACAAAAACAAAAAAACCAACCGTGATCTTGCCATTTGCAACAACATGGATAGAACTAGAGGGTATTATGCTAAACAAAATAAGTCAATCAGAGAAAGACAATTATCATAGGATTTCACTGATACGTGGAATTTAAAAAACAAAACAGAAGAGTGAGCATAGGGGATGGGAGGGAAAAATAAAACAGGACGAAATCAGAGAGAAAGACAACCATGAGAGACTCTTAATCATAGGAAATAAACTGAGGGTTACTGTTGGGGAAGGGGCGGGAGGATGGGGTAATTGGGTGATGGACATTAACAAGGGTAAGTGATATAATGAGCACTGGGTGTTATATAAGACTAAAGAATTACTGAACCCTACCTCTGAAACCAATAATATGCTATATGTTAATTAATTGAATTTAACGGATGCCTGGGTGGGTTAAGTGCCTTCCTTCCACTCAGGTCATGATCCCTAAGTCCTGGGATCAGGTCCTGCATCAGACTCCTTGCTTGGTGGGGAGTTCTCTCTCTGCCTGCCACCCCCGAATAAAAAAACTTAAAAAAAATTAAAAAATAAAATAAAATTAAAATAAAACCTGTTGTCTTAAATATGCTCAAAGTGCAGAAGGAAAACGCAGATAAAGAACTAAAGGAAAGGGGCCCCTGGGTGGCTCATTTGGGTTAAGCCTCTGCCTTCAGCTCAGGTCAGGATCACAGGGTCCTGGGATCGAGCCCCACATAGGGCTCTGCTCAGTGGGGGTCCTGCCCCCCACCGCCTGCCTCTCTATATGTGATCACTCTCTGTCAAAATGAATGGATAAAATCTTAAAAAAAAAAGAAAGAAAGAAAGAAAGAAAGAAAGAAAACTAAAGGAAAGGATGAACATTACTTAGGAACAAAATGAAAACCCTGGCAAGAAGATAGATACAAAAAAACAAATTTGGGGCACCTGGGTGCTCAGTCAGTTAAGCGGCTGCCTTCGGGTCAGGTCATAATCCCAGGGTCCTGGGATGAGCCCCGTATCGGGCTCTCTGCTCAGCAGGAAGCCTGCTTCTCTCACTCCCTCTGCTGTTCCCCCTGCTTGTGTGCTCCTGCTCTCTCTCTGTCAAATAAATAGATAAATCTTAAAAAAAAATTCCAAGGCTAAACATATAACTGAATTTAAAAATTCACTGGAGGGTTACAATATAGTAAAGTTTATATCTGGTCTTCCAGAATTCCTGAAAACGTTGCAAAGTCATAAAGGTGACATGACTGTCTTGTTACTAATGAAGGTGACTTTTGGACCCCACCCAGGAGCAGGAGCTAGTTGCCAGGAGGACTAACCATGTGATTAGGAAGTTGGAACTTTTACTCCCACCCCCTGACCTGTGGGGAGGGGAGGAGGGCTGGAGATTGAATCAGTCAATGGCCAATGACACTCAGCCATGACTCTCTAATGCCTCCATAAAAACCCAAGAGGCCTGGGCTAAGAGAGCTTCCAGAATGGTGAACACATGGGTATTTGGGAGAGTGGGGTTCCTGGAGAAAGCAGGGAAACTCCATGCCCTTTGCCCATACCTCACCCTCATCTCTTCTTCTGGCTGTTGTTCTTTATCATATCCCTTAATAAACTAGTATTTGTAAGTAAGTCTTTCCCTGAGTTCTATGAGCCACACTAACAAATTAAAAGATAACCTCATGTCCAAGAATTGCTCATGTCCCAGAATTGTTTGGTGTTGATAGTGGGGAAGGGAACCCTCCCCCACATTGGAATTGGGTCTGGGAGCCCAAAAACAAGTTGGCATCAGTGGAAGAGGTTCAATAACAGACTTTAATAGGCAGAAGAAAGAATCAGCAGATTAGAAAACAAATCATTTGAAACTGTCAAGTGTGAGGAGCAGAAAAGAAAAAAAGTGAACAGAGTCTAAAAGACTTACGTGGACATCATCTGGAAGATTAGTATCCACATTATGCGAGCCCGAGAAGAAGAGAAAGAAAAGGGGGCACAAATATCATTTGAAGGAATAATAGCCCCAAACTTCCCAAATTTGAAGAAAGACATATATTTACTAATTCAAGCTCAGCAAGCTCCATCTAAGAGGAACCTAAAGAAACCCACACTGAGACACATCAAAACCAGACTGTCAAAGACAGAAGGAATCTTTAAACAAGCAAGAATAAATCAACTCATTATGTCAAAGGAACCTCAAGATGATCAACGGATTTTTCAGCAGAAACTTTGCTGGCCAAAAAGAAGTAAGGTGGTATATTTAAACTGTTAGAAGACAAGACAAAACAAAACAACCCTATCAGTGAAGAATTCTATATTCAGCAAAGCTGTCCTAAAAAAAAAAAAAAAATAGGAGAGAAATTAAGACACTTCAGATAAACAGAAGTTGAGGAAGTTTGTGGATACTAGCCGTGCTCCACAGAAGTGTTAAAGGGAATCCTTCAAAATGAATTGAAAGGATGCCAGACAGGAGCTCAAAACTATATGAAAATATAAAGTTCTCCAGTAAAGGTAAATAAATGGACACATATAAAAACCAGTAATACTATAATTTTGGTGACAAAAGCATTAAAATAATCATAAATCTATGTTAATGGATACACAATATTTAAAGATGTGATTTATGACATAAAGTAGAAGGGAGTTGACCTGCAAAGAAGAAAAGGTTTTGTATTCAACTGAAGCAAAATTGTATGAGTTTATTTATTTTTTAAAAAACTTTATTTATTTATTTGAGAGAAAGAGCAAGAGAGAGAGAGAGAGCACAAGCAGGAGGGAGAGGTAGAGGGAGAAGTAGACTCCCTACTGAGCCAGGGGCCTGAAGCCAGATTTGATCCTAGAGCCTGGGATCATGACCTGAAACAAAGGCAAATGCTTAACCAACTGAGCCACACAGGTGCTCTGAAGTTATATGAGTTTAAAGTAAATTGCTATAACTTTAAGGGTGCCTGGGTGTCTCAGTCAGTTGGGCATCTGACTCTTGATTTCAGCTCAGGTCATAATCTCAGGGTCATGAGATCAAGCCCCACATTGGGCTCTGTGCTCAGTGTGACGTCTGCTTGAGATTCTCCCTCTCCCTCTGCCCTGCCCCGTGCTTGTGCTCTCTCACTCTCTCTCTCTCTAAATAAATAAAATCTTTTAAAAAAATTGTTATAACTTTAGGATGTTTTATCCAATCCCCAAATTAACCACGAAGAAAACAGTTACAGAGTATACACAAAAATAAAGGAGAAGGGAATCAAATATATCACTATAAGAATGAAAAGGAAGGTAGTCATGGGGGAAATAATGGACCAAAAACTACAAGCATACAGAAAACCGATCACAAAATAGCAATAGTAAGTTCTTTTGTATAATTAATTGCTCTAAATGTAAATGGATTCAACTTGCCAATCAAAAGACATGGACTTCCAAAATGGTTAAAAAAAAAGTTTCAGGGGCGCCTGGGTGGCTCAGTGGGTTAAAGCCTCTGCCTTCGGCCAGGTCATGATCCCAGAGTCCTGGGATGGAGCCCTGCATCAGGCTCTCTGCTCAGCAGGGAGCCTGCTTCCTCCTCTCTCTCTCTGTCTCCCTCTCTGCCTACTTGTGATCTCTCGCTGTCAAATAAATAAATAAATAAAATCTTTAAAAAAAAAAAGTTTCAGCAGTAGGATGAATAAGGTCGAGGATCTAAAGAATAACATGGGGACTAGGGTTGATAACACTGTGCTTCATAATGTAAATTTGCAAAGAAAGTAGAGCTTAAATGTTCATGCACACACACACACAAACTCATAAATATGTGAGGCAATGGATATGTTAATTACCTAGATGGGAGGAATCTTCATAGTGTGTATGTATAGCAGATCGTCACAGTCCACCTTTTAAATACCTTATAATTCCGTTTGTCAATTATTCCTTAGAAAAGTTGGAAAAGCAAGTAGGATCTAACCATAAGCTGTCTACAAGAGACCCTAAATTTAAAGACATATATAGGTTGAAAATGAAAAGCTGGGAGTGCCTGGCTGGCTCAGTTGGGAGAGCATGTGACTCTTGCTCTCAGGGCCGTTGTAAGTTTGAGCCCCACGCTGGGTGCAGAGATTGCTAAAATAAATTAAAAGGGACGAGAAAAGACAGAAAAAGATATTCCTTGCCAGTAGTGGCCCAAACAGAGCAGTGTGTCTATATTACTGTCAGACAAATAAACTTTAAATCAAAAAAGTTTACAGAAGACAAAGAAGGACATTATATATTAATAAAGTACAAAACAAGATAAAACAATTGTGAATATATATGTACCAAGCATTAGCGCTCCTAAACATATGAAGGGAACATTAACAGAATTGAAGGCAGAAATAGCTTCAAAGTAAAGAAAACCAAAATTGCACTTTCAATAATGGATAGAACAGCCAGATAGAAGATAAACAAGTAAATAAAGGACTTAGATAATACCTTGGACTGACTGAACCTAGAAGACATGTACAGAACATCCACCCAACTGCACAATACACCATTTTCTTAAGTGCACACAGAATATTCTCCAGTAGGAACAATACATCAGAGCACAAAACAAGTCTTAATAAATTTTAAAACACTGAAATCATACCAAGCGTTGTCTGAATAGGTCTTTTTCATAAAAAATACATACAGATAGGCAAAAGATCTATAAGGAGGAGCTCAATATTACTAAAACCAGAGAAATGAAACTCAAAACCACAATGAGATATCATCCATGCCTGTTGTTCAAAACAAACAAAAAACAAGAAATAACATGTGTTGGCAAGGCTGCAGAGAAAAGGTAACCTACATGCTCTGTTAGTGGGAATGAAAATTGGAGCAGCCACTATGAAGAACAGCATGGAGTTTCCTCAAAAAAATTTTTTAACGTGGAATTACTATATTATCCAGTAATTCCACTTCTGGGCATTTACCTGAAGGAAATGAAATCACTATCTTAGTAGTGATACCTTCAGCAATTAACTGTGGTGAGCTCAACCATATGCCTTGGAGGGCCGCTGGTGTGGCTCCGAGGCTAAGCCAGCCAGTGATTTCTATGGATTCCAGCAACAGGGAGGACAAGATTGAGGAGACGTGGAACTGATAGTGCTGGTCCCCAGACGCCTGGAGAATGGGCGCTTCTGTAATCGGTGTTGCTTCCTGGGCCTTCTCAGAGTCATAGATGTACTTTGCCCACCTGCTGGAAGCAGGACTCCTAATGCACCAAATCATGTCTGGAAGGCTGGGGTCCAAGGCCATTTTTGCTGGCTAGAAGCGGGGTCTCTGGGGCCAGAGGGAGTACACAGTTCTTCTTGAAATTGAAGGTGTTTATGCTCGAGATGAAACTGAATTCTATCTAGGCAAGAGTTGTGCTTTTGTGTACAAAGCAAAGAACAACACAGTGACTCCTGGTGGCAATCCAAACAAAACCAGAGTAATCTGAGGAAAAGCAACTCATCCTCATGGACACCGTGGCATGGTTCATGCCAAATTCCAAAGCAACCTTCCTCCTAAAGCCATTGGCCATAGAAACTGTACGATGCTGTACCCCTCAAGGATTTAAACTTAAAGAAAAGTAAATAAATAAAGGTGTGAAAAAAAAGCTACCTTCAGATTAAGGAGGGCGCATGTTTTGATGAGCACTGGGGGTTATACACAACTAGTGAATCGTTGAACACCACATCAAAAACAAATGATATACTGTACTACATGGTGGCTAACTGAACATAACAATAATAAAAAAGGTACCTTCACCCCCTTGTTCACTGGAGCATTATTTATAATAGCTAAGACATGGAAACAACCTGAGTGTCTGTTGGTGGATGAATGGATAAAGGAACTGTGATAGATAGACAGAATGGAATGTTATTCAGTCATCAAAAAGAAATCCTGACATTTTAACAAGAAGAATGGAACCTGAGGGCATTACACTAAATGAAATAAATCAGACAGAGAAAGACACTGGGTGATCCCACTTAAATGTGAAATCTACAAATGAAAGCAAAAAACAAAACCCCCAAAACAAACACACAAAAATAACTGAACTCATAAACAAAACCAAACAAACAAAAAGCCCCCAAAACCCGAACTCACAGCAGATTGGTGATTGCCAGACGTTGAGAGTTGGAGGGGGTGGCTGAAATGGGTGAAGGTGGTCAAAAGGTATAAACTTCTGGTTATAACATAAATAAATCCTGTAGATGTAATATGCATAATGGTGACTATAAATTTTTTAAAAAGCTATCCTGCATTCCTGGTGAACCTTGAAGATTAATACCACCATCAAAGACATCAGAGATGTAATCAAAGCCTGTCATAGCTTCATGTATTTCACATGTTTAGCCTGTAGATAAGACAACTGATTTGTAAGGATTGGGAAGTTTAAGAACATGTGAATTTAGACCATCTAAATGGTCTAGTGGAAGAGCACATAACTCTTGATCTCGGGGTAGTAAGTTTTCAGCCCCATGTTGGGTGTAGGGATTATGTAAAAAAATTTTTTTAAAGATTATTTATTTATTTATTTGAGAGAAAGAGTGAGTGAGAGGGAGCATGAGAGTGGGGAGATGGAAAGGGAGAAGCAGGCTCCCCGCTGAGCAGGGAGCCTGATGCAGGGCTCATTCTGGGGCTCAATTCCAGGACCCTGTGATCATGATCTGAGCTGAAGGTAGATGCTTAACGACTGAGCCACCCAGGCGCCCTTTAAAAAATTATTTTTAATCTTACAAAAACAAAACAAAACAAGGTGTTGAACTTGAATACAGATCGTCTACATATCCTTTCTTTACTGGTACAGATTATCATAAACCCTAGTGCTTTGTGTTCAGTTATTGATATGGCAAAGAAATGGTGCATGCCAGAAGTTTTCCTTTGGATCAATGTATGACTTGCATATCATAAAGTCCACACATTTAGAGAGCATAAAATTCAGTAATATTTAGTATATTCCCAACGTTGTGCAGTTCATTTTTCTATTTTTTAAAAAACATTATTTATTTATTTATTTGGCAGAGAGACAGGGCGAGAGAGGTAACACAAGCAGGGGGAGTGGGAAGGGAGAAGCAGGCTTCCAGCCAAGCAGGGAGCCCAATGAGGGGCTCGATCCCAGAACCCTGAGATCATGACCCGAGCCAAAGGCAGACGCTTAACACCTGAGCCACCCAGGCATCCCGCAACTCATTTTTCTAATTCTGGAACATTTTCATGACCCTAGAAAGATCCAGACAGAGCTTACTTGTAACAAGGACCTGAACATATCTTTAGCACCATGCCTCAAAGCTATGTCAACTCTCCTGTTCTGGGCCATGATTTAGAACCAGGGTCCGGACCATCTCAACATCCCCTGGGACCCTTGGCTCTTACCATCCAGTGGAGTCGGTGGTACTCAGTGTGTCTGTGGTAAATTTAGAGCAATGCTATATCCTCTTCTGCAGGTAAGTATTTTCTTGAGAAACAGCTTTGGCTTTGCTTGAACATCTATGGGGTACGAGACTACAAAGGGGAGGGTTTCTGACCATTCCAGTGCCAAATAGATGGGATCAGGCTCATGCAAGTCTTGGAGACACAAGTAATCTTCCTGAGCAGGTGGCTCCCCGACCCAGTGTGCTTGCTCTTAGCATACATCCCCCCTCAACTGCCCTATGACCCGAAGGCTGAGGAGGAAAGTATTGCTTGAAGTCTGGTGCTCAGATGCCTCTGAATGACAAGCTCCCACCAGCTGTGTGGGTATAGCCCTATTCAGTGGTGCCCTGAAGGACGGTGGAGGGGTGAAGTCCTCCCAAAGCACATCATTGCGGGGTCCTCTTTGCCCAGAGGAAAGATCATGTGAGACAAGACTCTCTTCTGATTTATGGGTGATCGCTAAAGTCAGTGGTCAGGAATTTGGAAGTGATAAGATTTAAAAAGTGATAACAAGGAGGTTAGGGTAAGAGGTAGAATGGGCCCTGAATCCTAGCCACAGCAATCAGGCAACAAAAAGAAATAAAAGGCATCCAAACTGGCAAAGAAGAAGTCAAACTCTCACTCTTTGCAAATGATGATACTTTATGTGGAAAACCCAAAAAAGACTCTACTCCAAAATACTAGAACTCATACAGAAATTCAGTAAAGTGTCAGGATATAACATCAATGCACAGAAATCAGTTGCATTTCTATACATCAACAGCAAGACAGAAGAAAGAGAAATTAAGATTTTAAGAAATTAAGAAATGAATGTAAATCCCATTTATGATGGCACCCCAAACCATGAGATACCTAGGAATAAATCTAACCAAAGAGGCAAGGAATCTGTACTCAGAAAACTATAGAATACTCTTGAAAGAAATTGAGGAAGACACAAAGAAATGGAAAAACACTCCATGCTCATGGGTTGGAAGAATAAATATTGTGAAAATGTCTATGCTATCTAGCTCAGTCTAACACATTTAATACAATCCCTACCAAAATACCAACAACTTTTTTCAAAGAAATGGAACAAATAATCCTAAAATTTATATGGAACCAAAAAAGACCCCAAATAGCGAGAGGAATGTTGAAAAAGAAAAGCAAAGCTGGTGGCATCACAATTCCGGACTTCAGGCTCTATTACAAAGCTGTCATCATCAAGACAGTATGGTACTGGCACAAAAACAGACACATAGATCAATGGAACAGAATAGAGAGCCAGAAATGGACCCTCAATTCCATGGTCAACGTATCTTCAACAAAGCAGGAAAGAATGTCCAATGGAAAAAAGACAGTCTCTTCAATAAATGGTATTGGGAAAATTGGACAGCCACATGCAGAAGAATGAAACCAGACCATTTCCTTATACCACACATGAAAATAGACTCAAAATGGATGGAAGACCTCAGTGTGAGACAGGAATCCATCAAAATCCTTGAGGAGAACACAGTCAGCAACCTCTTCAACCTCAGCTGCAGCAACTGCTTCCTAGAAACATCGCCAAAGGCAAGGGAAGCAAGGGCAAAAATGAACTATTGGGACTTCATCAAGATCCAAAGCTTTTACAGAGCAAAGGAAACAGTCAACAAAACCAAAAGACAACCAACAGAATGGGAGAAGATATTTGCAAATAACATATCAGATAAAGGGCTAGTATCCAAAATCTATAAAGAACTTATAAAACTTAACACTTAAAGAACAAATAATCCAATCAAGAAATGGGCAGAAGACATGAACAGACATTTCTTTAAAGAAGAAATCCAAATGGCCAAAAGACACATGAAAAAGTGCTCAACATCCCTTGGCATCAGGGAAATACAAATGAAAACCTCAATGAGATATCACCTCACACCAGTCAGAATGGCTAAAACTAACAAGTCAGGAAACAACAGAGGTTGTCAAGGATGCAGAGAAAGGGGAACCCTCCTAAACTGTTGGTGGGAATGCAAGCTGGTGCAGCCACTCTGGAAAACAGTGTGGCGCTTTCTCAAAAAGTTGAAAATAGAGCTACCCTAAGACCCAACAATCGCACTACCGGGCATTTACCCCAAAGATACAAATGTAGTGATCTGAAGAGGCACATGCATCCCAATGTTTATAGCAGAAATGTCCACAATAGCCAAACAATGGAAAGAGCCTAGATGTCCATCAACAGATGAATAGATAAAGAAAATGTGGTGTATATATATACAATGGAATCTTACACAGCCATCAAAAATGAAATCTTGCCATTTGCAACAATGTGGATGGAACTAGAAGGTATTATGCTAAGTAAAATAAGTCAATCAGAGAAAGACAGTTATCATATGATTTCACTGATATGTGGAATCTGATAAATAAGACAGAGGATCATAGGGGAAGGGAGAGAAAAATGAAACAAAATGAAACCAGAGAGGGAGACAAACCATAAGAGGCTCTTAATCTCAGGAAACAAACTGAGGGTTGTTGGGAGGTGGGGGGGGAGGGATAGGGTGGCTGGGTTATAGACATTGTGGAGGGTATGTGCTATGGTGAGCTCTGTGACTTGTGTAAGACTGTTGAATCACGGATCTGTACCCCTGAAACAAATAATACATTATATGTTAATTTAAAAAAGAAAAAAGAATGGGCCCTGAATGCTGAGATATTTGTGTTTCATGGGAACGGTCCCCACAAGGCCACGCTTTGCAGAGGAAGTTTTCAATAATCAATCTCCCCAACCAGTACTTACTCATTGACAAAGTGGAACAGTGGCAGGATGGAGGTTATACATTGGCTCAACAGCATGGAATTGACCGCTCCAAAACTGATCCTGCTATGCATCACTACCAAGTGCCCTCAATATGGCACCATAACATGGGGGACCAATCTGCCCCCTGGTGGAGGTTGACTGCATTGGACCTCCTTCACCATGGGGGTGGCAGTGATTTTTCTTTATTGAGGTAGACATTATTCTGCAAATGAATTTTCCTTCCCTATCTGCCATGTCTTTGTTGGGAGCACGATCTATAGACTGTTCTTCAACATTGTTACTGACCAAGAAATGTATTTCAAAAAGAAAAAGGAACTTATGTCACAGCATAAAGAAAAGTAATACAATGGGCTAATAATAGCCATGGGACTCATGCGTTTTACCATGTTCCTGATCACTCCAAAGTAGCTGGTCTTTTAGAACAATGGAATAGCCGGACAAAGACTATAACCCCACCAGATACGAGACAACATCTCACAAAATTGGATTTCTGTTCTACACAAAACAGTGTATTGTAGAATTGTGTATGTCCTGAATCAATACATGACGCTGTTTTTCCCTCTTAGGCAGAATACTTGGGTTTGGGGGTTGAAGGGAAATCACCCCTTCACTATACAACTAATGACCAACTCCCAAGACATTTTTTTCAAAGATTTATTTATTATGTTAGGGAGAGATCATGTAGCAGGGAGGGGTAGAGGGAGAAGGAGAGAGAGAATCCCCCAAGTAGACTCCCCACTGAGTACGGAGTCCCATGCAGGGCTCGATTCCACAACCCCAAGATCACAACCTGAGCCAAAATTAAGAGTCAGACACTCAACTGACTGAACAACCTAGGTGTCCCCAAGACATTTGCCTGTATACCCCCACAATTTGGGGCTCTATTATTTAAGTAGTCTGGGTTACTCAAGGTAATTCTTCTCTGAAAGAATTTAGTTAAATTAAATTAGAATTTGAGGGGCACCTGGGTGGCTCAGTCTGTTAAGCATCTGCCTTTGGCTCAGGTCATGATCTCAGGGTTCTGGGATCAAGCCCCACTCCCTGCTCAGTGGGGAGCCTGCTTCTCTCTCTCTCTCTGCCCCTTCTCTCTCTCTATCTCTGTTTCAAATAAATAAATAAATAAAATCTTCTAAAAAATTAGAATTTGAGACCCTTCCTTGGCCCCTTTGGGGCTCCACTGAACAAATAAGAATGTTAAATAGCATGACTGACCCTAACTTCCAAAAGGAGATGTCGTTAAAGCCACACCATGAGGGGCTGGTAATCCTTAGGGGCTCTTCCTGGCGTGGCTATGTCTAATGGTAAAGTAAATGGAAGACGAAAGAAATCCAACATAAGCAGCATCCCTAAAAGCTCAGATCCCTCAGGAATAGTTTTGGGTCACCTCATTAGGTAAAGAAGCTCCAGGGATGAGAATAAGAGTAAGACCTTGGGTATATGGCAGAGTGTCTGCTTTGCGGTCAGACAGGAGGGAAGGCGAGAAGCTCATCACTCTTCCCTGCACTCCTCACATGTTCCACACACACTGCCCTTGCCTCCCCTCCGCTCCTCTCCTCAGGCTGTTTGGAGCTCCCTCCTCTGGGTTCCCACAGCCCTTGGGCTCCTCTGGCCCTGTACCCCTATCTCCATAGACATGCCTTTGCTTTTCTCCTCTCAGAGGACAGGAGCTTTCGACCTGCCCAGTGACCAGCATGGCTCAGGTGCTCAAGAGGCAACTGAAGATGGCGCCCAGGGAGGCAGAGGTGGGGTGGGCTCTGCCCGCAGAGACAGCTTGGCTAAGGAGGGTGGCAGTCCCAGGGGAGGCTGCTGAGGGTCTCCGGGAGCTGCAGCCCGAAGACTCCAGCCCCTGACCAGAGAGGCGGACCTGGCCACAGGGATGTTCGGACTGACCAACTGCCTCACAGAGCAAACGCGCTGTCCAAAGAGCAGGAGAGCTGTGACCCGATTTGGAGGCCTGGAGCCTGGGAGGATGGATCCGAACAGCAACGAGTGGGGAGGGAAGCCAATCTCTCCGCTCTCGGAGGTACGGAGGCAGAGATGACAGTGAAATAATGTAATCATACGATTCCATCACTGAATTCCCCACCCAGAGCCACATACTCAGCGGAATGAGTCCCATTTCCATTTTGCAAAGAAGACAGAAGCTCTGAGAATTCGAGCCCTCGCCTGAGGAGGGACGACAACTCGGCGGCCTCAGGGCGTGTGTGATGACCCTGGTGCGTCTCTAAAGCCTGTGTTCTCAGCCACTAGGCCTACCTCCATGACCTAAGAACCAGAAAATACTTAGGGGAAGAGATCCACATTGATCCACAAAGATGCTTATCGACTGAGCCACCCAGGCGCCCCAGCGTGATCTCATTTTAATATATTTATTTCCTATATGAACATACACAAGATAAACTTGGGTTCATATGATATCTACTCTTTTGCAAATGGCTTTTGTCATTTAATATGTCATAAGCATTTTCCCATATCATTAAATATTTACCTAGAACTGAACTCCGATAACCACATAGAGAATAGGCATATCATAGTTTAGACCCCATTAGACTGCATTGGACCTCCTTCACCATTCTTGTACATGCATCTGTAGACACTTGTCCTGTGATTTTGCTGGGGGACAGTCCTGGAAGTAGAATTCCTTTTTTTTTTTTTTTTTAAGATTTTATTTATCTATTTGAGAGAGAAAGAGAGAGTGAGTACAAGCAGGGGGAGAGGGAGGAGCAAAGGGAGAGGAAGAAACAGAGCCCCCCCCCACCCCCCACTAAGCAGGGAGTTTGATTTGGGGCGGTGGGGCTGGATCCAATGACCCTGGGATCATGACCTAAGAAGAAGACAGACGCTTAACCAAATGAGCCACCTAGGTGCTCTTGGAAGTAGAATTCTTAAGTCAAAAGATTTGTACTTCCTGATTTCTCATTCATCAAGCTGAATTTTCCCTCAGAAGGGCTGTGCGAGTTTACACGCCCAGAAGCAGGGTGTAAGTGTGACCCCTTACACACTCACTCACTCACTCATACCCCTTCCCACTGGCTACCATTTTGATAGTTGGGTTTTTTTTTTTTTAAGTAACTATTGTGTGTGTTTTTGTCTCATATGTTTGTGTCTCGTGTGTGTTTGTGTTTGTGTGTACAGTGGGGTATGTCTTGATTCTGCAATGAGGTCAACCCCTTCAAAAAGAAGGGTTTTCCTTTCGGAACCAGACTGTCATTTGTGCTTTGTGAGAACGTGGCAATTATTCACCAAATGTCCTTTTCTCTCCTCAATAAAACTGGAAACTCTGTGAAGGCAGGATTTACACTTTTGTCCCTTTTGGTCCTTCTTGGGAATTAACTCAGGGCTGCATTCCCTTGATAAAGCTGTGGTGTGATGATAACAAGGAAAATGTCCAGTGGGTGTGTGTTGAAGCATCTCCCTGAGGTTTTAATTTGCATTTCCCTGATTACTAATGAGGCTGAGCACCTTTTCTTAACTCTCATTTGGATATCTAATTTTGTAAACCACTCCTACTTGTATTCTAGTTTTTTCTTATTGATTTACAAGAGTTTTTTCTTCTGTATAGTTTGATATTAAGTCCATTGGTGGTTAAATATACTGTGACTATATTTTCCCACTCTTTAACTTTTTCACTTTCTTTTTATTTAAGATTTTATTTTTAAGTAACCTCCACACCCGGTGTGGGGCTCAAACCCACAGCCCTGAGAGCAAGAGTCATAGGCTCTACCTGCTAAGTCAGCCAGGCACTCCAATTTTTCACTGTTGTAATGGTTCTTTTGATGAGTAGAAATTACTATATTTGAATCAATTTATCAGTCCATTTCTTTATGACAATTTCTCTTTGTGTCTTATTTAAGAAATATTTCCTACCTTCAGGTCATGAAGATATTCCCAGTTATCTTCTCAAAGATATGTTGTTTTGCCTTTCATACTTAGGCCTAACTCCCTTTAGAATTCATTTTTGTAGAGTAAATGAAACCAGATGGGATTGGGAGGGAGACAAACCATAAGTGACTCTTAATCTCACAAAACAAACTGAGGGTTGATGGGGGGAGGGGGGGTGGGGGGGGGGGGGTTAGGGACACTGGGGAGGGTATGTGCTATGGTGAGTGCTGTGAAGTGTGTAAACCTGGCGATTCACAGACCTGTACCCCTGGGGATAAAAATATATTACATGTTTATAAAAAATAAAAATTAAAAAAAAAAAGAATTCATTTTTGTGCATGATGTGAGGTAGGGGTCAATTTTCTCTTCTTTTTCTCTACATGAATATCTGGTGGACCCCGTCCATCTATTGAAAATACTTGCCTTTTCCCACTTCTTTGCAATACCACCTTTGTCATAAATTTAATGTCCAATGATGCATGGGTCTATTTCTGGGCTCTTTATTTGTTCCTTTCTTGTTTGTCTATTACTGTGGAATGCCATACTACCTTAATTATTGTGATCTTCCTAAAAGTTCTTGATTTAGGGTAGAACAAATTCTCCCATCTTTTTCTCTTCTTCTTCTTTCTTTTTTTCTTTGGAAAGAGACAAAGAACACGAGTCGGGGGGTGGGCAGAGGAAGAGGGAGAAGCAGATTCCCTGCTGAACAGGGAGCCCAAGACAGGGCTCCATTCCAGGAACCCAAGATCATGACCTAAGCCAAAGGCAAATGCTTAACTGACTGAGCCACCCAGGTGTCCCCCCTTTTTCTCTTCTTAAGTCTCTCGGCTATTTCTGTTCTTTTGCATTTCCACACACAGTTGGAAATCAGCTTTTCAAGATACATAAAAACACTTGGAAATTTTATTAGAATTTCATTAAATATGCAGCTTATTTGGGGGAGAACTGACAACTTTATAATACTATGTTTCCCAATGAACATCTCTCTCCATTTAGTTAAATTTTCATTTCCCCCAAGACTATTCTTATTTTCTTCAGAAAAGTCTTGTCCATTTTTTTGGTTATATTTGCTTCTAGGTCCTAAGAATTTTTACTCTGTTGTAAACAGTACATATTTAAATTTTTCATTTTCTGTTTGTTGTTGACATATAGATGTGACTTATTTCTACTGAATTTTGTCCAGCAACTTTGTTGAACTAATTAATTCAAATAATTTATCTGTAAATTCTTTGAATTTCCCATTTACATGGTTATTTCATCCACAAACTGTGATACTTTCATTTCTTCCCTTCCAATCTTTATGACTTTAGTCTTTTATTTCTTGGCTTTCTACATTTAGATCTTTTTAGGGCCTACAGTACAAGAGTCAACAGAGGTAGAAATAATTTGCATCCTTGCTTTGTACCAGATCTCAAAGGGAAATCTGTCAGCATCTCATCATTAAATATATTTGCCCTAAGTTTTTACAGGCGACCTTGATCAGATTAAAAGTTTCCTTCTATTCTGAGTTTTCTAAAAGTATGTTTAACATCATGAATGGACATTGAGTTCTATCAAATGCTGCTTCCATATCTATTAAAATGATCATGAGTTTTCCTCATACTCTATTCATGTGATGAATTTCGTTAATTGATTTTCTAATGTTAAACCAAACTTGGAGTAAACACTCCTTGATCATTATACTTTGCAAGATTCAGTTCACTAATATTTTGTCTGGGAGTGTTGTGTCTATGTTAATGAGTGAGATTGGCCTGTAATTTTCCTTTCTCATAACGTCTTATCGCGTTTGGTATCAAGGTTATGCTGACCTATCAAGCAGCGTTCCCTCTTGTTCTGTTTTCTGGAAGAGTTGGTGTGGGATTGGCACTTTTTTCTTATGTGTTTGGTAAAATGCAGCAAAGCAGCCCTCTGGCCTTGGAGTTTTCTTTGTGTGAAGTTTTAAAATTATGTATTCGATTTCTTTAATAGCTATAAGACTATTAATTCCTTTTTTGTTGTGGCAGTTTTGGATTGTATTTTTCTACAATTTGTCCATTTTGTCTACAGTGTAGCAGAATATTGTTATTGTTGCATTGTATATATGCATCTTGCTTCTTTATTTTTATTTTTTAGGAGTTCAGGACAGTAGTTTCTAGTGTATCGACATAGTTGTACAATCTTCACCAATATTTGATTCCAGAATATTTTAATTATCCCAAAAAGAAACTCTCCATCCATTAGCAGTCATGCTCATTCCTTCCTTCCTCCAGGCCTTGGCAACCACTTAGTCTATTTTCTGTCTCTTCAGACATTTCGTATAAATGGAATCATAGAGTATGTTGCCTTTGTGGCTGCCTTCTTTCACTTAGCATAATATTTTCAAGTTCTGTCCATGGTGTAGCATGTAAGAGTACATCATTCATTTTTATTGCCAAATGATGGTTCGTTATATGGACGTACTACATTGTGTTGTCCATCAGCTGATGGACACCTGTGTTTCCACTTTTGGGCTGTTACAAATAATGTTGTTCTAAATATTATTTTATAAGTTATTGCATGGACATATATTCTCTTGGATAAATATCTAGGTTTGAACTTACTAGGTCACACGGTGACTCTATGTCCAACTTTGAGGCACTGCCCAACCATTTTCCAACATGACTGTACCATTTTACATTCCCACCAACAGTATATGAAGGTTCCAGTTTCTCCACATCCTTGCTAAATGTATAATAGTGTGCCTCTTGACTCTAGCCTTTCCAGTGAATGTGAAGTGATCTCATTGTAGTTTTGATTTGCGTTTCTTTAATGACTAATGATTGATCATATTTCATATTTTCATATTTTTTCTTAAAAGTCTATTAGATCCTTTGATTATTTGAAAATTGTGTTGTCTTTTATTGTTAACTTTAAAGGGTTCTTTATATATTCTGGATATAAGTTCCTTATCAGATACATGATTTGCAAATTTTTTGTTTTTGTTCTACGGGTGATTTTTTCCCTTTCTTAATGTTGATGATGTTTTGCTTTGTTTTTACAGATTTATTTATTTATTTGAGAGAGAGAGAGAGAGAGAGCGCAAGCACAGGGAGGGGCAGAGGAAGAAGGAGAGAAAAACTTAGCAGACTCCTCGTTGAGCTCCGAGATGGACACCGGGCTTGATCTCACGACCCTGAGATCATGTCCTGAACCAAGAACAAGAGTCAGACACTCAACCAACTGCACCACTCAGGGGTCCTCGTTTTCTTTATTTAAGTATGCAGTCCAGTGCAGGGCTTGAACTCACAATGCTGAGATCAAGACCTGAGCTGAGATCAAGAGTCAGACGCTTCACCAACTGAGCCACTCAGGCGCCCCTTTGATGATGTTTTTTGAAGTATACAAATATTTTCAAGTTTTTCATTTTGGTAAAGTCCAATTTGTCTTTTTCTTTTGTTTCTTGTGCTTTGGGTGTCCTATTGCCTAATACAAGGTGGAAAAGATTTAACACACGTTTTCATCTAAGAGTTTTATAGTTTTAGCTTACATTAGATCTTTATTTTATTTTTAATTAACATTTTTATATATGGTATGAGGTAGGCATCTAAATTTATTACTTTCTTTTGCATGTTTTCCAATTATTCCTGATTATCTTTTTAACAGGATCTCTGAAGATATTTCTTTTTTCATTCCTAATATTGTTAATTTGTGACTTTTTAAAATCTCACTTAGTCTTGTGAAGTGTTTATTGATTTGGGGATGTTGTTAATTGTATTAGTCTTTCTAAATAATTAGCTTTTTGCTTTATTGACCTTCCCTATTACATGTTTTTTATTTAATTGTATTTTATTTTACTTAATGCATTATATTATTTACCTTCATCTGCTTTGTGTTTATCTTGCTGTTTTGAGCTATTCTTGAGATAAATGATTCATTATAAGCATTCAGTTTTAACTTTTTAAAAATATTTTTCTTATTTATTTATTAGGGAGACAGAGAGCATGAGAGGAGAGAGATGAGCGGGAGAAGCAGACTCCCTGCTGGGCAGGGAGCCTGATGTGGGATTCAGTCCTGGGACTCCAGGATCATGACCTGAGCCAAAGGCAGTCGCCCAACCAACTGAGCCACCCAGATGCCCTCAGCTTTAACTTTTAACTAATGTATGCATCTAAGACTAAAATTTTCCTCTAAGCTTGGCTTTAGCTGCATTCCACATTATTTTCATTATAATCCAATTAAAAATATTTTCCAGTTCCCATTGTAGTATCTTCCTTGTCCATTGGCTTATCTGGAGGTATATTTTTAAATTCAATATTTGCATGCTATATCTTTTTCCAATCTGTTCTCAACTTACCTGTATCCTTGTTTAGATGTGCCTCTTGGAAACAGTATATAGCTGTTTTTTTTTTTTAATCCATTCTAAAATTTCTCCCCCATTTTATTAGTGTATTCTGTCCATTTGTATCTAATGTAGTGGATAAGATGTTGGCTTAAATCTAGCATGTCACTATGTGCCTTCTATTTGTTCCATCAGCGATATTTCCTTTTCTTTCCTTTTTGCCTTCTTTGAAATCATTATTTTTTAATTATACAGTTTTACCCTTTTCAATGACTTTGGAAGTTACACCTCACCTTGTTTTAATTTCATTTTTAGGTTTTCTCTAGAGTTTCAAAATGTATCCCTGACTTTTCAAATCCTAATTTTTAAGATTTTACTTATTTATTTGAGAGAGAGAGAGAGAGAGCATACGCAGGAGAAGCAGCAGAGGGAGAGGGAGAAGTAGGCTCCCCACTAAGCGGAAAGCCCTATGCAGGGCTCCATCCCAGGACCCTGAGATCATGACCTGAGCCAAGGGCAGATGCTTAACTGATCAAGCCACCCAGGTGCCCATGGAAGGGACTTCTTACAGAGAGTTCAGTAGCGGACATTGTCTTTGGGAGAACCAGAGGATCAGGTTGAATGCCACTCAGCCAGGAGCAACAGCAGACAGAGATTCCTTCCCTGATAGTGAGAGAAACCTTCACGGTCTACATATTGTTTGGTAGCTCAGACCTGACACTGCAGATAAGCTAGAATCTGCACCTGAGCTGTCCCCCGAGTACCGCCTGTCACCACCATTGTGTCCATTCTCGACACACGGCTCTTTCCATCATGTGAGGCACACTCCTTGGCAGAACGTAGCCACACGTGGAACCCAATAGCAGTGGAGTAGGGCTCAGCAGGAGAGAAAAGCATGTTAGAAAGGCTGGGAAAGCTGTGAAGCAAGCCAATCCTCAGACTTGACGTCTCTGCTTTGCAACCTGACGCTTATGAGAGCAGCCATCTTCCTGAGCACTTCCCTCTCTGGGTGTGTCTTTCTGGGGCTCTCTTTCCCATTCTTTGGAGGACGTCTCACACAGAGTATAAGGGATCGCAGACTTGGTTGAAAAAGCAGGACCCTCTGTACTCAATAACAATGTGGATGCCATTGGAACCATTTCCCCTTTAGGCCTTTATTAGGAAGCAAAACCAGTGGGGGAGGAGTCACCTGAGCAGGAAAAAGAACCAAAAGAGACAAAGCCTCCAACATGTAGGGGCCCAAGGGGCTATGGGAAACTGATTTTGGGAAGAAGGAGCTATTCTATTTCCCACTTCCTCCATTGCCATGTGCAAAAAGTGTGTCCTAGAAAGGCTGATGTTGTCCCATATGTGGGTGTCCCCTTACACACAGGCTGTTAGGAAACCAGATGGTCTCGTGGCATTCCTTGAACGGTGGTCACAGATATATTCTCAGGGGTCAGCAACTTTTCTATAAGAAGTAAAAATTTGAGAGTTTCTAGGCCTATAATCAAAAGAAATAGGAGACATCTAAATCACCCTATAGGGATGCCTGGGTGACTCAGTCGTTTAAACGTCTGCCTTCCAGTCAGGTCATGATCCCAGGGTCCTGAGATCGAGTCCTACATTGGGCTCCCTGCTCTGTGCAGAGCCTGCTTCTCCCTCTGCCTCTGCCTCTCTCCTGCCCTCTCATGAATAAATAAATAAAATGTTTAAAAAATATAAATCACCCTATAGCTTAATATTCTCATACATTATTCTGTTTCTAAATTATGAAACATTTGATAATACAAATAGATATATTCATACAACATACATGTTAGTAATGAGCTATAAAAAATGAAATAAACACATGTGAACATACCATCCAAATTATGAGCCAGAACATCATCAGTATCATTGAACTTGGCCACCTGCTCCTCCTTGTCTTGTTCTCCTACGTTGAAGCAAAATATACAATGGAGACCAAACTTGAAAATGCTCGGAGCAGACAAAACTGTGCAAGCCACGTAAGCAAAACTAGATCCAGCTCATTTCATGAACATAAGTGCAAAAACATGTTATTCTTGTAAATGTCTCTGATAATCATCAAAGACATTTAAGCCCATTTCCTAAAATGGTATGAAATAATCACTTTGAACCCACCCTCTTGCCATCTAAAAACCCCCATTGTGACCACCAATCATCATCAAGGTAAAACAAGTTCCGCATTTTCACTTTGCTAAACTCTTACTAAATACTGTTTTACTGAGCTGCTTTTAACTGTTGCTCTTCTGGATTGTTGGCACCTGCCACCCCTACACGCCCCCGTCCCAAAACAACCAACCACTCTCCTAAACCGGTTTTAGATCTACTTACTTTGTAAAGTTTTACCACAACCTCTGTGGTTATTTAGTTTGGGTCATTCACCTTGAAAAACTTCAAAAAAATGTAAGATACCTACACATTCTTCTGGAACTTTCTTTTACCTTAAAACGGTGTTCCTAAGATTTATCCGTGTAGATAAATGGCCCCTGTCGTGCCTTCATTTGCAGTTCTGTATTGGACCACATCGTGTGAATCGTCCACAAAGCCTCTGTCCTCCCTCCCGTAGGGTCGCCAGGGGCCATGTCTTGCCTCGCTGTTAGGAATTACGCTGCCTCCAACGTGTGTGTGTGTCTTGTAAAACACTCGTGTCTAGGTTTGTCTAGGGCAGGCCTCAGGAGTGGAATGGATGCATTGGAAGGTACATGAATCTTCAACTTTACAGGAGAGTGTTAAACACTTTTCCACGGTGGCCATACTGCTTCTTATCATCTTCGGGCTACTGGAAGCCAAAAGACTCACCTGAGTTCGCACAGATGAGAAATGGAAGGAAGCCAGCACTGGGACCCAGGTCCGACTCCCAAGGCCAAGGTCACTCCCTCACTTAATTGGTCTAATTAACCACTGAATCAAAAGTCATGGCTAACACAACACGCCAGGCAGGGGCCGGTGCACTTTTTATTTTTAAGTGACTTATAGAAAGCCTATGAGGCAGGCACTGTTGGCACTCTGCCCATTCAGAGGAAGGAACAGAGAGGAAAAGGTTACAAACTTGCCCAAGGGCACCAGGAGCTGGGATTGGAACCAGGCAGTGGAGCCGTGGCGGCTGTGTTCTTAGGTATCATGGTAGGGCCCCTGAAGAAGCGAAAAGCTCTAGGTCATGGGCCACGCGCTTGAGATCACAGGCTACTGGAGGAACTGCAAGCTGGTCATTCGTTCATCCGTCTGTCCATCCATCCAGCCAGCCAGCCAGCACCTACCACAATCTAGCATCTGGGCTGTATTTGGAATACAAATGTCAATGAGACAGGCCCAGCCGCCACCCGCAGGGTGGGTGAAACAGACAAACGGTCACACAAACATAAGAACATGGTAGGTAAAAGTAAAGCCTAATTCAGATTCTTCTCCAAAGAAATAATGACCTGCCGTTTAAGCTGAGACATAAAGTATCCGTAAAAGTTAGCCTAGGGAAGTGTGTGTCTAGGCGTGTGCGCGCGTGGGGGTGCACAGAGGGGCAGGGGAGTGGGCCGGGCAGAAGGAACAAAAATGCGAAGGCTGGGAGACAGGGAAACTGACAGGAGAAGCAGGGGAAGAAGAGCGCAGGGGCTCGTGCTGGGCCTTGCAGAGCGCATTCAAGAGTTTCAAATTTTGTCCTCAGGAAAGAGAAGGGCACCCTTCAAGATCCACTGGGGGGAGGGCTCCTTGTACTTGGGAGCTGAAGGTGTGTGTGTTGGGGGCGGTGGGGGACAGGACAAGGGAAGGGCCTGGCCTTGGCCTCTGCGAGCGTGGGAGCTATGGAAAGGGAGGGGAGCAGGTTTGGGAGATCAGCTGGAAAGCCCAGCTGTGGGTGCACCCGGCCTGAGCAGCCCCTGTGACATCCGTGTGGAGACCTCACGAAGGCAGTCGGGTGTGTGAGGCTGGAGCTCAGAGGACACAAGGCCTGGCCGTCGGGACACAGCAGGCGTGGAAAGGAGTGGGTGGAGGAGTAGTGCCCTGAGGAGAGGTCGCCTGAAAAGCCCAGAGACAGGAGGTGCTGTGAGGGCCAAGGAGCAGCGGGGCCCACCACCCCTCACCCCAACCAACTCCTCAGTCTTCCATTCCTTTGAGTCAGAAATTGAGCTCATCCTAGGCTGGAGTCATCTGGGTGAAGTCAGAGACCCTGAAACACTCGAGTTGGGCTCAAGAACCAGACTTCCAGACTTCCTGCACACCGGTTGGCTCCTGACCCCCCAGCCAGGCGCTGTGAGGAGCAGCAGCACACCCCCCCTCACTGTAGGCAGTGAGCGTGGCATCAAAGAGCCTGGGATGAGGCCACGGCAGGCCCACAGAGGGGGAAGCCAGAGACCAGAGAGGTGCTGATGGGTGCCGGAGCTGGGGACACCTGGGGTGCCCCTCAAGGCCGCGGAGGGACAGCACCTGAACTGCAGCTGCGGTGTGTGTGGGGGGAGCAGCGGCGAGGGGGCGTGGGCAAGGCCTGGGGAGGCAGGGACACCCCAACGCTGCTGGGAACGTGCTCGGGGCCTCACAGCCAGCCTCCAGGGCGGTGGCGCTGGCAGCAGGCCCGCTGTCTGAGGAGGGCACTGGTGTGGAAGCATTTTAATGTTTTTTAAATACATAATCCAGGATTAGATGCCCATTCACATGACCTTTGTCCGTTCTTGCCTAGAGCACTGCAGCAGGAGTTAATAAATACAGGAAGAAGCCGAGAGGCGGGCAGTTTGGGCAAAGGCTCTTCGGGAAGAGCTTCCCTCCGAGCAGGGAGCTTTATGCTCCATAGTGGGGGTGGTGAGCGTCCCATTTGCCCCAGACACTCCTGGCTTCCCTCTGCTAACAGCCCCCCAATTCCCCTCTGAAAGTCCTAGCTAGGACGCGAAGTTAGACAGTCACAGTCATTACCCGTAATGTTCGCCATGGCCCGGCGACGAAGCTGCAGCCCGGTGCTGTTTTCTGCAATAGCTTCTCAGAATCGTCCAAAACCTTGGGCCCAAGCCACCTGTCCTGTTTCAAGCAAAGCGTGTGGCAGTGGTTCTCAGGCTGTGACCCCAGACTGGCAGCATTGGCCTCACCTGGGAACTTGTCTGAAATGCACCTTCCCAGGCCCTCCAGCTGCTCATGGGTCCACACCCAGCAGGCTGCTTCATAAGCCACCCCCGGGGCGGGGGAGAACTCCCACGTGCCCATCTGTTGTTCCAGGAAGAATGTGCTAATGGGGGGGAGGCAGGGGAGGCTGGGAAGACACCTGTTAGGGGCAGAGCCTGGGGTCCTGCCCCAACATTTGTCACCATCTAGCTGGGGCTTTTCCTAGTGCCTCATGACTCAGTTTCCTCATCTGGCAATTGGACAGGACAGCACGTCCCTTGCCTGCATCATAGAGCTAGTGGAAAAATCAATACAATGCTACAGACAATTCTCCCAAGTCTAAGCGCCAGACAAGTTTATTAATGCTGCTTCTCAGCTGCACGTCCCCACCCCATCTTGAATGACCCAAGAAGGCCAAGAGCATACATGGCCTTTAGGTCAGAGCTTTTCACCTTGGGAACTGGGGACAGGTTCAGGGGGTCCTAGAACCTTCTATGATTGAGTGCAAAACTGAGTGGCAAGGTGCACAGTCTGAAGAAGCCATCTGGATCCCCTGAAGGTAACAGCTATGGACTGCAGTGGGCCCGAATCCCCCTCCCGCACCTGTGGCCCGTGACTGTTAAGATGGCGGTCCTGAAAAAGGCAGCACAATGGCACCAGGGGTTAGCGACCCAAAGGGCCGTGGTCCGTCCCCCCCAGGGGTTTTCCACATTTGCTAATGAGTAATCGAGCATGCTTCACCTGGCCGATTTCCCTCTGCCTACAGGAGGCGGGGCGGGGCGACCTAGCATTCACTCCGTACCAGCAGCTTCACCTACAGCATCTCCACGAACCCTCACCATCCTGCCGGGATGTAGTTTTTGTTCTGCCTTAAAAATGCAACCACTGGACTGGGAAGAGTGGTGACTTGCCTAGGGAGGGTGGGAGCTGGGAGTTGGGCCCAGGCATTTGTGATGTGATATGACCTGCTGTCACAGGTCAAACAGGGGAAGGAGAAGGGGACTCAGAGTCATATGGTGGTGATGCTAAACAATGGAAAACTCACCGTCTTATTTTAGTAAAAGGCTTCAAGTGGATTGGTGCCCTCGGTGTCCTGCACGTGTTCCTCCTAAGTCCACGCTCCGGTCAGCTGCCAGGCGGCCCCCTCCCTCCAACCCCTTCCCCAAGGTCCAGCCGGCTTCCAGCAGCAGCCCCTGAGCTGAGTTCCCAGAAGCTCACCTTTTCTCTGCTCAGGCAGCCCACCTGGGTCTTTATGCCCAACCCTTCACTCCACGCTGCAAGGTGGCAGCTCCCGATAGCAGGTGGGACACTCCCCCTAGAGAAGGACTTGACATCGAGAAGACTCCCTTGAAGGAGCCCCCTCAGATTCTTTATGAATGTGTCCCCTTCTGGGGTTGGGGAGACAGGATAAGCTATCTATAGCGTCCGGGGAGGAAAAAGCTTCAGTGCAAGAAACTGAATTAAGTTTCATTTATTCTAGGGCAAACTCAAAAGGGTTTTTTTTTGTTTTGTTTTCTTTTTTAGCAAATCCTAGCACATTATTAACAAAAAAAATCTGTACATTTGCCATGATACACTTGAAAGTGAAACAAATAAGATATAAATACAGATATGGATGTAACATGAAAAGCCCCCAAAAAACAAAAACAAAACCCAAAAAACCCAACCTGGGGGTGTGGGGACCATGCGTGTGAACACAGCGCTGACAAAACTATTATGGTGGCTGAGAGTTTTCCGAGCGTTGTTTTCATTTCCAAACATCACTGTTAGCAAAGTCCTGGTGGGATTCTACAAAGTTCTTATTTGCTGTTAATGTGTAGTATTATGCTCGATAAATAAAGGGCGGCAGGGAAAGAAAAAGACTGATGAGACCACAATCGGTTGCCTCACCTGCACAGGGGAGAAGCCGGTGGGGCCACAGAGAGGCAGTCCCGGGCCGTCCGCGCCGGTCCAGCGAAGCACACACAGTGTACTCGGAGGAAGCTGGTGCCCACCGCAGCCGCAGCCTGCGGGCCGCACCGTGGGAAGAAGCGGGAGCCAGGAGGGATGCCAGCCCCAGCGGGAGGGAGGCTCGGGTGGGCTCTTCGGGGTCCTGGACGGTCCAGTAAACAGGGGCAGCAAACACAGTTTTGCAGTTTTGGGTGCTTTGCTCTGTGTGGTGTTTCAGCCCAAAACGAGGCCTGCAGGGAGGGAGGGTGAGGCAGCGGCTGCTGTCCGGGCTTCGGAGGGCGGAGTCGGTGCGGCTCCCTCCCTGTGAGGTGGTGGCGGCGGCATGCGAGTCTCCCCGGCCACGCCAGCAGCTTTGACTGAGGCCAAGAGACCTGTCCATGATTGCATCTCTAGGTGGGGGGACTGAATCGGGCAAGTGACATTCAAGGCTAGCCCTTTGTGAGTACTAGGAGGACATTCGGCAATGTTCAAGGTTCTTCCCAACCGCAGGCGGCGGGGCCTGGGAGACCGGGGAGTCAGAGATTTCAAGGAGGAAGGCCTTTCCAAACCCATCAGGTGTGAAAGAACTCATAAATAACCTCGCCGGAATGCACGTTTCTAAGACAGAGGAGTGATCAAAAGGTGCCCTGACTCACTTGTCGATTGTAAAAAGGAAATCCCATTAGTGAAATATTAACAGGCGGTATTTATCAATGAAAGTAAGGCCTGGTCCTGCTATGTTCTGAGCCAAAAGTCAGTCAATATTCAACCACTTAAAATGCACCCCTGAAGTTCCTTCAACAGCAGCAGTGGGGTACTTCCCTCCATGTGCGAGAGACCCCTACACATACACATACACACACACACACACACACACACACACACACACACACACACACACACACGCTTTCTCTCTGTGAAGGCACCCTGGCTTCACTGTTCCTGGACCTTCATTTTCAGTGCCTAGCTCCAAATTATCTAAAATAAATTCTGAATGAAACTGAGTTTATGTGTGCTACAGTGTCACAACTTCCAACACAAGGCCACAGGACCAGAGCAGGGGAATGTCTAGGGATGTCCGTGATGACCCCACATGGTCTCTGTTCTCAGTGGTGCTGGCTGCAGGGGATTCAGCATCGGAACAGTGAACGCCTCATGAAAAAAATACCAGAGTAGGCATTTTTTGGAGGGAAAAACCAGTTCCATTTGGACAGAGGATAGAAGTCTTTGTAATGGCATCAAGGATTTCCATTTGGCTTTGAGAATTTTACTGAAAATGGATTTAACCAGATTCCAAGTCTAGAGCTCCTTTTACTGGAGCAATCACACCCTTAAGAGAATATTTTCAGAAGGGTAGTTTCTCTGATAATTTCTCACTGGAGAAAAGGAAACAGACTTTAAAACTGGGTTTTAAAGTCTGTTTTTCTGCAATTTGCCAGCCGCTAAATTACTTTATCCTTAAACAAGGATTATTTCAACAGATGAGCAAGGAAGTACTTATATTCATAAAATTTAAAAAAAAAAAAAAGATTCTGATACTTGGCTTCTCTGGACTTTTCTTTGCTCTTACTCCTAAATTAAACCGAGAAGGCAAAACTGGGATGACAGAGTCGCCCTTTACCAGACGGACGGAGAACGCTTCAGAACTGAGCAGCCTCGGCAGAGGCTGCCGGGGAGAAACTGAGATGGCGCTAAATCCAAAGATCCAAACCACCAAGCACCAGGGTCAAGGCGGAGACTGTTAACATGGTGTCTCCCCAAGAGCTGAGGAGCGGAACACACACACACACACACACACACACACCCCTTCTCTTGTACCTTCCACGCTTCATGAAATGCCACGTTAGGCACCCATGATGGCTGCTACAGATTTACTCTGATTTTTGAGTTTGGATTGAAACAGAAGAAAGATTTCAACTGGAAGCTCCGGGTGGGGATAGTGAGAGTGGAGTGTTCGGAGGGGCGGGGAGCCCGTCCTGGAAGGAGCCTGCGGAGGGGGCCCTGGGCCTCCAGTCTAGATCGTGTACAAGCAAAATCCCACGTGGTTGTTACAAGACTGTCTTCAGGCTTTTCTCTTTTTCTTGCCAAGACTGGACTCACATTCTTAGTAGGTCTCACAGTACAACTCAAAGACGTATGACCCTGTCCTGGCGTCACAGGCCGTATCCAGAAGGAAGTAAGCGAGGATGAGAGAGAAGCACAAATTAACATACCCTCCTCCAATGTTATTAACTAAGAGAAAATGCTACTTTCTACCAAGTATTGGCTAGAGAGCTCTGATATTTTTGAAACTGCGCGGTTTTGTGATCTCAGCCGACTGTACAAGACGTGTTCACGTATGGCTCTTTTCTTATTCCATTTGCTTTGTATGAAGATTGTAATACAGGCCTTGCTTCCTTTACATTCAATACCAGTAAGATTCTACACAAAAGCTGAAAGGGACCAAAATACTGATTGTAATAAATATTTGCGGGCCTCCTTGTACTGACTGGGCAGCCGATGAGGGGGAGGGTCGGGGAGGGTCTCTGAGAGGCGCCACCGATTGCTTCTAGGGCTACACGAAGAGACTGTGGTGCTGTATTAGCTGTGTGTGGATACGTCGGAGGAGGAGCTGCTGTTGCTGTTCGTGGTTTGGGCCCTCTTTATATATAAGTTTAGTAGCTTCATCTGCAAAGAGAAGACACAAACGCATTAGCGGGAGGAAAGCAATCAGAGAGCAGACAACGAAAAAACCCAGGTGACGATAAGAAAGCAGCATGTTATGGGCACCTGCGTGGTTCAGCTGGTTGTCTGCCTTTGGCCTGGATCATAGATCCCAGGTCCTGGATCCCCTGCTTGGGGGGTGGGGAGGTGGTACTCTGCTTCTCTCTCTGCCCCTTTCCCCGCTCATGCTCGTGCTCTCTCTCATAAATAAATAAATATCTTAAAAAAAAAAAAAGACAAAAACAGTGTGTTCCATTTACTTAGGGCCTGTGACTCCTGCAGCGCACGTCAGCCGGGGGTGAGGGCCCAGACGTGGAGGTCAGGATCTAGAGAAGAACGAGTGGCAATGGGTTCTCAGGAACAGAATGAAAGGTGCTAACCAGGTGGGCCACAAGGGCTCCAGGGAGACAGGTATGTGAAGGGCAAAGGCACACGTTCCGGGGTGACTGCGGCCAAGGGCCGCACGCAGCTGTCAGGGAAAGCAGGGCACAGGCCCGTGCTCCTTGGGGACAGGGTAGGCTAAACAAGGCTACGGGTCAAGTCTTCTGACCTTCGCACCTTTGCCGAAGCTGCTCCTTTTGCACGCACACCTCCTCTCTCCACCCCCATCTCGGCTTCCTCAAGTCCACTGTGGTGCTGTGACATCTGAGACCAACCCCAAAGGCTGCATCCACCAAGCCTACCCTCATCCACTCACTGGGATGCCCCCAACCCTTTTTTCCAAGTCCTGTGGCGTGGGCACTGCACTCTGCCTCAGCCCATGCCGCCCCGAGCTGCAGTCAGCGAAGCCCTCACTTGCCACTTCCAGCAAGACGAGACCTCCCTGACGCCAATGCTGTGTCATTAAACCACAGCACCTCGGCTGTGCACGGGGCTTCCCAACGCAAGGGGCTTCCATAACCAGATCTCATCTGCTCTTAACACAGGCCCACTAGGACCCTACAAATATGTAGAACAGTGTAAAACATGGTAGGTTCTTAAATGCTTCTTGAAGGCTACTAAGTTAGTATGTTATATGGACCATCTCTGTGATCATATGAAGAACAAAAAGAAACAAGTATCTGTGGAAATGGAATGCCCAGAAAAAATGCACGTAACACACAACTTGTAAGACTGAGGGAATTATGGGATATTTCCTATCCACAGCTCTTTACCTGTCTTGCTCTAAACAGGCCACGATGCTGGTCTTCAGGGGACCCAGGAGGAGAGGCTCAGTGTGGACTGCACAAGAAAGTGGGCCCCCAGTGACAACCAGGCACCAGGACAGCAACTGTGCGGAGCTCCTAGGGGAGAATAAGTCTCCCAACATATCACTCAAAGGGAGTCAGCAGTGCATCTGAGGCCCCCTGCTTTTACTCCACAGTCCAGCCCTGGGCTTTCCACACACCAGCACCTGCAGGACTGCCTTAGCCTTTGTAACTGAGCCAAGTACGGCACAGTTTGCTTTTCCTTCCGCACCCCTTAAAATCTTAAACATTTTGTTTTATTGAAAGATTTTATTTGGGAGAGAGAGAGAATGTGCACGAGTTGTGGGGGCGGGGGAGAGAATCTCAAGCAGACTCCCTGCTGAGTGCAGAGCTGACTAGGGGCTCGATCCTGAGAACCTGAGATCGTGACCCAAGCGGAAACCAACAGCCAGACACCCAACCGACTGAGCCATCCAGGCGCCCCATGAGGGCAGTACCATCGTTTTACACAGGGATTCTAATGTTCTAAGTGATACAGTCATGGCCGACCAGGTTCAAGGGAAACCCTAGTCATCAAACAAAGCGGCAGCCTGAGGCTCAACAGATCCAGCAGAGTTCTAGAACCAACTCCACCATTAACTAGTTGTGTGACTTCAGGCAAAACATTTTCTGAACATCAACTTCCCCTCCTGCAAAATGAGGAAGGAGCTCATAAAGATCCTTCGAGGGGGGCAGCAAAGGGGTTCAAATGAAAAGGCTGGGGTTCACTTGCTCCATGAGCTGCTACAAGTTCAAACTGTAGACTGCTATAACCTGAGGGTGTCAGATGTGATCCCCACAGCAACTGCTAAGAAAAAAGCTGCAGAATATACACAGACAGAAACGAGAACAGAAACGTTCCAGTACACAAAGCAAACACAAAAGAAGATAGTAATGCAGAAAAGCAAAGGACAAAAACAGCTCTATAGCATATAGAAAACATATGCCCAGATGACAGAAGTCTCTCCTCCCCAGGAGTTGCTTCCAGTGGAGATGGTGAGACTCTTCCGTGAAAAGAGAGACTGGCAGGATGGGTGAGAAAAACATGGTCCCACTCTATGCTGTCTATAAGAGACTCACTTTAGGGAAGATACAATGAGGCTGAACGTGAAAGGCTGGAAAAAGCCAGCCCACGTGAACCATAATTGAGCATGCAGGGATGGCTGTGCTAATCATATTGGGCAAAATAGACTTTAAATCAAAAAAGTTTACAAGGGACCAAGAAAGTCCTTATATTCATAAAAGGTCAATACACCAAGAAGATACACCAAATACAGACATTTCAGTGTATAGTAACATGCCAGCAGAATGTCAGAAGAAAACACTGACAGAACTGAAGGGAGAAAGAGTTTTACAGTAACAGTGGGAAACTTCAGGATTCCATTCTTAATAATGGGGAGAGCAACCAGAAGGAAGACAAGGAAACCAAAGACCTGCACACTATGACGAACCAAGTGGATCTAACAGACACATCTAGAATATGCTACGCAACAACAGAATACACATCCTTCTCAAGTGCACACGGTCCGTGCTCCAGAATGGGTTGTGTGTCAGGCCACAAATTAGGTCTCAATAGATTTACAAAGACAGATCCCATAGAGAGTGTCTTCTCAGACCACAACTGGATGAAGTGAAAAGTCAGTCAATGGAAAGAAAACAGAAAAATTCACGAATTTGGGGAAACCAAACAACATACTGGTAAACAGCCAATGGGTCAACAAAGAAATCACACGGAAAATTAGAAGAGATCTTGAGACAAATGAAAATGAAAACACAACATACCCAAACTTAAAGGATGCAGCACATGCAGCGCAAAGAAGGAAAGGTATAGCTGCAAATGCTTAGATTAAAACAGAAGGAAGGGGGATGCCTGGGTGGCTCAGTTGGTTAAGCGGCTGCCTTCGGCTTGGGTCATGATCCCAGTGTCCTGGGATCAAGTCCCACATCGGGCTCCTTGCTCGGTGGGGAGCCTGCTTCTCTCTCTGCCTCTGCCTACCACTCTGCTTGTCCTCACTCTCTCTCCCTCTGACAAATAAATAAATAAAATCTTTAAAAAAACAAAACAAAAACAGAAGGAAGACCCCAAGGCAATGACCTAACTTTACATCTTAAGGAAGTAGAAAGAGAAGAATAAATTAAGCCGAGAAAGAAGGAAATAATAAAGATTAGGACAGAGATAAAGAAAATAGAAAAACTGAGAAAAATCAATGAAACCAAAAGTTAGTTTTTAGAAAAGATAAACAAAATTAACACATCTTTACTTTAGCTCAGTTACCTAAAAAAAAAGGAGACTCAAATTACTAACATCACAAACGAAATGTGGGACATTACAACTAACTCTATAGAAATAAAAAAGATCAGGGCGCCTGGGTGGCTCAGTCAGTTAGGTGTCTGCCTTCGGCTCAGGTCATGCTCTCAGAGTCCTGGGATTGAGTCCTGCATTGGGCTCCTTGCTCAGCAGGAGTCTGCTTCTCCCTCTGCCTCTCCCTCCACTTGTTCTCTCTTTTTCTTTCTCTCAAATAAATACATAAAATCTTTTTTAAAAAAAGATTTTATTTACTTATTTGACAGAGAGAGAGAGAGATCACAAGTAGATAGGCAGAGACAGAGGGAGAAGCAGGCTCCCCGCTGAGCAGAGAGCCCGATTCGGGGCTCAATCCCAGGACCCTGGTATCATGACCTGAGCCGAAGGCAGAGGCTTAACCCACTGAGTCACCCAGGTGCCCTAAATACGTAAAATCTTAAAAAAAGAAAGAAGAAGATTGTAAAAGAATGCTACAAAATAAACGTAGACCAACAAATCAGACAACCCAGATGAGATGGACACATTCCTCAAAACATCAAGCCTACCAAGACTGAATCATGAAGAAAGAGAAAATGCAAACAGATCTGTAATTAGTGAGGAGATCAAATCAGGAATAAAAAATCTCCTAGGTGGCATCGGCCCTGCGGCAGACATGGAGATGCACCTCTCTGTAAAGATCCTGACGGTAAGGCTGTCATTCTTGAGGTCGAGCCTAGTGACACCCCTGAGAACGTTAAAACTAAAATCCACAAGGAGGACATCTTGCCCGACCAGCAGCATCTGATTTTTGTGAGCAAACAGCTGGAGGGCAGCTGCACTGTCTCAGACTGCACTATCCAGAAAGAGGCCATCCTGTACTTGGAGATTCACCTGTAGGGTGGCATCATCAAGCCCTTCCTCCGCCGCTGGCCCAGAAATCCAACTGCGACAAGATGATCTGCTCCTAGGGTTCTGCTCGCCTGCACCCCCGCAGTCCCCTGCCGCAGCAAGTGTGCCACATCAGCAACCTGTGCCCTGAGAAGATCAAATACTGCCCCTCCACCGGCTCTTTTTTTGCCTGCAGAGCCACTCCTTGCCAGAATCTCAAGGCCCTGAGGCTTCCATAAAGTCTCACTTTCATTGACTGGGGCAGTAAAACAAAAACAAAAACATAACAACAAAAAACTTCTTACAAAGAAAAGCCCTAGACCAGATTGCTTCACTTGTAAATTCTACCAAACATTTAGCAAACTAACTCCAACCCTTTTCAAATTCTTCCGTGAAATCGAAGATTAAGGAGCCCTTTCAAACTCATGCTATCAGGTCAGCATTGTCCTGATGCCAAAGCCAGATGAAGATAAGAACAGAAAACTATGAGTCAGTACCTCTTACAAACACTGATGTAAAAGTCCTCGAGAAGAATCTAGCAAACTGAATTCAACAGCATATTAAAAAGAGTATACACCATGGTCAAGTGGGATTTGTTCCTGAAATTCATTGATAGCTAAACATATGAAAATCTAATCAATATAATTAACAGAATGAAGGGGAAAAAACACATAATCATTTCAATTGATGATAACTAAATTCAACATCCTTTGATAATAAAATTACTCAACAAACTAGGAACAGAAGGAAACTAACATATCAAAAGTTACATATGGGGAGCCCACGGTGAACATCATGTTCAATGGTAAAAGACTAAAAGTGTTTCTTTGAAGATCAGGAACAAAGCAAGGTGCTGATACTCCCCACTTCTATTCAATTTGGTACTAGAAGTTCCAGCCAGAGAAATAAGACAAGAAAAAATAAAAGGTCTCCACCCTGGAAAGAAGTAAAATAGTTTCTATTCATAGATGATGAAGATCTTATATGTAGAAAACCCTAATGATTCTCCCTAAAAACCCTGCAAAGACTAATACATTTAGCAAAGTCATAAGATATAAAATCACCAGTTAATGAAGAAAGGGTTGTCTTTCCAACAAATGGTGCCACGGAAACTGGATATCCACATGCAAAGGAATGAAACTGAAGCGTTACCTAATATCACATAAAAATTAATTCAAAATGGACCAGAGAACCTGCATGTGTGAGTTAAATTATAAAACTCTTAGAAGAAAACACAGGGCAAAAGCTTCACATTAAAAAAATTTATGCATTGAAAGATAAGGATTAATATCTAAAATATACAGAGAACTGCTAAAGCCTAAGAATTAAAAAAAAAAAAAAAATTCAAAATGGACAAAGGACTTGAGTAGATATTTCTCCAAAGATACACCAAGCAGCCAACACAGGACCACCAGCCACTGGGATGGCCACCATCAAAAAAGAGAAAAGAACAAATGCTGGTTAGTATGTGGAGAAACTACAGCCTGTCGGTGCTATTCCTGGGACCGTGAAAGGGCACAACCACCGTGGAAAAGTTATTCTAGGATTTAGCGATTCTAGTCCTGCAGGATAACCCAAAAGAACTGAAAGTCAGGTTGCAAAGACTGATTTTTATACATACATTCATAGCAGCATGACTCCCAACAGCCACAAGTGGAAAGAACAAGTGTCCATTACCAAAAAATGGATAAGCAGGCTGTTGTATGTACATATAATTGAATATTATTCAGCCTCAAAAGGGAAGGACGTTCTGGCAAATACTACCACAAAGGATGAACCTCAAGGACGTTATTCTAAGTGAAATATGCCAGTCACAGAAAGACAAATGATTCCACTTCCATGAAGCACCTGAGCAGTCAAATTCAGAGAGACTAAATAGAACAGTGGTGGCCAGGGGCTGCGAGGAGGTAATAATGAGGAATTACTATTAATGTGTACAGAGTTTTGGTTTTACAAGATGAAAAAAGTTCTGGAGGTGATGGTCACATAGCACTGTGAATGTACTTATTACCAGTAAACTATAAAAAATGGTAAAGATAGCAAATTGTATGTTTTTTTGTTTTTTTTTTTTTAAGATTTTATTTATTTGACAGAGAGAGAGAGAGATCACAAGTAGGCGGAGAGGCAGGCAGAGAGAGAGAGAGAGAGAGGAGGAAGCAGGCTCCCTGCTGAGCAGAGAGCCCGATACGGGGCTTGATCCCAGGACTCTGGGATCATGACCTGAGCTGAAGGCAGAGGCTTTAACCCACTGAGCCACCCAGGTGCCCCAGCAAATTGTATGTTATGTATATTCTGCCATAATTTAAAAAAAAAAACAGAAAGAGAAAAGAAAGTTTATTCAAGGTCATAGAGCTAGCTAGGAAGTGGGGGGCAGAGACCACAGGCAGGTTGTCTGACCTCAAAGATGCTGTTGCTGCCACAGCGACAGGACACTCTCAAAATGCCCCATATGCATGCCTTCTGCGTCCTTGCCTCGGGCCCTTCTCTACAGAGAAACAGGAATTCTTTTGTTTCCAGTCAAACAGACTTAGCACCATGTCTGTCAGCTACTGATTTTCGGTGGTGGAGACATATACATGAGTCTACAAAAAGAGTTATTCCATCGAGCGACCATAATAGGATGAACTGGGCCACCAAAGTGGAGCAGCGCGAGGGTTGGCCTCCCTAAGCCCTCTGAGCAGACTCAAGCTGTAACCAGCTCTGGCCCGAGGCCACCACGGAAAGGAGCAGCAGCAGGCCGGCTGCCGGACAGGGATGAGAAAACACCTGCATCTTCTCAATCCATATATATTGGAGAGGTCAAATGAGATGATGGGACAGTTGCCTTACTGAGGAAAATGAAAATTGCTGGACAAAATCTGGGTCTAGTATAACTTGGGGATGATTTTTAAAAGTTGAATTTCCTTTGTGAAAGTTGTCTTCTAGTTCTCACTGCTGGTGACCTTTGTCTCAGTACTCCTCAGATCGTGGCTAGGGTAGGAATCAGTGAAGAGCCTTTTTGTAGGAGAAAAGGAGAGGAGGAAGTGGAAAATGGAATCAGGCAAAGAACCCCTGAAATCACTTATCCACAGCTGCCTCACTCACACCCTCCGACCCCGCTGCTTATTTCTGTCTGCGAGAAGAGTCAAGAGTCTCCCCTGGGATCGGTGGTGCTCGAGCAGGGGAGATTCTGCCCTCCACGGGTGATGTGGCCATGTGCAGACTCCATGGGGATTACCAGTCCGATTACCGATGGTGGGGGTGCTACCAGAAGATAGAGAAGGCAGCGGGAGTGCCGCTGATCTTCCTATAATGCCCAGGAGAAGTCCTGACAACAAGGTGGCCCCAAGTGTCAGTGGTGCTGAGGGGCAAATCCTGCTTGGGCAGAGGCAGGCAAGCTGGCCTTGCCACAACTCCGGGGAAGCAAGGCCCTGGCTGTGAGGCTCACCAGCTGTGTCGGGAACAGCTCCATGTGGAAAGACACGGGGCCTTACTTTTGATTCTATCCTTCACAAGGAGTGCGTCAGGCACCTTTAGCTTCATGGTTTTTTATCCAGAACACCGCCAGGGTGTTCTAACTCCATGTTGATGTACTTCCCCCATGGGCAGTCCCTGGAGTAGCCTTGCCACCAGGCCAGAGGCCTGCAAGGCCCAGGAGTTCAAGCTGCCGCTCCCGCCAGAGCTTGGGGCATCCACCTGCTCTCAACTGGCAGGCTCTTCAGATTTTGAAACCAATAAGCACTTTAGCCATCCTTGGCTGCAATGAGCTAATCAGCCTTTTGTTCCACATTTGGCCTCTGATTCTAGAAAACTCTGAAAGGAACGTGAGAGGCAGCAGAGTGAGAAAAAGCTGAGCTGTGTGTGTCCTTGGGCAGTTAAATGTGGGATAACTGTCCCTGTCCCACAGGGATGTCGGCCATGAGCGAACACATCAACACGTGCCAGGTGCAGACAACAGCGTCCAGGACCTGCCTTGGCAAGCACCTGGCGAGCGCCTGCTATTGTGACTGCTGACGGCCACGGGGAACCCTGGCTGTGTGGAGGCCAGAGCTGCAGCCAAGCAGATCCACGATGGCTGGCAGAGCCCAGGTGTGCGACCGGCTCACGTAACACTTTACATACCTTGCTCCCCGTGAGCTGCGCGAGGTGAGGTTTCAGCTCTTCTCCAATTACGGAATAAATTGCCACTAAGCAAAACACGCTGGCCTTACGTACACTGCTTTCGGTGTTGTCATAGCCCTACAAAGTCAGAGGGGACACAAAAAGGAAATGAGATCAAAGAACTGCTTCACAGTCAACGTCTCACCCACATTTCCACAAATGCCCTCATAGTTCATCCGTGAACTTGCTGCCAACGACCACAGCACACCTGAGATCTGCCGCTGAACCCAGAGAGGTCACAGCTTCACAGTGTGGAAAATGAGCTGGATCCCAGGGTCGGAAGCGGGAGACTGGCCGGCAGCCTATGCACAGGGGGCTGCTTCACCAGAGCTGTCGTGGCAGTGCCCCCCGACATACACGTGTGCCAGAGAGACTGGGACAGGAATTCGGGGGGAAGAAATAGCTCACTTCTTTCACATTTCTCCCAATGGTAAAGCAAATATATCTGTTTTTAATTTTATTTTACTTGAAAAAAAGTGCACGTGCAAGCATGAATAGGTGGTTGCGGGGAGCAGAGGGAGAGGGAGAAGCAGGCTGCCCGCTGAGCCCTGATCAAAGGACTCAAACCCCGGACCCTGGGATCATGACCCGAGCTGAAGGCAGACGCTTAACTGACTGAGTCACCTGGGCGCCCCCCGGGGAAAGCATGCCTTGTGTAAAAATGTCTTAAGAAACGAGAACTGCGGGGCACCTGGGTGGCTCAGTGGGTTAAAGCCTCTGCCTTTGCCTCAGGTCATGATCTCAGGGTCCTGGAATCGAGCCCCGCATCGGGCTCTCTGCTCAGCAGGGAGTCTGCTTCTCCCTCTCTCTCTGCCTGCCTCTCTGCCTACTTGCGATCTCTGTCTGTCGAATAAATAAAAAATAAATAAACTAATAAAAAAAAAACCCCGAGAACTGCATCCCGCACTCTTGTGGGCAGAACCTCTGTGGGGGCATCCAGGCCCACGGCCTGACACATGCATCCTCTACAAATGGGCCTTGACCTACCCATTGGCCTGGCCCTTGCCCCACTCAAATGGGACTACTCACTGCTGTCCCAGCAGCCCTGAGGATTTTTCAGTCTGCATTTAACGTCCCAAGCCGAGTGCTTGGCAAGCAGCAGTATTTATTAAACCATGAAGCTCCTTTCTTTCTACCCTCCCTGCTGAAATCACTCTCTCCCTTCCAGGGTGCGACTGTAAACTGACTCTTCCATGAGCCCTCCTCTCTCCGCTGCCCCAGCCCTGAAATCCGCCCTCAGCCTCTGATCTCAGCAAGCTCCACTTGTACCTACAATAATGGCGTGTGGTGCCCACATCTGGAGCCGCCCACACAGTTGTATGGGGCCCCACATTATGCCTCATGCTTAGAAGGCTTCCAGTAAGTGATTGCTGGGGAGCAGAGCAAGGACCTGGAGCTGATCCCTGGCCCACCTTGCCCAGGGCTGGGGCCCACAGATGTGCCATAAGGCTTTGTTGAAGGAATGAACAACAACAAAAATGACCAAAATATATTTATAGTAAACAGAAAGCTCATTCCTGGAGCCACAGTTCTAATCTTCCAGGAAGATCTTCCTGCTACATTAGAAAACAGAAGGCATAGGGTGTCCAAGCCATACAGCTGCACAGGTTCCTAAAAGCACAGGTCGGCGCCTGCCTTTTCCTCCCCAACCCTTGAGTGAATGGGGAGAGCAAAGCCCCCATGTCCCCAGGTGGGGCAGCGCCTGCTCCCAGCCTCATAGCCCTGGGAAGACAGGTGCTGGCCAGCTGCCGGGAGGGCCCACCTGTAGCAAGCCTGGGATGATGTCAGCGAGGAGCTGCAGCAAGGACTCCTTGGCGATCCTCTCGACGACTTTGGTCTGCATCTTGATGGCGGCGAGGTTGATAGGGTAGTCGGCTGTTTGGATGATGGGACAGAGAACTTTGATGCACTGCTCTGGGTGGATGGAGCTGGCCAGTGTGGACGCCGCCTCCTCAGCCGCTCTCACTACCTGCAACACCAGGTCCCCACACGAGTGAGCTCCTGAAGACCAAGTCACGCCGCTGGCTAACTTTGGAAGCCAGACACAGACTTCACCTGATGCCTCTGGCTAATTTTGTACAAAGAAGTAAAAGTAGAGTGGCTTGGAGGGTGATTTTACAGGGGATGGGGACATGGGAAGGTAGGCATGTGGATCCCGCCAGAAGCCCTGGAGAATTAGTTATCCAAGTGTTGCCTCTTCCCTATAGCAGCAGCATTCCTGAGAACATGCTAGAAATCCAGCTTCCCTGGCCCTAACCCAGACTGGCTGAATCAGAGACTGGGGGAGGGGGTAGGTGGGGAACGGAGCCTAGCAAGCTGTTTTGGGTTTTTTGCTGTTGTTTTGTTTCGTTTTAAGGTTTTGTTTTAATTTGATAGGGCAACTGGTGGCTCAGTCAGTTTAGTATCCTACTCTTGGTTTTGGTTCAGGTCATGATCCCAGAGTCCTGGGAAGGAGCCCCATGTCTGGCTCCCTGCTCAGCAGGGAGTCTGCTTCTCCCTCTGACCCTACCACCTCTTATGCTCTCTCTCTGCCAAATAAATTGGTTAAAGAAAAATCTTTTTTTTTTAATTTTTGAAGATATTTTTAATTTATTTGACAGAGAGAGAGAGAGAGAGAGAGAGATCACAAGTAGGCAGAGAGAGAGGGGGAAACAGGCTCCCTGCTGAGTGGAGAGCCCGATGTGGGGCTTAAAGAAAAATATTTAAAAATTTATTTGAGACAGAGAGCAAGCACATGTGCCAGTGGGCGAGGAGGGGCAGAGGGAGAGAGAGAATTTCAAAGCAAACTCCCCGCTGAGTGTGAAGCCTGATGCAGGGCTCAATCTCACCACCCTGAGATCATGACCTGAGCCGAAACCAAGAGTTGGATGCTTCAACTGACCGAGCCACCCAGGCGCGCCCCCAGCAAGCTGTTTTAATGAGCACTTGGGAAAGTCTCCCATACAGGAAAATTTGAGAGTCTCTGCCCTAGAAGATTAGGACCTAAAAATAAATATAAATGCTTTCCAACAGCCTGTGGGACATCTGCAATCAAAACAACTAGAGAGAAGCCTAGAAGAAAAATGGCTTCAATAATTAGGATTCCATGGAAATGCCTAGCTGTAAAGCAGTTGGAAAGGCTCGGAAAGAACTCTCTGGGTTTCCCTGGGAGGAGATTCTTAGGGAAAGCTGCTTTTCCAACAATCTGTGCTGGTATCCCCTTGCCCTGCACTCTGAAGGAAGCGCGTGAAATGGCCACCTCAGGGCCAAAGAAGCAGCCTCTGACCTCTGAAGAGGTCATGATGTGTGAGGACACATGGTACTTGTACTAGAGGCCACCAGAAGGGCCACAAAAACCCTCTGTAATAAAGGTAGAAGTTAAACGCAAAACCCAGCAAGGAACAAAGAATGTGGGCTCTGGACGTAGGTGGCAAACCCCAGCCACACCATTCACAAGTGTTAAGCCCCCATCTCCTCATCTGTAAGATAGGGAGACCTCACAAATATCAGTTGGTAAGTGGTATCAAAATGTACTATACAGTAAATGGAAGTCACTCCTACTAATAGCACAAGGCTGCATATATAAACAATCAACAAAACACCAGGCTGTAAACATGTATGCATTTTCTTATGAAATGTAATGGAAATCTACTACTTTTCTCCTACTACCCACCCTGGGCTGGGCATTCCACCCAGATTCTTCTCTGCTTTGTGTTCTGCTATTTGAAACAAGTCAGCTCTGTCTTTATTCAGCAACAGTACCAAGGTTATCAGCTCAAGCCTTCAATCACCCCAGTGCTCTCGTGACTGAAGCAAACACTGACCAACAAAAACAGGAGACAGACCATCTAGAAGGCATCTTCTAGACCTGGGCAAGAGTGGGCTAAGACATCAGGGCTTACAAGCCAGGAGGATAGGACACATGGACCACATGAGGTCACTGCAGGGCCCTGACTGAGACACTTCCCCGCAGAGCCCCAGCTCCTCTCTCTAGGAGGGGCAGGGTCAGATCTCAGGGCACTGCGGTCATGGCTTCGCAACAAGACACAGCCCAGCTTTGTGTTCAGCCAGGGTTACCCGACCACGTGAACAAGGCTCACTTCCTGGAGTGTGCCTCAGCAGTCCGCGTGTCTGCTCTGCTCACGCCCGTCACCTGGCCGGCATGCTTGTGAACACAATGCATACACTGTGGCGGCACAGACTGGGATTGTGCATTCATCCTTTCAGGAGCCAAACTGGGGACCCTAATCAGCATGCTTCAAGGATGAAATCTGTGTACATGTGAGAAGACAGGTATCAAGAACACCCACGATTTATCTGTGTTTATTATTATTTACATGAAAGGTCAGGCTTGGGTGCAAAGCACTGGAGAGAGGTCATTTTACTTTGAAAGAATCTTATTCTCAATAAGACCATAAGAGCAATGTTTCTTTCATACCACCATTCCCCGTGCCTTCTGTTTTGTGCTGTCTGTGCGCCTTCGTTTACTCCTGTGTGTCAGGGCCAGAGCTCAGAGCTCAGGCTGCAGGTGTGAGAACAACAGCTGGGCCCTGGGTCTGGCCCTCACAGTGCTGGCTTGGGGTGGGGGGGTGGTCTGTGCAGGAGCAGCACGAGGAGGCAAAGCGGTGGGGACCAGGCCACAGAAGCAGGTAGGGGCCGGGTGGCGGGGGTCTGTTGCCTGCGGAGCATCCTGCAGTTGGCCAGGATGAGACGACAGGAAGCTGGTGAGGGAGGGGACACAGAGTGAACTTCTGTGGAACACATCCCAGGTGCTCTGTGGGGATGCCACCAGTTCAAGGGCCCTTGGTCATGCCAAGCCAGCACTGTCCCCTCCCCCCACCCCGGCCTCCTCTACCGTTTGCAAGGGCTTTGGGTGAGTCAGGCAGCGAGCTCAGCCTTCCCGGACACCTCAGTACAAGCGGGCAGACTGCCCTGTCAGCAAGCATGAACTCAGTCACACTGATGACATCGCCCTCCACTTCACAGACACACGAGACAACTTAAAGAAAGCCCACCATGATTTTCTTCTTGCCAACTCAATCTCCTGCCAAGGCGGTGTTCTCCACCCAGGTCCCCTGAAAGCACACTGCTGTGTGGCCCTGGGCATGTGTGACCTTTAACCTCTTACCTCAAGAAGGGCAGCTCTAGAGTTGCGGGGGCACATTCTCAACCTCTGAGAGCAGCGTGGCAGGCACATCTACGTTCATTCCTCTAGCAAGACACTTAATTGGTCTGATAATCGGGCCTCAATTTTTAAAAAAAATTCTAAAATGGGGATTTAAAAGGTATCAACTGTGACAGATATTGGAGTGAGATAACCTACAAATGCCTGCAGCTAAGAGGACACTGTGAGGGAGCTCTGGGGCCACCAGAGAGCAGAGCTCTGGCCAGAGGACCCCCTCTGACGCAGCCTGGCACCCACATCAAGTGGGTATGCCCTTGCCAAGAATCTATGAAAAGTTAACCCGGAACCAGGCCCACATTCGTCGAGACATCATGGAAGGCCAACAAGGCTAGGCTCCTGCCTGACTGTCTAGTGGTGTTTATGGCCCCTATCCCCCTCTGCCCTAGTGACACCGAGCTGATGGCACGCCCTGCATGTGCCCCTCCGGCCACTTCTCAGAGACCTGGACTAACTCCTCCGTCCTTCCTCACTGTCGCTCCCTTGTGCTCTTCACCTGGCTGGGCCTGGTCATTCTTCAGGGCTCACTCGCTGTAGTACAGCTTCTGGGAAGCCTTGTGTGCACACTTTCATCACTGCACTCAAATACCTTGCTGAAGTGCTCTCTCCCACGAGTCTAAAAGTCCCTTGAAGGTAAGCTCCCCGCTCTGCCATCTTTCTGTCGGACCCAGAATAATGCCCAACATACACAAGGGGACGAGGTGCTCAGTGAGTCTGTCAAATTCCCCCATAGTGTATGTATTTTTAAAAATGTTCATGACTGGCAAAGTCACCTCTGGGGCATGCCTCACTGATTTGCATTTACATGTTCTAATCGAGGAGTTAGCCCAGAAAATGAGGAGGAAGCAAGTTATCTATAAATGACCAACTTGAGCCTTGGGCAAAATCAACCATAGGAGGCCCAGAGGGTCCCGTTCCAGGTGACATGCCTGAAAGGCAACAGCTCTGTCCTTTTGCAAAAGAGACTTTAGTTCAGGTTAGTTTTTTCTAGTAATCAGCTATTTGAAGAGAGGCAGTGTACTTCTTAGAAGACCTCCATCATGTGATGAATTACCCTAAGGTCAAGTGCCTTTCTTCCTTCTCGGTTCCTGTATGTTCCAGGGGTTGCTCTAAGTCCACAGTACACTTGGGAAAGCCCAACAGTGGGCACTTACCACTAAGCAGACGGTGGAAAGTGGAAGAGGAGGGTCTATCTCTCTTCTAAGGTGGTCCCACAGGGAGAAGGTGCTCTGAGCCATGCCTTTCTGTGGTATGAAATCATGGTTTGCAAGTATCCTAACATACTCTCAGAAAGCTTGGTACTGACAGAAGAAACCATGTATCTTAGTTTTTAAATATAAGGGAAAAAATAGCAGGGTCAGAAAATAACTTCATAGATATAGCCAAGGTAGAAAACACTAAATAACTTCATAGATATAGCCAAGGTAGAAAACACTAATGGACAGGAATCCACGTTTAAGATTCCGCTGGGAGGGGCACCCGGGTGGCTCAGTGGGTTAAAGCCTCTGCCTTCGGCTCAGGTCATGATCCCAGGATCCTGGGATCGAGCCCACATCGGGCTCTCTGCTCAGCAGCAAGCCTGCTTCCTCCTCTCTCTCTGCCTGCCTCTCTGCCTACTTGTGATCTCTCTCTCTGTCAAATAAATAAATAAAATCTTAAAACAAAAAAAAAAAAGATTCCGCTGGGAGCTGGGCAGCAATTCAGTGGGTGGAAAGACAGGCATGGAAACAGCCTGGGATCCAAGCATCAGCTGCACCACTTAACAGTCCTGAGAGGAGCAAATCACCCCTCCATGCCCCTAGGGATGCGGCCAGCATTAACGGGACAAGGAAGGTTCCTGGCAGGCTCATGGTGAGAACTCCATCCCATCACAAGGCGGTCTTCCTCCCCTCCCACCTCTCCATGCTCTCCTGTCATTCAGGTGAAAGGGAGCTACCCTATGCTTCCTCTCTTAGAACTCCAGGAATTCTCCACATCACCTGCATGAAGCATTTAATCAAATGTACCTAACATAAAAAGGTCTTCGGAAAATGTGTGAAAATAAAAAGCCAGCAGGTGCACTTAGCAATGCTAAGTTTGAGGCCCTCTCGCCTACCGAGGTTACAGAAAGTTTCCCAAGACAGACATCATCTTTGGCAAGGCAGGTAGGTGTTCCTGACTTCCCTCTAGATGCCAAGCCCCCAGTTTTTGGCAAGCTGCCTGACTCAGGGTGAACTTCAGGTTTTGCCCCTGTGTTCTATGTAACATAAGAAGCAAAGATTATAAATGTAAGCAAACAGAGAGCAAAAGTAAACATGGGCACCAGAAAGAAAGGAGAACAATACTGTTTAGGAGACAAGGTGGCCAGAGATGGCAAGGATTTTAAAAAGGGGGATGGGGCATATTTAAGGAAAGGCAGCATCAAGCAGGTTATAACCCACCTTAAAGTGATCCTAACTGTTCCAACTCTGATTCTGCTATAGTCTAGCTAGAAACACAAGGATTTTTTTTCTTTTCAGTTAGTAAAATAATTTTAGCTAGCTAAGAAGAGCATAATATCCTCATCTAACTTTTTTAAAAAATGAGATCATTATTCGGAATATTAATGAATGTTTGCTTAAAGATAAGATTTCTTCTAGAGCACAGAACTTGTCAAAATTTGGATTGTCTTTTAAGTTTGCAAAGTTTGATTTGGCTCTGTCACAGACACACCAAAAAAATTGGTTGAATAAAAAAAAAAAGGTTTTCAAATGGACACACACACACAAAAGCGCAAATGTTCCTAAACAATGAGTGGAATTGAAGAAGTCTTCCCAGTTGGGCATACCTACCTTTAGCGCCTCAAAAATGTGGAAGCTAAGGAAAAGCATGGCGCCACCTTCTGGGGAAAGGCCAGAGAGACCTTATACAAATGGGATCCACACTGAGTTTTGGTATACACAAGGATCCTGGAGAGATTTGATCACTGGTGAGAGATTAGCACTTAAGAAACGCCGGGATTTAAGGGGGAGTGCCAGCACGGGCCTGGACCTGCTCGTGAGTCCTCACTTAGCCAGGCTCAGTACCATACCAGAGGGAGCAAGGGGGGAAAGAAAAAAAAGCTCCAGGTAGAACATTCACAGGCCTGAGTTTTGGTTCTGTCATCAACTGGTGAGGTGGCCTGGGGAGAAATTTCTTCCACTTTCCAGGCCTCAGATTCCCTCATCAGAAAATTGAGAGGGAGACTATAAAACAAGAATTTCCACATTATCTTCTACCCCTGTTTGATGAGCTCTTTCTCTTGAAAAAAAAAATTTTTTTTTTCACGGGAAAAATTCAGGCTGAGTCTGAATGAAAAGATGTCTAACAAGACAGACATCACATCCTTGCCTGGAAAAGCAGATTAAGGGCAATACTTTCTCTTGCAGATGTATTAAGAGAGTTAAGGGGGAGACTTAGTCTGTCCTACTCCCAGGGGCAGAATTAGGGCCCTGAAGAAAAAATGCAGAGCAGTCAGGAGGGGCTGAGAGCCCAAGAGGGCACCGCAGACACTGGGCTGGCCAGCCTCTCAGGAAGGGTGGAAGAGATGACCTAAATCTCAGACAGGAAGCTGGGCAACACACAGAAGCCTCCTCCATGCAGCCCCAGCATCCACCTCTCAAATCTCATGGTGTTTTCCAGCCTGGAGGTAACAATGTGACAGCAACTCCAGTGCACAAGCCCCAAGACAAAAGCTGTGCTTTCTACTGGTGTTTTAAAGCTTGCTCAACCAATTTAAATAGGCTTCTTAGATGTATTTAGAAAAGTACAGTTCTATCTGCTTTGTTTAAGATGTAAAAAGCCTGTCAACAGTTCTGTCAATCTGTCTACTTTCTTCAGTGGACAAGGAGAGAAAGGATGGTACCTCCCATTTTCAACAGAGCCCTGCAGGGCATGACGCATCCCTGCTCCCATGCACGTGCATTCTAGAGACCCAGAAAGTGCCTGTCACTTGCCCAGTCACACAGCCAGTGAAAGGCAAACAGGATGAGAACTCAGGACTTCGAACTCAAAGGCTCTGACATTAAACAATGGCCCTCTTGCCTGTTTTGGCAAAGATGCCTTTCCTGAAGCTACAGGAGCTAAAGCCCATGAGTCACGTCCTGCTCCTAGGAGGGCCAGTCCACCAGAGCCAAGGAGCTACTCCCCAGCCCCAAGTAATGCTGGAAGGGCAGCCGGCGCGGCCACTCCAAAGCAGACACTGTGCCTGGCACTTTACGACAGCCCTGCGGGGTGGGACCAGCTCCACTTGATGTACAGAACACCACGGTAGTCTGGGTTCCATGGAGCCTTCTAGGCCCATGCTCCCTTCTCCTGGTCATGCTGCCCTGGCACACCATTAGAATCCTCTCCCTAACTACTCCTCACAGCCAATCTCAGGTTCTAACTACCTCAGGCAGTCTTCCTTGTCTCTTCCAGCCCCTCCAAACTCCTCGGGCATCTTACTTTGAACCACGTGTTTGCTTTAACCTCCACGAAACCACGGGCTCCCTGAAGACTGGAGCCCTGCCCCATGCCCCCCACCTCCTGCCTCCAATAATAAAACATTAGCCAGAGTTTGGGCTATTAGTGTCAGACTGTTGGCTTGGCAACTATTAACCTTTAAATGATTATATGGATTTCTGGTTTTGTCTTTGTCTTAAGCAGCAAAAACTTCCAAAGGATATTGGGTTTCTAGCCACATCCCAAGACTGAGTCAAGGAAAAAGTACATATTTAGAACCTACAAAGGTTAAGGTTCGTTACACAATATCAACTTCTAGTACCGTGAGGCTGGATGAGATACAGATAATCATCTACTCCACTCCCTGCGCTAACAGATAAGAAAAACCGAGGTCCAGAGAGGCTAAGTGATTTCTCCAGGTTCACAAAACGTATTGTTCTCCAGAGCCAAATGACACATGGCTGCTGCCCCAGGAGGCCTCCAAGGACCATTCCAGAGTGCAGAGGATCTGGCTAAGTCGTGGTCAGATGGTGATTTTAATCGGTATTTGAAAGAGAATTATCAGCTCACTAAAACAGAATGTCTTCTCTCTGACACACTGCTGCTTTTCTCTGGCCATGTTTGTCAAAAGGACTGCATGAGACATGCCAGGCCAGCAGGGTAAAACAGGAGCAGGAAGACTGGTTCCCGAAATGTTTTATGTCTGAAATAATCTTGGTCTGGCTTTACTTCTAATTCCTTGAAATCATAAAATATAAAATTAACTAGAAATGATTTAAAAATAAAACCCCTAAAGACAAAGAACTGTTTTCTATTTACCTCAGAATCCAACTTCCCCAAACAAATCAAACCACCCCAGGCTGGACGGTGATGGCTGGAAACCCCAGACTTTTGTGCATGGCAAGAGCAAGATGTCTGGTGACCCAGTACAGGACATAAAAGGATGCTAATGTTTTATTCTTTAGTAGACAAATATAACCGAATATTCACTAATGTGGGCAAGTTCAGGAAACGATCCAAAAGTTTCAATTACAGAACATCCTCAAGACATAGAGCTGGTGTTTCTTTCAAGTTTGAATAAACATTTACCAAACATTTCCACATTTGGGGGATAATATGTAAGACAAAAGTCCTGGGAGCAACAGCTGCTCTTACATCAAATGTGTCTTATATCAAATGTGTCTAAAATGATCCATAATTAGCAAATCAATCGTCTGCCAAGAAAGAAGTACTTCTAAAACAGATAAGGATGTCTAAAACCAGCTGCGTGTGGCAATACTCATATAGCATGACGCTTTCCACTCTGCCATGTGCCAGGGTCACACAGTGGCGATGAGACCCAACAACGCAGCTGGACAGGACACACTCTTGAACTGAAAACTGGGTTTCCGGCCTCCAGAGTCATCCCCCACAATGACCCCAGAATCCATTTGTACCATCGATTCTCTTATCAAATCCCCTCTTCATCAGTGAAGGAGGGATTCAGCAGCAGTCCAAACAGAGTGCAAATTCTAAGATGTGAAGAGTTAAAATTGACGGAGTTTTCCTTCAAAACAGAAAATGGGCTTCAGATTTCTGAAAGTCACTACCAAGGCTGGGCCCTTTAAGGCGTTTGCTACAAGCTAAACCTACTGAAAACCACAGTGACTTCATTAACAAGACATTAAAACTCAGTGGCAAAGTTTATTTACTAAAAAGATAGAAACAAAGAGTTAGATAATGAAGAAGATGTACTTATTCAAATAAGGAATAGGAAAACCTCTCTAAGCTGATTCACACCAACTTCTCAAATAGAACTCCAAACTGGTATCCAAATCCTCCAGGGTGCTTACCGTGTCTGTGTTGGCTGACGACGGGTAATGCCGGAGCGAGATCTAGCACCTAGGACACTTTCAACGTGTAACAAAAGTGTTTTGCACACATGGTTCCTATTAAAAGACCCTTACTTAAAGGATGGGAAAATGAGCCATCTTGTCATTAGCCCTGCCCTATTCCTCTGCCCTAAAAGCTTTTTTCACTGATCTCATCGCAGTGCCATCTCGAGGCACCTTGTGGCATGGCCACCACCACAGTGGGCATGGGAGGACATCTGGGACTAAGGTCTCAGAGCACCCTGTGTCGGCTGCTGGGTCTCATGTCCTTTATGTCCTGCAAAGCCTGGGTTCTGTCTGTGAATACAAAACTAACCAACTTCCTATGAGATGGAAGTTCCAGGGAGCTTAAAGGAAAGACTACACTTTGGAGGTACTAATTAGCTAGGAGAACAGACTCTGCCTCTGTAGAACCGGTATTAGTCACTGGGTCTAGAAGCTTTTGGGATCCTTCCCAATGTCTGAATAACGTCTAAACATAGTGCTGAGAAGATGTAACAACTAGAGAAATACGGCGTGTGATGTTCTATGCCAACAAGATGGCTACAACACAAATAAATAAATAAAATCTTTAAAAAAAAAAAAAAAAAAAAAGATGGCTACAACACACACTTGATATGCACCCAAGTATTCTGTCCGAAAACACAAAAATGGGGAATGGAGACAGATCAGTTAAAACACAAGAAAGACTAGAAGAATTTCAAAGGAAAGGAAAAAGAAAAAAATATATATACCTAAAACCTACATACACAGATGCCCCAGTGAGGAGCTTCTGGCAAAGTGACAGAGTGAAGTTTCACAAGGAAACTACAAGGGCACCAAGTCAAGGTGAGTATGAAAGTATGCAAAGCAGGGGCGACCTGCCAATACAGGCACTCCTTTATTTGGAACACAGTGTTTTCCCCACCTGCTTTATCAGACAATCAGTGACAGCAGCGTGGAGACCCTGAGTTATTCGAATTCCACACCAACTGAGCGGTACAAAGTTGACTTTAAGCAACAGATATTTTCTGCTTCTGTCCCTTGGGCAATCGAAAGGACGTGGCACCTAAGAACTTTCTCTCCTAAATTTCTCATTTTGCGAGAGGAAAAAAAAAAAAAACAAAAAAACAAGATCCCTCAAGAAAGTAGCTAATAGTAAACAGATTATTTCATTCTGTTCACTTGTATTCTTAGGAACTACTGTCAAAGTTTCTAAGTTCAAGATCAGGATGCCGACTTTAAACAGAGACATCTTCCGAGGGGACAGCTGGTAAGTGCCACACACTATGGATGGCTTAGTTTCACCTTGATGCCACATTCTAAGTATGTCCTCTCCTGAGGAAACAACTGATATCAGATATTTGCGAAAAAACACCAATTTTACTTTTAAAGATATATTTATTTATTTGAGAGAGAGGAGCAGAGAGAGAGGGGGAGAGACTCAAGCAGATTCCCTGCTGAGCGTGGAGCCTGATGCAGGGGGCTTCATCTCATGACCCTGGGATCATGACTTGAGCTGAAACCAACAGTCGGACACTTAACTGACTGTGCCACTCAGCCACCCCTTACTTCATTTTTTGATCATGTATATTCTCATTAAGGAGAAGTTATTATGGTTAAATTAAAAAAAAAAAAAAAGGCCAGCCAGCATGGGCCAGGCCAGTTGCCCCTTAAAAGAGACACATGATCTGCTTCTTGGTTCTGCCAATAACTGCCATGTATTACCTGACAAATTAGAGCATTTTTTGAATCCTCTTTCCTCGCTCAGGTGTAATGGTGTTGACTCTATTAGCTCATCTGGTCCTCACATTTTTAAAATGAGTTACTGCAAATGGAAAGTGTTTTGTTCAAACGTGAGTGATTTTCACAATCACACAACCAAGCCAGATTTCAGACGTAAACAGTATCTATCACTCACGACCCTGTGTTGCGCTACGACCATCACGTGGAGACGCCCAGACAGAGCACGAGATCCCAACCCTTGCTGAGTCTGCTATTTTGGGGTGGATTTCAGGAGGATAGACCTGTTACTGTTTGACAGTCACGTAACTGCTAAACAGGAAAACCACGATTTAGGGTCCGGATTCTTTTTGTAGACATGTAAGAAGTGCTCTCACTACAATTCCCTTAAGCCATGAGTGTGCTCATGGGAGTCACATGTGAGCCGAGAGACTGAACTGAGCAAGTGGTTATGTCTCACTCTGGGGTCAAACCCACTCAAGTTTTCTGAAGTTCTAAGTACACAGCCTTATTTCCCACAGTGTCGTCAATCAGAAGAGTGCTCCTGAGATCACTGGTATTCAGAAAAGCTCCCTCCATCTTCTTTGCAGGTCTCTAGACACTCAAAGGACTGGTGAGCCACGGGGGCTGGACAATTCAGGAAGCAAGTAGATAAGGATTTACTGAGTGTCCAATCAAGGCAGGTTGTAAGTGTGTGGGACACAGAAACATGTCCTTCCAGCTCCCTGGCAGGCATCTGAGGTGCTGGGACAGTTTGCTAGCATTTACTTGTTCAGGAACTAGTAGGAGAGGCATAACATGACTGCCTCCATTCACTGAGATCTTGCAGAGAGTGACACAATGAGAGGACAGGAAAGGGATGAAGACCAATGTGGTGTAGCACCTGTGTCCACATGCCAGGGACCAGGAACCCTCACTGACTGTCTCATTTAATTCTCTAAGAAATTGTGACCATATCCACCTCTATCTTACACACAAGGGCACTGAGGCTTGGAAGCTGAAAGAACCTGTCTGAAGTTGTGGAGTAAGGAAGAGCTGCTTCTAGCACTCGCCCATCTGCGTCTCCCAAGCCAACCCTGATCTCCCAACACCAGTCTGGTGGGTGCTGAATGCCACCAGGAAATGGCAGAGCCTTACACCCCTTCTTTTGACCACAGCAATGGGAACCAGTGACTTGAGAAATCCCTCAGGGAAAGGTCAGCGGAACAGGTCAGTTTCTGCATAGGTGGAAAAGGAGTCGGGAACCTACCAAGTGGCACCAGGATCTCAGCTGCCCCCAGGCTCAGCCATCACACCAGCAGTGGGATCTTCACCCTGTGTCATGGCCCGGGGACAAGCTCAATGAGAGCAACTCCTTGTCCTACGCCTGTCTTAGGCCGCACAGTGAGCCACACTCCTCTCTTTCCACATCCTCACTGTACCCCCAGACCCATCTGTTCAGCATTCTGAGGCTAGAGGCTTGGCTCACCTCCTTATGGGAATCTTTATGGGCTTCCAGAGTCTTCATAATGGTCAGCTCGGCGTAGTTTTTAAATCTTGCTGGCTGGTTCCTCAGAATTTCTCGTAAAACCCTCAGTGCTAGTGCTCGGATGGAATGCTGGAGTACAAGAGGAAAGGAAGACATTAGCAAATGCTACCCAGCACTTCAATGAGCCTGCCAGCTAGCAGCGCCAGGCAGGGCCAGGCACCCAGCCCTGGGCTTCCCTGGCACCTCACTGGCACCCTGACAGGTCACACCGCTTACGTGGCCCAGGCTGAGGGGCCGGCTCCATGAGGCAGGCGCAGGGCCCAGCACTTAGAGGGATCTGATGAAGGTTTCTGGAATGAGCCAAATAAGGACCAAATGAGACCAAATGAGGACGATACATCTAAGTTCATTATCCATCTCCTGGGGGGGGATTTCCAGATTTCCTGAGGCTCAGATATACAAAAGGCAAATTACCCTTCTGTAAAATGTATATAAGAGCAGGTGAAAAGCATCTAACCATTTCATCAACATGACCTGTAAGACTGTGGACTGAGAGAGTTGCAGCCCTGTCGTTACTCCCGACCTTCTGTGTGATGAGATCACGGGGAAAGGGAATGTGCACACGCCTCGAGCTGTCTGCGGCCTGAGTCTCACCACTTGGAGGAAAGCCATTTCAAACAGACTCCTAATCTCAGTAAAAGAAAATGGGGTTTACACCAAACAGAGCCAAAAAGTACATCCTGATCCTCCGCCGCTCATCTGTACAGTTCACACACCACATCAGTTCACACACGGACACACCATCCACCTGCCCTCTCTGTGACATCACTTTAGCTCCCAACAAAGCCCGACTAAGCAACGGGCTTCAGCAGCCAATACTCTGCTGCAGGGAAGTTAATTCAGCCCTTTCGTCACTCTCCTTCCACCAGTATACCAACCCATTAACCCCAAGCATCAGAAAGAAATCAGTCACCACGACACTCTGCAGCCCACGTGCACCCGTCTCCCAACAAAGTCACCACCAACAGGAACCTGAGCGTGACCTATACCGTGGGCAGTGTTGAGCCTCCACCGAATCCACCCAGTCCTGGCCCTGAGCTCTTCACCACACCTACTGCATTGCTGTTTCCGCCAGCCTACACAAAGCCTGGTACAGAGATGGATTTTTACTTCTAGAGTGTAATTCAGACAATTCCCAACGTTTACTGCTGTCTCCATGTAAGGGACCAACACACAGATGGGAGAGGGCAGGGCTCCGACTAGGCAGCTCCCTCCTGGCAGTCATCTACGTGGTGCCATGGGCGGGTTACAGACCTGGCATGGTACAAATGCCTTGTGGGCCACGTTTAAATGTCACAGCATGAAGAGGGTTTTTCGTTTTAAAAATAATAAAGAAGATAATAGAAACTAATCCACACTTTCAGAACTTGCTGCTTGACCAATAAAGACCACTGGAACTGCTCACATATGCAGGGCTGAACCTACACAGAACTTCATGGAAGGCAACATCTAGCAGGGTCTTTTAAAAAATGAACTTGTCTCCTTCTCAATTAACACACGAAACTTAACACTCATATAGAAAAAAGCTCATTGTAAAAAAAATTCCATGCTAACAAAGTTGTAAGAAATTCTATATAAGACAAAGTAACCTGAAGCAAGAACAAGTTTCCCTCAGGTCCTATAATCCTGATTACAATAAAAACCTGCATCTAATAAGCTAGGAACAGGGCCTATCTCTGACCAAAACATGACCTCACCAACTGCTGCTCAGAAAATATCTGAACAATGTTTTGATGTAAACAGTAGGCACAATACAGAAAGTAAAGCCGACACCACACTCAAGGAGAACAGGACGCCATAGCCTGTCCCCTGGGAAGGGGGGAAGCGTAAGGTCGAGGAAGGTGCCTCACGTCTTTGTCCCCGAGCGTCTCCAGCAGCAGGAGCAGGATGGTCTTGAAGTGCTCCTCCCACACGCCCAGGCTGTCCTCGCGCGTGATCTTGAGCAGCTCCAGCAGGGCGCCTTTCCGCTCCTCCACTCGCTCGTTGTGGTTGGACAGCTCTTTCAGAAGGTCAGCCACCAAGTCCGAATGGTCAATGGGCACTGGGGAGACACCGAGACAAGTCACATCCCAAGTCTCGTCCCAAGGGAACCCCCGGTGGCGGACATGCCCCCGGGGTTGCTCAGCTCCCCTCCGCCAGCTTCCCGCTCTCCCAGAGGCAGCTCCTCCGTCCCTGCCGCCGTGCCTTCCACCCTGAACCACCTCCCTCTACGATTTCTGCAGGCCACCTCCCCAGCTATGAAGACAGAGATGTGTGACCAGGTGGCAAGTACCGACAGCAGTGTCTTTACCCTTCCTTACCATCTTCTGCCCTCTCCTATTTCAGACAAACAGGGGGAGCCATCTAACAGTCTCTCCTCGATGGTCTTTCCCCCAAGTCTACCCCCACTGCAGCAGCCCTAAGTCAGGCCGCTGCCGGATGGTCCCCTCCTGCTGCCACAGCCACCGAAGCATGCATCTGATCCTCTCAGCATCACATCTGATCACCTCAGGGCCCTCCTCACTGTCACATCTGATCACCTCAGGGCCCTCCTCACATCACATCTGATCCTCTGACATCTCTTCCCTGCCCAAATGTCCAAAGCTTAGTAACCAGCGCAGCAAACAGATACTAGTCAAGATGTTTAGACTATTCATGGACTGTCTAGTCACAGACTAAACTCGCCAAGATCACTTAACAAAATTACTTGCAGGACTTCAACCAAAAAAGACATCCTTTCTCTTCCCATGTTCTTTCAAGACCTCAACTCTGAACATTCCCTTTCAATAGAAAGGATGAAAAGGCAAAGACAAATTATTAGACACTACTTAAATTTGATTTTGCATACTTTTTTTTTTTTTCCTTAAGGCATCTAAGGTAGGAGAACACACACACACACACACAGGAAGTTTGAAATGTTAAAGAACTCGATCTTTCCCCCTCTGCATTCTCACCTTTCTCTTTGAGCCTTTCAGCATACAGTCGGTGAATAGATAACAACCAACATCTACCCCAATCTCTGTTCTATCTTAAATGAGACCTACAAATGGGTTAAGTTAAATGAGCTATCAATTCTACGAGCAGTGAAAGGAAACAGCACCCTACTCCATGAAAGTATGATTCATAATAACCATCGTACCTGGCCTATGGCCCAGGAAACACCACTGGGATTCCTTGGGAATCTCTGGAGTGGCTACCCACTGGTGATCAGCAGATAACAGCCAGGGGATGTGCCTTCAAATGACTGAAGGACTTCATTGCTGTCTTAGGGTTCCATCACTGAGCCGTTGCAAGAGCACAGTTTTCCTCCTCCTCCTCCTTTTTTTTTTTTTTTTTTTTTTTTTAAAGCAGGCTCTACACCCACCATGGGGCTTGAACTCACAACCCTGAGATTGAGTCGCACACTAAGCCGACTGAGCCAGGGAGTCAGCCAGCTGCCCCCCAGTCCTCCTTATGTGTCCCCAGTGAAACTAGCATCTGCGCTAGTGTGGCACCCCCCTCTTTCCAGGGCCATTGTGATAAGTCTGTTTCCCCTGACAGACCTTGAACTCTCTGAGGCCAGGGACAGTGTCTCATCTGCCACCTTGTCCCCAGCAAGCTACAAACTTCATGACACACAGGGAATGCTAACTGTTTAGACTTCTAATTTAGGATTCTGATTTAATTTTCCATTCAAAATAAAAACACAAAACAAACGGCTTGGGAACAGAGCAGATATATATAATCTCAAAAAAATGACTATGAAGTGAACATGACAATCAGGTGAAAAGGAAATAATTAAGCTCCTGATAAAAATACCATCATACCAACACATACTTCGCTCACTTATTACTCAATCATGGACACTGGTCTTAACACAAATGTGAGACAACAAAACAAGACAGCAGACTAGTTCTGTTCTGTGCCAAGTATAGTTGGGACAAGTAATTTAACCTTTCCAAACCCTTAGTTTCCTGATCTGTGAAATGGGAATAAGCCCTCTATCTCATTAGCCATATAGGTAAAACACTGAGTTCAGCAGCAAGCACGTGGTACAGGAGCTCAGTATATGCTAGCTTGCTTCGCTCCGAACACAGGACAGAAGTCAACCCAAAGCAGCTTCAAGGAAGACCTGGTTAAAACGCTGGTGACAGAAGGGAGCTTCTCAGTGGTTGTACTTCCATACAGGATCCTACTTCCCTAGCTCAGGGCTGGGAGAGTGCACAGCAGGGGCCTCTACCCCCCAACAGTAGTAGCTAACTGCTACTGCCTTCGTGCTTCTGATTCCACTCAAGCCCTGGCTCCTCCGGGGAGCCCTCCCTCATGGGCACAGCTGACCTGCCTTCACCACAGTGGGATAGCTCCAAGTTTAGGTCAGCTGTGTGACTCCTACTTCACAACTGCCTCTGTGAGAAGGCTGTAAGCTTCCGGAGGGCAGACCCCGTGCCTTCCATGGCTAAGCTGTGCCTTCCATGGCTAAGCACAAGACAGGAGCTCAGTGAGGAGCTGCTGAGCGAGCAACTAACCAGAACAGACCCCGTATGTCCTGTAGGCCTGGAGCTGCTCTGACAAGAGGAGAGAGCCCCACAGAAAGTATTTTGGATTAGGGTCCAAGGGCGGGGGGGAATCACGCAAAGAAAGACGAACCATCTCGAAGCTGCTCCATGTCATCATCAAACACGGCCTCCTTCAGGGCTGTCTTGTCATAGGTGTTGATGGTGTCGGAGTACGGGTACGGATTGTAGTCTCGCACCCGGGGCCCTGGGAAGGCGCGGGGAGGCTGGGTGTTGAGAAGGGACGTCTTGTTATCCAGAGCTGTTCTGCCTCCCTCCACCACATCGCTGCCGCCCCGGCCTTCAGTGGCAGGCGAGGCAACTCCACCATCACGGGACACCTGCAGCACAGCACATGGTCATTTCCTGTTTAGGACTTTAAACAAACTCTTCCTTCCACTTTTCAGAATATTAGGAGAGTCAGATTTCGCACGTGAATTCTGGCCACTAACCAAAGGATAGTTACTAGGATTTCAATCTGCAAACATCTAATTCATAAACTACCTTAACGGGAACCCAACAGGCTTACTTTTTCACCCCTTCATTCACTCATTTACACGTAAAGTGTGTTTTACTTTGTACTTGGTGATGACTTTTACTCGAACACTTCTCCAGGAATCCCGTGTGTCGGCACTGCTGCCCACCATTTCTTCATGAACAGCAGGGTTTCCTCAGCGATGCCCTGACACACCACCAAGCTAGTGCTTCCCCGATTACCACCACAGATCTAAAGCAGCCCAACCCTCCAGGATATCCTGGCATGTATCCCCCCAAAGCCAAACAACGCTTACTAATCTCTAGCACTGGAGAACTTTCTAGCTGGGAGGCAGGTCACCCCCTGGACACCTGTGACTCTCAGCTGGGCTTTATGCTGAGTCAAAGAACAGGCTTTGTGGCTGTTTCCTGAAACTTTTTCTTCCTAACATATACTGAGACTTGTCCTTAACAAATCAAACCCCTGGGTCCTTTGGTCCTTGTGTCATGTTCCTGATGACCCCCTCTCTCCCAGGGGGTCCTTTCTCCGACGAGCCCCGGCCTGTCTGGTTTCCTTTGCAGGGCGTCACTATAACCCAACTAGCATGGACAGACCACCAGGAACAAACCCTCACTCTCCTCACTCCTGCCATAGGACTGTGTGACGATGCTGGAGCTGTCTCCAGGCGGCGGGACACACTGGGACTCCTGTGGCACATGTCTGACTTGTGCTTCTAACAAGATACAGCTCTTGCACCTTGTGCTTAAGCATTTTTAAAAAGTATGGCAAAAAAGCCAGTTTAAAATTGTGGCAAAATATACGTAGATCATTTTAATCATTTATATTATAGGTGTACAATGCAATGACATTAAGGACAGTCACAATGCTGTATAACCATGACGACTACATTATCTGTTAGGCAAACCTTCTGGTCTTCCCAAACCAAAATTCTGCACCTATTAAACAATAACTCCCTGCCATCCCTGGCCCGGGTTACCTCTATTCTACTTTCTGTCTCTGAATCTGACTACTCGAGGTACCTCATGGAAGTGGACTCATACAGTATCTGCATACATCACTATGTCACTTCGCCTAATCAAGGTCCATTCGTGTTGTAACATGTGTCAATATCACTTTCCTTTTTATGGCTGAATAATACTCCACGGGACGCATCTATCACATTCTGCTTATCCATTTATCTGTTGGATATTTGGCTGCTTCTCCACCGTCTGGTTACTGTGAATGATGCTATTATGGACACTGGGGTACAAGTATCTGTTCCAGTCCCTTGTTTTAATTCTTTTGAACATATACAATTCTTTTGAACATATATATATATAACAGATGCTGGAATGCATCTGGTTTTTAACACCATCAAAAAAGATGTCCTACTAAGTGTTAAGATGTAAAAAGGATATACAACACATGGGCAGACCTGAATAAAATAAGACTTTGGACTTTTTTCATGATAGGGAAATGATTCATGGATGATTTAATTTTTTTCTCCTTGTAACTCTCTTCTCAAAGTAAAACACATATTATTATTATAACGAAAGAACTTAGAAAAGGAGAAAGGGTTTAAAAAACTTAAGACATTTCTGAAATAAAACTAAACCATCCTAATTCTAATCACTTTTAACAAAAAGTAAAACGAAAGATCTTACTTTTTAAACTTGTGTATTATCCCTGTCCTTGTCTTCTCGCAGATTGTACGAGATGGGAATCACAGAGTACGCACGACCATATATTTTGCTTTCCTCGCAGTATAAGAATGTCCCACATAAATAGTGTTTGTAACCACAGTGTTTACTCATACCACTATTTCCATTTGCGTTCCAGTAAGATTTACTCAACTATTCCCCCTCTGTTTTTTAATATTTCTGGCTTTCATTACAGATAATGCTGAGATAAACTGCACTGTAGATAATAACTTTCTTTCCTTTTGCTGAGTTTCTCGTCTAGCTTAGATTGCCAGAAGTTAGATTACTGGGTAAAGGATATGAAACTTAAAATCACTTAGGCTGAGGGGTGCCTGGGTGGTTCCGTTGGTTAAGTGTCTGACTCTTGGTTTTGGCTCAGGTCATTATCTTAGTTAGGGTCATGAGATCAAGCCTCATGTTGGGCTCCAAGCTGAGCGTGGAACATGCTTAAGATTCTCTCTCCCTGCCCCTTCACCCCCTAACACCCCCCTACCACCACTCACACGCTCTGTCTCTCTTTAAGATATGTATGTACGTATGTATGTATGTATGTATGTGTATATATATATCAATATCACTTAGGCTAAATGTAATTTACTAAGCTCCAAAGCAACTGTATCAAGTTTCCATGCCACCAATATTATACTAGTTCCCTATATCCTTTCTAGCATTAAATATTTTAATTTCTCTTTGAAACAAAGTGGAACAATTTAGACATAAAATGGAACCTCAAAGGGTTTATTGTATTTCTGTAATCACTCATAAGGATGGACTTTCTCCCACATGTTGAATGTTCTCATCTCTGCTTTTGGGAACCATTTTCCCAGTGGATCTGACTTTCATCCTTATGGATGTCTGTCTTATTAGACTGAGGCACTTATCAAGCCAAAAAGACATACCAGTTCCCAAATCTTTCACGCGTAATGCATTTTTATATCCCCTCCAGCTTCTTCGCTAACACTCTGGTCATCAAGCAGCTAAGATGCTGAATTTTGAACCTGCTCAATAATTCAATTTCCACTTTATCATATTTAATGCAGATAGAAAAAAAAAATCCAGTGGAGCCCTTTCACTCCACAACTGACTGGTCCCTCTTTTTGGCTAGAATGTCCTTCCCAAAAGTTTCCCTTAAATTCTCGGACACCACACTATCCTGGCCTCCCACACAATAACCTATAGCTTTCCTTCCAACTCCTTTTCTTCCGTTTTTCCCTTAGTGTTGATGCTCCTTAGGATTTTGTCCTTACCCTTTAATGGGTCGCTTTCACTCACTTTTTAGTTATCATCAAGCAACTTGTCAATGCCTCTCAAATCTCTATCCCCAGCCTGAACGGCCAACCAAAACTCCAGACTGCTTTCTGCAAAGGCCTACGGGATATGCATGCTCAGATATTCCACAGGTCCCTCAAGTCACATGTATTCAAAACTGAATTCATTATGTTCTAAAGGGACTGACAAATGTTCTTCCTCTCTTTCTAGAATATTAACTCCCTGAACTGCCCCAGCACTTTAGAGTCCTAGGCAGAGACTTCTGACTCTAGTATTTCAGCGCATGCCCTACCCAACCCTACGTCCTCCAGAGTCCTCCTCCATCTCAAAGTGACAGCATTCTTTCTAAAATATAAGTGTGACCATGCCATTTCCCTGGTTAAAAATCCTATAAAGACTCTCCAGTGACCTCAGAGTAAAGTTAAGACATGGCAGAAAAGTCCCCTGGGTGTGAGTGCCCTTCCTCAGCCAACCGATGCAGCCTCTTCCCCAAACCTTGCCACCAACACGATACGCCTGCTCTCTCTACTTCAGCCACCTGCAAAGGGAAATCATGCCAAACACAAGGGCCCCCTCCTATCTGTCCAAACTCCCTCTGACCCTTTGCTTCACGCAGCTCCGAGGCTCCCAGTGACCTTTCCTGAGCACCAAGACTGCCCCAGTGTATCTCTCCAGTGCTGAGCGCTGGCTACTCCCCACCGCACCATGATTTCCCACTGATCTGCCTGCCTCTGCGTGAGACTAGAGCTCCCAGAAAGCCATGCTGGTGTCCGATTCTGACCTATTATTTTGATCATGTCATAAGAACAAAAATATGTCCAGGATAAACAAAATCAAACTGGGGAGAAAAAGGTAGTTTACATTTTTCACAGACAGCTGAGGGTTACTCAAAATTTTATAAAGTTGCCTTGGGCCTCTTAAAATAGTATTATTCTAACTACAAGATAAAGTTCCGTATTCATAGTGGTCAATCTTCAGAATTATCACTTAATTGAAGTATCATTCTCTGCTGGCCTGGGGATACTTACAATATCACAGTCCTTCTTGCCATCTCGTTTAATTGGCTCATTCAGATCCTCTTGGCTTCGAAAACTAAACTTTTCAATGGCTTCCGTAACTCCACGCAGAGAACTATAAATTTCTTCAGAGTTCAGGTTCTCTGTATCATACTCCAGCATGCTAAAGATCAAAAACAGTGTATTTCTTAAACTGAAGCATATGAACAAATCTGAGCTATGGGCATAAATTACTTCTGATGGTTTATGGAGTAAGAGGTGATTATTGTTTTGTATCTTTAGGTGACTTGGAATGAAAAGGAGACACCTTCTGTTAGGGCACCACCACTGGACAATTGTTCTTTGTCAACCCAGGCCCCAAATGCACTACATCGGCACTCGGTAAGAACCAGTGGGGAACAGCAATAACCACGAGAATGCAACAACTCAAAGGGTGACAACTGGTGACAATGCACGAGGTAATGAAAGTGGAAAAATAACTTTCATATCTTGAAGATGGAAACAAGGAGTCTGGTTGTTACTGGTCTCAAATGTACAAACAGATTACGAGGAACAGGCATTTCAAACTAAAGCTAGTATTACAAGCCAGTTTCAGAGGAGCAAAGCAAATGACCTCATAAAGACGGGGTTATGCTTGGTATTAGAAACTTGTGAAATAAAACCCTACATTCTAAAACCATTCCAAATCAGATCCACCCTACCGGAGGGCTCCCGACCACCTCTCCTGCCATCTAACCCAGGCGCTTGCTGTGAATACCAACTCTTCCAACATGCTTTTGTTTATGTGTTTTAGAATAAAAACATCTTTTACAGAAGAGTCACATTCCTAGATGGATGTCTGCAAGTATTTCAAAAAATAAGAAATATTTGTCCCTTACAGAAAAGTGATGTTAACTCTTGTTCCTTCAGTAGCTACACAGAGCAAAACATGAAACAGAGCAAAAGTCCCCAAGAGCCTTCGGGTGTAATGCGGTGTGTCGACAAGTAGGCTTTAGAGATCTGGAAAAGTGTGCCGAACAGGTCCTGAGAATAAAATCCACCACGGTCCCTCACTGAGAGTATCACAGACAAGCAGAGGACAAAGCATAGTATAAAGCAAGACGAGAAGCAACAGTCGACCAAGGACAAGTTAAAAAAGCCCCGTGATAGTTTAAGTATCACTTGTTTTAAGAAAATGTCAAAAGAAGATCAGGTTAGTCAGTCTGATGGAACTTACAGGAAGTCTTGAGCTATCCTGAGGATGCCTCGGGGACACTCAAGAGTCCCTGGCTGTACATAAACAAGCATTTGACAACACTATAAAGACTAAAGAAAAGCACTCTTGCCATCTTCAAGAGAAGGAACTGAACCCAGATACTCGCAGGCAGGAACCTCTCTTCTGGGCAACATAGCCAATCCTGTATGTTCTCACAAGAGGTTAAGTCTCCTGTAACTTAAAAACAAGTAATACTTACTAAGCCCACTCCCCACCTTTTCTTCTCTTTTTTAAAAGGTTTGGGTAGATGAACAAGACAAGATTTGCACAGTTCTCCCTTGAGTGTAGCCAGACCTCTACTGGCTGAGGCTGTAATGATCCAAGTGTTTTCCAAGGCTGACCAGGTTCTGCTGGGGCACAGCATCTGAACTCACCCTTCAGAGATGGGAGCTATTTACCACAATTTCAACACTCGCCCAGATAGCACCCATTCTTCTTCTGTGATGAATGAAAGAAAATCCATGCTCCAACTGTACTTGGAGAGTTCACAAAAATACACGCCAACTCAAAGACTGGCTCTGGCATCAAACACAAAAGAAATGTGAATGAACACGTTCACAGCTAAAATTCCATGTGTATACTGACAGGAGGTGGAATAAAACACTTGAACAGAATTCAAGATTTCAACCCCTGCTAAGTTCATAAGGTTATCTGTCCATGAGGCAACATCCCTTTAATATGAAGAAAGCATGAGAAGCACCACAGCTCCCGGCCCGCCTTTCTAGAACACCACAATACCAGCTTATGTGGGAACAAAGGCATTTATACATCTGGCCAGTACACTATTTTTTATATATAAAAACGGAGTATGATACGAACAAAAATATGCATACGAGATGTAAAAAGATGCCTTAAAATACTTTTAATCACAACAACCAAAAATAACAGCATAGCCCATGCAAAAGGAAAGGAAAAAAAAAAAAACAGAAAGAATGACAGATGGACAAGAGGAAGTCTGGCGGAACGTTCAGCTTTTTAAGGGATGTCACAATATTATTTTCCATATGTCGCTTCAGATAACATTAGCTTTCACATAATTCATCTCATTATTCGTAACCTGAGTGGTCTTAAAATATGTCACTTCGGTTCACAGAACTTTAGCATTACAGTAGCCCTTTTCAAAATAATAAAAGGATCCTGCCAGTTAATGTTCCTCCTTCTTACTTTCAATTAACAATGAGGAGTACATGTGCACGACCCAGTGTAACCGGTGGTGACACTTCCTTTGGACTCACTAGCTTGAGGTCTGAAGTATCTCCTTGGTACGAAGCTAAAACCGTGAGCTCCAGGTGAGAGACAGCATCGTTTTTTTTCTAATACGAAACAGGTAATGCTACGTTCTTTGCTAGTTTAATGTCCTGGCATTTGTTTTTTTTCCCAAATCAGTGCTCATGAGCCCTCATTTTTTAGGGGGAAAAAGGAAATTCCTATGAAAGCAGTCACTGGGGATCACCAATGCCGTGCTCCCGGGCAGCGGAACGTAAGGGAGCACAGCAAGAGGAATGCGGCGACTTTACCTATCGGAAGAGGCTTGCTTAGGGACACCCCGGTCTGTAACTTCCCTCCATACTGTCTTGCTTTAGCTCAGAGACATAAACCTTTAGGTTAAAGGCCGCTCCTGGCCTTCTATAAACACTGCAATTAGATCCCAGAAAGGTTTCCTTAGAATTCTTTAGATTAGGAAGAGTTGCTCAATCAGTCAATAGTCACCAACCCAAGGTCAGCCACGTTATTCAATACTGAGGCAGAACAGAGCTCTGCACTTGCCCCGTTGTAATGGGTCCATATCGTGGATGGGGAGGTGCATGAGGTCAGCTCTCCAAGAATGGAGACAGTGGAGACAGGAAGTTTGCCTTCTGAGATTTTCCTCTTTGTCATTTCATAGGGAAAAGATACCAGAAATGGAATTAGGATATATTCATTCCTTGTTAGGCAATCAATACAGTTTTGGCAGAAAGCAAAAGAGATAAAGATTTCCTCTTATTTGTAGGTAACTGATGGGTTTTTCTAAATGTAAAAGTCTCTAGTCAATGTTCTTTCCCTCCAATGGTCAACAGAAGTCATAGGTACTTATTAGCATTAGCAGTGTTATAGTGCATATGTGAAAGATGATTCTGGAAATGAGGTGCCCACCAGAAGGGGATCTTGATGGCTGGATGGGAAAGAGTGGCTGGCAGTGAGGCTTGGTGCCCGTTAGGGCATGCAGACAGGTCAGTGTACTGGAACACAGTCAATAAATGGGACTTCTACTTTGAAGCATGGCTAACCTTAAAAAAAAAAGTTTGCTTTATTAACATTGACGACAGCAGCTGTCACATTGTTGCTGCTGTCACATTGTTGCTGTGTCCTTGCCCTAACCTTGTGTATCTAGAAACAGTCATTACAGGATTCTCTGTACACTTGAGAAGCTACTTTTAAAGCTCTAAGAGTTTCGAAAGAAAGATGTTGTTAAAACATGTGGCTGACTCTGTTAATAATGCACAGCTTCGCTGAGTTGAGGACACAAAAGTAGGAATGTAAATCTGTGCAAAAGCTATCTATGAGGCATTCAGAATTAACAGACCTTTTTCAGTTCTGTTTTTACTCTAACCTATCAGCAGGTACAAACTCCTCTTACACAGCACAAAGACAGCTGGCCTGCCCCATGCTCTGCTCATGCGATGGCAGCCTGCTAGGGAAGGGGGCCTTGGACCTTTAGACCTTCGTAATAACGCCTAAGGGACCCTCAAACAGATATCTGTAGAAATCCGTGGCCCGTACTTTGTCCCACCGATTTGCCATCTGTTTTAAATCTGAAGGAACTCCCACCCCTTCTAGACTCATTAACCTCATCACCTACAACCAGGGGCTTGTGAGAATACCGACTGCTCTCCTGCCTAGAGGCAGGGCACGTCAATGAGACGCAGCAGTGAATGCACTTCTTGGGCCTCCCTTCAGGATCTGGGTCCTCCGACTCTTGCCACACGGCAGTACATCATGCAAGAAATCAGTCCACATCATCAACGGCAGGACTGAATGCAACACATATGGTCTGGGAAAGAGCAGGTCTCATTTGCTTCTCAGCGGGTATGCCTTGTCCTCCTGAGAAGAACACGAAGGAAACCATGCCCCTCTGGCCTGCCTTGACTTCAGGGCATTGCCCCAGCGCCTTTGTGGGGGCTCCGCTCTGCCTGGGCCTGCTACAGTAGGTGCCGCTGGATTTGGGCAGCTGGTGAAATGGTCATCTGTCCCTGTGACACAGCAGGAGCCATACTCATGCAGGTCGACAGAGCTCATGCACCTGCTCACACTTCTCACCAAGGCTCTACTCCTGCTCATCTAAGCCAAAGGCTTTCGGAAGACCTGAGACGACCCTGGAAATGCAATAATATTGTGACACCTCAGACAAGGTAAACAGGTAGCTTGTTACCTGGGAGAGTAAGAGCGCCTGAGAGTCTTGTGGGAGGGAGCGGTGGGAATGGAGTTGGGCTGAGAAAAGGGAGGTGGGTGCTTCGATAGGCCATCGGCACTCCAACCCCACAACCGACTGCAGTGATCAGAAGAGGAGAGTCAGAGAGAGACATAACAAGGCAACGGGGAGGGGAGATAGGAGGGGACTGGGAGACGCAACGTCCAATGTGTCTTCCAATCTCCTCTTTCCTTGACCAAGCTCTGTCAAAGCTGACTGGAGCAAAATTTATACTTCACCAGAGAAAATGCACAAAGTTTGTTTTACAGTTTGGCCCTCAATAAGGCTGCATTATTCCTTCCCGTCTCAATCATGTGCTACATTTTTAAATCATGAGATTCCAAGTGTAAGAGTGTGTGTGTGTGTTTGTGTGTGTCCACACTGGGAAGGATACCACGAGTACTTCTATACAAATATGCATGACTCTTCTGTCTCAGATAATGCAATCAATTGTTTTACAAAGAGCCAAAGAAGGAACGTCAGGCCTGAATTCCAACGGGATCCGAGGGACGACAGCAGGAAGACTCAGAGAACATGCCTTTCTGACCACAGCCCTGAAGCAGGGGATGATGTGCTCCCTGAGGCCAGGACCCGATCAGGGGCTGCCACGGGCAATTTCCTTATGAAAAAGCCCACCAGAGGGCTAGAGCGCCAGGTCTCCAAAAAGCCCCAATTCCCTGCTCACATCACCTAATATGAGAAATAAAACTCATCTGAGAACACCAGCATCCCTCCTCACTCCATAAATGTCACTGAGAAGCCTGGGCCTGCAGAGACCCGGGCAGACACTTCTAACAGCTGCTATAATTCAGAAGGGCCACAGCTACTGCAAGAGGCGTGAGCCAACTGGGCAGGAAATGTGACCTAAGGCCCGGGGTGGAGTTGTGGCATCAGAGACCACATTCTCAGGGAGCAGCACTGCCTGAGGCCAGCCATCATCCTGGTCCCATGAGCTTGTCTCTGCCAAAGACAGCTGTGGTCTCTTCTTGTGAGGTCAGTAAGTGTGGAGACGAGAGGTCACCACGGCATCCGAGGGCGCACAGACCTTCTCTGAGTCCCACACTGAGTTGGGGTGAGGTAACGGGAGGTAATCGGGCAGCCATCTAGGCTGGAGCTCTGCTGACAGGTAGCATAAGCAGATGTACCACCATCTCCCACTGCTGATGGGAGGCTGATCTCCCAGTTAATCCCCACTTCGCTTCTATGGAAAATCTTGACCCTCCAATGCAATGGACTGTAAAATCCACCTAAAATCACCCTTTATTACTAGGGGGACCAGGTGATCTATTTAGTGTTATTCTGCTCTACAACACGTTTGCCAAGAATACACAGCAGATGGGGGCGAGAACTGTCTACTTTCTGATCTCAAAGGGAATGGACATCATGCGATTTCTGAAGCCCCTTGAAACTCTGTGTTTCATTTAACACAAATCACACTGGGTAAAATGAGCTAAAAAACACATATGTGTTTAATGATGAAAAACTCCAGGTTACAAATCTCCTCTCTAAATACCCAGTAGTATTTGTTTACTAGCTGGGAATAAGGAGTAATTCTTCCCTCACACACACACAAAGCAATTAATGGGATGTTCTACAAAGATTTAACATGCTATGATTTTCTCTTAAGGTTATTGGGTTGATAAAAACAACTTTCTCCCTAGGGTTCTTTTCTACTATCAAATTAGATTTGCTTATCATTTTAGAATATTTCCTTATTAACACACCACAATCTGAGTGTAGAGTTTCTGGACTATAAAAACACTAGTTCGTTTTGATACAAAAAATTAGATTGAAAAGAAACAACTGGTAACAACTTTTCCCCTTAAGAATAAAAAATTAAAAAAAAATTAAAAAAAAAAGAATAAAAAATTAACATATGTTTAAGATGATTTGAAAGAATGACAGCTCACAGAATGTAACTGCTTCAAGAGCACTGCTGAGAAAAACCTCTGAGATTATACGTGGTGGCACTTGTCTATCGTCTCCTCAGGAATGGGGTAGTAACCTACTCCATTCTCCTATCTAGTACAAGAGTTCATAGCTTTTATAACTTTCCTGGTGAAAGTATGTGGCCTACCTGAATACTCCCATTGATATAATGACAGGAGGCAATTCTTCCTACTTCTTTAGTTTTAGTTGTGAGAAAAATCACTTCTCCTGAGTTCAATTAAGTTGTTGACTAAGGCCATTTGGGTAGATATGCCCTGAGGGCACATTCGTTTAAAAAACAGAGAGACCATAAAATTAAATAATTCCCTAAAGCCAAATTCGTTGGCAAGAAAACAGGTCACACTTGGCCTTATTCTTGAAAATGGTATTAATATTAAAAATAAACCTCTTTATTTCTTCCACTGACCAGTAACCCTGACAGTAAAAGTTAAGACCAGACCAACTAAAAATAAATGGTGATTGGAAAAATAAATTTTTTAATAATCTGGGGATCAAGTGAAGATTAATACTGAGCCAATTCTTAGCACTGATGGATTATGCTAGTGGTCTCCACCAGTCTTTTCCTTAGACTAGCAGCACAGAGAGCAATCAAAGTCTTGAGTTTTACCTTTTGCTTATTACTTAAGGAATGTGCCACCCTAATAATGAAATAACCAAAAGATAAGAAGTACAAACTGTATATTATGGAAGAGTAGATTTCTCAATTAATGGTGCAGAAGTATTACTTCTAGACAAAAGCAACTATTTACAGAGTATTCAAGTTTTCCACAAAATCCTTCCCCTGCCCTCCACCCCAAGAAAGAGAACTCTGATTTTACTGTTAACATTGGACCCTATAAAGTATATACTTTAGATACAGTTATTAACACGAAAAACAATAGTTCATTGAGCCTCAGTTACACCTATTTTTCATTCGCTCCTGATCTCAACTATCTAATTATAATAGCCTGCTAACAGCCTCATGACAACACAGACCAAACTTGGAGACGTGACATCATTCTATCCAAATATATAGTACCAATGGGATTTAGGAGGACTAGAAATAAGGCAATATAAGCAGTAGCATATTATAAGTATACAACATATTTTGTTTTACCAATAGAAAAACACAAATTTGACATGTTCCAAATATTTATATGACAATTTGAAGAACTGAAGAGAACTTTATTGGTAAGAATGGATGATTTGGGGAAACTCTTGATCATTTAAAAATCTAAAATAAATTTAAAGGCATTTATATTTTCTTATCATCTTGGTGTCAACAACCCTTAAGACACAGCCGCTTGATCCCTGTAGCCAGGAATCGCAAAGCTCTGGACTTCTGGTAAACAAACATAGCATGTATCACCCTCACAGGTCCAGGGACTAAGAAGTCTGGCCTCTAGGGCCACTACTCTATGTGAGGCCACTCCAAAACATGCCAAGGGGTCACCTGCAGAGACTTCCAAGGGCTGTGGGCAGATGGGGAAGTCTAAAGATTCCGAGATAAACCATTTTTGTTATTTTAAGTCACTGTCTCAGACTCTATAAACCAGTGTTTACATGGTCCCCATGGAAGTCTGAAAGTGCTGATCCAATTTTAGCTCTCAGGTTCTTAATACCTCTCCGGAGCAGCAGTCTGCTTCAAACGTGAGCCCATGATGACAGCAACTATGCTTGGAACAGCTGCTTGGTTGGAGAACTACCCCAGGCTATGTGTGGACTATTTTATTTAGATGACAAATACCTTCAGGTGTTCCTAGCACTTATAGAATAGGTGATGAATTTCTAAATGGTTTGTATATGCAACAGTAATAAACGTAAATATAGCTTTAAAATTTTAAGATACTAGGGAGTGCTCAGAGCCGGAAGAATCTCTGAGAACATTCAGCACAAATTGGCCATTTTGCCATACACAGTTAAGATCTGGGTGAGGACTAGAACCCATGGTCTCCTAATACCCATCCATTTTTTGGTATTAAGCTTGGTCTAAAATCCTAGAAATAGGCTGGACAGACACTTGGATGCTTTGGTTTCTTCACTTTTGTTGAAATGGCATTACCTGGGAGATAGGCCCCCATGGGAACAGTTGGTGGGTGAGGTCAGGGGGCTGGTCCTGCTGCTGGTGTGTCGGGAGGGAGTTCGGCCAATTGTATTGCTCGGAGAGCCCTGGTGTGAAAAAGAATAAGCATCATTTATTTGAGAGCTAAACACAGAGTATAGCGCCCCCTTTCCCTTAGGTTTTCTTCTTCCTTTTTTTTTTTTTTTTTTTAAGACTGATTGATTGATCGATTGATTTTAGAGAGCAAGAGCGAGAACATGAGCAGGAAGGGCAGAGGGAGAGGGAAAGAGAATCCCAAGCCGACTCATGACCATTACATCACGACCTGAATGAAACCCAGTCAGATGCTCAACTGTCTGTGCCACCCAGGTGTACCCCCCTTAGCTTTTTAACAACCACATGTAAATAAAAGGGCAAAGGTGGCACAATTGGGGTGACTTTTTTTTTTTTTTTTTTTAGGAATCATTAAGGCCAACTTTAAGTGCAAATACACCCAAAATGGCTGTCACATAGGGGTTTCTGAAGCTGAATGACTGATGTCAGCTGTGCTAGAGTGACAGACACAAACCGAGAACTTCCACCTTTACATACAAAGAAAGTAAGTAATTGTATGTAATTTACATACAAAGAAAGTAACTAATGAATAAAGGAGTAAGTGACCAAGTAAAAATTAACTGATTAAAGAACCTCATGTAAGAAAAAAGTCATATTTAAATACTAAGTTCATTCATTCCCTGGGAACACTGCAGTATCAGACACGGCCCCCACCCTCCAGATGCCCAAAGTCTACTAAAAGAGAACAAGAAAGCTGGCCCTTTTCTCAGGGCATGTCCAGACCAGGGATTAGCAGAGGTCATGATCGGTACAGAGGTACCAACTGTGACCGAGCACTCACCACACTGGTGTTACTAGCGTTCTTGAGGTGGTTATGCAGGAGTTTGGTGGCACCATCCTGGAATGTTTTTGGCAAGGCACCAAGTAACATGGTAAATTCAGGAGTGTTCAATTCAAACAGAGAGATCAGCACAATTTGTGCTGCCTGGAAAAAGAACGCTTGATTAATTTATGTAACAGACAACAGCATATTTTGGTCAAAACTTTCATTAAAATTATTTTACAAAAATGTTTTGTTGAGTAAAATAAATGAAAACAAAACAAAACAAAACAAAGAGGACACCTTTGTCATAAAAAACACAAACAAAAGGCATCTGGAGAAAATAAGATCATCAATTATAAATAGCCTGATTTCAATCTGGAAAATGGGCCCCAGTTTCATCTTCACATCCTGGCCCTGGGTTTTCACAGCATGCCCGTAATAAATGACTCTTCCTGTGTCGTCCAGCACTAGGCACAAAGCTGGTAAATCCATAAATGAAACAATTCAAGAGCGTGAAAAGGCTGATGATGGTTCACTCTAAGTCAGAACCGGACGGATGGGGTTCCCAGCGCATCCTGGGAGAACAAAGCTCTCTAAGAGCTGCCAAGGGGTTATCTGAGCAGCCACTTTTCTTCAAGCCAGCTCCGAGGGACTGAGACATTTTAGAAAAAGAGTTTAAATAATACATCCAAAACACTCCTACTATTAGACCTATGAAGTAAGGAGACGGTCCATGGGAAGCAAACCAGACTTCTACTCTACAAATGAAAAAGTACTCTTCCTGTGTTTTGGGAAATGCTCTAACTTCTCTTTATTAATTGAGACAATACATTGCAGGACTGCTGGTGGTCCCTGAGGCAGCGAGAAGGGAAAGCAGTTAGCTGAAGCGACAGTAGCCCAATGAGACTCAGGTTTCTCCAGCCAGGTATGGGCTTTCTGTGGTACTAAACAGCAGCAGGCACTCTGAGATTAAAAAATGCCTGAGGACTCAGAAAAACCATGCCAGAGAAAACTTCAGTAAATAATGGCATTTCTTACAAATTTCTGAGAGTCAGAAGAAAGAAAAACACACTACGAACATCTCCTGACTGAAAGGATACATTTATCTGTCCACAACACTCTTATTTTAGGATTGCAGTAATTATTCTGAGTATTTTTTTCCCATGATATAAGGTATTACAAAAGATATATTCACTTAGAAACGCTCTGGAAACAAACACCACAAAATATTTCAATGCTTTCACAATGTTAAAGTTAATTCTGGATCCAGGTAAGGCAAAACTATTATTTTTGTCTGGAGAAGGAAAAAAAAAAGAAAATCCAGAGACCCAAATGTATTTAACCAAAAATAAAAATTAATCATGAACTTTAAAATATCAGAAGAGTATTTTTTACGGCATCAAAAACTACTTTTTAGACATATCAAACGCATTTATTAAGCATAGCATTGGGCAAAAGTATCTTCCTTTTTCCCCTTGACCTCCAAATATAGTCATTAGTAGCCTTTCCAACCAATTTAAATCCCAAGGGGCCTGTGTGCTTTCATGACAGAGGCAAAACACATTGTTATTGACGGTGTTAAAATATACATTTTTACATTTTATTATTGAAACATTCTTAAGTTATCTGAAGGAATCTACTTCACCACCAATGTAATATATATTAACATGATCTGTACATTTGCAGAGAAGCAAATTCCAAAATGCATGCAAGGTAATCTGTGCATTTAAAAAAGCATTTTATTAGATGTTAGGGAAAAAATGCACACAGGAAAAACTGCACTTCAAAGAGACAGAAAGAAACAGACTTGAGTTTTAGCAGGGAGAAAAAATGTTCCCAATTTAGTAAGAAAGTTTAGGGACTTCTTTTTTAATGATTGACGATGACATTTGAAAATTATGTAATGTTTCAGTATAGTTTTGAATAGTATATTTTTATGTGAAATGTGCCACTGTCTTTACTTAGAAAACCACATTTCTTCCCAGAATGACAGAATATCTAAAACCACAAATTAAAACTTGAGGTTTTTCATGAAACAAATTATAAAATTAGTGGGATCTTTTAGGAACAAGAGGGCTGCCTAGAAATTGTGCTAATTCATGGCTACGTGCTATTAATGACTCTTAGTCATGCGGGAAAAGAAGTGCAGCAAACTTTAACTTCTGGCCCACTAAAGAAACTTCTCTTTCAATGACCTTAATGTTGAATTTTGATAAAAAATCGAACAGAAAGACAGGGAATTTTGAAAATATAGCTAGTTGGAAAGATGGCACATTTGCTGTGACTTATACATATAAATGAATATAATTTATTTTTACATTTTCCAAAATACAAAAGATTTTATACAGTCTTCAAAAGTCACCCTTTGATTTTAACACTGTTTTCAGTGTAAAACCTTTTCTAATGACATCCAAGCTCCAGAAATGGATATAAATAAAGTATGACTGAAATATGTTCTTTTAAAAAATATTTTACATCAGGGCGCCTGGGTGGCTCAGTGGGTTAAGCCTCTGCCTTCGGCTCAGGTCATGATCTCAGGGTCCTGGGATCAAGCCCCACATTGGGCTCTCTGCTCAGCAGGGAGCCTGCTCCCCCCTCCCCATCTGCCTGCCTCTCTGCCTACTTGTGATCTCTTTCTCTCCCTGTCAAATATATAAAATCTTTAAAAAAATATTTTATATCACAGTTTTAAAAGGAACGAGACTGTTACAGTCCTGAAATATTTTTATCTACGACCCTCTGTGTTAGTGAGAAGTCGGACTACTAGAATCCAAGCAAGGAAGAGAACTGGGTTATCATTACCATCAATACACCCTTTTTTAAGGTAGTAATTCCAAATACGGGGCCGAGTTGGAGATATTAGTTTAAAAAAACTTGGAGCATAGCTCATGGGCAATAACGAATCAAAGAGTAGAGTACGCCACTGTTCTCGTCCCATCACTGAACTCCTGCCTTTCACAAGAGGCGGGGCTGGTAAGCGGCCAGAGAAAACACTCAAGGTCGCTGCTGACTTTTTCTCATGGACAACTCAAGGGTCACTGGCTTCCAAGATCAAATAGCAACTTACAAGGACATGATCCCCACTCATGGCCCTACAGGAGAATTTGGCAGATGCGGGCAAAAGGTCCTTTGAATCTTCCACTGTGTGGAAGAATCCCCAGGGCAATCAACTGCCTTGAGAGCAGGAAAGAATTCTGTTGAGACAGGAGATCAATAAACCTTTGACAAATGCTCTGCACTGGTATTAATGGGGGAAAACTTAAACTTGGGGAGGAGAAGCAGCTTTCTAATTTATGAAACAACTACTGCTCCTCTAGACTGTCATCAGAACTGCTTTAGAAAATCATCAAAGGGTACCTCAAAACCTTCAGACATTTCTTACTGAGTATCTCTCCTTCACCACTCTGCTAAAATAGGGTAGACATGTACACTCCATGAGTGTACAGGCTTTGGGCAGGCGGTTAATCACAAAACACGTTAAAACGCATTTACACACACACACACATGCTCACATAGTATTATATGAACTTTAGGTTTCTTCAAAATCCTTTCAGTGTCTTGACAAGGGTAATCAGTATTAATCAACTGAAATGCAAACAGTGAAGTGTCTTTTTTCAAATTAGTATATAGTTTAAAATCTACCTGTTTACAATTTTCTTCCAAGTTTCCTTCTCCAGGCCCAGAGCAGGCAGCAGCTGACCTAGTGGGGAAATCCTCACCTACGCGACTACGCTGGAGCGGGGACTGACAAACAGGAATGGCGGCAGGATTTAGTGAGAGAAGAAGCAAGGGCTTAAACCAGGGTTACCTGTAAGCTGTGAACGTTATTTGGCATCTTTTACAGAATCGCTGAGGTCTCTATGATCTAACAGCTAAGAACAGGCAGAATAACAACAGTAATTCACCAGTTTCAAACCTCTGTCATTTCCTAGATGCGTAATAACCACAATCCTCACCAGCACTAGCAGCACTCTTGCCTTCTGTAATAGGAGGGTCCAAATGAGATCCAAAAGGTCAACTCATTTCTTGAAAGAGCCAGGCACAGTTAAGTGGAGACTCAAATCCTGTTTGATGGGAAAACCCTGAGCTTTGTGGCTAGGCCACACTGCCTACCTACAATCAGACTTGAACATTTTTCAGTTAGAGGGGCGACTGGGTGGCAGAGTCGGTTAAGCGTCATCCGACCCTTGTTTTCGGCTCAGGTCATGATCTCAGGGCCATAAGATACTCTCTCTGCTCCCCCCCCCCACCTCTCTCACTCCCTCTCTCTTAAAAATAAAATTAAAAAATTTTTTTCAGTTAGAAATTTCAACTTCAAAAGGCTTCTATCGTCTTCCTGTTCTACGCAACAGCATCTTTATACTTTCTAGGTTTTTTTGCCATGCTTTCAATCACCATGTTTCTCAAAACGACATTTGAGAGCTGTATCTACTATCTTCTCTGACAAAGTTAGGTGCTAAATGCCAGAGGATCATATATGATAAGCAAACCCACAAGGATTCTGAATCTTGAAATATAAACATACCATTAAAAATTCTACTGCATTATCATATTCCCTTTGGTTGATGGGGGAAAAAAATTCTTTCTAACGCTGAAAAAAACTGGGTTCTCCATTTGTTCCACAAATAGCAGCAGCAAAACTGAAACAACCTTTGAACAAACAGAGCAGGGGCCACAAAGTAAACGAAGTAATGTTTATGCTTTTCTCTACTGCAATTAGTCCTTGCAATGAAGCCTGAGACGGGGATTAGCATTCCCATTTTTTGAGAACAATGAGAATTCTCTAAATGTGAATTAAGAGGTTACCATGCAGACTCACACCAATGACTGGCAGAGGCAAAAGTCAAACAAAGGTCAAACTCTAGAATCTACTTCCTACTGTCAATATGTTATCTTTTTTTTTTTTTTAAAGATTTATTGTTTATCTGAGAGAGGGAGAGGGAGAGAATGTCAAGCAGACTCTGCACCTGGCAGGGAGCCCAATGTGGGGCTCAATCTCATACTGAAATCACAACCTGAACCTAAATCAAGAGTCGGACGCTTAACTGAGCCACCCAGAAGCCCCACGTTATATTACCTTAACATCAACACAGTGCCTAGAAAGGTATGGCATGGCTAACACAACTTTCAGGGCTACCATTCCGTAACACGAACGTTACTTTGGGAATAATGCAGCTGGTGGTGGGGAAGGCACTTTTCCTGCTAGGAAACCGGAAAAAAACCCATTAGTTTGGGCCTAGGCACACTCCACTGCTGACTGGCTTGTGTTCTGATTTTGGCTGTGCCTCTCCCCTCCTCTTCAAAACATCTTAAATATTTAAACACCCCACTCTCTCCAACATCAAACACCCCAAAATGCTGAGATGAAAAGGGAAACAAATATTAAAAATGTTAATAATAAATCAAGAGTTCTATCAGTTTAAAGTGCTTTCCCAAATAAGACTATACAGAATGAATTACACTGTCTGCAAACTCTCCAAGTATTGTTGGCAGAAAATTAATATTCTCAGATGCGTAGATTAAGGTTTTTTCATCAAATCTTGGAAGTCTGGGGAATATTTTTTCCCAAATATTTTCCTGCTGGCTTTGAAAAAGCAAACTGCCACACTGGGAGAGGACCATGTGGCAGGCAGTGGGTGTCAGGTAACCTCTGTGAGCTGAGAACACCCTTGCTGGCAGTTTGCAAGAAAACAGGCACCTCGGCCCCACGCCTGTAAGGATCAGAATTCGGCCGAGCAGCAGTCAGCCAGAGACCAGGTCTCATATGAGACCCAAAACCCAGGCAACATCTTGATTTCCATGTGTTGAGACCTTAAGCAGAGGACCCAGAGACCATGTACCAGATTCCCGACTCACAGAAATTACAACATAATAAATGTGTGTAGTTTCAAGCTACTATGTCTGTGTTGATTTGGTTTCCGAAAGAAGACTAATACCAGAGGTCAAAACAGGGGCTTCCAACACTGTGGTTTTGAAAATGACGGCTTCAATGTGTTACTTAAAATAAGATCATTTCTCTTTGGACATTTCTCATTCATTAATTCATTGAAAATATTTATTAAGTGTCTACTCCGTCCCAACGGCATTATGCTCGGTGCAGAGTGAGTATAGAGGGTGAGTGAAACAGGAAGGTGGGGAAGGCACTGGGAGCAGCAAGTCCAGACCTAGGCGTGAAGATCCTAAACATGTAGGCTGGAACCAAGAGAGTTAGTGGTAACCGGGTCACACGACACTGACAGTCTGTAGGTCTTGAAGTTCAACCCCAGGGCAGTCGTCTCAAACAATGGATTCTCAACTCTGTGCCTTAAAAATCAGCCAAGTGTTTTGGGTAAGACCCAAAACACCGTCCATATTTTATATCAATTAAGTCAAAACACCTGAGGGAGAGCCCAGGAATTGAGGTTGATTTCAACTGCGGCCAGGCCTGAGAACTATTGATATAATAAATCTGTCCAAATTTTCTGAAGAGGATTACTGTCCCAGAACCTGGGTTTGAACTCAGTCTGAAGGTGAGGTGTTAAGCAGTCCTCAAACTGGGAAAAGGGAAGAAGTAAGAGCAGGCAACAGACGTGGAGTACCAATGGAGACCAGGCTTTATGAAGTAGCACTATACGGTCCAAAATGACTGAAGTTAAGTGTTGAAGATCAAACAATAAATGAACCATGTGATTTCTGGCAATAAATTTAGTATCTTAACCATATCTGACTTAAACTAGTATTAAAATAAGTTGAGTGTATTGGAGTCCAATGCTAAGTAACTCAAGGAAAAAAGTTCCTCTATCAGCCTGTTTAGAAAAGTTAGGAAAATAAATTCTAGTTCAAATTTCTAATATGCATGTCCTGAGAAAATGGACATTATGAAGCAAGTGAGCTGCTCCCAAAAGGCCCTAATCATGGTAATGTGTAAGTCTAGAGTATGTTTCAGCGCTGCAGGAGGGAATATTTAAGTAACATTCAGTTACAAAAGGAACATGCATAGACACACGCATACACACACACACACTTATGTGTTATGACTAAAGATAGAAAGCTGTCCTGAAGGCTTTTGTATTTATTGGCCTATCCTGTGATTGTGAAAATTACAACAGAAGTATCTGTTTGTGACTTATATACCAACCAAATCATTCAACCACCTCCTACTGTTCCTCCCTAATCCAACACTGGCTTAATGGCTAAATTAAAGGTTGCCAGTGAAATGCTCTTTTGAGGATAATTCTGAATGAGTGCTTGAATAAGATTTCCTTTGACCTTGGACAACTTTGTTTATTAATATACAGTGGACATAGGACTTACATGACCTGTGACCCTTCCAAAGAAACCTTTCAGAGAATTCTTCTGTTGTCTTTGGATTCCATTAAAGGAGGAGATAAGTGTTATCTGCATTTGGAAAAACACCACTCCTGCTAGCTGTTGCTTGGAATCCTCCTTTCCTTTTTCCCTGCCTGGACCCATGTGGTCCACATAATCAACTCTGCTCAAGGCCAAAGGACTCCACTGATCAGGCGAACTATGGAAGGAGTATGGCACAGAAGAAACAAAGCAAGGCTCGTGATTATACGCATAGAACCAAAGTCAAGTACTTTCAGTATGAAAGCAGAACTGAGGAAGCTGGCTTTTAAAGAGTACTTTACAAAGGCTACTCAGTTTCCAAATAAAATAAAAGAATGATGGCTGCATGTGCAACTCAAGCACAGAAGGACATGGACAGGCAGAGAGGAAGAGAAACAGACACAGGAACTTACACTTGGGGTGTGCTGACAACTTGTCAGGAATTGACAAAATGTTTCACATGTAATAATTAATCTCTGTAAGGGTTCTGAGGTGAGTACTACCTAGTAAAAGAAATGGTACTCTGTGTACTATTATATGTCCCTGTGTACTATGACATTACTTCACTGTACACCCTTCAATGTGTCACTTCTGAAGAAAGTAGCCAATACTTCTCTTCTCCTGATAAAACAAATCAAACAAAACAACACTTTGGTGTCCAGGGGGCTCCAAAAATCTGAATTCTACCTCCTCATTCATTCAGCCCCTCCCATGTCAAAGACAGGGTGTTCCAAAAGTGGTATATAATCCCAAGTTGTTTGTTCTTTTTAAACTCAGGAATTCATATCCTAGCGAACTTTCAGCCACATTTTGCTGTGAGACCAGTCAGCCTTAGATTTTTCAAGTCTGTCCTCAAAGTCCACGTCTTGAAACTGATGTATGGAAAACCAATGGCCTTATGAGACACTGAACTACAAGTGCTTTCACATATGAAAAGGACAAAATTGATGTCTACGGAAAGCATGAACCCATCATACAGGATTTCTGATTTTCATTTTGATGTCAGAAGCCTGGGAGGAGGTGGAACTGGAGAGAGGAGATAAGAGCAAGAACAAAGTCTGGTTTTCACAGAAAAGAAGTGAGAAAGGATTCCTGTGTAAGTATGTGGGGTGGTTTGCAAGCTTCTAGGTACATTTCTTTTCCTAACACATGCCTAAGAACAGTCTGTATTTAAAGCTGCACTTTGCGCTCTCTTGGACATACCTTTCTCACGTCTGAACTCTTTGGTTCTGTCGTCCAAGTTATAATTCTAGAAACAGCAAGCCTCGTCTCACTAGAGTTTACAAAATCTGTTGGATCCATCTGCCGAGCGAGGGACTCAATGTACTTCAGGATTGCAACTTTGACCTGAAAGATCCAATAATTACAAACATTAAGCATACTTTATGAACCTTTGAATAGAATTCCGAACTGAATTTTGATCAAAGAAAATAAATACTCTTGAGGGGACACCTCCTTTCTCCTGGATTTATGTTCCCCCAGGGAGCAGTGTCCACCAGGGATGAAAGCATGAAATGATTGACAGGTAAGTTTGCGAAAAGGGCGAGTGCTGTACAGGTCAATCCTCTTCAGTTTTAGACTAAAGGCACGCTCTGCTCCTCCCCTATACGGCAAGACACCTGCAAGGCATGAGCCCCCACGGGCAGGCTGTGGGATTTCCAGCTCTGCCAATGACTGGGAAGTATTTAGCTTTGTGTTTTACACATCCTGGGCCATGTCTTACAAGGGAGCATTTTCAGCGATCAAGCTGATACTCTGCCCTAACTTCTCCACTGATGCTTCAATGGGTTTGTACCTTTGGAGAAGAGGGTTATCATTCACTGGGCCTATCCTAAAACCCCCACAAAAGTTAATGATTAAAGAACAGATGATTTACGTGATCTCATTCAAACCAAGACAAACCCTCCCTCAAATTCAGTCTCGTTACAGTGATGATTTCCCAAAATATGTAACAATTAATTTTCATGTGTTAGGATGTTAATATTGAAAACATTCTAGTAAGATACCTTATTTCAACACATCAGAGATTTCTAGTTTAAATACTGTGAAAAACAGTAGTAATACCCAAATGTTGGTAGGATGTGGAACAGCTGGTGCTCCGATTATACTGCTGGTAGGAATATAATATGGTACAACCATTTTCACAGTTTAAAATAAAGTTAAACATGTCCCTACCCAATAACCCAACAACTTTATTCCTAGGTACTCAACCAAGAGAAATGGAAACACATTCCCAAATAGTTGTACAAGGATGCTCATGACAGATTTATTTGTAACAGCCAAATAGGAGTCAAAAACAAAAAAGTACATTTTAAGCAAATTTGACTTCTAGAGGTTGAACTGTAATCACAAATAGTTACCAACCTTGAGGTTAGGAGTTTGAGTTTGATCCACAATAAATCTCATCAAAATGTTAAACTGTTGATCAAATGGAAAGGAGTCCCTAGGTTTAAGAGAAGAAAAAAAAGTGCTCAGTTTTAAAGAAAGATCTATTACAAAAAGTAATGCAAAACCGCATCAGAAATGAAAATATACCATTAGAGATGAGTCTAATTTATATAAAAGCAAGCTTGACCTTAGTTGACTAAGTTTACTAACTGTACTTTTCATTTTATAGAAATACTACAGTAATACACATTATATGGAAAATTCAGAAAAAGAAAACTCTTGCTGAAAGTCCCCAGACACACACTATGCTCACTTTGAGTTATGCTATTTTGAAAATTAAGGCCAAGCAATAAACTAAGGAAAAGATTCCTACCTGCCCTCTAAGGGATCTACTCGTCTTCTCTCTGGCCACCTTTCTGAATATTGCTTCGTGATAACCACCTCCAATCCCCAAATCTGGATCTGCATCCTGAGTGAGCACCTTACCGCTGGCCTTGCTAAGGCTCATCACACTGTCCTCCTTGGTCCCACTGGGCAACTGCTTATGGTCTCTGTTCTGTGGGGTCCCCACAGCGGAGTGCCTGTGGGAGACCCAGCAGGGGAACGAACTCCCCATCCAGCTACAATACGTATGCGGAAGCCAGGGCCTGCGGAAGCCCCTCTCGTGCTCCACTTCTGGCCTGTTCCTAAGCTCACTTCTGGTAGCCGCTTCGCATCTTCGACACAACTGAGAACCCTGAGGGCTCCTGGCTCGTGAAAGTCTGTGCTCTCTCCCTTCAAGTACTGCAATTATTAGTATTAGTTTAAAAGTGCAGAAATGGAAAAAAAAAAAAAAGTGCAGAAATGGTGTTTATGTGGGAAAATGCAGATACATCTTCCACACTAACAGGAAAGACTGTATAAAGCAAACTTCTATTACAATGGGGGCTGAGTGAATGCACTGCTTTCTTTGGACTCTCTGACTCATACTGCCTATAAATTAAGGATACAAGGCTGACAAAGCACACACAAAACGCCTCTCTTTTTTTCTGCAGCAAGGGGAGAATGGAGAATCCACTGAAGTATAAACTGGTGTGTTTCATCAGGAAATGCGCCCATGGTTAGGCACGGCCAAAGGAAAAGGAACTGGCAGATCCCAATCAAGCCTATTACCTCAGGAACCCCTCACAGCCAGCATGGAGACCCCTACCCCACCCACGCCACCCCCCCGCCCCCCCGCCCCGGTACTCACGGACTGATCCTAAATATGCTTAAACAGCTAGGCATCTCAGCTGCTGGGGAAATGGGAATGATGAAGGTGTTCTAGAGACTTAGACAGAATCTACCCAGAAGAGGATTCTTTTTTTTTTTTTTTTTAAGATTTTATTTATTTATTTGACAGACGGAGATCACAAGCAGGCAGAGAGAGAGGAGGAAGCAGGTTCCCTGCCCAGTAGGGAGCTGGATGCAGGGCTCGATCCCAGGACTCTGGGATCATGACCCGGGCAGAAGGCAGAGGCTTTAACCCACTGAGCCACCCAGGCGCCCCCCAGAAGAGGATTCTTAAAGGGAAGAGGCATCCAGGAAAATAATAAGAAAGTTTTCCTTAATCACCAAAGTTTAGGAGTAGAATCTTAACAGTCCTGCCATCCCTAAAACTCTGAATGGTTTTGCCATTCATAAATTCATCTACATTAAGGAAGTGACCTTTAGGCCAAGTCTGGCTCACAAATATTTTATATGGCTTTCAGAGTGTCATTAAAAAACAAAACAAAAAACCTCAAATGTGTTGCCTTAATGCACATTTTTTTTTTTAAAGATTTTATTTATTTGAGAAAGAGAGAGGGCATGAGAGGGGAGAAGGTCAGAGGGAGATGCAGACTACCCATGGAGCGGGGAGCCTGATGTGGGGACTTGATCCTGGAACTCCGGGACTATGACCTGACCTGAAGGCAGTCACTTAACCAACTGAGCCACCCAGGTGCCCCATTAATCCACATTTCTTTTTTTTTTTTTTTTTTTAAAGAATTTTTTTTAAAAGATTTTATTTATTTATTTGACAGACAGAGATCACAAGTAGGCAGAGAGGCAGGCAGAGAGAGAGGAAGGGAAGCAGGCTGCTTTCTCTCTGTGAAGGCACCCTGGCTTCACTGTTCCTGGACCTTCATTTTCAGTGCCTAGCTCCAAATTATCTAAAATAAATTCTGAATGAAACTGAGTTTATGTGTGCTACAGTGTCACAACTTCCAACACAAGGCCACAGGACCAGAGCAGGGGAATGTCTAGGGATGTCCGTGATGACCCCACATGGTCTCTGTTCTCAGTGGTGCTGGCTGCAGGGGATTCAGCATCGGAACAGTGAACGCCTCATGAAAAAAATACCAGAGTAGGCATTTTTTGGAGGGAAAAACCAGTTCCATTTGGACAGAGGATAGAAGTCTTTGTAATGGCATCAAGGATTTCCATTTGGCTTTGAGAATTTTACTGAAAATGGATTTAACCAGATTCCAAGTCTAGAGCTCCTTTTACTGGAGCAATCACACCCTTAAGAGAATATTTTCAGAAGGGTAGTTTCTCTGATAATTTCTCACTGGAGAAAAGGAAACAGACTTTAAAACTGGGTTTTAAAGTCTGTTTTTCTGCAATTTGCCAGCCGCTAAATTACTTTATCCTTAAACAAGGATTATTTCAACAGATGAGCAAGGAAGTACTTATATTCATAAAATTTAAAAAAAAAAAAAAGATTCTGATACTTGGCTTCTCTGGACTTTTCTTTGCTCTTACTCCTAAATTAAACCGAGAAGGCAAAACTGGGATGACAGAGTCGCCCTTTACCAGACGGACGGAGAACGCTTCAGAACTGAGCAGCCTCGGCAGAGGCTGCCGGGGAGAAACTGAGATGGCGCTAAATCCAAAGATCCAAACCACCAAGCACCAGGGTCAAGGCGGAGACTGTTAACATGGTGTCTCCCCAAGAGCTGAGGAGCGGAACACACACACACACACACACACACACACCCCTTCTCTTGTACCTTCCACGCTTCATGAAATGCCACGTTAGGCACCCATGATGGCTGCTACAGATTTACTCTGATTTTTGAGTTTGGATTGAAACAGAAGAAAGATTTCAACTGGAAGCTCCGGGTGGGGATAGTGAGAGTGGAGTGTTCGGAGGGGCGGGGAGCCCGTCCTGGAAGGAGCCTGCGGAGGGGGCCCTGGGCCTCCAGTCTAGATCGTGTACAAGCAAAATCCCACGTGGTTGTTACAAGACTGTCTTCAGGCTTTTCTCTTTTTCTTGCCAAGACTGGACTCACATTCTTAGTAGGTCTCACAGTACAACTCAAAGACGTATGACCCTGTCCTGGCGTCACAGGCCGTATCCAGAAGGAAGTAAGCGAGGATGAGAGAGAAGCACAAATTAACATACCCTCCTCCAATGTTATTAACTAAGAGAAAATGCTACTTTCTACCAAGTATTGGCTAGAGAGCTCTGATATTTTTGAAACTGCGCGGTTTTGTGATCTCAGCCGACTGTACAAGACGTGTTCACGTATGGCTCTTTTCTTATTCCATTTGCTTTGTATGAAGATTGTAATACAGGCCTTGCTTCCTTTACATTCAATACCAGTAAGATTCTACACAAAAGCTGAAAGGGACCAAAATACTGATTGTAATAAATATTTGCGGGCCTCCTTGTACTGACTGGGCAGCCGATGAGGGGGAGGGTCGGGGAGGGTCTCTGAGAGGCGCCACCGATTGCTTCTAGGGCTACACGAAGAGACTGTGGTGCTGTATTAGCTGTGTGTGGATACGTCGGAGGAGGAGCTGCTGTTGCTGTTCGTGGTTTGGGCCCTCTTTATATATAAGTTTAGTAGCTTCATCTGCAAAGAGAAGACACAAACGCATTAGCGGGAGGAAAGCAATCAGAGAGCAGACAACGAAAAAACCCAGGTGACGATAAGAAAGCAGCATGTTATGGGCACCTGCGTGGTTCAGCTGGTTGTCTGCCTTTGGCCTGGATCATAGATCCCAGGTCCTGGATCCCCTGCTTGGGGGGTGGGGAGGTGGTACTCTGCTTCTCTCTCTGCCCCTTTCCCCGCTCATGCTCGTGCTCTCTCTCATAAATAAATAAATATCTTAAAAAAAAAAAAAGACAAAAACAGTGTGTTCCATTTACTTAGGGCCTGTGACTCCTGCAGCGCACGTCAGCCGGGGGTGAGGGCCCAGACGTGGAGGTCAGGATCTAGAGAAGAACGAGTGGCAATGGGTTCTCAGGAACAGAATGAAAGGTGCTAACCAGGTGGGCCACAAGGGCTCCAGGGAGACAGGTATGTGAAGGGCAAAGGCACACGTTCCGGGGTGACTGCGGCCAAGGGCCGCACGCAGCTGTCAGGGAAAGCAGGGCACAGGCCCGTGCTCCTTGGGGACAGGGTAGGCTAAACAAGGCTACGGGTCAAGTCTTCTGACCTTCGCACCTTTGCCGAAGCTGCTCCTTTTGCACGCACACCTCCTCTCTCCACCCCCATCTCGGCTTCCTCAAGTCCACTGTGGTGCTGTGACATCTGAGACCAACCCCAAAGGCTGCATCCACCAAGCCTACCCTCATCCACTCACTGGGATGCCCCCAACCCTTTTTTCCAAGTCCTGTGGCGTGGGCACTGCACTCTGCCTCAGCCCATGCCGCCCCGAGCTGCAGTCAGCGAAGCCCTCACTTGCCACTTCCAGCAAGACGAGACCTCCCTGACGCCAATGCTGTGTCATTAAACCACAGCACCTCGGCTGTGCACGGGGCTTCCCAACGCAAGGGGCTTCCATAACCAGATCTCATCTGCTCTTAACACAGGCCCACTAGGACCCTACAAATATGTAGAACAGTGTAAAACATGGTAGGTTCTTAAATGCTTCTTGAAGGCTACTAAGTTAGTATGTTATATGGACCATCTCTGTGATCATATGAAGAACAAAAAGAAACAAGTATCTGTGGAAATGGAATGCCCAGAAAAAATGCACGTAACACACAACTTGTAAGACTGAGGGAATTATGGGATATTTCCTATCCACAGCTCTTTACCTGTCTTGCTCTAAACAGGCCACGATGCTGGTCTTCAGGGGACCCAGGAGGAGAGGCTCAGTGTGGACTGCACAAGAAAGTGGGCCCCCAGTGACAACCAGGCACCAGGACAGCAACTGTGCGGAGCTCCTAGGGGAGAATAAGTCTCCCAACATATCACTCAAAGGGAGTCAGCAGTGCATCTGAGGCCCCCTGCTTTTACTCCACAGTCCAGCCCTGGGCTTTCCACACACCAGCACCTGCAGGACTGCCTTAGCCTTTGTAACTGAGCCAAGTACGGCACAGTTTGCTTTTCCTTCCGCACCCCTTAAAATCTTAAACATTTTGTTTTATTGAAAGATTTTATTTGGGAGAGAGAGAGAATGTGCACGAGTTGTGGGGGCGGGGGAGAGAATCTCAAGCAGACTCCCTGCTGAGTGCAGAGCTGACTAGGGGCTCGATCCTGAGAACCTGAGATCGTGACCCAAGCGGAAACCAACAGCCAGACACCCAACCGACTGAGCCATCCAGGCGCCCCATGAGGGCAGTACCATCGTTTTACACAGGGATTCTAATGTTCTAAGTGATACAGTCATGGCCGACCAGGTTCAAGGGAAACCCTAGTCATCAAACAAAGCGGCAGCCTGAGGCTCAACAGATCCAGCAGAGTTCTAGAACCAACTCCACCATTAACTAGTTGTGTGACTTCAGGCAAAACATTTTCTGAACATCAACTTCCCCTCCTGCAAAATGAGGAAGGAGCTCATAAAGATCCTTCGAGGGGGGCAGCAAAGGGGTTCAAATGAAAAGGCTGGGGTTCACTTGCTCCATGAGCTGCTACAAGTTCAAACTGTAGACTGCTATAACCTGAGGGTGTCAGATGTGATCCCCACAGCAACTGCTAAGAAAAAAGCTGCAGAATATACACAGACAGAAACGAGAACAGAAACGTTCCAGTACACAAAGCAAACACAAAAGAAGATAGTAATGCAGAAAAGCAAAGGACAAAAACAGCTCTATAGCATATAGAAAACATATGCCCAGATGACAGAAGTCTCTCCTCCCCAGGAGTTGCTTCCAGTGGAGATGGTGAGACTCTTCCGTGAAAAGAGAGACTGGCAGGATGGGTGAGAAAAACATGGTCCCACTCTATGCTGTCTATAAGAGACTCACTTTAGGGAAGATACAATGAGGCTGAACGTGAAAGGCTGGAAAAAGCCAGCCCACGTGAACCATAATTGAGCATGCAGGGATGGCTGTGCTAATCATATTGGGCAAAATAGACTTTAAATCAAAAAAGTTTACAAGGGACCAAGAAAGTCCTTATATTCATAAAAGGTCAATACACCAAGAAGATACACCAAATACAGACATTTCAGTGTATAGTAACATGCCAGCAGAATGTCAGAAGAAAACACTGACAGAACTGAAGGGAGAAAGAGTTTTACAGTAACAGTGGGAAACTTCAGGATTCCATTCTTAATAATGGGGAGAGCAACCAGAAGGAAGACAAGGAAACCAAAGACCTGCACACTATGACGAACCAAGTGGATCTAACAGACACATCTAGAATATGCTACGCAACAACAGAATACACATCCTTCTCAAGTGCACACGGTCCGTGCTCCAGAATGGGTTGTGTGTCAGGCCACAAATTAGGTCTCAATAGATTTACAAAGACAGATCCCATAGAGAGTGTCTTCTCAGACCACAACTGGATGAAGTGAAAAGTCAGTCAATGGAAAGAAAACAGAAAAATTCACGAATTTGGGGAAACCAAACAACATACTGGTAAACAGCCAATGGGTCAACAAAGAAATCACACGGAAAATTAGAAGAGATCTTGAGACAAATGAAAATGAAAACACAACATACCCAAACTTAAAGGATGCAGCACATGCAGCGCAAAGAAGGAAAGGTATAGCTGCAAATGCTTAGATTAAAACAGAAGGAAGGGGGATGCCTGGGTGGCTCAGTTGGTTAAGCGGCTGCCTTCGGCTTGGGTCATGATCCCAGTGTCCTGGGATCAAGTCCCACATCGGGCTCCTTGCTCGGTGGGGAGCCTGCTTCTCTCTCTGCCTCTGCCTACCACTCTGCTTGTCCTCACTCTCTCTCCCTCTGACAAATAAATAAATAAAATCTTTAAAAAAACAAAACAAAAACAGAAGGAAGACCCCAAGGCAATGACCTAACTTTACATCTTAAGGAAGTAGAAAGAGAAGAATAAATTAAGCCGAGAAAGAAGGAAATAATAAAGATTAGGACAGAGATAAAGAAAATAGAAAAACTGAGAAAAATCAATGAAACCAAAAGTTAGTTTTTAGAAAAGATAAACAAAATTAACACATCTTTACTTTAGCTCAGTTACCTAAAAAAAAAGGAGACTCAAATTACTAACATCACAAACGAAATGTGGGACATTACAACTAACTCTATAGAAATAAAAAAGATCAGGGCGCCTGGGTGGCTCAGTCAGTTAGGTGTCTGCCTTCGGCTCAGGTCATGCTCTCAGAGTCCTGGGATTGAGTCCTGCATTGGGCTCCTTGCTCAGCAGGAGTCTGCTTCTCCCTCTGCCTCTCCCTCCACTTGTTCTCTCTTTTTCTTTCTCTCAAATAAATACATAAAATCTTTTTTAAAAAAAGATTTTATTTACTTATTTGACAGAGAGAGAGAGAGATCACAAGTAGATAGGCAGAGACAGAGGGAGAAGCAGGCTCCCCGCTGAGCAGAGAGCCCGATTCGGGGCTCAATCCCAGGACCCTGGTATCATGACCTGAGCCGAAGGCAGAGGCTTAACCCACTGAGTCACCCAGGTGCCCTAAATACGTAAAATCTTAAAAAAAGAAAGAAGAAGATTGTAAAAGAATGCTACAAAATAAACGTAGACCAACAAATCAGACAACCCAGATGAGATGGACACATTCCTCAAAACATCAAGCCTACCAAGACTGAATCATGAAGAAAGAGAAAATGCAAACAGATCTGTAATTAGTGAGGAGATCAAATCAGGAATAAAAAATCTCCTAGGTGGCATCGGCCCTGCGGCAGACATGGAGATGCACCTCTCTGTAAAGATCCTGACGGTAAGGCTGTCATTCTTGAGGTCGAGCCTAGTGACACCCCTGAGAACGTTAAAACTAAAATCCACAAGGAGGACATCTTGCCCGACCAGCAGCATCTGATTTTTGTGAGCAAACAGCTGGAGGGCAGCTGCACTGTCTCAGACTGCACTATCCAGAAAGAGGCCATCCTGTACTTGGAGATTCACCTGTAGGGTGGCATCATCAAGCCCTTCCTCCGCCGCTGGCCCAGAAATCCAACTGCGACAAGATGATCTGCTCCTAGGGTTCTGCTCGCCTGCACCCCCGCAGTCCCCTGCCGCAGCAAGTGTGCCACATCAGCAACCTGTGCCCTGAGAAGATCAAATACTGCCCCTCCACCGGCTCTTTTTTTGCCTGCAGAGCCACTCCTTGCCAGAATCTCAAGGCCCTGAGGCTTCCATAAAGTCTCACTTTCATTGACTGGGGCAGTAAAACAAAAACAAAAACATAACAACAAAAAACTTCTTACAAAGAAAAGCCCTAGACCAGATTGCTTCACTTGTAAATTCTACCAAACATTTAGCAAACTAACTCCAACCCTTTTCAAATTCTTCCGTGAAATCGAAGATTAAGGAGCCCTTTCAAACTCATGCTATCAGGTCAGCATTGTCCTGATGCCAAAGCCAGATGAAGATAAGAACAGAAAACTATGAGTCAGTACCTCTTACAAACACTGATGTAAAAGTCCTCGAGAAGAATCTAGCAAACTGAATTCAACAGCATATTAAAAAGAGTATACACCATGGTCAAGTGGGATTTGTTCCTGAAATTCATTGATAGCTAAACATATGAAAATCTAATCAATATAATTAACAGAATGAAGGGGAAAAAACACATAATCATTTCAATTGATGATAACTAAATTCAACATCCTTTGATAATAAAATTACTCAACAAACTAGGAACAGAAGGAAACTAACATATCAAAAGTTACATATGGGGAGCCCACGGTGAACATCATGTTCAATGGTAAAAGACTAAAAGTGTTTCTTTGAAGATCAGGAACAAAGCAAGGTGCTGATACTCCCCACTTCTATTCAATTTGGTACTAGAAGTTCCAGCCAGAGAAATAAGACAAGAAAAAATAAAAGGTCTCCACCCTGGAAAGAAGTAAAATAGTTTCTATTCATAGATGATGAAGATCTTATATGTAGAAAACCCTAATGATTCTCCCTAAAAACCCTGCAAAGACTAATACATTTAGCAAAGTCATAAGATATAAAATCACCAGTTAATGAAGAAAGGGTTGTCTTTCCAACAAATGGTGCCACGGAAACTGGATATCCACATGCAAAGGAATGAAACTGAAGCGTTACCTAATATCACATAAAAATTAATTCAAAATGGACCAGAGAACCTGCATGTGTGAGTTAAATTATAAAACTCTTAGAAGAAAACACAGGGCAAAAGCTTCACATTAAAAAAATTTATGCATTGAAAGATAAGGATTAATATCTAAAATATACAGAGAACTGCTAAAGCCTAAGAATTAAAAAAAAAAAAAAAATTCAAAATGGACAAAGGACTTGAGTAGATATTTCTCCAAAGATACACCAAGCAGCCAACACAGGACCACCAGCCACTGGGATGGCCACCATCAAAAAAGAGAAAAGAACAAATGCTGGTTAGTATGTGGAGAAACTACAGCCTGTCGGTGCTATTCCTGGGACCGTGAAAGGGCACAACCACCGTGGAAAAGTTATTCTAGGATTTAGCGATTCTAGTCCTGCAGGATAACCCAAAAGAACTGAAAGTCAGGTTGCAAAGACTGATTTTTATACATACATTCATAGCAGCATGACTCCCAACAGCCACAAGTGGAAAGAACAAGTGTCCATTACCAAAAAATGGATAAGCAGGCTGTTGTATGTACATATAATTGAATATTATTCAGCCTCAAAAGGGAAGGACGTTCTGGCAAATACTACCACAAAGGATGAACCTCAAGGACGTTATTCTAAGTGAAATATGCCAGTCACAGAAAGACAAATGATTCCACTTCCATGAAGCACCTGAGCAGTCAAATTCAGAGAGACTAAATAGAACAGTGGTGGCCAGGGGCTGCGAGGAGGTAATAATGAGGAATTACTATTAATGTGTACAGAGTTTTGGTTTTACAAGATGAAAAAAGTTCTGGAGGTGATGGTCACATAGCACTGTGAATGTACTTATTACCAGTAAACTATAAAAAATGGTAAAGATAGCAAATTGTATGTTTTTTTGTTTTTTTTTTTTTAAGATTTTATTTATTTGACAGAGAGAGAGAGAGATCACAAGTAGGCGGAGAGGCAGGCAGAGAGAGAGAGAGAGAGAGGAGGAAGCAGGCTCCCTGCTGAGCAGAGAGCCCGATACGGGGCTTGATCCCAGGACTCTGGGATCATGACCTGAGCTGAAGGCAGAGGCTTTAACCCACTGAGCCACCCAGGTGCCCCAGCAAATTGTATGTTATGTATATTCTGCCATAATTTAAAAAAAAAAACAGAAAGAGAAAAGAAAGTTTATTCAAGGTCATAGAGCTAGCTAGGAAGTGGGGGGCAGAGACCACAGGCAGGTTGTCTGACCTCAAAGATGCTGTTGCTGCCACAGCGACAGGACACTCTCAAAATGCCCCATATGCATGCCTTCTGCGTCCTTGCCTCGGGCCCTTCTCTACAGAGAAACAGGAATTCTTTTGTTTCCAGTCAAACAGACTTAGCACCATGTCTGTCAGCTACTGATTTTCGGTGGTGGAGACATATACATGAGTCTACAAAAAGAGTTATTCCATCGAGCGACCATAATAGGATGAACTGGGCCACCAAAGTGGAGCAGCGCGAGGGTTGGCCTCCCTAAGCCCTCTGAGCAGACTCAAGCTGTAACCAGCTCTGGCCCGAGGCCACCACGGAAAGGAGCAGCAGCAGGCCGGCTGCCGGACAGGGATGAGAAAACACCTGCATCTTCTCAATCCATATATATTGGAGAGGTCAAATGAGATGATGGGACAGTTGCCTTACTGAGGAAAATGAAAATTGCTGGACAAAATCTGGGTCTAGTATAACTTGGGGATGATTTTTAAAAGTTGAATTTCCTTTGTGAAAGTTGTCTTCTAGTTCTCACTGCTGGTGACCTTTGTCTCAGTACTCCTCAGATCGTGGCTAGGGTAGGAATCAGTGAAGAGCCTTTTTGTAGGAGAAAAGGAGAGGAGGAAGTGGAAAATGGAATCAGGCAAAGAACCCCTGAAATCACTTATCCACAGCTGCCTCACTCACACCCTCCGACCCCGCTGCTTATTTCTGTCTGCGAGAAGAGTCAAGAGTCTCCCCTGGGATCGGTGGTGCTCGAGCAGGGGAGATTCTGCCCTCCACGGGTGATGTGGCCATGTGCAGACTCCATGGGGATTACCAGTCCGATTACCGATGGTGGGGGTGCTACCAGAAGATAGAGAAGGCAGCGGGAGTGCCGCTGATCTTCCTATAATGCCCAGGAGAAGTCCTGACAACAAGGTGGCCCCAAGTGTCAGTGGTGCTGAGGGGCAAATCCTGCTTGGGCAGAGGCAGGCAAGCTGGCCTTGCCACAACTCCGGGGAAGCAAGGCCCTGGCTGTGAGGCTCACCAGCTGTGTCGGGAACAGCTCCATGTGGAAAGACACGGGGCCTTACTTTTGATTCTATCCTTCACAAGGAGTGCGTCAGGCACCTTTAGCTTCATGGTTTTTTATCCAGAACACCGCCAGGGTGTTCTAACTCCATGTTGATGTACTTCCCCCATGGGCAGTCCCTGGAGTAGCCTTGCCACCAGGCCAGAGGCCTGCAAGGCCCAGGAGTTCAAGCTGCCGCTCCCGCCAGAGCTTGGGGCATCCACCTGCTCTCAACTGGCAGGCTCTTCAGATTTTGAAACCAATAAGCACTTTAGCCATCCTTGGCTGCAATGAGCTAATCAGCCTTTTGTTCCACATTTGGCCTCTGATTCTAGAAAACTCTGAAAGGAACGTGAGAGGCAGCAGAGTGAGAAAAAGCTGAGCTGTGTGTGTCCTTGGGCAGTTAAATGTGGGATAACTGTCCCTGTCCCACAGGGATGTCGGCCATGAGCGAACACATCAACACGTGCCAGGTGCAGACAACAGCGTCCAGGACCTGCCTTGGCAAGCACCTGGCGAGCGCCTGCTATTGTGACTGCTGACGGCCACGGGGAACCCTGGCTGTGTGGAGGCCAGAGCTGCAGCCAAGCAGATCCACGATGGCTGGCAGAGCCCAGGTGTGCGACCGGCTCACGTAACACTTTACATACCTTGCTCCCCGTGAGCTGCGCGAGGTGAGGTTTCAGCTCTTCTCCAATTACGGAATAAATTGCCACTAAGCAAAACACGCTGGCCTTACGTACACTGCTTTCGGTGTTGTCATAGCCCTACAAAGTCAGAGGGGACACAAAAAGGAAATGAGATCAAAGAACTGCTTCACAGTCAACGTCTCACCCACATTTCCACAAATGCCCTCATAGTTCATCCGTGAACTTGCTGCCAACGACCACAGCACACCTGAGATCTGCCGCTGAACCCAGAGAGGTCACAGCTTCACAGTGTGGAAAATGAGCTGGATCCCAGGGTCGGAAGCGGGAGACTGGCCGGCAGCCTATGCACAGGGGGCTGCTTCACCAGAGCTGTCGTGGCAGTGCCCCCCGACATACACGTGTGCCAGAGAGACTGGGACAGGAATTCGGGGGGAAGAAATAGCTCACTTCTTTCACATTTCTCCCAATGGTAAAGCAAATATATCTGTTTTTAATTTTATTTTACTTGAAAAAAAGTGCACGTGCAAGCATGAATAGGTGGTTGCGGGGAGCAGAGGGAGAGGGAGAAGCAGGCTGCCCGCTGAGCCCTGATCAAAGGACTCAAACCCCGGACCCTGGGATCATGACCCGAGCTGAAGGCAGACGCTTAACTGACTGAGTCACCTGGGCGCCCCCCGGGGAAAGCATGCCTTGTGTAAAAATGTCTTAAGAAACGAGAACTGCGGGGCACCTGGGTGGCTCAGTGGGTTAAAGCCTCTGCCTTTGCCTCAGGTCATGATCTCAGGGTCCTGGAATCGAGCCCCGCATCGGGCTCTCTGCTCAGCAGGGAGTCTGCTTCTCCCTCTCTCTCTGCCTGCCTCTCTGCCTACTTGCGATCTCTGTCTGTCGAATAAATAAAAAATAAATAAACTAATAAAAAAAAAACCCCGAGAACTGCATCCCGCACTCTTGTGGGCAGAACCTCTGTGGGGGCATCCAGGCCCACGGCCTGACACATGCATCCTCTACAAATGGGCCTTGACCTACCCATTGGCCTGGCCCTTGCCCCACTCAAATGGGACTACTCACTGCTGTCCCAGCAGCCCTGAGGATTTTTCAGTCTGCATTTAACGTCCCAAGCCGAGTGCTTGGCAAGCAGCAGTATTTATTAAACCATGAAGCTCCTTTCTTTCTACCCTCCCTGCTGAAATCACTCTCTCCCTTCCAGGGTGCGACTGTAAACTGACTCTTCCATGAGCCCTCCTCTCTCCGCTGCCCCAGCCCTGAAATCCGCCCTCAGCCTCTGATCTCAGCAAGCTCCACTTGTACCTACAATAATGGCGTGTGGTGCCCACATCTGGAGCCGCCCACACAGTTGTATGGGGCCCCACATTATGCCTCATGCTTAGAAGGCTTCCAGTAAGTGATTGCTGGGGAGCAGAGCAAGGACCTGGAGCTGATCCCTGGCCCACCTTGCCCAGGGCTGGGGCCCACAGATGTGCCATAAGGCTTTGTTGAAGGAATGAACAACAACAAAAATGACCAAAATATATTTATAGTAAACAGAAAGCTCATTCCTGGAGCCACAGTTCTAATCTTCCAGGAAGATCTTCCTGCTACATTAGAAAACAGAAGGCATAGGGTGTCCAAGCCATACAGCTGCACAGGTTCCTAAAAGCACAGGTCGGCGCCTGCCTTTTCCTCCCCAACCCTTGAGTGAATGGGGAGAGCAAAGCCCCCATGTCCCCAGGTGGGGCAGCGCCTGCTCCCAGCCTCATAGCCCTGGGAAGACAGGTGCTGGCCAGCTGCCGGGAGGGCCCACCTGTAGCAAGCCTGGGATGATGTCAGCGAGGAGCTGCAGCAAGGACTCCTTGGCGATCCTCTCGACGACTTTGGTCTGCATCTTGATGGCGGCGAGGTTGATAGGGTAGTCGGCTGTTTGGATGATGGGACAGAGAACTTTGATGCACTGCTCTGGGTGGATGGAGCTGGCCAGTGTGGACGCCGCCTCCTCAGCCGCTCTCACTACCTGCAACACCAGGTCCCCACACGAGTGAGCTCCTGAAGACCAAGTCACGCCGCTGGCTAACTTTGGAAGCCAGACACAGACTTCACCTGATGCCTCTGGCTAATTTTGTACAAAGAAGTAAAAGTAGAGTGGCTTGGAGGGTGATTTTACAGGGGATGGGGACATGGGAAGGTAGGCATGTGGATCCCGCCAGAAGCCCTGGAGAATTAGTTATCCAAGTGTTGCCTCTTCCCTATAGCAGCAGCATTCCTGAGAACATGCTAGAAATCCAGCTTCCCTGGCCCTAACCCAGACTGGCTGAATCAGAGACTGGGGGAGGGGGTAGGTGGGGAACGGAGCCTAGCAAGCTGTTTTGGGTTTTTTGCTGTTGTTTTGTTTCGTTTTAAGGTTTTGTTTTAATTTGATAGGGCAACTGGTGGCTCAGTCAGTTTAGTATCCTACTCTTGGTTTTGGTTCAGGTCATGATCCCAGAGTCCTGGGAAGGAGCCCCATGTCTGGCTCCCTGCTCAGCAGGGAGTCTGCTTCTCCCTCTGACCCTACCACCTCTTATGCTCTCTCTCTGCCAAATAAATTGGTTAAAGAAAAATCTTTTTTTTTTAATTTTTGAAGATATTTTTAATTTATTTGACAGAGAGAGAGAGAGAGAGAGAGAGATCACAAGTAGGCAGAGAGAGAGGGGGAAACAGGCTCCCTGCTGAGTGGAGAGCCCGATGTGGGGCTTAAAGAAAAATATTTAAAAATTTATTTGAGACAGAGAGCAAGCACATGTGCCAGTGGGCGAGGAGGGGCAGAGGGAGAGAGAGAATTTCAAAGCAAACTCCCCGCTGAGTGTGAAGCCTGATGCAGGGCTCAATCTCACCACCCTGAGATCATGACCTGAGCCGAAACCAAGAGTTGGATGCTTCAACTGACCGAGCCACCCAGGCGCGCCCCCAGCAAGCTGTTTTAATGAGCACTTGGGAAAGTCTCCCATACAGGAAAATTTGAGAGTCTCTGCCCTAGAAGATTAGGACCTAAAAATAAATATAAATGCTTTCCAACAGCCTGTGGGACATCTGCAATCAAAACAACTAGAGAGAAGCCTAGAAGAAAAATGGCTTCAATAATTAGGATTCCATGGAAATGCCTAGCTGTAAAGCAGTTGGAAAGGCTCGGAAAGAACTCTCTGGGTTTCCCTGGGAGGAGATTCTTAGGGAAAGCTGCTTTTCCAACAATCTGTGCTGGTATCCCCTTGCCCTGCACTCTGAAGGAAGCGCGTGAAATGGCCACCTCAGGGCCAAAGAAGCAGCCTCTGACCTCTGAAGAGGTCATGATGTGTGAGGACACATGGTACTTGTACTAGAGGCCACCAGAAGGGCCACAAAAACCCTCTGTAATAAAGGTAGAAGTTAAACGCAAAACCCAGCAAGGAACAAAGAATGTGGGCTCTGGACGTAGGTGGCAAACCCCAGCCACACCATTCACAAGTGTTAAGCCCCCATCTCCTCATCTGTAAGATAGGGAGACCTCACAAATATCAGTTGGTAAGTGGTATCAAAATGTACTATACAGTAAATGGAAGTCACTCCTACTAATAGCACAAGGCTGCATATATAAACAATCAACAAAACACCAGGCTGTAAACATGTATGCATTTTCTTATGAAATGTAATGGAAATCTACTACTTTTCTCCTACTACCCACCCTGGGCTGGGCATTCCACCCAGATTCTTCTCTGCTTTGTGTTCTGCTATTTGAAACAAGTCAGCTCTGTCTTTATTCAGCAACAGTACCAAGGTTATCAGCTCAAGCCTTCAATCACCCCAGTGCTCTCGTGACTGAAGCAAACACTGACCAACAAAAACAGGAGACAGACCATCTAGAAGGCATCTTCTAGACCTGGGCAAGAGTGGGCTAAGACATCAGGGCTTACAAGCCAGGAGGATAGGACACATGGACCACATGAGGTCACTGCAGGGCCCTGACTGAGACACTTCCCCGCAGAGCCCCAGCTCCTCTCTCTAGGAGGGGCAGGGTCAGATCTCAGGGCACTGCGGTCATGGCTTCGCAACAAGACACAGCCCAGCTTTGTGTTCAGCCAGGGTTACCCGACCACGTGAACAAGGCTCACTTCCTGGAGTGTGCCTCAGCAGTCCGCGTGTCTGCTCTGCTCACGCCCGTCACCTGGCCGGCATGCTTGTGAACACAATGCATACACTGTGGCGGCACAGACTGGGATTGTGCATTCATCCTTTCAGGAGCCAAACTGGGGACCCTAATCAGCATGCTTCAAGGATGAAATCTGTGTACATGTGAGAAGACAGGTATCAAGAACACCCACGATTTATCTGTGTTTATTATTATTTACATGAAAGGTCAGGCTTGGGTGCAAAGCACTGGAGAGAGGTCATTTTACTTTGAAAGAATCTTATTCTCAATAAGACCATAAGAGCAATGTTTCTTTCATACCACCATTCCCCGTGCCTTCTGTTTTGTGCTGTCTGTGCGCCTTCGTTTACTCCTGTGTGTCAGGGCCAGAGCTCAGAGCTCAGGCTGCAGGTGTGAGAACAACAGCTGGGCCCTGGGTCTGGCCCTCACAGTGCTGGCTTGGGGTGGGGGGGTGGTCTGTGCAGGAGCAGCACGAGGAGGCAAAGCGGTGGGGACCAGGCCACAGAAGCAGGTAGGGGCCGGGTGGCGGGGGTCTGTTGCCTGCGGAGCATCCTGCAGTTGGCCAGGATGAGACGACAGGAAGCTGGTGAGGGAGGGGACACAGAGTGAACTTCTGTGGAACACATCCCAGGTGCTCTGTGGGGATGCCACCAGTTCAAGGGCCCTTGGTCATGCCAAGCCAGCACTGTCCCCTCCCCCCACCCCGGCCTCCTCTACCGTTTGCAAGGGCTTTGGGTGAGTCAGGCAGCGAGCTCAGCCTTCCCGGACACCTCAGTACAAGCGGGCAGACTGCCCTGTCAGCAAGCATGAACTCAGTCACACTGATGACATCGCCCTCCACTTCACAGACACACGAGACAACTTAAAGAAAGCCCACCATGATTTTCTTCTTGCCAACTCAATCTCCTGCCAAGGCGGTGTTCTCCACCCAGGTCCCCTGAAAGCACACTGCTGTGTGGCCCTGGGCATGTGTGACCTTTAACCTCTTACCTCAAGAAGGGCAGCTCTAGAGTTGCGGGGGCACATTCTCAACCTCTGAGAGCAGCGTGGCAGGCACATCTACGTTCATTCCTCTAGCAAGACACTTAATTGGTCTGATAATCGGGCCTCAATTTTTAAAAAAAATTCTAAAATGGGGATTTAAAAGGTATCAACTGTGACAGATATTGGAGTGAGATAACCTACAAATGCCTGCAGCTAAGAGGACACTGTGAGGGAGCTCTGGGGCCACCAGAGAGCAGAGCTCTGGCCAGAGGACCCCCTCTGACGCAGCCTGGCACCCACATCAAGTGGGTATGCCCTTGCCAAGAATCTATGAAAAGTTAACCCGGAACCAGGCCCACATTCGTCGAGACATCATGGAAGGCCAACAAGGCTAGGCTCCTGCCTGACTGTCTAGTGGTGTTTATGGCCCCTATCCCCCTCTGCCCTAGTGACACCGAGCTGATGGCACGCCCTGCATGTGCCCCTCCGGCCACTTCTCAGAGACCTGGACTAACTCCTCCGTCCTTCCTCACTGTCGCTCCCTTGTGCTCTTCACCTGGCTGGGCCTGGTCATTCTTCAGGGCTCACTCGCTGTAGTACAGCTTCTGGGAAGCCTTGTGTGCACACTTTCATCACTGCACTCAAATACCTTGCTGAAGTGCTCTCTCCCACGAGTCTAAAAGTCCCTTGAAGGTAAGCTCCCCGCTCTGCCATCTTTCTGTCGGACCCAGAATAATGCCCAACATACACAAGGGGACGAGGTGCTCAGTGAGTCTGTCAAATTCCCCCATAGTGTATGTATTTTTAAAAATGTTCATGACTGGCAAAGTCACCTCTGGGGCATGCCTCACTGATTTGCATTTACATGTTCTAATCGAGGAGTTAGCCCAGAAAATGAGGAGGAAGCAAGTTATCTATAAATGACCAACTTGAGCCTTGGGCAAAATCAACCATAGGAGGCCCAGAGGGTCCCGTTCCAGGTGACATGCCTGAAAGGCAACAGCTCTGTCCTTTTGCAAAAGAGACTTTAGTTCAGGTTAGTTTTTTCTAGTAATCAGCTATTTGAAGAGAGGCAGTGTACTTCTTAGAAGACCTCCATCATGTGATGAATTACCCTAAGGTCAAGTGCCTTTCTTCCTTCTCGGTTCCTGTATGTTCCAGGGGTTGCTCTAAGTCCACAGTACACTTGGGAAAGCCCAACAGTGGGCACTTACCACTAAGCAGACGGTGGAAAGTGGAAGAGGAGGGTCTATCTCTCTTCTAAGGTGGTCCCACAGGGAGAAGGTGCTCTGAGCCATGCCTTTCTGTGGTATGAAATCATGGTTTGCAAGTATCCTAACATACTCTCAGAAAGCTTGGTACTGACAGAAGAAACCATGTATCTTAGTTTTTAAATATAAGGGAAAAAATAGCAGGGTCAGAAAATAACTTCATAGATATAGCCAAGGTAGAAAACACTAAATAACTTCATAGATATAGCCAAGGTAGAAAACACTAATGGACAGGAATCCACGTTTAAGATTCCGCTGGGAGGGGCACCCGGGTGGCTCAGTGGGTTAAAGCCTCTGCCTTCGGCTCAGGTCATGATCCCAGGATCCTGGGATCGAGCCCACATCGGGCTCTCTGCTCAGCAGCAAGCCTGCTTCCTCCTCTCTCTCTGCCTGCCTCTCTGCCTACTTGTGATCTCTCTCTCTGTCAAATAAATAAATAAAATCTTAAAACAAAAAAAAAAAAGATTCCGCTGGGAGCTGGGCAGCAATTCAGTGGGTGGAAAGACAGGCATGGAAACAGCCTGGGATCCAAGCATCAGCTGCACCACTTAACAGTCCTGAGAGGAGCAAATCACCCCTCCATGCCCCTAGGGATGCGGCCAGCATTAACGGGACAAGGAAGGTTCCTGGCAGGCTCATGGTGAGAACTCCATCCCATCACAAGGCGGTCTTCCTCCCCTCCCACCTCTCCATGCTCTCCTGTCATTCAGGTGAAAGGGAGCTACCCTATGCTTCCTCTCTTAGAACTCCAGGAATTCTCCACATCACCTGCATGAAGCATTTAATCAAATGTACCTAACATAAAAAGGTCTTCGGAAAATGTGTGAAAATAAAAAGCCAGCAGGTGCACTTAGCAATGCTAAGTTTGAGGCCCTCTCGCCTACCGAGGTTACAGAAAGTTTCCCAAGACAGACATCATCTTTGGCAAGGCAGGTAGGTGTTCCTGACTTCCCTCTAGATGCCAAGCCCCCAGTTTTTGGCAAGCTGCCTGACTCAGGGTGAACTTCAGGTTTTGCCCCTGTGTTCTATGTAACATAAGAAGCAAAGATTATAAATGTAAGCAAACAGAGAGCAAAAGTAAACATGGGCACCAGAAAGAAAGGAGAACAATACTGTTTAGGAGACAAGGTGGCCAGAGATGGCAAGGATTTTAAAAAGGGGGATGGGGCATATTTAAGGAAAGGCAGCATCAAGCAGGTTATAACCCACCTTAAAGTGATCCTAACTGTTCCAACTCTGATTCTGCTATAGTCTAGCTAGAAACACAAGGATTTTTTTTCTTTTCAGTTAGTAAAATAATTTTAGCTAGCTAAGAAGAGCATAATATCCTCATCTAACTTTTTTAAAAAATGAGATCATTATTCGGAATATTAATGAATGTTTGCTTAAAGATAAGATTTCTTCTAGAGCACAGAACTTGTCAAAATTTGGATTGTCTTTTAAGTTTGCAAAGTTTGATTTGGCTCTGTCACAGACACACCAAAAAAATTGGTTGAATAAAAAAAAAAAGGTTTTCAAATGGACACACACACACAAAAGCGCAAATGTTCCTAAACAATGAGTGGAATTGAAGAAGTCTTCCCAGTTGGGCATACCTACCTTTAGCGCCTCAAAAATGTGGAAGCTAAGGAAAAGCATGGCGCCACCTTCTGGGGAAAGGCCAGAGAGACCTTATACAAATGGGATCCACACTGAGTTTTGGTATACACAAGGATCCTGGAGAGATTTGATCACTGGTGAGAGATTAGCACTTAAGAAACGCCGGGATTTAAGGGGGAGTGCCAGCACGGGCCTGGACCTGCTCGTGAGTCCTCACTTAGCCAGGCTCAGTACCATACCAGAGGGAGCAAGGGGGGAAAGAAAAAAAAGCTCCAGGTAGAACATTCACAGGCCTGAGTTTTGGTTCTGTCATCAACTGGTGAGGTGGCCTGGGGAGAAATTTCTTCCACTTTCCAGGCCTCAGATTCCCTCATCAGAAAATTGAGAGGGAGACTATAAAACAAGAATTTCCACATTATCTTCTACCCCTGTTTGATGAGCTCTTTCTCTTGAAAAAAAAAATTTTTTTTTTCACGGGAAAAATTCAGGCTGAGTCTGAATGAAAAGATGTCTAACAAGACAGACATCACATCCTTGCCTGGAAAAGCAGATTAAGGGCAATACTTTCTCTTGCAGATGTATTAAGAGAGTTAAGGGGGAGACTTAGTCTGTCCTACTCCCAGGGGCAGAATTAGGGCCCTGAAGAAAAAATGCAGAGCAGTCAGGAGGGGCTGAGAGCCCAAGAGGGCACCGCAGACACTGGGCTGGCCAGCCTCTCAGGAAGGGTGGAAGAGATGACCTAAATCTCAGACAGGAAGCTGGGCAACACACAGAAGCCTCCTCCATGCAGCCCCAGCATCCACCTCTCAAATCTCATGGTGTTTTCCAGCCTGGAGGTAACAATGTGACAGCAACTCCAGTGCACAAGCCCCAAGACAAAAGCTGTGCTTTCTACTGGTGTTTTAAAGCTTGCTCAACCAATTTAAATAGGCTTCTTAGATGTATTTAGAAAAGTACAGTTCTATCTGCTTTGTTTAAGATGTAAAAAGCCTGTCAACAGTTCTGTCAATCTGTCTACTTTCTTCAGTGGACAAGGAGAGAAAGGATGGTACCTCCCATTTTCAACAGAGCCCTGCAGGGCATGACGCATCCCTGCTCCCATGCACGTGCATTCTAGAGACCCAGAAAGTGCCTGTCACTTGCCCAGTCACACAGCCAGTGAAAGGCAAACAGGATGAGAACTCAGGACTTCGAACTCAAAGGCTCTGACATTAAACAATGGCCCTCTTGCCTGTTTTGGCAAAGATGCCTTTCCTGAAGCTACAGGAGCTAAAGCCCATGAGTCACGTCCTGCTCCTAGGAGGGCCAGTCCACCAGAGCCAAGGAGCTACTCCCCAGCCCCAAGTAATGCTGGAAGGGCAGCCGGCGCGGCCACTCCAAAGCAGACACTGTGCCTGGCACTTTACGACAGCCCTGCGGGGTGGGACCAGCTCCACTTGATGTACAGAACACCACGGTAGTCTGGGTTCCATGGAGCCTTCTAGGCCCATGCTCCCTTCTCCTGGTCATGCTGCCCTGGCACACCATTAGAATCCTCTCCCTAACTACTCCTCACAGCCAATCTCAGGTTCTAACTACCTCAGGCAGTCTTCCTTGTCTCTTCCAGCCCCTCCAAACTCCTCGGGCATCTTACTTTGAACCACGTGTTTGCTTTAACCTCCACGAAACCACGGGCTCCCTGAAGACTGGAGCCCTGCCCCATGCCCCCCACCTCCTGCCTCCAATAATAAAACATTAGCCAGAGTTTGGGCTATTAGTGTCAGACTGTTGGCTTGGCAACTATTAACCTTTAAATGATTATATGGATTTCTGGTTTTGTCTTTGTCTTAAGCAGCAAAAACTTCCAAAGGATATTGGGTTTCTAGCCACATCCCAAGACTGAGTCAAGGAAAAAGTACATATTTAGAACCTACAAAGGTTAAGGTTCGTTACACAATATCAACTTCTAGTACCGTGAGGCTGGATGAGATACAGATAATCATCTACTCCACTCCCTGCGCTAACAGATAAGAAAAACCGAGGTCCAGAGAGGCTAAGTGATTTCTCCAGGTTCACAAAACGTATTGTTCTCCAGAGCCAAATGACACATGGCTGCTGCCCCAGGAGGCCTCCAAGGACCATTCCAGAGTGCAGAGGATCTGGCTAAGTCGTGGTCAGATGGTGATTTTAATCGGTATTTGAAAGAGAATTATCAGCTCACTAAAACAGAATGTCTTCTCTCTGACACACTGCTGCTTTTCTCTGGCCATGTTTGTCAAAAGGACTGCATGAGACATGCCAGGCCAGCAGGGTAAAACAGGAGCAGGAAGACTGGTTCCCGAAATGTTTTATGTCTGAAATAATCTTGGTCTGGCTTTACTTCTAATTCCTTGAAATCATAAAATATAAAATTAACTAGAAATGATTTAAAAATAAAACCCCTAAAGACAAAGAACTGTTTTCTATTTACCTCAGAATCCAACTTCCCCAAACAAATCAAACCACCCCAGGCTGGACGGTGATGGCTGGAAACCCCAGACTTTTGTGCATGGCAAGAGCAAGATGTCTGGTGACCCAGTACAGGACATAAAAGGATGCTAATGTTTTATTCTTTAGTAGACAAATATAACCGAATATTCACTAATGTGGGCAAGTTCAGGAAACGATCCAAAAGTTTCAATTACAGAACATCCTCAAGACATAGAGCTGGTGTTTCTTTCAAGTTTGAATAAACATTTACCAAACATTTCCACATTTGGGGGATAATATGTAAGACAAAAGTCCTGGGAGCAACAGCTGCTCTTACATCAAATGTGTCTTATATCAAATGTGTCTAAAATGATCCATAATTAGCAAATCAATCGTCTGCCAAGAAAGAAGTACTTCTAAAACAGATAAGGATGTCTAAAACCAGCTGCGTGTGGCAATACTCATATAGCATGACGCTTTCCACTCTGCCATGTGCCAGGGTCACACAGTGGCGATGAGACCCAACAACGCAGCTGGACAGGACACACTCTTGAACTGAAAACTGGGTTTCCGGCCTCCAGAGTCATCCCCCACAATGACCCCAGAATCCATTTGTACCATCGATTCTCTTATCAAATCCCCTCTTCATCAGTGAAGGAGGGATTCAGCAGCAGTCCAAACAGAGTGCAAATTCTAAGATGTGAAGAGTTAAAATTGACGGAGTTTTCCTTCAAAACAGAAAATGGGCTTCAGATTTCTGAAAGTCACTACCAAGGCTGGGCCCTTTAAGGCGTTTGCTACAAGCTAAACCTACTGAAAACCACAGTGACTTCATTAACAAGACATTAAAACTCAGTGGCAAAGTTTATTTACTAAAAAGATAGAAACAAAGAGTTAGATAATGAAGAAGATGTACTTATTCAAATAAGGAATAGGAAAACCTCTCTAAGCTGATTCACACCAACTTCTCAAATAGAACTCCAAACTGGTATCCAAATCCTCCAGGGTGCTTACCGTGTCTGTGTTGGCTGACGACGGGTAATGCCGGAGCGAGATCTAGCACCTAGGACACTTTCAACGTGTAACAAAAGTGTTTTGCACACATGGTTCCTATTAAAAGACCCTTACTTAAAGGATGGGAAAATGAGCCATCTTGTCATTAGCCCTGCCCTATTCCTCTGCCCTAAAAGCTTTTTTCACTGATCTCATCGCAGTGCCATCTCGAGGCACCTTGTGGCATGGCCACCACCACAGTGGGCATGGGAGGACATCTGGGACTAAGGTCTCAGAGCACCCTGTGTCGGCTGCTGGGTCTCATGTCCTTTATGTCCTGCAAAGCCTGGGTTCTGTCTGTGAATACAAAACTAACCAACTTCCTATGAGATGGAAGTTCCAGGGAGCTTAAAGGAAAGACTACACTTTGGAGGTACTAATTAGCTAGGAGAACAGACTCTGCCTCTGTAGAACCGGTATTAGTCACTGGGTCTAGAAGCTTTTGGGATCCTTCCCAATGTCTGAATAACGTCTAAACATAGTGCTGAGAAGATGTAACAACTAGAGAAATACGGCGTGTGATGTTCTATGCCAACAAGATGGCTACAACACAAATAAATAAATAAAATCTTTAAAAAAAAAAAAAAAAAAAAAGATGGCTACAACACACACTTGATATGCACCCAAGTATTCTGTCCGAAAACACAAAAATGGGGAATGGAGACAGATCAGTTAAAACACAAGAAAGACTAGAAGAATTTCAAAGGAAAGGAAAAAGAAAAAAATATATATACCTAAAACCTACATACACAGATGCCCCAGTGAGGAGCTTCTGGCAAAGTGACAGAGTGAAGTTTCACAAGGAAACTACAAGGGCACCAAGTCAAGGTGAGTATGAAAGTATGCAAAGCAGGGGCGACCTGCCAATACAGGCACTCCTTTATTTGGAACACAGTGTTTTCCCCACCTGCTTTATCAGACAATCAGTGACAGCAGCGTGGAGACCCTGAGTTATTCGAATTCCACACCAACTGAGCGGTACAAAGTTGACTTTAAGCAACAGATATTTTCTGCTTCTGTCCCTTGGGCAATCGAAAGGACGTGGCACCTAAGAACTTTCTCTCCTAAATTTCTCATTTTGCGAGAGGAAAAAAAAAAAAAACAAAAAAACAAGATCCCTCAAGAAAGTAGCTAATAGTAAACAGATTATTTCATTCTGTTCACTTGTATTCTTAGGAACTACTGTCAAAGTTTCTAAGTTCAAGATCAGGATGCCGACTTTAAACAGAGACATCTTCCGAGGGGACAGCTGGTAAGTGCCACACACTATGGATGGCTTAGTTTCACCTTGATGCCACATTCTAAGTATGTCCTCTCCTGAGGAAACAACTGATATCAGATATTTGCGAAAAAACACCAATTTTACTTTTAAAGATATATTTATTTATTTGAGAGAGAGGAGCAGAGAGAGAGGGGGAGAGACTCAAGCAGATTCCCTGCTGAGCGTGGAGCCTGATGCAGGGGGCTTCATCTCATGACCCTGGGATCATGACTTGAGCTGAAACCAACAGTCGGACACTTAACTGACTGTGCCACTCAGCCACCCCTTACTTCATTTTTTGATCATGTATATTCTCATTAAGGAGAAGTTATTATGGTTAAATTAAAAAAAAAAAAAAAGGCCAGCCAGCATGGGCCAGGCCAGTTGCCCCTTAAAAGAGACACATGATCTGCTTCTTGGTTCTGCCAATAACTGCCATGTATTACCTGACAAATTAGAGCATTTTTTGAATCCTCTTTCCTCGCTCAGGTGTAATGGTGTTGACTCTATTAGCTCATCTGGTCCTCACATTTTTAAAATGAGTTACTGCAAATGGAAAGTGTTTTGTTCAAACGTGAGTGATTTTCACAATCACACAACCAAGCCAGATTTCAGACGTAAACAGTATCTATCACTCACGACCCTGTGTTGCGCTACGACCATCACGTGGAGACGCCCAGACAGAGCACGAGATCCCAACCCTTGCTGAGTCTGCTATTTTGGGGTGGATTTCAGGAGGATAGACCTGTTACTGTTTGACAGTCACGTAACTGCTAAACAGGAAAACCACGATTTAGGGTCCGGATTCTTTTTGTAGACATGTAAGAAGTGCTCTCACTACAATTCCCTTAAGCCATGAGTGTGCTCATGGGAGTCACATGTGAGCCGAGAGACTGAACTGAGCAAGTGGTTATGTCTCACTCTGGGGTCAAACCCACTCAAGTTTTCTGAAGTTCTAAGTACACAGCCTTATTTCCCACAGTGTCGTCAATCAGAAGAGTGCTCCTGAGATCACTGGTATTCAGAAAAGCTCCCTCCATCTTCTTTGCAGGTCTCTAGACACTCAAAGGACTGGTGAGCCACGGGGGCTGGACAATTCAGGAAGCAAGTAGATAAGGATTTACTGAGTGTCCAATCAAGGCAGGTTGTAAGTGTGTGGGACACAGAAACATGTCCTTCCAGCTCCCTGGCAGGCATCTGAGGTGCTGGGACAGTTTGCTAGCATTTACTTGTTCAGGAACTAGTAGGAGAGGCATAACATGACTGCCTCCATTCACTGAGATCTTGCAGAGAGTGACACAATGAGAGGACAGGAAAGGGATGAAGACCAATGTGGTGTAGCACCTGTGTCCACATGCCAGGGACCAGGAACCCTCACTGACTGTCTCATTTAATTCTCTAAGAAATTGTGACCATATCCACCTCTATCTTACACACAAGGGCACTGAGGCTTGGAAGCTGAAAGAACCTGTCTGAAGTTGTGGAGTAAGGAAGAGCTGCTTCTAGCACTCGCCCATCTGCGTCTCCCAAGCCAACCCTGATCTCCCAACACCAGTCTGGTGGGTGCTGAATGCCACCAGGAAATGGCAGAGCCTTACACCCCTTCTTTTGACCACAGCAATGGGAACCAGTGACTTGAGAAATCCCTCAGGGAAAGGTCAGCGGAACAGGTCAGTTTCTGCATAGGTGGAAAAGGAGTCGGGAACCTACCAAGTGGCACCAGGATCTCAGCTGCCCCCAGGCTCAGCCATCACACCAGCAGTGGGATCTTCACCCTGTGTCATGGCCCGGGGACAAGCTCAATGAGAGCAACTCCTTGTCCTACGCCTGTCTTAGGCCGCACAGTGAGCCACACTCCTCTCTTTCCACATCCTCACTGTACCCCCAGACCCATCTGTTCAGCATTCTGAGGCTAGAGGCTTGGCTCACCTCCTTATGGGAATCTTTATGGGCTTCCAGAGTCTTCATAATGGTCAGCTCGGCGTAGTTTTTAAATCTTGCTGGCTGGTTCCTCAGAATTTCTCGTAAAACCCTCAGTGCTAGTGCTCGGATGGAATGCTGGAGTACAAGAGGAAAGGAAGACATTAGCAAATGCTACCCAGCACTTCAATGAGCCTGCCAGCTAGCAGCGCCAGGCAGGGCCAGGCACCCAGCCCTGGGCTTCCCTGGCACCTCACTGGCACCCTGACAGGTCACACCGCTTACGTGGCCCAGGCTGAGGGGCCGGCTCCATGAGGCAGGCGCAGGGCCCAGCACTTAGAGGGATCTGATGAAGGTTTCTGGAATGAGCCAAATAAGGACCAAATGAGACCAAATGAGGACGATACATCTAAGTTCATTATCCATCTCCTGGGGGGGGATTTCCAGATTTCCTGAGGCTCAGATATACAAAAGGCAAATTACCCTTCTGTAAAATGTATATAAGAGCAGGTGAAAAGCATCTAACCATTTCATCAACATGACCTGTAAGACTGTGGACTGAGAGAGTTGCAGCCCTGTCGTTACTCCCGACCTTCTGTGTGATGAGATCACGGGGAAAGGGAATGTGCACACGCCTCGAGCTGTCTGCGGCCTGAGTCTCACCACTTGGAGGAAAGCCATTTCAAACAGACTCCTAATCTCAGTAAAAGAAAATGGGGTTTACACCAAACAGAGCCAAAAAGTACATCCTGATCCTCCGCCGCTCATCTGTACAGTTCACACACCACATCAGTTCACACACGGACACACCATCCACCTGCCCTCTCTGTGACATCACTTTAGCTCCCAACAAAGCCCGACTAAGCAACGGGCTTCAGCAGCCAATACTCTGCTGCAGGGAAGTTAATTCAGCCCTTTCGTCACTCTCCTTCCACCAGTATACCAACCCATTAACCCCAAGCATCAGAAAGAAATCAGTCACCACGACACTCTGCAGCCCACGTGCACCCGTCTCCCAACAAAGTCACCACCAACAGGAACCTGAGCGTGACCTATACCGTGGGCAGTGTTGAGCCTCCACCGAATCCACCCAGTCCTGGCCCTGAGCTCTTCACCACACCTACTGCATTGCTGTTTCCGCCAGCCTACACAAAGCCTGGTACAGAGATGGATTTTTACTTCTAGAGTGTAATTCAGACAATTCCCAACGTTTACTGCTGTCTCCATGTAAGGGACCAACACACAGATGGGAGAGGGCAGGGCTCCGACTAGGCAGCTCCCTCCTGGCAGTCATCTACGTGGTGCCATGGGCGGGTTACAGACCTGGCATGGTACAAATGCCTTGTGGGCCACGTTTAAATGTCACAGCATGAAGAGGGTTTTTCGTTTTAAAAATAATAAAGAAGATAATAGAAACTAATCCACACTTTCAGAACTTGCTGCTTGACCAATAAAGACCACTGGAACTGCTCACATATGCAGGGCTGAACCTACACAGAACTTCATGGAAGGCAACATCTAGCAGGGTCTTTTAAAAAATGAACTTGTCTCCTTCTCAATTAACACACGAAACTTAACACTCATATAGAAAAAAGCTCATTGTAAAAAAAATTCCATGCTAACAAAGTTGTAAGAAATTCTATATAAGACAAAGTAACCTGAAGCAAGAACAAGTTTCCCTCAGGTCCTATAATCCTGATTACAATAAAAACCTGCATCTAATAAGCTAGGAACAGGGCCTATCTCTGACCAAAACATGACCTCACCAACTGCTGCTCAGAAAATATCTGAACAATGTTTTGATGTAAACAGTAGGCACAATACAGAAAGTAAAGCCGACACCACACTCAAGGAGAACAGGACGCCATAGCCTGTCCCCTGGGAAGGGGGGAAGCGTAAGGTCGAGGAAGGTGCCTCACGTCTTTGTCCCCGAGCGTCTCCAGCAGCAGGAGCAGGATGGTCTTGAAGTGCTCCTCCCACACGCCCAGGCTGTCCTCGCGCGTGATCTTGAGCAGCTCCAGCAGGGCGCCTTTCCGCTCCTCCACTCGCTCGTTGTGGTTGGACAGCTCTTTCAGAAGGTCAGCCACCAAGTCCGAATGGTCAATGGGCACTGGGGAGACACCGAGACAAGTCACATCCCAAGTCTCGTCCCAAGGGAACCCCCGGTGGCGGACATGCCCCCGGGGTTGCTCAGCTCCCCTCCGCCAGCTTCCCGCTCTCCCAGAGGCAGCTCCTCCGTCCCTGCCGCCGTGCCTTCCACCCTGAACCACCTCCCTCTACGATTTCTGCAGGCCACCTCCCCAGCTATGAAGACAGAGATGTGTGACCAGGTGGCAAGTACCGACAGCAGTGTCTTTACCCTTCCTTACCATCTTCTGCCCTCTCCTATTTCAGACAAACAGGGGGAGCCATCTAACAGTCTCTCCTCGATGGTCTTTCCCCCAAGTCTACCCCCACTGCAGCAGCCCTAAGTCAGGCCGCTGCCGGATGGTCCCCTCCTGCTGCCACAGCCACCGAAGCATGCATCTGATCCTCTCAGCATCACATCTGATCACCTCAGGGCCCTCCTCACTGTCACATCTGATCACCTCAGGGCCCTCCTCACATCACATCTGATCCTCTGACATCTCTTCCCTGCCCAAATGTCCAAAGCTTAGTAACCAGCGCAGCAAACAGATACTAGTCAAGATGTTTAGACTATTCATGGACTGTCTAGTCACAGACTAAACTCGCCAAGATCACTTAACAAAATTACTTGCAGGACTTCAACCAAAAAAGACATCCTTTCTCTTCCCATGTTCTTTCAAGACCTCAACTCTGAACATTCCCTTTCAATAGAAAGGATGAAAAGGCAAAGACAAATTATTAGACACTACTTAAATTTGATTTTGCATACTTTTTTTTTTTTTCCTTAAGGCATCTAAGGTAGGAGAACACACACACACACACACAGGAAGTTTGAAATGTTAAAGAACTCGATCTTTCCCCCTCTGCATTCTCACCTTTCTCTTTGAGCCTTTCAGCATACAGTCGGTGAATAGATAACAACCAACATCTACCCCAATCTCTGTTCTATCTTAAATGAGACCTACAAATGGGTTAAGTTAAATGAGCTATCAATTCTACGAGCAGTGAAAGGAAACAGCACCCTACTCCATGAAAGTATGATTCATAATAACCATCGTACCTGGCCTATGGCCCAGGAAACACCACTGGGATTCCTTGGGAATCTCTGGAGTGGCTACCCACTGGTGATCAGCAGATAACAGCCAGGGGATGTGCCTTCAAATGACTGAAGGACTTCATTGCTGTCTTAGGGTTCCATCACTGAGCCGTTGCAAGAGCACAGTTTTCCTCCTCCTCCTCCTTTTTTTTTTTTTTTTTTTTTTTTTTAAAGCAGGCTCTACACCCACCATGGGGCTTGAACTCACAACCCTGAGATTGAGTCGCACACTAAGCCGACTGAGCCAGGGAGTCAGCCAGCTGCCCCCCAGTCCTCCTTATGTGTCCCCAGTGAAACTAGCATCTGCGCTAGTGTGGCACCCCCCTCTTTCCAGGGCCATTGTGATAAGTCTGTTTCCCCTGACAGACCTTGAACTCTCTGAGGCCAGGGACAGTGTCTCATCTGCCACCTTGTCCCCAGCAAGCTACAAACTTCATGACACACAGGGAATGCTAACTGTTTAGACTTCTAATTTAGGATTCTGATTTAATTTTCCATTCAAAATAAAAACACAAAACAAACGGCTTGGGAACAGAGCAGATATATATAATCTCAAAAAAATGACTATGAAGTGAACATGACAATCAGGTGAAAAGGAAATAATTAAGCTCCTGATAAAAATACCATCATACCAACACATACTTCGCTCACTTATTACTCAATCATGGACACTGGTCTTAACACAAATGTGAGACAACAAAACAAGACAGCAGACTAGTTCTGTTCTGTGCCAAGTATAGTTGGGACAAGTAATTTAACCTTTCCAAACCCTTAGTTTCCTGATCTGTGAAATGGGAATAAGCCCTCTATCTCATTAGCCATATAGGTAAAACACTGAGTTCAGCAGCAAGCACGTGGTACAGGAGCTCAGTATATGCTAGCTTGCTTCGCTCCGAACACAGGACAGAAGTCAACCCAAAGCAGCTTCAAGGAAGACCTGGTTAAAACGCTGGTGACAGAAGGGAGCTTCTCAGTGGTTGTACTTCCATACAGGATCCTACTTCCCTAGCTCAGGGCTGGGAGAGTGCACAGCAGGGGCCTCTACCCCCCAACAGTAGTAGCTAACTGCTACTGCCTTCGTGCTTCTGATTCCACTCAAGCCCTGGCTCCTCCGGGGAGCCCTCCCTCATGGGCACAGCTGACCTGCCTTCACCACAGTGGGATAGCTCCAAGTTTAGGTCAGCTGTGTGACTCCTACTTCACAACTGCCTCTGTGAGAAGGCTGTAAGCTTCCGGAGGGCAGACCCCGTGCCTTCCATGGCTAAGCTGTGCCTTCCATGGCTAAGCACAAGACAGGAGCTCAGTGAGGAGCTGCTGAGCGAGCAACTAACCAGAACAGACCCCGTATGTCCTGTAGGCCTGGAGCTGCTCTGACAAGAGGAGAGAGCCCCACAGAAAGTATTTTGGATTAGGGTCCAAGGGCGGGGGGGAATCACGCAAAGAAAGACGAACCATCTCGAAGCTGCTCCATGTCATCATCAAACACGGCCTCCTTCAGGGCTGTCTTGTCATAGGTGTTGATGGTGTCGGAGTACGGGTACGGATTGTAGTCTCGCACCCGGGGCCCTGGGAAGGCGCGGGGAGGCTGGGTGTTGAGAAGGGACGTCTTGTTATCCAGAGCTGTTCTGCCTCCCTCCACCACATCGCTGCCGCCCCGGCCTTCAGTGGCAGGCGAGGCAACTCCACCATCACGGGACACCTGCAGCACAGCACATGGTCATTTCCTGTTTAGGACTTTAAACAAACTCTTCCTTCCACTTTTCAGAATATTAGGAGAGTCAGATTTCGCACGTGAATTCTGGCCACTAACCAAAGGATAGTTACTAGGATTTCAATCTGCAAACATCTAATTCATAAACTACCTTAACGGGAACCCAACAGGCTTACTTTTTCACCCCTTCATTCACTCATTTACACGTAAAGTGTGTTTTACTTTGTACTTGGTGATGACTTTTACTCGAACACTTCTCCAGGAATCCCGTGTGTCGGCACTGCTGCCCACCATTTCTTCATGAACAGCAGGGTTTCCTCAGCGATGCCCTGACACACCACCAAGCTAGTGCTTCCCCGATTACCACCACAGATCTAAAGCAGCCCAACCCTCCAGGATATCCTGGCATGTATCCCCCCAAAGCCAAACAACGCTTACTAATCTCTAGCACTGGAGAACTTTCTAGCTGGGAGGCAGGTCACCCCCTGGACACCTGTGACTCTCAGCTGGGCTTTATGCTGAGTCAAAGAACAGGCTTTGTGGCTGTTTCCTGAAACTTTTTCTTCCTAACATATACTGAGACTTGTCCTTAACAAATCAAACCCCTGGGTCCTTTGGTCCTTGTGTCATGTTCCTGATGACCCCCTCTCTCCCAGGGGGTCCTTTCTCCGACGAGCCCCGGCCTGTCTGGTTTCCTTTGCAGGGCGTCACTATAACCCAACTAGCATGGACAGACCACCAGGAACAAACCCTCACTCTCCTCACTCCTGCCATAGGACTGTGTGACGATGCTGGAGCTGTCTCCAGGCGGCGGGACACACTGGGACTCCTGTGGCACATGTCTGACTTGTGCTTCTAACAAGATACAGCTCTTGCACCTTGTGCTTAAGCATTTTTAAAAAGTATGGCAAAAAAGCCAGTTTAAAATTGTGGCAAAATATACGTAGATCATTTTAATCATTTATATTATAGGTGTACAATGCAATGACATTAAGGACAGTCACAATGCTGTATAACCATGACGACTACATTATCTGTTAGGCAAACCTTCTGGTCTTCCCAAACCAAAATTCTGCACCTATTAAACAATAACTCCCTGCCATCCCTGGCCCGGGTTACCTCTATTCTACTTTCTGTCTCTGAATCTGACTACTCGAGGTACCTCATGGAAGTGGACTCATACAGTATCTGCATACATCACTATGTCACTTCGCCTAATCAAGGTCCATTCGTGTTGTAACATGTGTCAATATCACTTTCCTTTTTATGGCTGAATAATACTCCACGGGACGCATCTATCACATTCTGCTTATCCATTTATCTGTTGGATATTTGGCTGCTTCTCCACCGTCTGGTTACTGTGAATGATGCTATTATGGACACTGGGGTACAAGTATCTGTTCCAGTCCCTTGTTTTAATTCTTTTGAACATATACAATTCTTTTGAACATATATATATATAACAGATGCTGGAATGCATCTGGTTTTTAACACCATCAAAAAAGATGTCCTACTAAGTGTTAAGATGTAAAAAGGATATACAACACATGGGCAGACCTGAATAAAATAAGACTTTGGACTTTTTTCATGATAGGGAAATGATTCATGGATGATTTAATTTTTTTCTCCTTGTAACTCTCTTCTCAAAGTAAAACACATATTATTATTATAACGAAAGAACTTAGAAAAGGAGAAAGGGTTTAAAAAACTTAAGACATTTCTGAAATAAAACTAAACCATCCTAATTCTAATCACTTTTAACAAAAAGTAAAACGAAAGATCTTACTTTTTAAACTTGTGTATTATCCCTGTCCTTGTCTTCTCGCAGATTGTACGAGATGGGAATCACAGAGTACGCACGACCATATATTTTGCTTTCCTCGCAGTATAAGAATGTCCCACATAAATAGTGTTTGTAACCACAGTGTTTACTCATACCACTATTTCCATTTGCGTTCCAGTAAGATTTACTCAACTATTCCCCCTCTGTTTTTTAATATTTCTGGCTTTCATTACAGATAATGCTGAGATAAACTGCACTGTAGATAATAACTTTCTTTCCTTTTGCTGAGTTTCTCGTCTAGCTTAGATTGCCAGAAGTTAGATTACTGGGTAAAGGATATGAAACTTAAAATCACTTAGGCTGAGGGGTGCCTGGGTGGTTCCGTTGGTTAAGTGTCTGACTCTTGGTTTTGGCTCAGGTCATTATCTTAGTTAGGGTCATGAGATCAAGCCTCATGTTGGGCTCCAAGCTGAGCGTGGAACATGCTTAAGATTCTCTCTCCCTGCCCCTTCACCCCCTAACACCCCCCTACCACCACTCACACGCTCTGTCTCTCTTTAAGATATGTATGTACGTATGTATGTATGTATGTATGTGTATATATATATCAATATCACTTAGGCTAAATGTAATTTACTAAGCTCCAAAGCAACTGTATCAAGTTTCCATGCCACCAATATTATACTAGTTCCCTATATCCTTTCTAGCATTAAATATTTTAATTTCTCTTTGAAACAAAGTGGAACAATTTAGACATAAAATGGAACCTCAAAGGGTTTATTGTATTTCTGTAATCACTCATAAGGATGGACTTTCTCCCACATGTTGAATGTTCTCATCTCTGCTTTTGGGAACCATTTTCCCAGTGGATCTGACTTTCATCCTTATGGATGTCTGTCTTATTAGACTGAGGCACTTATCAAGCCAAAAAGACATACCAGTTCCCAAATCTTTCACGCGTAATGCATTTTTATATCCCCTCCAGCTTCTTCGCTAACACTCTGGTCATCAAGCAGCTAAGATGCTGAATTTTGAACCTGCTCAATAATTCAATTTCCACTTTATCATATTTAATGCAGATAGAAAAAAAAAATCCAGTGGAGCCCTTTCACTCCACAACTGACTGGTCCCTCTTTTTGGCTAGAATGTCCTTCCCAAAAGTTTCCCTTAAATTCTCGGACACCACACTATCCTGGCCTCCCACACAATAACCTATAGCTTTCCTTCCAACTCCTTTTCTTCCGTTTTTCCCTTAGTGTTGATGCTCCTTAGGATTTTGTCCTTACCCTTTAATGGGTCGCTTTCACTCACTTTTTAGTTATCATCAAGCAACTTGTCAATGCCTCTCAAATCTCTATCCCCAGCCTGAACGGCCAACCAAAACTCCAGACTGCTTTCTGCAAAGGCCTACGGGATATGCATGCTCAGATATTCCACAGGTCCCTCAAGTCACATGTATTCAAAACTGAATTCATTATGTTCTAAAGGGACTGACAAATGTTCTTCCTCTCTTTCTAGAATATTAACTCCCTGAACTGCCCCAGCACTTTAGAGTCCTAGGCAGAGACTTCTGACTCTAGTATTTCAGCGCATGCCCTACCCAACCCTACGTCCTCCAGAGTCCTCCTCCATCTCAAAGTGACAGCATTCTTTCTAAAATATAAGTGTGACCATGCCATTTCCCTGGTTAAAAATCCTATAAAGACTCTCCAGTGACCTCAGAGTAAAGTTAAGACATGGCAGAAAAGTCCCCTGGGTGTGAGTGCCCTTCCTCAGCCAACCGATGCAGCCTCTTCCCCAAACCTTGCCACCAACACGATACGCCTGCTCTCTCTACTTCAGCCACCTGCAAAGGGAAATCATGCCAAACACAAGGGCCCCCTCCTATCTGTCCAAACTCCCTCTGACCCTTTGCTTCACGCAGCTCCGAGGCTCCCAGTGACCTTTCCTGAGCACCAAGACTGCCCCAGTGTATCTCTCCAGTGCTGAGCGCTGGCTACTCCCCACCGCACCATGATTTCCCACTGATCTGCCTGCCTCTGCGTGAGACTAGAGCTCCCAGAAAGCCATGCTGGTGTCCGATTCTGACCTATTATTTTGATCATGTCATAAGAACAAAAATATGTCCAGGATAAACAAAATCAAACTGGGGAGAAAAAGGTAGTTTACATTTTTCACAGACAGCTGAGGGTTACTCAAAATTTTATAAAGTTGCCTTGGGCCTCTTAAAATAGTATTATTCTAACTACAAGATAAAGTTCCGTATTCATAGTGGTCAATCTTCAGAATTATCACTTAATTGAAGTATCATTCTCTGCTGGCCTGGGGATACTTACAATATCACAGTCCTTCTTGCCATCTCGTTTAATTGGCTCATTCAGATCCTCTTGGCTTCGAAAACTAAACTTTTCAATGGCTTCCGTAACTCCACGCAGAGAACTATAAATTTCTTCAGAGTTCAGGTTCTCTGTATCATACTCCAGCATGCTAAAGATCAAAAACAGTGTATTTCTTAAACTGAAGCATATGAACAAATCTGAGCTATGGGCATAAATTACTTCTGATGGTTTATGGAGTAAGAGGTGATTATTGTTTTGTATCTTTAGGTGACTTGGAATGAAAAGGAGACACCTTCTGTTAGGGCACCACCACTGGACAATTGTTCTTTGTCAACCCAGGCCCCAAATGCACTACATCGGCACTCGGTAAGAACCAGTGGGGAACAGCAATAACCACGAGAATGCAACAACTCAAAGGGTGACAACTGGTGACAATGCACGAGGTAATGAAAGTGGAAAAATAACTTTCATATCTTGAAGATGGAAACAAGGAGTCTGGTTGTTACTGGTCTCAAATGTACAAACAGATTACGAGGAACAGGCATTTCAAACTAAAGCTAGTATTACAAGCCAGTTTCAGAGGAGCAAAGCAAATGACCTCATAAAGACGGGGTTATGCTTGGTATTAGAAACTTGTGAAATAAAACCCTACATTCTAAAACCATTCCAAATCAGATCCACCCTACCGGAGGGCTCCCGACCACCTCTCCTGCCATCTAACCCAGGCGCTTGCTGTGAATACCAACTCTTCCAACATGCTTTTGTTTATGTGTTTTAGAATAAAAACATCTTTTACAGAAGAGTCACATTCCTAGATGGATGTCTGCAAGTATTTCAAAAAATAAGAAATATTTGTCCCTTACAGAAAAGTGATGTTAACTCTTGTTCCTTCAGTAGCTACACAGAGCAAAACATGAAACAGAGCAAAAGTCCCCAAGAGCCTTCGGGTGTAATGCGGTGTGTCGACAAGTAGGCTTTAGAGATCTGGAAAAGTGTGCCGAACAGGTCCTGAGAATAAAATCCACCACGGTCCCTCACTGAGAGTATCACAGACAAGCAGAGGACAAAGCATAGTATAAAGCAAGACGAGAAGCAACAGTCGACCAAGGACAAGTTAAAAAAGCCCCGTGATAGTTTAAGTATCACTTGTTTTAAGAAAATGTCAAAAGAAGATCAGGTTAGTCAGTCTGATGGAACTTACAGGAAGTCTTGAGCTATCCTGAGGATGCCTCGGGGACACTCAAGAGTCCCTGGCTGTACATAAACAAGCATTTGACAACACTATAAAGACTAAAGAAAAGCACTCTTGCCATCTTCAAGAGAAGGAACTGAACCCAGATACTCGCAGGCAGGAACCTCTCTTCTGGGCAACATAGCCAATCCTGTATGTTCTCACAAGAGGTTAAGTCTCCTGTAACTTAAAAACAAGTAATACTTACTAAGCCCACTCCCCACCTTTTCTTCTCTTTTTTAAAAGGTTTGGGTAGATGAACAAGACAAGATTTGCACAGTTCTCCCTTGAGTGTAGCCAGACCTCTACTGGCTGAGGCTGTAATGATCCAAGTGTTTTCCAAGGCTGACCAGGTTCTGCTGGGGCACAGCATCTGAACTCACCCTTCAGAGATGGGAGCTATTTACCACAATTTCAACACTCGCCCAGATAGCACCCATTCTTCTTCTGTGATGAATGAAAGAAAATCCATGCTCCAACTGTACTTGGAGAGTTCACAAAAATACACGCCAACTCAAAGACTGGCTCTGGCATCAAACACAAAAGAAATGTGAATGAACACGTTCACAGCTAAAATTCCATGTGTATACTGACAGGAGGTGGAATAAAACACTTGAACAGAATTCAAGATTTCAACCCCTGCTAAGTTCATAAGGTTATCTGTCCATGAGGCAACATCCCTTTAATATGAAGAAAGCATGAGAAGCACCACAGCTCCCGGCCCGCCTTTCTAGAACACCACAATACCAGCTTATGTGGGAACAAAGGCATTTATACATCTGGCCAGTACACTATTTTTTATATATAAAAACGGAGTATGATACGAACAAAAATATGCATACGAGATGTAAAAAGATGCCTTAAAATACTTTTAATCACAACAACCAAAAATAACAGCATAGCCCATGCAAAAGGAAAGGAAAAAAAAAAAAACAGAAAGAATGAAAGATGGAAAAGAGAAAAACTTTAGCATTACAGTAGCCCTTTTCAAAATAATAAAAGGATCCTGCCAGTTAATGTTCCTCCTTCTTACTTTCAATTAACAATGAGGAGTACATGTGCACGACCCAGTGTAACCGGTGGTGACACTTCCTTTGGACTCACTAGCTTGAGGTCTGAAGTATCTCCTTGGTACGAAGCTAAAACCGTGAGCTCCAGGTGAGAGACAGCATCGTTTTTTTTCTAATACGAAACAGGTAATGCTACGTTCTTTGCTAGTTTAATGTCCTGGCATTTGTTTTTTTTCCCAAATCAGTGCTCATGAGCCCTCATTTTTTAGGGGGAAAAAGGAAATTCCTATGAAAGCAGTCACTGGGGATCACCAATGCCGTGCTCCCGGGCAGCGGAACGTAAGGGAGCACAGCAAGAGGAATGCGGCGACTTTACCTATCGGAAGAGGCTTGCTTAGGGACACCCCGGTCTGTAACTTCCCTCCATACTGTCTTGCTTTAGCTCAGAGACATAAACCTTTAGGTTAAAGGCCGCTCCTGGCCTTCTATAAACACTGCAATTAGATCCCAGAAAGGTTTCCTTAGAATTCTTTAGATTAGGAAGAGTTGCTCAATCAGTCAATAGTCACCAACCCAAGGTCAGCCACGTTATTCAATACTGAGGCAGAACAGAGCTCTGCACTTGCCCCGTTGTAATGGGTCCATATCGTGGATGGGGAGGTGCATGAGGTCAGCTCTCCAAGAATGGAGACAGTGGAGACAGGAAGTTTGCCTTCTGAGATTTTCCTCTTTGTCATTTCATAGGGAAAAGATACCAGAAATGGAATTAGGATATATTCATTCCTTGTTAGGCAATCAATACAGTTTTGGCAGAAAGCAAAAGAGATAAAGATTTCCTCTTATTTGTAGGTAACTGATGGGTTTTTCTAAATGTAAAAGTCTCTAGTCAATGTTCTTTCCCTCCAATGGTCAACAGAAGTCATAGGTACTTATTAGCATTAGCAGTGTTATAGTGCATATGTGAAAGATGATTCTGGAAATGAGGTGCCCACCAGAAGGGGATCTTGATGGCTGGATGGGAAAGAGTGGCTGGCAGTGAGGCTTGGTGCCCGTTAGGGCATGCAGACAGGTCAGTGTACTGGAACACAGTCAATAAATGGGACTTCTACTTTGAAGCATGGCTAACCTTAAAAAAAAAAGTTTGCTTTATTAACATTGACGACAGCAGCTGTCACATTGTTGCTGCTGTCACATTGTTGCTGTGTCCTTGCCCTAACCTTGTGTATCTAGAAACAGTCATTACAGGATTCTCTGTACACTTGAGAAGCTACTTTTAAAGCTCTAAGAGTTTCGAAAGAAAGATGTTGTTAAAACATGTGGCTGACTCTGTTAATAATGCACAGCTTCGCTGAGTTGAGGACACAAAAGTAGGAATGTAAATCTGTGCAAAAGCTATCTATGAGGCATTCAGAATTAACAGACCTTTTTCAGTTCTGTTTTTACTCTAACCTATCAGCAGGTACAAACTCCTCTTACACAGCACAAAGACAGCTGGCCTGCCCCATGCTCTGCTCATGCGATGGCAGCCTGCTAGGGAAGGGGGCCTTGGACCTTTAGACCTTCGTAATAACGCCTAAGGGACCCTCAAACAGATATCTGTAGAAATCCGTGGCCCGTACTTTGTCCCACCGATTTGCCATCTGTTTTAAATCTGAAGGAACTCCCACCCCTTCTAGACTCATTAACCTCATCACCTACAACCAGGGGCTTGTGAGAATACCGACTGCTCTCCTGCCTAGAGGCAGGGCACGTCAATGAGACGCAGCAGTGAATGCACTTCTTGGGCCTCCCTTCAGGATCTGGGTCCTCCGACTCTTGCCACACGGCAGTACATCATGCAAGAAATCAGTCCACATCATCAACGGCAGGACTGAATGCAACACATATGGTCTGGGAAAGAGCAGGTCTCATTTGCTTCTCAGCGGGTATGCCTTGTCCTCCTGAGAAGAACACGAAGGAAACCATGCCCCTCTGGCCTGCCTTGACTTCAGGGCATTGCCCCAGCGCCTTTGTGGGGGCTCCGCTCTGCCTGGGCCTGCTACAGTAGGTGCCGCTGGATTTGGGCAGCTGGTGAAATGGTCATCTGTCCCTGTGACACAGCAGGAGCCATACTCATGCAGGTCGACAGAGCTCATGCACCTGCTCACACTTCTCACCAAGGCTCTACTCCTGCTCATCTAAGCCAAAGGCTTTCGGAAGACCTGAGACGACCCTGGAAATGCAATAATATTGTGACACCTCAGACAAGGTAAACAGGTAGCTTGTTACCTGGGAGAGTAAGAGCGCCTGAGAGTCTTGTGGGAGGGAGCGGTGGGAATGGAGTTGGGCTGAGAAAAGGGAGGTGGGTGCTTCGATAGGCCATCGGCACTCCAACCCCACAACCGACTGCAGTGATCAGAAGAGGAGAGTCAGAGAGAGACATAACAAGGCAACGGGGAGGGGAGATAGGAGGGGACTGGGAGACGCAACGTCCAATGTGTCTTCCAATCTCCTCTTTCCTTGACCAAGCTCTGTCAAAGCTGACTGGAGCAAAATTTATACTTCACCAGAGAAAATGCACAAAGTTTGTTTTACAGTTTGGCCCTCAATAAGGCTGCATTATTCCTTCCCGTCTCAATCATGTGCTACATTTTTAAATCATGAGATTCCAAGTGTAAGAGTGTGTGTGTGTGTTTGTGTGTGTCCACACTGGGAAGGATACCACGAGTACTTCTATACAAATATGCATGACTCTTCTGTCTCAGATAATGCAATCAATTGTTTTACAAAGAGCCAAAGAAGGAACGTCAGGCCTGAATTCCAACGGGATCCGAGGGACGACAGCAGGAAGACTCAGAGAACATGCCTTTCTGACCACAGCCCTGAAGCAGGGGATGATGTGCTCCCTGAGGCCAGGACCCGATCAGGGGCTGCCACGGGCAATTTCCTTATGAAAAAGCCCACCAGAGGGCTAGAGCGCCAGGTCTCCAAAAAGCCCCAATTCCCTGCTCACATCACCTAATATGAGAAATAAAACTCATCTGAGAACACCAGCATCCCTCCTCACTCCATAAATGTCACTGAGAAGCCTGGGCCTGCAGAGACCCGGGCAGACACTTCTAACAGCTGCTATAATTCAGAAGGGCCACAGCTACTGCAAGAGGCGTGAGCCAACTGGGCAGGAAATGTGACCTAAGGCCCGGGGTGGAGTTGTGGCATCAGAGACCACATTCTCAGGGAGCAGCACTGCCTGAGGCCAGCCATCATCCTGGTCCCATGAGCTTGTCTCTGCCAAAGACAGCTGTGGTCTCTTCTTGTGAGGTCAGTAAGTGTGGAGACGAGAGGTCACCACGGCATCCGAGGGCGCACAGACCTTCTCTGAGTCCCACACTGAGTTGGGGTGAGGTAACGGGAGGTAATCGGGCAGCCATCTAGGCTGGAGCTCTGCTGACAGGTAGCATAAGCAGATGTACCACCATCTCCCACTGCTGATGGGAGGCTGATCTCCCAGTTAATCCCCACTTCGCTTCTATGGAAAATCTTGACCCTCCAATGCAATGGACTGTAAAATCCACCTAAAATCACCCTTTATTACTAGGGGGACCAGGTGATCTATTTAGTGTTATTCTGCTCTACAACACGTTTGCCAAGAATACACAGCAGATGGGGGCGAGAACTGTCTACTTTCTGATCTCAAAGGGAATGGACATCATGCGATTTCTGAAGCCCCTTGAAACTCTGTGTTTCATTTAACACAAATCACACTGGGTAAAATGAGCTAAAAAACACATATGTGTTTAATGATGAAAAACTCCAGGTTACAAATCTCCTCTCTAAATACCCAGTAGTATTTGTTTACTAGCTGGGAATAAGGAGTAATTCTTCCCTCACACACACACAAAGCAATTAATGGGATGTTCTACAAAGATTTAACATGCTATGATTTTCTCTTAAGGTTATTGGGTTGATAAAAACAACTTTCTCCCTAGGGTTCTTTTCTACTATCAAATTAGATTTGCTTATCATTTTAGAATATTTCCTTATTAACACACCACAATCTGAGTGTAGAGTTTCTGGACTATAAAAACACTAGTTCGTTTTGATACAAAAAATTAGATTGAAAAGAAACAACTGGTAACAACTTTTCCCCTTAAGAATAAAAAATTAAAAAAAAATTAAAAAAAAAAGAATAAAAAATTAACATATGTTTAAGATGATTTGAAAGAATGACAGCTCACAGAATGTAACTGCTTCAAGAGCACTGCTGAGAAAAACCTCTGAGATTATACGTGGTGGCACTTGTCTATCGTCTCCTCAGGAATGGGGTAGTAACCTACTCCATTCTCCTATCTAGTACAAGAGTTCATAGCTTTTATAACTTTCCTGGTGAAAGTATGTGGCCTACCTGAATACTCCCATTGATATAATGACAGGAGGCAATTCTTCCTACTTCTTTAGTTTTAGTTGTGAGAAAAATCACTTCTCCTGAGTTCAATTAAGTTGTTGACTAAGGCCATTTGGGTAGATATGCCCTGAGGGCACATTCGTTTAAAAAACAGAGAGACCATAAAATTAAATAATTCCCTAAAGCCAAATTCGTTGGCAAGAAAACAGGTCACACTTGGCCTTATTCTTGAAAATGGTATTAATATTAAAAATAAACCTCTTTATTTCTTCCACTGACCAGTAACCCTGACAGTAAAAGTTAAGACCAGACCAACTAAAAATAAATGGTGATTGGAAAAATAAATTTTTTAATAATCTGGGGATCAAGTGAAGATTAATACTGAGCCAATTCTTAGCACTGATGGATTATGCTAGTGGTCTCCACCAGTCTTTTCCTTAGACTAGCAGCACAGAGAGCAATCAAAGTCTTGAGTTTTACCTTTTGCTTATTACTTAAGGAATGTGCCACCCTAATAATGAAATAACCAAAAGATAAGAAGTACAAACTGTATATTATGGAAGAGTAGATTTCTCAATTAATGGTGCAGAAGTATTACTTCTAGACAAAAGCAACTATTTACAGAGTATTCAAGTTTTCCACAAAATCCTTCCCCTGCCCTCCACCCCAAGAAAGAGAACTCTGATTTTACTGTTAACATTGGACCCTATAAAGTATATACTTTAGATACAGTTATTAACACGAAAAACAATAGTTCATTGAGCCTCAGTTACACCTATTTTTCATTCGCTCCTGATCTCAACTATCTAATTATAATAGCCTGCTAACAGCCTCATGACAACACAGACCAAACTTGGAGACGTGACATCATTCTATCCAAATATATAGTACCAATGGGATTTAGGAGGACTAGAAATAAGGCAATATAAGCAGTAGCATATTATAAGTATACAACATATTTTGTTTTACCAATAGAAAAACACAAATTTGACATGTTCCAAATATTTATATGACAATTTGAAGAACTGAAGAGAACTTTATTGGTAAGAATGGATGATTTGGGGAAACTCTTGATCATTTAAAAATCTAAAATAAATTTAAAGGCATTTATATTTTCTTATCATCTTGGTGTCAACAACCCTTAAGACACAGCCGCTTGATCCCTGTAGCCAGGAATCGCAAAGCTCTGGACTTCTGGTAAACAAACATAGCATGTATCACCCTCACAGGTCCAGGGACTAAGAAGTCTGGCCTCTAGGGCCACTACTCTATGTGAGGCCACTCCAAAACATGCCAAGGGGTCACCTGCAGAGACTTCCAAGGGCTGTGGGCAGATGGGGAAGTCTAAAGATTCCGAGATAAACCATTTTTGTTATTTTAAGTCACTGTCTCAGACTCTATAAACCAGTGTTTACATGGTCCCCATGGAAGTCTGAAAGTGCTGATCCAATTTTAGCTCTCAGGTTCTTAATACCTCTCCGGAGCAGCAGTCTGCTTCAAACGTGAGCCCATGATGACAGCAACTATGCTTGGAACAGCTGCTTGGTTGGAGAACTACCCCAGGCTATGTGTGGACTATTTTATTTAGATGACAAATACCTTCAGGTGTTCCTAGCACTTATAGAATAGGTGATGAATTTCTAAATGGTTTGTATATGCAACAGTAATAAACGTAAATATAGCTTTAAAATTTTAAGATACTAGGGAGTGCTCAGAGCCGGAAGAATCTCTGAGAACATTCAGCACAAATTGGCCATTTTGCCATACACAGTTAAGATCTGGGTGAGGACTAGAACCCATGGTCTCCTAATACCCATCCATTTTTTGGTATTAAGCTTGGTCTAAAATCCTAGAAATAGGCTGGACAGACACTTGGATGCTTTGGTTTCTTCACTTTTGTTGAAATGGCATTACCTGGGAGATAGGCCCCCATGGGAACAGTTGGTGGGTGAGGTCAGGGGGCTGGTCCTGCTGCTGGTGTGTCGGGAGGGAGTTCGGCCAATTGTATTGCTCGGAGAGCCCTGGTGTGAAAAAGAATAAGCATCATTTATTTGAGAGCTAAACACAGAGTATAGCGCCCCCTTTCCCTTAGGTTTTCTTCTTCCTTTTTTTTTTTTTTTTTTTAAGACTGATTGATTGATCGATTGATTTTAGAGAGCAAGAGCGAGAACATGAGCAGGAAGGGCAGAGGGAGAGGGAAAGAGAATCCCAAGCCGACTCATGACCATTACATCACGACCTGAATGAAACCCAGTCAGATGCTCAACTGTCTGTGCCACCCAGGTGTACCCCCCTTAGCTTTTTAACAACCACATGTAAATAAAAGGGCAAAGGTGGCACAATTGGGGTGACTTTTTTTTTTTTTTTTTTTAGGAATCATTAAGGCCAACTTTAAGTGCAAATACACCCAAAATGGCTGTCACATAGGGGTTTCTGAAGCTGAATGACTGATGTCAGCTGTGCTAGAGTGACAGACACAAACCGAGAACTTCCACCTTTACATACAAAGAAAGTAAGTAATTGTATGTAATTTACATACAAAGAAAGTAACTAATGAATAAAGGAGTAAGTGACCAAGTAAAAATTAACTGATTAAAGAACCTCATGTAAGAAAAAAGTCATATTTAAATACTAAGTTCATTCATTCCCTGGGAACACTGCAGTATCAGACACGGCCCCCACCCTCCAGATGCCCAAAGTCTACTAAAAGAGAACAAGAAAGCTGGCCCTTTTCTCAGGGCATGTCCAGACCAGGGATTAGCAGAGGTCATGATCGGTACAGAGGTACCAACTGTGACCGAGCACTCACCACACTGGTGTTACTAGCGTTCTTGAGGTGGTTATGCAGGAGTTTGGTGGCACCATCCTGGAATGTTTTTGGCAAGGCACCAAGTAACATGGTAAATTCAGGAGTGTTCAATTCAAACAGAGAGATCAGCACAATTTGTGCTGCCTGGAAAAAGAACGCTTGATTAATTTATGTAACAGACAACAGCATATTTTGGTCAAAACTTTCATTAAAATTATTTTACAAAAATGTTTTGTTGAGTAAAATAAATGAAAACAAAACAAAACAAAACAAAGAGGACACCTTTGTCATAAAAAACACAAACAAAAGGCATCTGGAGAAAATAAGATCATCAATTATAAATAGCCTGATTTCAATCTGGAAAATGGGCCCCAGTTTCATCTTCACATCCTGGCCCTGGGTTTTCACAGCATGCCCGTAATAAATGACTCTTCCTGTGTCGTCCAGCACTAGGCACAAAGCTGGTAAATCCATAAATGAAACAATTCAAGAGCGTGAAAAGGCTGATGATGGTTCACTCTAAGTCAGAACCGGACGGATGGGGTTCCCAGCGCATCCTGGGAGAACAAAGCTCTCTAAGAGCTGCCAAGGGGTTATCTGAGCAGCCACTTTTCTTCAAGCCAGCTCCGAGGGACTGAGACATTTTAGAAAAAGAGTTTAAATAATACATCCAAAAAACTCCTACTATTAGACCTATGAAGTAAGGAGACGGTCCATGGGAAGCAAACCAGACTTCTACTCTACAAATGAAAAAGTACTCTTCCTGTGTTTTGGGAAATGCTCTAACTTCTCTTTATTAATTGAGACAATACATTGCAGGACTGCTGGTGGTCCCTGAGGCAGCGAGAAGGGAAAGCAGTTAGCTGAAGCGACAGTAGCCCAATGAGACTCAGGTTTCTCCAGCCAGGTATGGGCTTTCTGTGGTACTAAACAGCAGCAGGCACTCTGAGATTAAAAAATGCCTGAGGACTCAGAAAAACCATGCCAGAGAAAACTTCAGTAAATAATGGCATTTCTTACAAATTTCTGAGAGTCAGAAGAAAGAAAAACACACTACGAACATCTCCTGACTGAAAGGATACATTTATCTGTCCACAACACTCTTATTTTAGGATTGCAGTAATTATTCTGAGTATTTTTTTCCCATGATATAAGGTATTACAAAAGATATATTCACTTAGAAACGCTCTGGAAACAAACACCACAAAATATTTCAATGCTTTCACAATGTTAAAGTTAATTCTGGATCCAGGTAAGGCAAAACTATTATTTTTGTCTGGAGAAGGAAAAAAAAAAGAAAATCCAGAGACCCAAATGTATTTAACCAAAAATAAAAATTAATCATGAACTTTAAAATATCAGAAGAGTATTTTTTACGGCATCAAAAACTACTTTTTAGACATATCAAACGCATTTATTAAGCATAGCATTGGGCAAAAGTATCTTCCTTTTTCCCCTTGACCTCCAAATATAGTCATTAGTAGCCTTTCCAACCAATTTAAGTCCCAAGGGGCCTGTGTGCTTTCATGACAGAGGCAAAACACATTGTTATTGACGGTGTTAAAATATACATTTTTACATTTTATTATTGAAACATTCTTAAGTTATCTGAAGGAATCTACTTCACCACCAATGTAATATATATTAACATGATCTGTACATTTGCAGAGAAGCAAATTCCAAAATGCATGCAAGGTAATCTGTGCATTTAAAAAAGCATTTTATTAGATGTTAGGGAAAAAATGCACACAGGAAAAACTGCACTTCAAAGAGACAGAAAGAAACAGACTTGAGTTTTAGCAGGGAGAAAAAATGTTCCCAATTTAGTAAGAAAGTTTAGGGACTTCTTTTTTAATGATTGACGATGACATTTGAAAATTATGTAATGTTTCAGTATAGTTTTGAATAGTATATTTTTATGTGAAATGTGCCACTGTCTTTACTTAGAAAACCACATTTCTTCCCAGAATGACAGAATATCTAAAACCACAAATTAAAACTTGAGGTTTTTCATGAAACAAATTATAAAATTAGTGGGATCTTTTAGGAACAAGAGGGCTGCCTAGAAATTGTGCTAATTCATGGCTACGTGCTATTAATGACTCTTAGTCATGCGGGAAAAGAAGTGCAGCAAACTTTAACTTCTGGCCCACTAAAGAAACTTCTCTTTCAATGACCTTAATGTTGAATTTTGATAAAAAATCGAACAGAAAGACAGGGAATTTTGAAAATATAGCTAGTTGGAAAGATGGCACATTTGCTGTGACTTATACATATAAATGAATATAATTTATTTTTACATTTTCCAAAATACAAAAGATTTTATACAGTCTTCAAAAGTCACCCTTTGATTTTAACACTGTTTTCAGTGTAAAACCTTTTCTAATGACATCCAAGCTCCAGAAATGGATATAAATAAAGTATGACTGAAATATGTTCTTTTAAAAAATATTTTACATCAGGGCGCCTGGGTGGCTCAGTGGGTTAAGCCTCTGCCTTCGGCTCAGGTCATGATCTCAGGGTCCTGGGATCAAGCCCCACATTGGGCTCTCTGCTCAGCAGGGAGCCTGCTCCCCCCTCCCCATCTGCCTGCCTCTCTGCCTACTTGTGATCTCTTTCTCTCCCTGTCAAATATATAAAATCTTTAAAAAAATATTTTATATCACAGTTTTAAAAGGAACGAGACTGTTACAGTCCTGAAATATTTTTATCTACGACCCTCTGTGTTAGTGAGAAGTCGGACTACTAGAATCCAAGCAAGGAAGAGAACTGGGTTATCATTACCATCAATACACCCTTTTTTAAGGTAGTAATTCCAAATACGGGGCCGAGTTGGAGATATTAGTTTAAAAAAACTTGGAGCATAGCTCATGGGCAATAACGAATCAAAGAGTAGAGTACGCCACTGTTCTCGTCCCATCACTGAACTCCTGCCTTTCACAAGAGGCGGGGCTGGTAAGCGGCCAGAGAAAACACTCAAGGTCGCTGCTGACTTTTTCTCATGGACAACTCAAGGGTCACTGGCTTCCAAGATCAAATAGCAACTTACAAGGACATGATCCCCACTCATGGCCCTACAGGAGAATTTGGCAGATGCGGGCAAAAGGTCCTTTGAATCTTCCACTGTGTGGAAGAATCCCCAGGGCAATCAACTGCCTTGAGAGCAGGAAAGAATTCTGTTGAGACAGGAGATCAATAAACCTTTGACAAATGCTCTGCACTGGTATTAATGGGGGAAAACTTAAACTTGGGGAGGAGAAGCAGCTTTCTAATTTATGAAACAACTACTGCTCCTCTAGACTGTCATCAGAACTGCTTTAGAAAATCATCAAAGGGTACCTCAAAACCTTCAGACATTTCTTACTGAGTATCTCTCCTTCACCACTCTGCTAAAATAGGGTAGACATGTACACTCCATGAGTGTACAGGCTTTGGGCAGGCGGTTAATCACAAAACACGTTAAAACGCATTTACACACACACACACATGCTCACATAGTATTATATGAACTTTAGGTTTCTTCAAAATCCTTTCAGTGTCTTGACAAGGGTAATCAGTATTAATCAACTGAAATGCAAACAGTGAAGTGTCTTTTTTCAAATTAGTATATAGTTTAAAATCTACCTGTTTACAATTTTCTTCCAAGTTTCCTTCTCCAGGCCCAGAGCAGGCAGCAGCTGACCTAGTGGGGAAATCCTCACCTACGCGACTACGCTGGAGCGGGGACTGACAAACAGGAATGGCGGCAGGATTTAGTGAGAGAAGAAGCAAGGGCTTAAACCAGGGTTACCTGTAAGCTGTGAACGTTATTTGGCATCTTTTACAGAATCGCTGAGGTCTCTATGATCTAACAGCTAAGAACAGGCAGAATAACAACAGTAATTCACCAGTTTCAAACCTCTGTCATTTCCTAGATGCGTAATAACCACAATCCTCACCAGCACTAGCAGCACTCTTGCCTTCTGTAATAGGAGGGTCCAAATGAGATCCAAAAGGTCAACTCATTTCTTGAAAGAGCCAGGCACAGTTAAGTGGAGACTCAAATCCTGTTTGATGGGAAAACCCTGAGCTTTGTGGCTAGGCCACACTGCCTACCTACAATCAGACTTGAACATTTTTCAGTTAGAGGGGCGACTGGGTGGCAGAGTCGGTTAAGCGTCATCCGACCCTTGTTTTCGGCTCAGGTCATGATCTCAGGGCCATAAGATACTCTCTCTGCTCCCCCCCCCCACCTCTCTCACTCCCTCTCTCTTAAAAATAAAATTAAAAAATTTTTTTCAGTTAGAAATTTCAACTTCAAAAGGCTTCTATCGTCTTCCTGTTCTACGCAACAGCATCTTTATACTTTCTAGGTTTTTTTGCCATGCTTTCAATCACCATGTTTCTCAAAACGACATTTGAGAGCTGTATCTACTATCTTCTCTGACAAAGTTAGGTGCTAAATGCCAGAGGATCATATATGATAAGCAAACCCACAAGGATTCTGAATCTTGAAATATAAACATACCATTAAAAATTCTACTGCATTATCATATTCCCTTTGGTTGATGGGGGAAAAAAATTCTTTCTAACGCTGAAAAAAACTGGGTTCTCCATTTGTTCCACAAATAGCAGCAGCAAAACTGAAACAACCTTTGAACAAACAGAGCAGGGGCCACAAAGTAAACGAAGTAATGTTTATGCTTTTCTCTACTGCAATTAGTCCTTGCAATGAAGCCTGAGACGGGGATTAGCATTCCCATTTTTTGAGAACAATGAGAATTCTCTAAATGTGAATTAAGAGGTTACCATGCAGACTCACACCAATGACTGGCAGAGGCAAAAGTCAAACAAAGGTCAAACTCTAGAATCTACTTCCTACTGTCAATATGTTATCTTTTTTTTTTTTTTAAAGATTTATTGTTTATCTGAGAGAGGGAGAGGGAGAGAATGTCAAGCAGACTCTGCACCTGGCAGGGAGCCCAATGTGGGGCTCAATCTCATACTGAAATCACAACCTGAACCTAAATCAAGAGTCGGACGCTTAACTGAGCCACCCAGAAGCCCCACGTTATATTACCTTAACATCAACACAGTGCCTAGAAAGGTATGGCATGGCTAACACAACTTTCAGGGCTACCATTCCGTAACACGAACGTTACTTTGGGAATAATGCAGCTGGTGGTGGGGAAGGCACTTTTCCTGCTAGGAAACCGGAAAAAAACCCATTAGTTTGGGCCTAGGCACACTCCACTGCTGACTGGCTTGTGTTCTGATTTTGGCTGTGCCTCTCCCCTCCTCTTCAAAACATCTTAAATATTTAAACACCCCACTCTCTCCAACATCAAACACCCCAAAATGCTGAGATGAAAAGGGAAACAAATATTAAAAATGTTAATAATAAATCAAGAGTTCTATCAGTTTAAAGTGCTTTCCCAAATAAGACTATACAGAATGAATTACACTGTCTGCAAACTCTCCAAGTATTGTTGGCAGAAAATTAATATTCTCAGATGCGTAGATTAAGGTTTTTTCATCAAATCTTGGAAGTCTGGGGAATATTTTTTCCCAAATATTTTCCTGCTGGCTTTGAAAAAGCAAACTGCCACACTGGGAGAGGACCATGTGGCAGGCAGTGGGTGTCAGGTAACCTCTGTGAGCTGAGAACACCCTTGCTGGCAGTTTGCAAGAAAACAGGCACCTCGGCCCCACGCCTGTAAGGATCAGAATTCGGCCGAGCAGCAGTCAGCCAGAGACCAGGTCTCATATGAGACCCAAAACCCAGGCAACATCTTGATTTCCATGTGTTGAGACCTTAAGCAGAGGACCCAGAGACCATGTACCAGATTCCCGACTCACAGAAATTACAACATAATAAATGTGTGTAGTTTCAAGCTACTATGTCTGTGTTGATTTGGTTTCCGAAAGAAGACTAATACCAGAGGTCAAAACAGGGGCTTCCAACACTGTGGTTTTGAAAATGACGGCTTCAATGTGTTACTTAAAATAAGATCATTTCTCTTTGGACATTTCTCATTCATTAATTCATTGAAAATATTTATTAAGTGTCTACTCCGTCCCAACGGCATTATGCTCGGTGCAGAGTGAGTATAGAGGGTGAGTGAAACAGGAAGGTGGGGAAGGCACTGGGAGCAGCAAGTCCAGACCTAGGCGTGAAGATCCTAAACATGTAGGCTGGAACCAAGAGAGTTAGTGGTAACCGGGTCACACGACACTGACAGTCTGTAGGTCTTGAAGTTCAACCCCAGGGCAGTCGTCTCAAACAATGGATTCTCAACTCTGTGCCTTAAAAATCAGCCAAGTGTTTTGGGTAAGACCCAAAACACCGTCCATATTTTATATCAATTAAGTCAAAACACCTGAGGGAGAGCCCAGGAATTGAGGTTGATTTCAACTGCGGCCAGGCCTGAGAACTATTGATATAATAAATCTGTCCAAATTTTCTGAAGAGGATTACTGTCCCAGAACCTGGGTTTGAACTCAGTCTGAAGGTGAGGTGTTAAGCAGTCCTCAAACTGGGAAAAGGGAAGAAGTAAGAGCAGGCAACAGACGTGGAGTACCAATGGAGACCAGGCTTTATGAAGTAGCACTATACGGTCCAAAATGACTGAAGTTAAGTGTTGAAGATCAAACAATAAATGAACCATGTGATTTCTGGCAATAAATTTAGTATCTTAACCATATCTGACTTAAACTAGTATTAAAATAAGTTGAGTGTATTGGAGTCCAATGCTAAGTAACTCAAGGAAAAAAGTTCCTCTATCAGCCTGTTTAGAAAAGTTAGGAAAATAAATTCTAGTTCAAATTTCTAATATGCATGTCCTGAGAAAATGGACATTATGAAGCAAGTGAGCTGCTCCCAAAAGGCCCTAATCATGGTAATGTGTAAGTCTAGAGTATGTTTCAGCGCTGCAGGAGGGAATATTTAAGTAACATTCAGTTACAAAAGGAACATGCATAGACACACGCATACACACACACACACTTATGTGTTATGACTAAAGATAGAAAGCTGTCCTGAAGGCTTTTGTATTTATTGGCCTATCCTGTGATTGTGAAAATTACAACAGAAGTATCTGTTTGTGACTTATATACCAACCAAATCATTCAACCACCTCCTACTGTTCCTCCCTAATCCAACACTGGCTTAATGGCTAAATTAAAGGTTGCCAGTGAAATGCTCTTTTGAGGATAATTCTGAATGAGTGCTTGAATAAGATTTCCTTTGACCTTGGACAACTTTGTTTATTAATATACAGTGGACATAGGACTTACATGACCTGTGACCCTTCCAAAGAAACCTTTCAGAGAATTCTTCTGTTGTCTTTGGATTCCATTAAAGGAGGAGATAAGTGTTATCTGCATTTGGAAAAACACCACTCCTGCTAGCTGTTGCTTGGAATCCTCCTTTCCTTTTTCCCTGCCTGGACCCATGTGGTCCACATAATCAACTCTGCTCAAGGCCAAAGGACTCCACTGATCAGGCGAACTATGGAAGGAGTATGGCACAGAAGAAACAAAGCAAGGCTCGTGATTATACGCATAGAACCAAAGTCAAGTACTTTCAGTATGAAAGCAGAACTGAGGAAGCTGGCTTTTAAAGAGTACTTTACAAAGGCTACTCAGTTTCCAAATAAAATAAAAGAATGATGGCTGCATGTGCAACTCAAGCACAGAAGGACATGGACAGGCAGAGAGGAAGAGAAACAGACACAGGAACTTACACTTGGGGTGTGCTGACAACTTGTCAGGAATTGACAAAATGTTTCACATGTAATAATTAATCTCTGTAAGGGTTCTGAGGTGAGTACTACCTAGTAAAAGAAATGGTACTCTGTGTACTATTATATGTCCCTGTGTACTATGACATTACTTCACTGTACACCCTTCAATGTGTCACTTCTGAAGAAAGTAGCCAATACTTCTCTTCTCCTGATAAAACAAATCAAACAAAACAACACTTTGGTGTCCAGGGGGCTCCAAAAATCTGAATTCTACCTCCTCATTCATTCAGCCCCTCCCATGTCAAAGACAGGGTGTTCCAAAAGTGGTATATAATCCCAAGTTGTTTGTTCTTTTTAAACTCAGGAATTCATATCCTAGCGAACTTTCAGCCACATTTTGCTGTGAGACCAGTCAGCCTTAGATTTTTCAAGTCTGTCCTCAAAGTCCACGTCTTGAAACTGATGTATGGAAAACCAATGGCCTTATGAGACACTGAACTACAAGTGCTTTCACATATGAAAAGGACAAAATTGATGTCTACGGAAAGCATGAACCCATCATACAGGATTTCTGATTTTCATTTTGATGTCAGAAGCCTGGGAGGAGGTGGAACTGGAGAGAGGAGATAAGAGCAAGAACAAAGTCTGGTTTTCACAGAAAAGAAGTGAGAAAGGATTCCTGTGTAAGTATGTGGGGTGGTTTGCAAGCTTCTAGGTACATTTCTTTTCCTAACACATGCCTAAGAACAGTCTGTATTTAAAGCTGCACTTTGCGCTCTCTTGGACATACCTTTCTCACGTCTGAACTCTTTGGTTCTGTCGTCCAAGTTATAATTCTAGAAACAGCAAGCCTCGTCTCACTAGAGTTTACAAAATCTGTTGGATCCATCTGCCGAGCGAGGGACTCAATGTACTTCAGGATTGCAACTTTGACCTGAAAGATCCAATAATTACAAACATTAAGCATACTTTATGAACCTTTGAATAGAATTCCGAACTGAATTTTGATCAAAGAAAATAAATACTCTTGAGGGGACACCTCCTTTCTCCTGGATTTATGTTCCCCCAGGGAGCAGTGTCCACCAGGGATGAAAGCATGAAATGATTGACAGGTAAGTTTGCGAAAAGGGCGAGTGCTGTACAGGTCAATCCTCTTCAGTTTTAGACTAAAGGCACGCTCTGCTCCTCCCCTATACGGCAAGACACCTGCAAGGCATGAGCCCCCACGGGCAGGCTGTGGGATTTCCAGCTCTGCCAATGACTGGGAAGTATTTAGCTTTGTGTTTTACACATCCTGGGCCATGTCTTACAAGGGAGCATTTTCAGCGATCAAGCTGATACTCTGCCCTAACTTCTCCACTGATGCTTCAATGGGTTTGTACCTTTGGAGAAGAGGGTTATCATTCACTGGGCCTATCCTAAAACCCCCACAAAAGTTAATGATTAAAGAACAGATGATTTACGTGATCTCATTCAAACCAAGACAAACCCTCCCTCAAATTCAGTCTCGTTACAGTGATGATTTCCCAAAATATGTAACAATTAATTTTCATGTGTTAGGATGTTAATATTGAAAACATTCTAGTAAGATACCTTATTTCAACACATCAGAGATTTCTAGTTTAAATACTGTGAAAAACAGTAGTAATACCCAAATGTTGGTAGGATGTGGAACAGCTGGTGCTCCGATTATACTGCTGGTAGGAATATAATATGGTACAACCATTTTCACAGTTTAAAATAAAGTTAAACATGTCCCTACCCAATAACCCAACAACTTTATTCCTAGGTACTCAACCAAGAGAAATGGAAACACATTCCCAAATAGTTGTACAAGGATGCTCATGACAGATTTATTTGTAACAGCCAAATAGGAGTCAAAAACAAAAAAGTACATTTTAAGCAAATTTGACTTCTAGAGGTTGAACTGTAATCACAAATAGTTACCAACCTTGAGGTTAGGAGTTTGAGTTTGATCCACAATAAATCTCATCAAAATGTTAAACTGTTGATCAAATGGAAAGGAGTCCCTAGGTTTAAGAGAAGAAAAAAAAGTGCTCAGTTTTAAAGAAAGATCTATTACAAAAAGTAATGCAAAACCGCATCAGAAATGAAAATATACCATTAGAGATGAGTCTAATTTATATAAAAGCAAGCTTGACCTTAGTTGACTAAGTTTACTAACTGTACTTTTCATTTTATAGAAATACTACAGTAATACACATTATATGGAAAATTCAGAAAAAGAAAACTCTTGCTGAAAGTCCCCAGACACACACTATGCTCACTTTGAGTTATGCTATTTTGAAAATTAAGGCCAAGCAATAAACTAAGGAAAAGATTCCTACCTGCCCTCTAAGGGATCTACTCGTCTTCTCTCTGGCCACCTTTCTGAATATTGCTTCGTGATAACCACCTCCAATCCCCAAATCTGGATCTGCATCCTGAGTGAGCACCTTACCGCTGGCCTTGCTAAGGCTCATCACACTGTCCTCCTTGGTCCCACTGGGCAACTGCTTATGGTCTCTGTTCTGTGGGGTCCCCACAGCGGAGTGCCTGTGGGAGACCCAGCAGGGGAACGAACTCCCCATCCAGCTACAATACGTATGCGGAAGCCAGGGCCTGCGGAAGCCCCTCTCGTGCTCCACTTCTGGCCTGTTCCTAAGCTCACTTCTGGTAGCCGCTTCGCATCTTCGACACAACTGAGAACCCTGAGGGCTCCTGGCTCGTGAAAGTCTGTGCTCTCTCCCTTCAAGTACTGCAATTATTAGTATTAGTTTAAAAGTGCAGAAATGGAAAAAAAAAAAAAAGTGCAGAAATGGTGTTTATGTGGGAAAATGCAGATACATCTTCCACACTAACAGGAAAGACTGTATAAAGCAAACTTCTATTACAATGGGGGCTGAGTGAATGCACTGCTTTCTTTGGACTCTCTGACTCATACTGCCTATAAATTAAGGATACAAGGCTGACAAAGCACACACAAAACGCCTCTCTTTTTTTCTGCAGCAAGGGGAGAATGGAGAATCCACTGAAGTATAAACTGGTGTGTTTCATCAGGAAATGCGCCCATGGTTAGGCACGGCCAAAGGAAAAGGAACTGGCAGATCCCAATCAAGCCTATTACCTCAGGAACCCCTCACAGCCAGCATGGAGACCCCTACCCCACCCACGCCACCCCCCCGCCCCCCCGCCCCGGTACTCACGGACTGATCCTAAATATGCTTAAACAGCTAGGCATCTCAGCTGCTGGGGAAATGGGAATGATGAAGGTGTTCTAGAGACTTAGACAGAATCTACCCAGAAGAGGATTCTTTTTTTTTTTTTTTTTAAGATTTTATTTATTTATTTGACAGACGGAGATCACAAGCAGGCAGAGAGAGAGGAGGAAGCAGGTTCCCTGCCCAGTAGGGAGCTGGATGCAGGGCTCGATCCCAGGACTCTGGGATCATGACCCGGGCAGAAGGCAGAGGCTTTAACCCACTGAGCCACCCAGGCGCCCCCCAGAAGAGGATTCTTAAAGGGAAGAGGCATCCAGGAAAATAATAAGAAAGTTTTCCTTAATCACCAAAGTTTAGGAGTAGAATCTTAACAGTCCTGCCATCCCTAAAACTCTGAATGGTTTTGCCATTCATAAATTCATCTACATTAAGGAAGTGACCTTTAGGCCAAGTCTGGCTCACAAATATTTTATATGGCTTTCAGAGTGTCATTAAAAAACAAAACAAAAAACCTCAAATGTGTTGCCTTAATGCACATTTTTTTTTTTAAAGATTTTATTTATTTGAGAAAGAGAGAGGGCATGAGAGGGGAGAAGGTCAGAGGGAGATGCAGACTACCCATGGAGCGGGGAGCCTGATGTGGGGACTTGATCCTGGAACTCCGGGACTATGACCTGACCTGAAGGCAGTCACTTAACCAACTGAGCCACCCAGGTGCCCCATTAATCCACATTTCTTTTTTTTTTTTTTTTTAAAGAATTTTTTTTAAAAGATTTTATTTATTTATTTGACAGACAGAGATCACAAGTAGGCAGAGAGGCAGGCAGAGAGAGAGGAAGGGAAGCAGGCTCCCCGCTGAGCAGAGAGCCCGATGCGGGACTCGATCCCAGGACCCTGAGATCATGACCCGAGCCGAAGGCAGCGGCTTAACCCACTGAGCCACCCAGGCGCCCTTAATCCACATTTCTGACCTTTCTTGAGAAGTCTGGTACCACTGGGCCCACGCATCACCTTCCCTCCCATCTACTTCACCCAGTTATTAGCTGATCAGCCTCGCCCTGGCTGAGAACCTTTACAAACCCACTGATATACTGGTATGTAGGTAAGTTCCCTAATTCCACTAAACTTACTCAACCAAGGGAGGGATGGCATTTGAAAAGCTTACTGTAAATACAGTATATTAAACTGAGTTCAGTAAAAAATCAAAAGAGATCTATCTGGATAATAAAATTCTGTAGCAGCACAGATGATACAGATCTATAGGGTCAGGCACCAAAAGCAAACAGCTCACATCAGAGTGCGGAAGAACAAATCCAAGTTTGCAGTCACAGACATCTAATAGATGCATGCATGGGGATGATGGCAGGTGAGCGTGTGCTCCTGCAGCGGAGGGAGCCAGAGAAAAGAAAAAGCACAAAGACTATCCACACCGTCCTACAGAAGAGGAAGACGCCTGCCCACAGAGCAGCCTGCAGTCAGAGGAATGGACAACGGAGCCACAACCAGCAGTCCTGGATTCTGGCCCCCAGCCTGCCACTAACACGAAGTGTGACCCAGGCAAGTCAGGTCAAGTCTGTTCCCTCATTAATAAGATGAGGAAGGGTCCTTCCATTTTGGAAATTCCATGATATGCAGTCATCGCCCAGTGGGTAGTAACTGGGTTGTACAAAGGCTCCCGTACTGATGGTAATTACCTGCTCTGGAGTCATTTTTTTACTCATTTAAACATTCACTGATCTGACACATGACCCTCCATCTCCTACCAAATCATAATGAAGAGTTTACAGCCAAGTATCTTCTGAAGTCATTTAAGCTCCAATACTTGTATGTTGAGGACCTACAACTGTGGAGATAACTGATAGGTCACTCAACAATGACTGTGCACAATTTTTTGCACGTCTCTGAGTCTCTGCAGACCTTCTCTCTTTCTTCATAACAGCCAGAGAGTTACAACTGCTGTGTTAGCAATCTCCAAGCTACTGAATGCTAAGAGAGAGTATACCTGGACAAAAGGGACATCACATGTGCTAGAAAATTTCTAGTGTGACTTGTAAGAAGTTGAAGTATTAAAAGGGCTAGGGTCTTCAGAAGGATGTAAATAAATACTCAAATGTCTTTCAAAGAGAAGGGAATCCGTTTGCAAGGCTTGATAATATTTGTTTTTAATTTGTCTTGAGTGTTCACAAAAACCATACCAGCACAACGAGGATATGGGTATTTCATCTCATGTAATGCAGGAACATTTCAACAAATACGTTAAGTGAATATTGAAACTGTGTCAGAGAGTACTTATTCAAGCAGATGACAAAACCATGGGTAACACCTATGAGAGTCTTGTAACATCAGCATGGTCTGGCCCATGTGGAGAGACATTTTCCAGAAGATGATGTCCAAATGGCCAACAAATACATGAACTGCTCAACGTCACTATGAGGGAATGCCAATCAAAACCACAAGGAGGTATCACCTCATACCTCCTTAGCTATTGTCAAAAAGATAAGAGAGAACAAGTGTTGGCGAGGGCATGGTAAAAAGGTAACCCTTCTGCACTGTGGGTGAGAATGTCAATTGGTGCAGCCACCACAGAAAATAGTTCAGATTCCTCAAAAATTAAAAATAGAAACATCATATGGTCCAGTAACTCCACTTTTGGGTGTGTATCCAAAGGGAATGAAACCACTATCTCGAAGAGATAACTGACCTCATGGTCACTGTAGCATTATTTACAAAAGCCAAGATATAAAACAAAGTGTCTGTCAATGGAAGAATGGATTAAAAAAAAAAAACACAAAAAACACAAGAAATATTATTTGGTCATAAAAAAGAAACTGCTGCCATTTGTAACAACATGGATGGACCCTAAGGGCATTATGCTAAGTGAAATAAGCCAAACAGAGAAAAGCAAATAATGCATGATCTGACTTATACGTGGAATCCTGGGCTACCCTCCCACCCCACAAAAGCAAAATCCATAGAAGCAGAGTAGAATGGTGATTGCCAGGGCATATGGGGTGGGGAAAATGGAGAGATGCTGGTTAAGGGATAAAAGCTTCCAGTTTCAACATGAATAAGCTCTGGGGATGTAAAGTACAGAATGGTGATTTCAGTTAACAATACTGTATCATATTTCTTACCATATTCATATCTCTTAGTTGCTAAGAGAATAGATCTGAAGTTCTTACCACAACAGAAAAATGGCAATTATGTGAGATGAAAGATGTGTTAAGTAATGTTATAATCATTTAGCAATATACACACGTTGTCAAATCGTCAGGTTTATATATGTCAAACTTACACAGCATTATATGAGTTGTACTGAATATTTGAGTTATCTCTCATGATATAACATTATATAATATACATAATATAATATACATGACAATATTTGAGTTATATCTCAAAAGCTGGAGGAAAAAAACGATCTAGCCCCTAAAATCTTACCTGGTGACATCTAGAGCCTTCTGAACTTTTGCCTGCACAGATCCAAGTAAGTCTGCTCCCATTTTCTTAAGTAATTGTGTGAGAAGAACAAAAAGCCAGTCTTGCAAGTCATCCTTATGAATTATTATAAAATCCACAAGAGTCTCCAAAAACATACTGAAAACCTAGGCACAAATGAAAACCAAATGTTTCATATGTGTAATTCATAATTTCCTCCAAAGTCTTTATTAAAAATGGACTGGCCATACAGAGAAGACAAATATATTAAAAAAAAAAAAATAGATAAAGGAAAAAGGATCAGAACTTACTCTCTGTTGTGAATTCCACGGCAAACCAGGCCATGCAACAAAACAAATTCCATGTTAGTCCACAGTGAATTAATAACCATTTTCATGCAGTTTCTTAAAAGACCTAGAAAAGACTACACACTGATACTGATACTCTCCCCTCCCTCAATATGCCTTCAAAATTCAGTACTGAGAGAAATTAACTTTGCTGAAAGTCATCTGTTTAATCCTGGAGGCCTCTCTTCCTTCCATCCTTCCTTCGTCTTAAAAAAATTTTAAAAAGTCTTTTTAACCATCATAATTCCGTACTATTACTGTCCATTATCTAGCATTCAACAAGTAATGCTACAAGATGGAGGGAAAAAACTTTGTGCATTGTAGATTTTGAGGTAGTCCAATTCAGATACCATAAAGTAATACAATATAAAAAGATATTATTAAAGTCATTATAGTCTTTATTAAAAATTATGGCTTAGAATAAAAAAGATACAGTCCACATAATTCTCACGTTGCTGTGCGATCATTAATGCTGTATAAGGTGAGATAAGAGTCCACAGGGGACTATGCTCGAGCCGATTTCAGAGAGGTTAGCAGCACTGTGTCCCCTACTTGGCTAATGAGTCATGCTCTACTGGGACAACCAAGCCATTATACACCTACTCAGTTGTAGCACAGCAACTGTTAACCACCAGGGGTCTCCCTTGAGACAGCTCAGGAAAAAACTCATGAGCCCCTGCTATGGGATTCCTGGCTTAGCTCCAAGGCAGCTAGCAAATATTAACTAAACTGAGACCTCCAAACTCACTGTACAAGAGCCTTCTGATGGAAACAAATTTCCTTCTTTATCCTCACATTCTGGTTCTGAATCAGCAATCTAGAGGTGACAGGTAACAGAAATTTCATCAATGCCCCATATCTAACATCCCTTATGCTCTAACTCTTATGAATCTTATGCTTAAAATCTTCCCTTTTGGGTGGGGGGGGGACCCAATATAGGGCCCAAACCCATGACCCTGTGCTCAAGACTTAATCCAAGATCAAGAGTCAGACATTCAACTGACTGAGGCACCAGGGCGCCCCAGTCTTCCTGCTTTTTAACACTATCTTAAGAGAAAAATCATGGTAATTGTAACTTTGCATATCTGTGTGGCCCTAGAACTCAACCTTTCTTGGATTCTACTTATGGTGTTAATGTTAACCTTGCTGTGAGGTTCATCACAGGAATTTTAAGACATGCTTCAAGACCAGTATCGAGAACTGTAGTCTCTCACCAACCCCCACACTGCAGAAAAAAGGGACCCCCCCCCAACTCATTCTCCCAGGCTCCTATGTGCATCTCAAAGAACAGGGGTAACGTGTTGTTTGCTGTGTCCCTAGCCCAGAGCGAGTACTCAGTGAGTGCTGAATGACTAGATGGAACATGTCTGATGACTCTAATAAGAAAGACAGGGCAGGAAAGGAACAGAGGTCACAATAACTGGCTGGCCATGACAGGTCTCCTTTTCCCCATAAGACTTACAAGAGACCATTTTTACTAGGAAAACTGTGGTCTGAGATCGTGAAATCCTGCACTGTCAAGCACATGAGATTTGTTTATACTGACTTAAAGGTTCTCCCAATTTTTGTACTTCTGTTTCTGTCCTTTATCCATCCTTTAAACTTGCCCAATAAACTCATTCCTCCCATTTTCTTTCTCTAAAAGCATCCAACTAGGATTCCTCCAAAACTAACGGTATTTGTTTCAAATTCAGACTGCAAGCACGCTTCTGTAAAGGGTCCATCTCTTGGCACCACTTCTAGTAAGGGTCTGGGTCATAGTCAGGGGTGTTTTCCTCCCAGCAGGGACCCCTCCTCAGGCTCAGTGCTCTCTTTGCACCCCAGGCCTGTGGACGTCAGCTAGGTGGCCCCATCTAGCAAGTTCTTGAGGACAGCAAAATTCTATTTGGAGAAATAGCTTAACCTGGTTTTTCAATAAATCTATTACATAAATGCTTCTATTTTTCTATCTTGTCCTATATAGACAAATTCTACATGGGGTACAAAAAAAATTATATACTTGACTATCTTCTTCACTTCTATTAAGTTAAAAAAAAAAAGGCACTGCATTAGAATATGTTGTTTTATTCTACCCAAAAGCATCTGAATATGACTACATCTGATTCTTTCCATTAACTCTTTTTTCCCCCATTATGTCTTAAAACAAACTTTATTTAGCTTATTTTGCTCCATGTTTTAAGGACATCTGAAGTTCCCACAAAGTCGTTCTTAAAAGATACAACGTAAACTACTGCAGAAACTGGTGTTAAATCTGTAAGGTCTATACTTGGCTGTGGGGAATTATCTCTCACTCTTAAGTAGTGTATTATACGGCTCACGTGGGCATGCAGCGGGAGAGGTGGGCAGGCACGAGTCCCAGACTCACCTTGCTGTGAGGGTCAGCAAACATTCGGGTGAAGATCTCACACAGTCTTTTCAATTCTACTCGACTAGAAGAAATAAAATGGAAATTAATAAATGAACTTAGAATTTAATGACGAGTCAGCACTGAGATTCGTGAGAGCTTTTTTAGAACTAATTTTTATGTAGCGAATCTTTTTTCACAAATGAATCATTCTATTTAATTCACAATGAAATTAAGTATAAATATAAAACCATGAGAGTTTGACTCTCAACTTAAAATGAGGCAACAGAATCTCAGAGAGTGACTACCAGAGTTCACACACACGGCAGTGGCAAAGCCTGGAGCTAAATACCACTCATCTCATTTGAGGTCTGTTTTCCACCTGCCATCGGTGAACGGTAATGGGATAAAGTGTAGGAAAATCATGTGCATTGGAGTCAGCAGAGACCTGGATTTTAATATCAGTTTTGCTACAAACTACTCGGTTGTATTTAGATGTGTATTAAACAAATGGCCACAGGGAGGATTAAAGGAGGGAATGCTGCATTCCTACAACTGCTAAGACCCAGCAAACATTCATTTCCTATTAGTGCCCTTTTGCCTTTCTGACCCTTACTAAGCTATACTATTGCATTCCATTTTTCCTTTAAGGCTTGAGTAAGTGTCATCACCTCTTCCCCAAATCACCCCTGAGTAATCAGACGAGACAGTTGGTTCGATGATCCTTTAACATTATTTTATTTTTATTTTACTTTTTTAAAGATTTTATTCACTTATTTGACAGAGATCACAAGTAGGCAGAGAGGCAGGCAGAGAGAGAGGAGGAAGGTGTCTCCCTGCGGAGGAGAGAGCCCGATGTGGGGCTCGATCCCAGGACTCTGGGATCATGACCTGAGCTGAGGGCAGAGGCTTTAACCCACTGAGCCACCCAGGCGCCCCCCTTTAACATTATTTTAAGATTTTATTTGACAGAGCGCACCCACACAAGCAGAGGGAGCAGCAAGCAGACGGAGAGGGAGAAGCAGGCTTCCCGCTGAGCAGGGAGCCTGATGCAGCCCTCGATCCCAGGACCCTGAGATCATGACCTGAGCTAAAGGCAGATGCTTAACCAACCGAGCCACCGAGGCATCCCGATCCTTTAATATTATTAATAATGAGATCTAGTTAGACCAGTGCCAATCAATAGATTTCTAGAGATTATTCAATGGATACTCAGTGAACACTAAAAAAATCAAGAAACTGGGATCACCAGAATTAAGCAGAGTCTTAAGGAATAATCATCTCAACAAACCATTGTCATTTTTTTTTTTAATCCTCATTTTGTTTCTAACAGCTCACTAGAGTGTCAGAAGCTACGTGCATTTCAGAAGGCACACAACAAAACTTCTCAAGACCTCTCAGCGGGGTCGGGGTTGGGGGGGGATCAGCATTCAACAGGTACGAACAGGGCAGGATGGAGTGGGACGGACCAGGCGGGCACACTTATGGCACAGGGATCCACTATCCACTAGTCAAGGTTCACTTGGCTGTGCAGAGCCTATCTGTGACCATAAACTGATCCACTCTCACAAGTTATCTAAGAAAAATTCTCCAAAGACTATAATATCCATATTTCAGGGATTCTAACGTACTGGATTTTTCACATTTTCACATCTCTGTAATTTTGAGATTCATCTTCAATCAAAGACATGTTAGTACTGCCATGGTTTAATAAGTAGCATTTCTTCTTAGAGGGATATAAAATAACAGTGTGTCAACGGTCCCTCAGATTTGATGAAATATGATATAAACACATATTTTTTTAGTATGTGTGATACAGGCTCATTTTAGAAAATTTGTGAAATACAGAACCAAAGAAAAGAGCAAATTAATCAACTCTAGTAATAACACTGGTATTACTTAAAAGTACTCCATTTTAGTAGCTCTTTACTATACACATTTATAAGCCGTATGTATGCATGTTATAAAATTTTAGGCTGAGACTGCTAAGATTTTACCCACAACTCCAAAGTATAATGAGCGATACCAACCTGCAGAGTTGTTTTATTTTCTCCCTAACTTGCACACTGTACCAAGACTTCTCAAACAACACCTACCAGATAATGTGAACTGCGGTGTAACCAAATGTTTTTATAAACCTAACAGAGCATTTGCCAACTATTTCCAAGTCTCTGGAACGCCAAGACCACGTCTTAGTTATCTTAGCACCCACAGTGCCTGCCTCTGTGCCTGGAACTGTGAGGGCTCCAGGAATGACAGGGATTTTGCATCAACCACAGCTGAGTGTAATATGGGACTTAAAACTTGGCTCACAACCTTGGCCTCTCGTCCTCACCTCAGTGTTCTTTGGCTCTTCAGTAAGTTCTGCAGGCCTAGGAGCCCTTCTTTCCTTTCTGACCAGTTGGAACTGGCACAGTGGTTGAGAACTTCCGCCACGTCCTCCGTCTGCCGCAGATAATGGGGAATGCCACCGTTCCTGGAGCCGTACGAGCGCTCAGAGCAAACACTTGAGGCGTCGCTGTTGGCGTCGTCATCAGAGTACATCCCATATGGCTCGTACCTCCTCCTCACAGGCTTCTTCTGTCAGGTGCAACGAAGGTGGGGGTGACGGAGGAAGACACGGGAAGGTGAGATGACTGAGAGTCACAGCACATGGTATCGACAACAGAGTCAAAGGTAAAAAGATACGCACGCACGCACACACGCACGCACGCACTGCGCTTTCCTGTGCTCACAGATGAGGGAAATAAAAACGGAAAAGCAGACACCCAGTCGGGAGAGTAAGTGACAGGCAGAGCAGTCCACAGCAGAGAGGGAAGAGTGTGGTTTGTAGGACGGTGTACGGACTTCGCAGTGAGGCTGACTCGGGTGGCAGTCCTGTCGCCGCCAACTGGCTGAGGAACTTCAGAAAGCTCCTCACCTTCCTGCTTCACTCTCATCTTTGAAATGACAACAAGGCTACCTGTCACACGCCTACTGGGGGCACATGTGAACTAACCTGGCCCAGCCCCCGCCACCCTGCAGGCATGTACACCTGTCGGCCCCCTTCGCAATCGAAAGCATTCTATCTTGAGCAGGGTCTGTGGGAAAATTTGTTGGAATATTCATGCTTCCTTAAGAAAGTCTGGAACTGAAATGTCAGGGACACAGCAGTGCAAGTAAAAGGATGTTTAAATGGTCCGAACACAAATAAGCTTCCTGCAGACCCCCTTCATTCACTTCTCTTACCCTGAATATGAAACTGTAAGTTAAACCCATAAATAATAGAGCAACAGCTATTAAACTGAAAAAATACAATTTTCCCTAAAAGAAAAAAAAGTTAATTGGCTAAAACCATACAAATACAATTTTCTTCTGTCTTTTATTTTCTTTCACAAATGTAATCTTCTAATAACGTATGGCTTGTCCGTCCACCATAACTTGCTCGGGACAGTTCTGCCTTATGCCTCTTGTCCCAGCAGAGTTATGAGTTAGGTAGTACCCCCTTTCACTCTCAGAAGTATCCTTCTTAGAACTATAAATCATAGGATCGTCTGATATATATATATATATATATGCATATATATATATATATATATATATATATGCATATATATATATATATACACACACACACAAACTAGACTTGTAAAATAAGAAAGATGTTGAATATATCCATTCATGAAACAGTAATGACATTAAGAGTAGACACAAACTGGGTTAATGAAATAAAACACTGACAGGAGAAGGAGCAGAGCTTGACATTAAAAAAACAAACACTACAACAGATGAGAGAGGGGACTGATTCCATGGCTAACAACAGCTTCGCTAGACTTGACAAAATCATAATTCAGGCTAAAATTTCTACATTGCACTACATGCTTTTTTGCTTTCGCTACCTCCTAAAGGAAATATACTCGCAACAGAAAAAAATGAAGTTGTAAAACAAAAGTTAAAGCACTGGTACCTTGCTCCTGGAGTCTCCTAACAGCTGTAGGCAGGAAAATATTGAAGGATGGGGAAAAAGCATAGAGAATTATGTCAGAAGCATATGTGGGGATTGTTCTTGCAACAAAAGTGTACAGCAAAACATATCTTAGCAAACCAAAAATATAGGTTAGCAAGCGAATTCATATCAAGCGAATAATAACAAAGAACACTTTCACAATGGCATTTCCTAGCCCTTCCTACACCTCCTAGCAACACGCTCCAGTGCTCACTACACTTCCTGCTATGCTAAAACTCTTCCCACGCCACCAAGGTATATCCCGAAAGTCATCGTAAGTTCTCCTGTCTGTTCCTATGCTAGATTCTGTCTGCCCCTGGGGTTTCTAGCCTGGGAGGCAAACACCGTGTACCATTCCTGTGCTCTCTCCTCTGCAGCAGGTCACTCGGGGAGGCTAAGCAGTTTGGATGAAGAGTAATAAGGACAGCCTGAGTGGACTGAAGGCTAGAGCTCAGAGAAAAGCCCGAGTCAAGGAAAGCCCAAGCTCAAGTTCTCAAGTCCAACTCTGCCCCCTGGAACTTTGTGCACAGTCCCTTGGGCGGTTCTTTGAAGAACGAGGGAACTCCCCCGCCCTACCAGGAAGTCCCATTTAACTAAGGGTTTTGTACATCCATCATTTCCCACCCCTCTGACCTCCTAATAGGGTCTCTGAATAAATAAGAAACAGATTCTCAGTGCTGCAGCTTGGAAGGAAAAATAGCCTCCCAGAGTTCTGTTCCAGCTCATGACTCTGAAGTCAAAGCCATGGTTAGTGCAATCATCCTGAACTCCAGTACCTGCCAGGAAAAAGCCCTTCTACACAGAAGGCTGCGGAATGGAGCTGGCCAGGGGCCCTTGCTTACAGGAAGAGCATCGGCAAACTGCTTGCTCACAGCCGCTTGTCAAAGAAATCTGACTGAGCAAGAATAAATGAGGGTGACACATAGGACGGGATGAAACTGAGAATCCCTGTTAGCCACAGACTGTAACATTTTGATCAGATGAAAAACGGGGCTGGGTTTAAAACTTCTGGGTCTGAAAGCAGGATGTTATAATACGTTTTTCCTTAGAGAGACAATCTATCTTAAAACAGCACAAGCAAGGCCAGGGATCAGACAGCTCTAAAGAGAATCTATTTTAAATGCTGAGCACATCAACCAGAATATGCTAGAGGCAGTGTCACTACCAGTTGAAATGCATCTTTTAAAAGCAATTTGACCACGAGCTGATTCTACCAGGGGATGTTCTGCTATAAGCACAAATTTAAGGACCTCTAATCACTTTATGTTGCTGTTGTTTTTTTTTAGATACTCCATTGTAATGATGCAAAACCACATTCCACCAGTGCTTTATACCCTCAGAGTTCATTGGCATTAAAATTTAGGAAAGTTTCCTTAAATAATGACTTAATGACTCATTTTCAAAGACAAACAAATGAAGGTAAAATCATATGGAACAACTAGTATGGTCATGGAACCAATATGAGATTTTCCAACCACGAACTCTGTTACCTATTATAACGGTATGTTTAGGCTATGCCATCAGAGCCTGTAAAGCAAGAGAAGCGGGAGGATGAAAACAGCAAACGCTGAAGAAAAAACATGGAGGAAAAGGAAAAAAATTAAAAAAGGAGCCCAATGACATCAGAGAAGCCCAATGTCATCAAAACTTCCTTGATACTGAGGAGCACAGAAGAAAACACCTGACGTCAGTATTTTTTGTAGGGCCAATTTTCACTTATGTACAGGGATAGAAGTTTAAAGAGAAAGTGCTAACAATATCAATTTACCCAGTATTTCCACAATTTTATGGAGTGCCCAAGATGACTGAGCACCCTGATTTGGGAGGCGATTTTCTGTTAGGACAGAGAAAACAGTCCAAGAGACTGTATACACATTGAGACTCTTACCAAAGCATCAGCAACAGCAGCCTCAAGGTCTGTACTCGTGCTCAGAACTCGCATGGCATTCACAGAGCCAGGTCCTCTTCCTGCCTGGCCAAGCCCAAACCGGTCTATTTAAGAAAAACAAAACCGAAAGATATGTCACTTTAATTCAAATTTCCTCAGTTCTTTGCAAGGGCTCCTGCCTCTTCCCATCTATTGGACAGAGGCACTGGAAAGTTTCTAGCCAATCTGAAGGTCCCTTCACTTGCAGTTCTAACTGGACTTGGTTACCAGCGGCAGAGGTTAGCCTGTTCCACGTTTAATACTATCGTGCCACAAAGCATCTGAATAACTGAAATGGCTCTTTAATGATGTTGTATTTTTGAAGTGTTGCGACATGGGAGAGTGAGGGGAACTTATTATAGAAGTGAGCTGGGCTGTGGGCTGAGTCTTTTAATCTAGTTAGTGCTCCCTCTGGAGGCAAGTGGCCCTGATGTTTGGTCAAACTAATTAGAAAGCTTCATGGTTTGACAACAGAATTCTAATGCAATGTGTAATCAAAATTTAAAATTTGAAACAAATGTATTTGACTGATCTCTGCAAATTTTCATTCGTGTCAAGACTGTTTAACTGTCATTAGCTGAGCTCAATTTTTGGTACTTGTTTATGATGCCTGTGTTACCAAAGGTTATTTAAAAATCAGTTTATTAAAACTCTTCAATGAGCATCACAAAAAGCTAGCATCTTCACTGCAAAATACTAACCATTCAGATAACATCAGTATACATTTTTCCTGAGTCCCTCAAAGGACTTTCAAATGATAGCCTAAACAGGTAAACAAAATGGACATGATCCAAAGAATCTAAAATAAATTTCAGCAATTCAATTATTTTAAGCCTATTTAGGATCAAGGACAATGAAGACTAGCTTTTTAAAAGTTCCGTATCATCAGGAGAGCAGCCTTCCTTAAGAAGAGCTGAGGTTAAAGCTATAACAGGAGAAAGTTCATATAAATTATACTTCCTAAGTGTATCACAGTATTTACTGGCAAACATTTATTTAAAATGCTAATGTATTTTTAAAAACCTTTGAATAAAAATGTTAAGATTAAAAAATGTTTTCTTTTTGTGAACAAATAAGACACTGTTTGGACCAAAAATAAATAAATAAATAAAATAAAACCCAAAAAACAAAAAACTCTACTAGCCATATTCTCATAATGAAGCATTTACAATAAAAGGAAGGCTAAATCTGTTTTATGTGAATTGATCTTTCTTACAAACTGATATATTTAAAACTCTAGATATGTAGCAAGAGTTCTTTAGAAAACAAGGACTATAAAAGTGAGGTGTTACTTAGCTTTTTTAAAATGTCAGTTTCAAAAATTACACTTCCCAGCGCCTCCAAAAGGGGAAAAAATTTAAACACTGCTAACCAAACGTTATACAGTCACAAATTTTTATAAAGAAACAAAAATTGTATGTTATACTATCCCCTTTTTTAATGCACTTGTTAGTCATACTGTATGCTGTCTTAGCTGTTATGTTTAAAAGATGATTAAATGTGCCAGATAAACTAAGAGACCACAAAGCAATTATATCTAGATCTCTCCCTATTATATATATATATATATATATATATATATATATATATATATATTATCAGTTGACACACGAAACAAGTGTAAATTTGAGATTTGCTGTGCATATGCTTTTATACATGATCTTTGCTCAAGTCTTTTTACCATTAAAAAAGGGTAGATAGTAAGGGATTTATGAGTAAGAAAATGAAAATTCAGTTGTAAGCCTTTTAGAAATTACCAGCATAAACTTAAATAAAAAGGAATCTTAAAAAATTTTTTTAAAAAAGTATATCTCATGCCAGCAATTCTTGCTCCAGGGATAATACTGATTTTTTCTGACAGAAAATTAAAACTATAAGAACAATGCAATTATCCTGTGCTTCCCAGAAGCATACAGCTCTGCCATACACAGTGACTGCCGATCACTGGATATGTACCATAGATCATTTGAATTTCAAATCTGAAGGGGAAATGTTTGTCTGGATCTGAGCAAAGTTACAAGCTTTGTTTTCACCAGACCGAAGTCTGTTCTACACTTGCTGCTCTGATGTTATGATGAAGCTCCATTTCCCAAGAGATGGGTATGTGTGACTGTGCCTTCAGCCTGGCCCCTAATTTTCAGGGAACTGTACTCATCAGAGTGTACGTAATGAAAAAAAGCATAGCTCGCTTTGCTTAGAGGAAGAACGGAGAAAATAACTCCATGAATTGGTGACAGCTGTCCCCATTGACAGTCTGCCTTACTCAGGTAAGAAAACTGTAGTTAGCATATAAAAATGATGTCAGTTAAATCTAGCAAACTGAAGCGTTTCTGTATGCTTACTTTTTGCCCCAATGGCTAAACGGGGGATTTTTGGTATCGTTAAAGCAGGCTGGGATGGAACATTTGGGGACCATGGGCTGCGAAGGCTGCCTGCCGCCTGACCTGATCATCTGAATCGTGACGTTGTTTTTCCGTAAAAGTTTTAGGACACACATTTATACATATGAAATGATGCACGCTAGGATTTGGAACATTTAGTAACTAAACAGTTCCTCCAAGTAATTAGAACCTAACACTAATAATTAATGCCACAAATCAACACTTTTTGGGAGCAAAGCCTTGGGAAATGAAAGACTCCGTCGGGTGACCTCCATCCCCTCTCTCCCCATAGGGACTTTCCAGGGCACCTATTTTGGGTGGCTAGTCTCCTGAGGGGCGGAGTCAAAAGAGGCGAAGAAGCCCCTCCCCGTGTTTTTGTTTTGTTTTCACATAAACATGAACACTGGAGAAATGATGTTGTCAAACAGGCTATAAAGCATCTACGGCCTATTAACAGAAGCATAAACATTCAACAACTTAAAAAAATCAAAGCACGCTGGGGAAAACAAACATGAAGTGTGTACATGCCAAGTGCTAGCCAACACTGATGGAAACAAATGCTAAAATGGGTGTGAAACTGGAACATATGAAGAAGCCAAGGCATGCAGTTAGCACTTGTTCACCTGACTGCCCAACAGATTCAGCAGTGGAGAGGGCACTAGTGGACCTGGAATGACGTCGAGAGGCTGCAGGTAAAAGGAACGGCAACACCCACAGGATTAACACAGAAGTACCCAAGACAGGAAATGCCATAGTCCAAAGGGGACGCACGGACTGCTCCCAATGAGGCCATGTTTTCTCATGAAAGGAAATGATGCTGGAGATGAATGGAGAGCAAGTGCCAATCCCCGAACTCTACGGCAGCCTGCTGGCTCTCGCGGGGCTAGCACACACACAAGGCATGACAAGGGCACTCTTTGCGGTGTTCTTTAGGTACCACCTGGGCTCAGACTCCAGGTTTATATTCACGCCACGAAGCCTCAATGAGCTGTTATGGAAATATGCAACATGAAGGACATCAGGAGTCACAGAGCACCGTCTATATACCGAGTGGCACAGCAGTAGAATGGACTGTTTACTCAGCTCACAGGATGCCTCATCAGTACGTGATGCATATGCAACCATGCACCAAAAATAAATGCAGAGAAGGTCATCATGTTATCTGAACAGAAATAGAATGAAATCCCGAGAAAGGGGCTCAACAGATGAAATTCTCTGTTCCCCCCAATTTTTGCTCTACTGTTCCATGAATATCCCAAGTGTCAATGAACTTCTTGTTTAACTGCTAGAAATTTGGTTGTAACAGGTTCAAGGAGCTTCCTTGGCGAGGCAGTCACAGTACTCTGGTTATGAGCAACCGCCGTGTAATGCAGCTGGGGGCAAATCCCGGTTTGACTGCAACCAGCTGGAGGACCTAAGGCCAAGAGCTGGAGGACCTGAGGCCAAGTCCTAAGTCTCTGTGTCTCAGCTTCCTCAGCTGGAAATAGTGCTGAAAATGGTACGTACCTCTTGGGAGCGGAGAGAGTTGCAAGAGATCAGACAAAGAGCACCTAAAGCAGTGTCAGGCACTGAACAAATGGTGGGAGCAACAGTGGTGGTGCTGCTGGTGCTGGCAGTGGCAGGGATCATTATCAGTAAACTCCCATTTATATGTCTATGTTAAATATTACTTTATTAGCAAATATTCATCATAAGCCCATTAATTCAGCAACCTGAGGAATTCTATGCTAAACTCCATCCGCATATAGAACTACTTTCAGAAGAACTGTAAAATATAGCTTGGTTCAAAATATGAATTTATTGAGCAGGGTGCCATGCAAAATATGGCTTTTCCTTACCTCCGGAAAAAAACCCAAAAGACTGTTATGCTTATATTCATGACTCTGGAAAGAACAGGGTGGCTGTACCATAGAAAACTCACAAGGTTTCATAAAGCAATACCCAGCAGTGCTACTTTTCACACATGCTACTAGAGCGCAGTATCCTGTACACGTAAACACTTTCATTTTGTCATAAAATACCTGAACCTCAAATTCTTCAATATAAATTTTTTTTAAAGATTTTTATAAGGTAATCTCTATACCCAACATGGGGCTCAAACTCATGACCCTGAGATCAAGAGTCACATGTTCTACCACCAGCCAGGCACCCCTATAATTTTATTTTTTTAAGCTCAGGTCACTTTATGAAAATGCACATATCTGTGGTTATCAGTGGTATTAAACAGCAAAGGTAATCTGGTGGACAAGGACAAATTTTTACCAGCATGCAAGAGGAAAATTTCTAACTCCTCAAGATGCACAAAAATAACTGGCAATCTCTAAAACAGATATAAAATAATCACTTTCCTGACATAAGGAAGTTGGCAAAACACGTTTTAAGACTGAAGCATACCATTTACTGTACAATATTATCAGTACCATAGTAGTTTAAACTGAAAATAGCTTTTAAGCAATACTTATGGTTCCTTATAAAGTTGTCCTCTGGTTCTGTTTCAACAGACTATTCTACAGTAAATCTGTCATGTAATGAGTCCTTGTCATGTTCTCAAGTGAACACCCATCAGTGGAATCCAAGGTGGACCCATTTATGTCAAAGCCTGATTTTCAGCAGAGCCCCTCCTTTCACTTGAAAGCTGTCACTGTAACCATATACATATTCATACCATGAAAATGGTCCAAAATAACTCTGTAATAAAAATGCAAACCTAATGCCAATATATAATCACCAAAACATAATTATTTTCACATACTCCCCATTTCAAACTGAAGGCTGGCTATATAAATTGATCCAAAGGGACACTAACACAAAATCTCACTAATTTATAGAAGAGGTGGGAAACAATTATTAAAGTGAATGGGAAGAATGAGGAAACTTCACATTGTCTGAAGGGCACAGTGAGTTCCCTTGGGGACTGCCTTCAGGGACTCATCTATGAATTCCTAGGTCCTAACTCCAAACCTGGAAATCACTATTTAGAAACACTGCTGGACACTTTCTTTGTGCTTAAGCCTGGAGAGAAAGCATTTAATACATTTCAGAGGAACAAATGAAAGACACTAAATCATCAAAACTTTCAAATGAGGCAGGGGAGCAGCCAAGCTTTGAAGTCAAACTAGATTAAAACCTAGCTCCGCAATCTAGCTGCGTGACCTTGAGAAAGTGGCTTATTCTCCATAAGACTCTGTTCTGTCATCCGTAAACAAGAGTGACAGTAACACCTGTCCCGGAGGGTGAACAGGAGCCACAGGGGCTGCACCTGCTCACAGTGGTGCTGGTATGCAGAAAAGCACTGCTCTTGTTCTCACTGGATACAAGTTTTATGGACAGACTGAACCCAAGGAGGCAAAGGGGGCATGGCATAAAAATTCAGCTGGGAAGTCGTTAACCATGACCCCGACCACAGCAGAAGACCTGTGCCAATGGTAGTTTGTTAGGAAGAGGAGACATCTGCATCCACATCTTCTACCCTGGTAGGAACGACTGTACATTTCACCATTCTGGGCTGTCATCAGGAAAGATCCGTACGCAGATCCATTTCACCAAAGAAAGTGAAAATCAGACTAGATCACTCAAGTACTCAGGGTTCTGTGAGGAGCTCAAGAATTCAGCACACCTTGCCTGGTCCACTGACCGCATGCTGGTCCAGTGACCACATGCTGGTCCACTGACTGCATGCTGGATTACAAAGGCTGCTTCCATGGACAATTCCATGGACAGTAACGAAAATACCAGTACATATATGAAATAAAAACCCGGAATTGCCTAAGAGACCAGTGAATCGTTCACTTATAGAACAGGTTGTTTAGAAGGCCAAATAGTCAGCAAGGATGCAGAGATATAGAGCCTTAACTTAAAAGGGAAAATCACCAGTTCATTTGGTGTGGAAAAAAACATCATGGTGCCCCTGATTTGAGAATTCTTTTCTGCTGCTTCAGATCGCTGTGGAATAGCTGATGTGTACGAGCTAAGGTGCCCCACTCGGGATCTCACGGTCATCAGGTAGACTATTCGCACTATGTCAAGGGACCCATCTGGCATGGCTTTCACTGCATACAGGACGGCAGGTCATAAGGATGTCTATCTAGATTTTGGTTACTGACACTGATGGGATAAAAGGGTATTGGAAAGAAGTATGCGACGTCAGGAGCAGAGAGAGGCAACTATTAAGACCGTGTGTTTCTGATCTATCACCCACAGTGCCGTTTTCATATCTGAAAGACCAGTTACATAATTGAAGTCGAAGTAACAGACTGCTGCAGAGCACAGTTCCATAGAACAGCTTTAGGCCTAGGCCTAACATTCTAAAATGATTTCCACCAGACACGCTTATCAAAAGGCCATGCTTATTTAATTGCTGTAAAACTTTAAAACACAGTTTTACAGCAATTAATATGGCAAAGAACTGAAACACAATTACAGGAGAATACACAGTATTTTTTTTTTGTGAAAGTGTGTGTTTTTCCTAGAGGTCTCTAGGAATTAATAATTTGCACTAAGAGGCATACGTCCATTTTAGACTATTCAAACTAAGAAGAAAAGGCAATCATGATATTCCATAAAAGAAACAGGTTTCCCAGTCGATTTTTCTCAAATCCTAAAAACTGAAAATACAAACTCTCGCTGTTAGACAGACTAAGGTTGGTGGATAAGCAGCCCCAAAGGACTCCTGGCTAGTGACCTGAGACACGGTACTAATACCACTTTATGGCCACCAAATACTGTAAATTTCTGTCCTGGGAGGGCATCGGGTCACAGCCTCGCAATAGCTTAGTGAGCCCAGGAAGAATGAAAATATCTGATCAGTTAACAGTAAGCATGGTAAAGTCGTGCATTGTGCTGCACACGTAAGCAGTTTTTCAAAAAAGCTACTTTGGGCTTGCATTAGGAGGAAGCATTGAAATGACCCACTTAACAAAAAAAGCATAGCCAATACCTTCATCCATGCAGCTTTTTAATGTTATCATCCCTCAACTGAGCATATTTCATTTCGTAGACTATTGCAATTTTATTTTTCTCCACCTTTGAACTGAATCACGTAGGGCCTGACCTCAGGTACAATTAAAAACAAATTGCCGAAATTCAATGGCAAAAGATACACTTTGGATTCGCTCTACTTTTAAGAAGCAATTCACTTTCACTGAGCATCCGCTTCTATTAGAAGTGACCACGCAGATGGGCTTGCCAGCCAGCCAAGTGGTCACAAATGGCAACAGCAGAGTGAAGTGGTGTTTTTTTCCTCCAATATATAAAAACTGGAAATGGCCAAACTTGAAGCATGCAGAAGGGGAAGGGGACAACAAAGGGTAACTAAGGAAGAGGAAAGAGAGAAGAAAGGATCACGAGGACAGTAAAGGAGGGAGAGCAGGTCATTCCACCTGGCAGTGTGTGGGAAAGCATTTGGAGCAGGGCAGGGAACTCTGCTCCGAGAGCCAGCGCCTACGGGTACTCACCGAGTGGAGGAAAGCCCCGAGCGGGGCTCGTATCGCGGCTGCTCTCACAGCTGGTATTACGGCTGCACCCCTGACTCATGCTGGGTCGAGGGATACGGCTGCTCCGTGCTAGTGTGCAGCATGAGGGTTTCAGAGAAGGTGAAGAAGTTTAATGAAGACAGAGAAACTCACAAAACGTCAGTCACATTCTGTTAACGTAATCATGACATTGTCCGCGCTGGGGATGGGGGCGGGGTGGTCATTGTGATGGCTCTCCCTGCCGAGGCCTCACTGACCGGCTTGCTGACAACTGCAAAGGGCCTGCATAAACACTCGATTATGCTCAAGGTCTTGGAAAGCTGTGCATTTTTGTATGGAGGTGAAATAACACCTAAATGTAAGAAATGAAAAGAAAGCTTTCCAAAGAGCAAACTGGCACTGGGAAATCCAAGATCCAACTTTTTAAAGAAAATGATCAGTTTTTATGGCTTTAGCAAACTGGCTCGACAACATGATAAAAGACTAAAGCCATTTTCATACACACTGTGTTAGATAATTTATTTTGGGTTAAAACAGAATAAAGGCCCTAGTCCCTGAACTCCATGAACTTACCTAGTTAAAAGAAAGAGGGTTCACTTCTCTCAGCCTGGGCTTCTTTAAAAGAGAAGTTCTAAGGACTTACACAGCTGGAAAACCTGCCTACTTCAAGTAAGCATCTAGATGCCTCAAACATACTTAATTATCTAAACCAATAGAGAATAGAGAGCTGGGACCGCTACCTTTGTATTTACTGGTCCCAACATTTAGTTCCTGCTTTTTCTGTGGGGATCCAAACAGATCTGCCCATGGTCCCTACTCAAGCACCTTCACTTACACAGCCTTAACCATGAGTCTATCCATGGTATGTGGACTGACAATTCCCAATATTCATGTTAAAAGAGCCCTCTGCTGACCTAAGGATGGCCAATTACCGTATGATTATCCATGGGTAATTCTGTTATGCTCGTGTTACAAAACACTGAGAAGACAGAGTCACATGAATAGTTTAAGGTCTAACATAACTTGGCCATAAAGCTCACGGAAGAACATGATTCTTTTGTTTTCTACTTTAATCTGAAGGACCAAAGACACAGTACTGGCAAAATACTCAGAAATGACTCTGCATACTGACTAGGAGTAGCCACCTCCGTAACAGCTGGTGGGACAATAAATATGTCCATCTTGCGTGGACCTACTCATTCTGGACCACATAGAAATGTCTTCCCTGAACATCCTGGAAAAAATACACTAGAGTCACTGATGTAAAACCAGCCATGTTTACTATATTGTAGTGAGCGGAGCCTGTCACTTCAGAGCCAACGTGGATTTACAGCATGATCAAACTGTAACAAAGAATGACTTCCAAACCAGCATCACGGAACTCCCTGATGGAGAAGAATATGGAAGTGAGAATCCAAACCAACTTCCTCCTGTGGTCTCTGCTCAGTGCTAGGGTTACATCAGACCCCACAGTTACATAAGAGATGTCCAAATGCTTAGGTCTGCACTAACAAGCAAGGAAAAAATCAAGCAGAGGAACGCAATGTGAGCAATCTGTCAAAACGAGGCTTTGCTTGGGACTGTCGGAGTAATTCCTAAATTCGCCTTCATTTGCCATGTGACATGGAGGCCCTGGGTTTCTGCTCCCAACTAGCCATGATGATACAATCAGCAATTCTTGATAATAATTCTGAACAGCTCCTATGATGAGGGCAAATGCACAGGGGCTAAGTTAAAAAACCCTTAAAAAACTAGGGAGCATCCACTGACACCAATATATGAGAACGTACCTAGAACCTACCAAGTAATGCGGCTTATCCCTAGAGGATCAATACTACAGCTAATTTGTGAACTGACCACACTAACTCACTGGTCCAGCCATGCTGCCTCTCCTGTCTTAGCCTCCCCTTAGGAAGGTTCCAAGGAAGAGTCCCATCATTTAAATGAGAAGGGTACTGTGAGACGAGGTACACATGTGAGTACCTCTGAGTTCCTTGCTGAAAGGCAGACATGAAAATCTTACCTTATTTCACTACCTGCTCTGAAACAAACAATGGGAAATAAAGATAGTCCTGGTAAGTGTTTCACACATGCACGTGCTTAAGTTGAGCATTTCCTAAAGTTCTTGCCTGATCCCTTCCGACTGTTAACCCTGCTTCCACTCCCTTCCTTAAATAATACACATGCTACAGCAGTGGGGAATCTCTGCTCTCTCTCGCTGAGCCTGCTTTGTGAAGATAAGAGCATGAAAAGGGATAAGCGGACATGATCTGAAACAACAACATGCATAATTCTTAACAAGATTTACCCTCCACAGTATTCCAGCCAGAGAAAGTGTATTCTCCCCTTCGTGCCAACAGGCTTCCTTAACAAAGGCTAGTAGTAACATACATAGAAGGAATTCTGTTTACGAATTTGTAAACATCTGCCCACGGTTGCCCCACACCACGTTAAGGGACCTCTAGTGGTGACAGCAACTGTTCAAATGCTGGGTAATTTAAAACATGAGAAGAGTAATGGCCACTTCTAATAGCACTTCCAAAGACCACTCCTCAAGGAGGATCTTAAGTACATCAATCTATGATTTTTATAAAGACTAATGAATTAGATGGTCAAAGCTAAAAAAAACAATATATCAAATCAGACTCTTTATGTATTTTCAAAACTGACTGTTCTCTATGAGAATATATAATGTGAAGGCATAACAGAAGAGGAAGAGATGATGAAGACGTGCTTGCTGTTTGAACTTTCTGAAAACAGTATTCTTCAGGGATTCTGAAGTCCTGTGCTTACAGGAAAGGCTGGGAAGCCTTCAAAACCCATCTGATTGGCTTTCACTTCTGAGAGACACTCTACTTTTACAGTGTTTTGGGGGTAAACCCGACTTTTGCCTTTTTAGAAGGGATGGATCCTAAACCAGAACTCACATCAAAAGCAAAAGTACAAGAGGAATAAGGAGCACCACCATGAAACGTCTCTACAGTCTGGACATTTCCATGTTGTGGTCTTGAACACAGTAGTCTAATTTAACAGGAGACGCTGATTACCCTTAATTTTTGCTTCTTTCAAAATATTTTAACCAGAAAATCTGAAAACATCTTAAATGCATATCCACAGGATGTAAGCTGCCCAAAATAAAAATATTTTTATACCCTTTCTAAGAGATGAGTGGAAGAACGAAACTAAAGGCAAACTTCCAAAATGTAACTGCTATAGACAGTAGCTATTCATAGGACTTTATTATTCATCAAAAACAGAATAAAACCCTCAAATGACACAATTTACAATCTATTCTGCGTGGTTGAACAGTTTATGAAGGAATAAACTGCCAAGAAAAAAAGAGAGTAGCAGGGTTCTATTTTGTTTCTTGGTTATTCAACAGGAATTCTATCCTGTTTTGCTTAAGAAACCTTAAATGTTAAAGAAGAAGAGCTCTGGTGTCATTTTTATCACAGTTGAGGCATAGCTGAACCAAATATAATTTGCAGAATTAATTCTCAGTGCAAATTCCAAGCCTAGCTTAACAACGATTAAAACTATCAATTGGTTTGGGACAAAAGAAAATATTCTTAAAAGACACTTACCCCTTTTCCGAATATTTATATTTAAAGTTGCTATATAATGAACCAAATGTTCATAGATACGCAGGCATATACCAGTATCTACTAAATGATCACAACAAGGGGCAATCTATTGCTGGAAACACTGTACACCAGTCACCCCATAAAAAGGAATCTCTCAGCAGTACTATAGGAAGAAGTGGAAAGATGCACTGGATTCATTTATCTATCTTTGTAGCTGTGTGTATTCTCACTATGTGCAGAAATTTAAATGAAATATCTTCTTTAAACAGAATTGTATATATGACCTCAAAGCTTTACACATAACTAATCCCCTCTTAATAAGCACCAAAGAAATAACTTTGTCCAAAATACTGTCTCAAATAAGAACTCTCTGGAAGAGAATAGGTTCCTATTTAGTTCCTACTGATGGATGGGTTTCATAGGACCTTGTAAAGGCTTAGTAAATGCTATCTTTTCAACTATCCACAACACAAACTTCCTAGTTAAAACCATGGAATACCAGGTCCTAGAGTTATGTTAGGCAACCTAGGGCAGTTCCACTCCCAATTTCAAGAAAAAGGTAAAAAAGGCAACTTTAATAATGTAAAAAGTCAAATCCCCCAAAATAAAGTATTTTTAAAAGTATGATACTAATCTGGATTGCTAAGATATATCCTATACGTTTAGCTAACTACCAAAAAGGGACAGCCAAAACCTCATGAGTAAATATGAAATCAAATGCATTTTCCAGACGAAACTAGATCCAAACATACATATGTTACAGCCTCAAATCTGAAATTTAGATATTCTAGTCATGCCACTTTCCCTGGTGTATCCACATAACTTGTTATTGCTGGATCCAAGTAACTTGTCAGCTCAGGGACCATGCTACGTAATGCCAACAGAAAGCTGGGATCATGTAGAAATTTCTCACTCGCTTTGGAAATGTTAGTCAAACCAACTCCTATCCACTCTACCTCTTAAATATGTCCCCTCTCCCCAACTTCTCAGAGCTCAGGTGGCCTTGGAGGACTTGTAGAAGCAGCGCCCTCCCAGTCTCACTGCCCTCCTCTCCCACCTAACCCTGACAAACTTCCTTTGCTGCAGCTAACTGAATTACCTATGGTTCCCAGAGCCCATTATGCTCCCTCCCCTGTTTCTGAACATACTCCTCTGTGCCTGAACAGACTGTTTCTAAACACCTTTCTCCTCTTCTCCCTACCTTGCCTAATCCTGCCTTACACATCATCAAAAATGGACCTCTTCTGGCAAGGCTCTCCTCTCCCAGTCCTTCCAGATTTCTCTCTTGGGAAGAATGTATGGTGTAGGCAAGGGCCCTAAGACACTCCTTTCCTATGGTCCCAGAGCTCTGTGTCACAGTATCTGTCATACTATCTTACATTTCCACCCCTCAGACTGCAAGCTCTTTGAAAATCAGAAGCTATTAACTGTTTTGTCTTCTGATCCTAAGGCTTAATAAAGTGCCTGTGCATCACAGGAAACAACAGTAAAGCTGTTGATGAGATAAATAAATCAGAAAGAAAAGCCAACAGGACTTATAAATATAGTTGTACTCTGATTTCACATTAATAGATTTTTACCCTTAGAAAACAGTAAAAGTATAAGAAAGAGTATGTACACAGATTTCTTATAATATATTACAAAAGATGCCTTTTATATTAAAAGATTATATATGAATTAGATTTGGAGTAAGCTGCTGAGAGTAATTTAGGTAATCCTACATGCTGTCGCAAAGAAACTAAACACTATAACACAAAAATATTATTTATTTGGTTTTCATTTGTTTCTAGTTTTCATGTTTGAAGTATCTATACACATTCTTTGACCGTAAGTTCCACCAATTAGGTTAGAGAAGTTCAAAATCAAAATATACGTGGACCCTGCAAATTGCTTTTGCAAGCATATACAGATTAATGGCTACTTAATGCTAGTGCATGAAAGAAAGAGGAAAGGCAACACTGCTACTAATTGTGAAGAAGACAATCCTGCCCATTCCCCCAGTTCCAAAATTTTGTTAAGTGGCTCTAAAACACAAAAGCCCATGGTGACGTAATTCTTTTCCATCAGTCTGAATGGTGAGGCCCATGTATTTTTCAGTTATAATTCAAACCTGAACATGCCATAATCTGTAAAAAGCACAAATCAGAGTGTCTTTTTAACACAGGCAAAGTGACATCCTCAGTTCAAAAACAGATCTCTATTTCCAACATTAGACAAAGTCATTACAATAAAAATTATGACCAAGTTGGGAATGATGTTTTGAGGTCTTCGAGAATCCTTACCTAATCCTATTCGGTTTGGACTTGTTTCTCGGCTACATCCCTGACTCCTGGGAATCTTGCTTCGTTTTTCTGAAGAGGGGGTCACAGGTGGGCCTCTTGAGGAACCCCCAGCAAGGCCACCATAACCACTTCCCAACAATTTCCCTGGGGAACTTGACCGGCTGCCAGCTAAAAATGAAATAAAACAAAACTGAAGAATGGCTGTATATCAGAGAATAAACTATAAGAATTTCAGAAGTCAGTAAAGCACATTCATTTGGCTGAAATACTTTTATATAAAAATGGCTTTTTTGTTGGTGGTAGTACTATTTTCTTTTAAATAGAGCATAAGAAAACATCAAATATAAAAGAATGTTCAAACAAAGAATTATTACAGGTAGAATTCTACAAAAATGACAGTAAAATTTCTGATTCAAAGAGCAGGCTGAGTACAAACAGTTCCCTCTTCCTCAGCCAATTTCTACAAATAATCACAAAGGTGTTTATTGTTTTGTATTTTTATTCTTTAAGAGTTGATATGTGAAAAATTTTAAGTGTAACCACTGGAAAAAGAGAATTCTAACAGAAGTTTCTTAAACATTAGTGGAAGAAAACAGATCCAAGAACATCCCATTAACTTAACAAATGGAAGAAAAGGAGGCAAGAAGATAACTAGAAACATGGTAAATAAAAATCACAAAATAAAATGGTAGGAATAAACTCAAACAAAATAAAATAGTAGGAATAAACTCAAACATAACCATAATAAATGTGGCTGGATTAAATTCATCTATTAAAAGATTCTTGGATTGGCTTTTAAAAAAATGAAATTCAACTGAATGTTGTTTATAAGAAATAAACAACATACCTAATACAAAACAATAAAACAGAATGAAACAGCATTAAACAAAGGACAAAGGATATCTCATATTAATAAAAGGATCACTGTCAATGAAGACATAACAACCATGAACCTTTACGTTCCAAGTAACAGAGCCTTGAAATATAAAACATAAAATTGATAAAAATAGAGAGATATTCAGAAGGCCATAATTATTAAGACACCTCTAAGAAAAATAACAACTAATGAAACAAATAACTAACATACCTCTCTGAAATTGACAGAGCAGTCAAAATTATACAGATATGTATAAACACACATCCCACATACACACATGTACAACAAACAGAAGAAATTCTTTTCACTTTTCCACACATATTACAAAAACCAACTGTGTACTAATCTTCAAAGGCAATCTCAGAAATCTACAAAAGTAGAAAATTATATAGACCACATGCCCTGAGATGTATACAAGAGAATTAGAAATTAAAAACAAATCATATAGTCAGTAATTTTTATAAATGACTAAGTGGCTGGATAGCTATATAACCATTACTCATGAGACAACATTTTTTCTTAAAGAAAACAGCAAAATTTTAAAGATCACATCAATACACCAAAATGGCAGTCATCTACTTAGACCACTCTCCTGAAGTGGAGAAGGTAACAAAATTCTCAAACATAAAATGCATGTTATTACATATCAGAATAGAATGAATCAGGGATACAAACCCTTAAAATAACACTTAACCTGGAAACACACACACACCTCCATCACTCAAATGAATCATTAAGGTAACCACTCACAAGAATTAGAACTTTATAATGACAGCTACAATTCAAAATGAAATTCATTATAAAAATCAGTGGTACACATCACCATGAAAAAGAACCGGTCTCAGGATTTATTAATCTTGCCCATAAACTTTGGGCACCCAAATGAACTATTAAGCTGTGTAAAAGGAGAAAAGAAATCCATTCCAAACTCTAGAATTTGAACATACAGAAAAATGCAGAAAGATTAACTAAGCTCAAAATAAACACAGAAATTAATATTGTGCAAGGAACATGGGACATGGGTGGGGGGAGAACAAAAAAAAAAAAAAAAAAGCGAAAAAAAAAAACGAAAAAAAAAATTGGGAATGAAAAATGTGGAAGGGGGGGGGGGAGAAAAAAAAAAAAAAAAAAAAGGCAAGAAAAGAAACGGCTTACCACCAGCAGGATTAGCAGATCTGGATCCTTGATTATGAGAGCAGACCAAAGGACAGGCAAAAAGTGGATTAAAAGACAATAGCACAATACAGAAGGTCAGCATGCAACACAACACAAATGTCTTTGTTCACAAACACATTAGCAAAATAGCTTTTTCTTCTAGGTCTTTTTCCTCCTAGTCTACTTTTGTACTTATGCTTATCATAGTCATATCATACTCTATCAGCATTTATTTCGGGTCTGTTCATGAAACACTGGAACCTACAATGTGCCAGGCCTGGGGCCAGGTGGAGGAGATGCAGAGAAGACAAGTGTCTTGGCTTCCAGCAGCTCATCTCTTTTCTAGTTTTGAGCAAGCGGAGAGAAGTGACTGCATCCTACTCGTTCGTGCACCTCTACCACCTTAACTAGCACTTCGCACAGAGCAAGTGCTCGATAAACATCATGAATTTAAAGAAACTGCTACTAAGTAGTTTCACCTGAATGTCCTATGCCAAATCCTCAAACATTTAAATATTAATCTTCACATATTTGAATCCTCAAACATTTAAAATATGCTGTTAAGGGCCCTAAATCCAATGTTAATTAAATCTACTTAATATTATACCAGGACTACAAATGCTAGTGTATCTATCTACATTTGTAAAACATAAAAATGTGCTCATTTTTACTTCCTATTAAAATAATGTTTTTAACACTTAATTTATATGCCTAAGTTTGAGGTCCAGTCTTGATTGTTTGCTGGTGCTGTCTCCCTTCCTGTGAGTGGAATTTAGAGAGTAAAGTGAAACTGAAGACTTTTAAAGTGGAGCCCCAAGCCTGGGTGCAGGATTTCTACAGGCCTGAAGGGGTAATGCTCCCTCCTCGCCCTCACCCCCACTACAGAAGCCAGTAGTCTTCACCACCTCGGACGCAGAGGAGCCAGACTAGTGGCAAGAACCCCTGCAGAGGCCAATGCCAGAGAACAGCAGACAGAAAGAAATGCAAAGTACTGTTCAACCCTCCCTCTCCAAGAAAGGAACTAACACGGCACAGCTAAAATCTAGACATTTTTTATTAAACTTAATTTTAACATACTAACCCATATTTTGAGTTTTGAACATTTTGTCAAGAAAACTTTCTGTGCAAGAAGACCTGACTCAAGTTTATGAGGTCATGACAGAACGTTCTATCCATCTGTGACTCCAGGCTTCACTAGGGTTCAACAGAATAACCAGAGCCGGCATGCTGTTCTCAAGGTAGAAGCTGCTGGGCTACGCACAGATGCACAACCTACGCTATATTGTGTACACCTGTGTGATGCCCCAGAAGCCTGCGCTTCTGCATCAGACAAGCCCAGCAGCAGTGGATCACCGGCATCACACCTTCTTTCAGAAAGGCATTACACTTGTTTAACGTGAGGTCTAGAGTTACCAGAGGGACAGGGGAGAGTACCTGAATTCACAAGGAGCTGAGAAAGGCATTCTAAAAACTAAGGCAAACCTAAGGTTTGGCCACAGACTCTCTACATGAGCCAGACAGCTCCCGGGGCCACAAAGGAGGTGGACACATATGGGCGGGGGAGCAACCCTGTGCAGCTCCCAGGGAAGGGGAGCCTTCCCCCACCACATGCACGTGGACACCCAGCGATATGCACACAGAGGGAGTGGGGAACTCAAACGCACGTGTGGCTGGGAGGTGAGACACCAGGGTGCTCCCGAGAGCTATGTGAACACCCCCCTTCCATCTGTGGCTGCTTTCATGGCCGATGCTAACAAGCCAAGTGACTCGACATGTACAGACAAGCAGTAATGGAAGCGAGAGCAGCGGGGCAAAGCAGGAGCCCACACTGGCAGGAAGAAGAGAGCAGGCTGCAAATGTTAGAACACAGGGTTAATGGGGAGAGCTTTTAATGGATTTGCTTATTACCACTGAAAGAGAACTCCACGTTAAAATAATCCCCAGGTACTGCTCTTAAATTACATCAGAGGGAGTCCTTATCAACAGTAAAATGGGTCACAGCCCAGGTAGGTCTCAATTTGAGATGCTTGAGGAAAGGGAGAGAAGCCACATTTTAATATTTAATGCTTAATAATACAAAATTTAAATCCTGGCCAGGAGACAAAAGCACCCTGGAACAGTCCATGCTGTAAGCTTACCCACAAACATCAAGACTATTCAAGGAAGCTTAGAGCCACACAAATGCTTCTCCTCTGAAGTACTGAAAATACTACCAATTCTTCAACCGTAGAGTGGGCTGCTGAGCAAAACTGAGATAACAGAGAGTATAAAATATACTTCTTACGCTGGGACTGTGAAACCACTTTGGCGCGACTGCGGCCTCGATTGTCAGGTGTGGTGGCGACATTGGTGGCGCTTCCGGAGCTCTGCCGTCTCGTGCGGATCCGACCTGGAAGATGCAGCAAAAACGGGGTTTCCATCATGTTTTTAGTAGGTGTGACCGACTCAAGAGAACCACCCATACCATGAACAAGCGGCATTGAATGGGCCACCCGCTGGGGCATGGGTCTTCCTCGTGGGCTGTTCTGACCCATTTCCCTGTGTGCACACGCACACGCATCTCGTCCGCCACCCAAGTTCTACAGCTAGGTTAGCAACTTCTGAGAGATGTGAACCTGGAATATGCTTCTGTTACAAAGGTTCTAGTATATTATATTTTCTGATGAGGAGATATCTATTAGAGGATTTTTTTTTCCACATTAAACTTTTTTATTACCTACAAATCTGTCAAATTTCCAAAGGCAGAAAATATTAGCTATCATCTTATGAAAAATACTACAGAAAAAAAGAGTAAATACAAAACAAAGCAAAATAAAATAAAATAAAATAAAATAAAATACAACACAACAAAAAACCAAAAAACCAAACCCTTAACTCAGCAATCAACAAAAGCTAGAGCACCGTGGAGAATAAATGTGTTTTGATATGCAGCATTAAACTTCTATTTTAAAGCATGTATGCCTACAAGTTCCTAAGCTGCAAAAGATGAAGACAGAATCAGTATTATAGGAGTAGCAAGAGAAACAACGACCTAAAAATAATGCAATGTCACAGGTGTTTAAAGAATTTGCCATTGTAAGTAAAGCAATCTGTTAACTCCCATTATTAAACCACGAAACCACAAAACAAAAGTGAACTCAGAAATGCAAAATCATTGATAATCAGACTAGTATGGTTAGAGATTAAATTTTTTAAAATTCAGGGCTTCTTTGGTTTTGGGTGGGCACAAAATGCCTCTCCTGCTATACTTCAGTCAGAACAATCTGATAGGGAAAACACAAACCAACGGAACTCACATTGGCATCTTACATTGCTCAAAACCACTTCTACCTCATCATTTAAGAAAGCTTACAGAAAAAGAATACAGGAAAACAAATCCTAAGGCTTGAAAAGGGTTCAAGAAAGGGAGGTAAGGAGCAATAAAAGCACTGCATTAAGAAAAAAAAAATTAAAACTAGAAAGAATAACTTTTAATCACAGCTGAAGTAAAGACTCACAAATTCTAGAATCTATACGAAGAGCTACATGTATGGTATTATACTAAGAGCTGTATATGTGTGAACTTGGAATCCTCCTAAGAACATATAATTATTCTCATATTACAGATGAGGAAAGTTGTAAATGGGGGGGGGTTCATTAATTTGTCCAAGGCCACATCACTGGTTTAGCTACCTGTGCCTGCCTGGCTGGCCATTTTATATTCTTAAGGAAGTCACCAAGCTAAATTAAGGCAGTCACCAAGGCAAAGTGAACATGAAAAACCAACTGAATCTCACTCCCTATTTTAAATTTACTGTAAAACATTTAGGTCACAAAAAGATATTTTAAATGAACATCCATACCCATTCAGCTTAAAAAATAAAAATCTTTGCTAATGTCCCTGTACCTCCTACTTTCTCCCAACATTCGGTAACCTGATCTTAAACCTAGCGTTCATTATCCCCTTGCATTTCTTTAAACTTTTAATATCATTGTATAACCATAAAACAGATGGCATTATTTTATATATTTTAAGTGCTTTTAATTATACCACAGAGTATATATTTTTCCAAAACTTACTGTTACGCTCAACATTTTTTTTGTGAGGTCACTTATGGAAATGATTTTTCTGTAGGAGGTAAAGAAGAGATCCATTTTATTTTTTCCATATGACTACCAACACCCAAATACATTTTCCTAATCCCTTTCTTACTGATCTACAAAACCATCTTTTGTCATTTACCAAGTACTTAAATACATTTGTAGGCTTCTCAATTGTCTAGTCTATCCCATTGGTCCACGTGTCCACACTGGTGCAACATCAAAATGTTGTGATGAGCTTAAAAAGAAAAAATCTTGCTAATTGGAAATCAACCCACTTTTTCCTAAAGCCTTTGCTCTCTTCCAGATGCATCTAAAGACTCAGTTTAAAAAGACCTGTTGAAATCTTAACTGGCATTATGTGGACAAAGGTGTTAATTTGAAGGATGGCGGGGGGAATAAGACAGCTTTATGATATTGATCTTTCCATGTTTTTTCCTTCATTTATCTCACTTTCTTCAATGTCTTAAAATAAAGCTTTATCTTTCCTAAAAGCCTTACTCAATTCTTACAGATTTATTCAAAGGTGCCTTATTTTTATGACGTACTATATTTTCTAACTTCTTGACAAACGTGAATGTAATTAATCTTTATATTTTGATCTTAATTCTGGGAACCTTGCTAAACTTTTGTTAATTTTACTAACTTGTATGTAGATTAGTTATGTAAATAGAATACCATCTACAAACAAGACTTCAGTTTTTTCCCTTTGAACTCCACCCTTTCATTTCTCTGCCTTTATCCCACTGTCTCAGACATGTAGTCCACACCTATATGGGTAGGATTTACTACTCTGAGTCACATTAAGCAAAAAATATTCTGGAATTTCACAAAAACTAGGATATTTCAACAGACTAAGAGAACTCCTTTATTATTCCTAATTGCTAATAATTTGCCAAAATGTTTGTTGAATTTTTTGATGCTTTCTCTGCATCTTCTGAGACAAGAGGATTCTTCTCTTAGATGCACTGAGCTCCATCTGGAAGTTTCTAAGCTATTAAACCTGAGATAAGGGGCACCCGGGTGGCTCAGTCAGTTAAGCACCTGCATTTGGCTTGGGTCGTGATCCCAGGGTCCTAGGATCAAACCCTGCATCAGGCTCCCTACTCTTCTCCCTCCACTGAGCCTGCTTCTCCCTCCCCCTGCCACTCGCCCTACGTGTATGCTCACTCACTCTCTCTGTCAAAAAAAAAAAAAAAAAAAAAAAATTAGTAAAATCTTTAAAAACAAAAACAAAAAACCTGAGATAAACTCCTATGCTCACAATATACACACTCACAATGTCTCAACCATACTTCTTCTGGTTTAGTTCTAAGGCTATGCCAGCTCCATTAATGAGGAAAATATTCCCACTTTATCTTCTTGGAGTTGATGGAAGACTGGGATTATCCAATTCCTCATACGATTGAATTTCTTAATCCTGTCTAGTGAATGTTTAATTCCTATTTCATTAACTTGTACTCTTATCTTTATTATTTCCTTCCTACTCTTCTTTGGGTTTATTCTGTTATTTTTCTAACAAATTGGAAACAACCTCCTAACTGTTTCTCTTCTAATATAAACTCAAGGCTATGAATTTCCCTCTAAGAACTGCTTTTGCTTCATTCCATGAGGACTGATATATAGTTCAACATAATGTGTTGCTTTAAAAAATATGTATTTCTAGGTCTCATTTGTTTGTGTTTTGCTTTGGAAAAATAAGCTGGATCTGTATTTTGTATTTTACAACAAGAAAAACAGCAAATGAACCTAAGATTAAAATGTAAAACACAAAACCATAAAAGTTCTAAAAGAAAACATAGGAGAAATCCTTTGTAACTTACAATGGAAAAGTCCATTCTAGCTATGACTTAAAATTAAAACCATCAGAAGATTGAGAAGTCTGCTTAATTTTTTGCAAAACCTCAGTATGACAAGAATAAAACTATGAACAAGTTAAGGAAAATGACAAATTGGGAAAAACTATTTGCAATTCAAATCACAAAGGGCTAATTTCCTTAACATACAAAAGGTTTCTAGGAATCAGTAAGAAGTCCACCAACCAGTCCTGTGCTGATAAATGTTTAACAACTGGCAGTGGGGGAGGGTTCCTACCAATCAGTGTTTTCCAGTTTCTCTGGTGTAAATATTCCCCACCATGGCCAGTTTCAGGCTACTAACATGAAATCAACCAGATTCCAAATATCCAAAAATTTAACAATTGGCTGTCATAAAATAGTTCAAGACAGCTCCAGCACACCACTGCCGCAACCCAATAAAGAATGGACAAAAGCTAGGAAAAGAGAGTTAACGGACAATAGAAATAGCTCTTGAGCATATGAGATATTGTTCGGCCTCACTCAATTAAGAATGCCATTTATCGATCACATATCAGAGTGGCAGAAATCCAAGAATATGCTGATAGTCTAGTGTGTAGGAAAAGAGGCACTGTCATTGGTGCTGGGAGTGGAAATTAGTACAGCCTCTATAAAAAGCTATTTGGCAATATCTACCACAATTAAAAATGCATGGACTTTTTAATCCAACAATTTCACTTTAGTTTATTCAACCAATATACTTGCACCCATACAAAATGATGTATATAAGTGGTTATATTCATGGCAGCATTGTTTGCAAATAATCCCAGTGTCTGTCAAAATGGGGCTGGCTGAGTAAGGTAATCCACATAGTGGAATGCACTACAGTGATAATCAAGAATGAGGATGCCCTCTCTAACCTAATATGGAAGGATCTTACGATATGTTAAGTAAAAATCACCAAGATGCAGAATAGTATGTATAAATATGCTATCTTTTAGGCTTTAAGAAGGGGAGAAAATATGATTTTTATATTGCTTTTATATGCCAAGAAACTCCTGATAGAAAAGAAACTAAAAATTGTTAGACTGGTGTGGAAGGGAAAGAAGTGATAACTAGGCAAATGAAGAGATAAGATTGTGTACTTCCTACTATCTTTGAGCTTTGAACTACATGAATGTGTTACATATTCAGAAATATATACATATGTGTATATTTTTCAGACACATGAAAGTTCTTAGTTTATTAATCCTCTCATGAAAAAATCTGCATAATCACCACAGTCACTACAAAATCTTTACTCCTTCTGTTGTCCAATCTCCAGCTCACTTCTTTTTGCCAGCACCAACAATGGTTTTTAGAGTCCCTGACTTTCTTCATTCTGTTCTTACATTCCTTTCACTGTTTTTTTGATGACTTTTTTCTTCTCATATAGGCCACATCTTGCAAATCTGTGTCTGGGTTCGTTTTTCTTTGCATATTCCAAGGAATCATAAATCATGCGAAAGCCCAGTTTTGCTACAACCAAAATGGGTTCTGATTCCAAATACAAAGATGACATCTGATGTGGTCTGATACATTTTTGACTAGTTTTTCCCAAATTTCTGTCTTAGGTACCATTGCCTTTCTGGGATGAAGAACATCAGTGACCTTCTGCTTCCACGGAAATAGTTGGTTGGTCATGAACTTCCTGGTCTGGATAGTTACTATGTCATTCATGATGGTGACTGAGCCTCAAACAGCCAGGGAGGAAAAGAGCTAGAAGTTTATATTTTTGTATATCACTCACTACAAAGGTGAATTTGCAAATGCTTTTTAGTGTACTTTGAGGCTATTTTTATTTATTTATTTTTTTTAAAGATTTTATTTACCCATTTGACAGAGATCACAAGTAGGCAGAGAGGCAGGCAGGGAGAGAGGAGGAAGCAGGCTCCCTGCAGAGCAAAGAGCCCGATGTGGGGCTCGATCCCAGGACCCTGGGATCATGACCCGAGCTAAAGGCAGAGGCTTTAACCCAGGCGCCCCAGAGGCTATTTTTATCAAAATCATTAAAATTCAGGATGATTACATCTTTGTGATCTACTAATTTTTATTATATAGCAATCCTCTTTGTCTCTAAGTAAAGGTTTTACCTTATTTTTTGTTATTACTAGATTTTTTTTAGATTTTTAAAAATTTATTTAGAGAGAGAGAATGAGAGAGAGATCATGAGAGGAGGGTCAGAGGGAGAAGCAGACTCCCTGCTGAGCAAGGAGTCTGATGTAGGACTCAATCCTGGGACTCCAGGATCATGACCTGAGCCAAAGACAGTCACTTAACCAACTGAGCCACCCAGGAGCCCCATTAACAGATTTTCAACAGTTTCCTTTTACTTTGCAGCTTTTATCCTTTGTCTTTTATTCTATTTGCAGCCTTATCTTTTAAAAGGCTTGTCCCTTTAAATTTCACATAGCTGGATCTTTAAAACAATCAAGTCTAACAATCTTTCTATTTTAACTGCAAAGTTTAGCCCATGTGAGCTTATTTTTACCATCTTATATCATACTTATTTGTCTTCATTTTCCTTTTAGCCTCTTTTGTTTCCTTCTTTTGTCTTAGTTTTTTAAGGTTATGCTTTACTATCTTTTAAGGTCTCATAGATTAAAATAACATTATTAAAAACACAGCTTCAATGAAATCATACTTTTGGGGAGACAGGAGTTTGAAAACCCCTTATTTTTTGTATGTGTTTGAACTTTATTTTTTTTATTATGTTATGTTAGTCACCATACAGTTCTTCATTAGTTTTTGATGTAGTGTTCCGATTTATTTGCATATAACATTCAGCACTCATTCCCATGTGCCCTCTTTAATACCCCTCTCTTTTTAAATTAAACTTTTCATTTTGAGATAACTGTAGATTCTGATGCATCTGTAAGATGGAACATCTGTAAGAGGGAGCCTGTGAACTCTTTACCCAGATTCCCTGTATGATAGCATCTTTAAAAACTGCAGTGCGAAATCAGGAGCAGGACATGGATGGTGATGTGCTCCATCTATCTTACCCAGATTTCCCCAGTTTTATTTGTACGTAAACTCCGGCTTTCCTTTGTGGGTAGTCGCTTTGTCTCTCTGGCTACTTTAATACATTCTTTTTCAGTCTGTGGTGTTCTGCCATTTCACCATTTGTCTGTCTTGCTTGGGATTTGCTGGGTTATTGGAGTTTGTGGGTTCGAGTCTTTGATTCTGGAGAATTCCCAGCCATCGCCTCTTCAAATACTGTCTGCCCCATTCTCTCTTTGCTAAATGTCTGCACCACCTTCCATATAACTTTATATCTGTCATATTTCAACTCTACCCTTCACACTATACTCTGGACAGTACTTTCCTGTCTTGAATTCATGAATTCTCTCTTATGCTACAATGATACTGCTGCTCAATTTACCCACTGAGTTAATTTTAATAGTTTGCTGTATTTTCATTTCTAGAAGATCCATTTATTCTTCAAAACCTACCTGGTCATTCTTTATAGTCTCTTATTCCTTTGCTGGTCTTCCCAAAATTTCTTTTTATTTCTTTAAATATTAGGACAATGAAATGATTCCTTTTCTTGGAACTTTACAGAAATTCTTTAAGATCCAAACTGAAGTTGTATTCTTCCAACAAGGATTTATTTTGGCTTCTGCTAGTGTCTTGTGGACATAAGCAATCCACAGCCACTTTAATATGATTTATCTATTTGGGTTTTCAGACCACAAAGTGTAAATTCTGATCCAAAAACTACATAAAAGTGCAATTTATGGTTGCAAATTCTCAGGGAAGATTATTGCCCCCCTCTACCCAGTATCAAGGTTGAGAAATGGGCAAAAATTCCCTCCTAGTTTAGTGGACTTAACTTTCTGTTCCTCAGTCATGATCAGGTCTTGGGTAGGCTCCACTTTACCTCTTGTCCTTCATAACCTGCATACCCATCAAAGGAAATGCCCAACATCATCTCAGACATTCAGCAAAAATCTCAGGCTGCAAACCAGATTTCCCCCCTCTTGCTAGGGTTCCTGTTTCTGCTTAGGTCTGGAGATGTGTGGGTTCGTAGCTTTTATCCCAGATCAGTGATGTGTTCTCAATGAGGAAGGTCATTCAGACTACTGAATTCTACATATTGCTAAAAATGCAAGCTTATTTCTTTTAAGCATTTAACTGTAATAATTTCATATTACATAAAAGACCCTGAAGTCTTGAAGGATTAAGTGCATTTGTATTCTTTTCCTCTGCTGTTTCTCACTCATTATAGATGTAATCACCAATTATGAGCTCACATTTGACATGTTTTAATCTGTGGGAATCCTGAGGAACCAGATTTGAGTGCCTTCCTCTACAGAAGTTCACTGCTCCTGTCCAGCACGCTTTGGGGGCTATAAGCCCAGACCACTTTAATTCACCAGGCTGGGGTTTCCCAGACGCCACAGATAACGAGAACTGAAACCACAGTTCAGTGAGAAGAGAGCTCAGTTACAAATGAGGCGAGATTGGTTTTTTCCCTCTGGCTAGGACAAAGTCAAGAGATACCATGTCGACCTGAAGATAAAGAGCTTTTGTTCCTAATCTACCCTTTCATGGATCTATAGCACCTAGACAATGTCAGCTCAATGCCAACCTTACCTCTGATCTGGGGGGAACACAATGGCTTCTTTCTTCTCTGCCACGGGGACTCACATGAGTCACTAAGACCTCAGGGCACCCTTAAAATCAATTTTGGGGAGTTAAAAGGGCCTCTGTTGTGTTGTAGTCAGATACAGCTTTCTTTTGTAAGGAGAGGGTTTATTAATTTGGTGAACTACTGTAAGTGCCATTATATGTTTTAAAGAAATGATATAAAATACTCCATGGTCTTTAAGAAAAACAAAATCTACTCAACAAATGCAACAGAGTAAAAATATACTTCAGTTCTATATTATGACCTGTTACTAACATTCATATTCACTCATACTGTTATGACAGAGATAGAAAGTAGACATGAAAGAAAAAAAGGTATATATAAGAGAAATAGAAATACGAGGTATTAGAGAACTAACCAACAGGAAAAAAAAAAATCTGGAGATGGAAAAGCAACAAACACACACATCCAAAGAAAAGCAGACCCAGAAGAAAACAAAGAGCTGAAAGAGAACAGCCTTTGACTTTCACGGAATGAAGACAGAACATCCATATTGAGTAGCTTTTTAAAAGAGCTACTGAAGAATTTCTCTCAACCACACCACCATTCTTCTAGAAGAGCCCTCAAAATAGGAAATGAAACCTGTGCACCCAGTTTAACTTGTAGGTCTGGTTTTCCTACATTCAATCTAAGGCAATTAAAAAAAAAATCACTTATCAGACAGCCTCACATCACTAGGGTTTCTGTCCCCTTGTGTTTCGGAAATTCAGGCAATTCTCAATTTAGAGGTTATAAAGATTAAATGGTTTTGTATGTAAATCTCCATTCATCACACTGGAGCCTTTTGACATGCGTATCTACTTTACAAATTCATGGCTTCCGGGCACAAATAAACCAACCTCTACTCATAGGTGGCAATTCTGATAAAACCAAAATCTGAGCAGTCGAACCCTTATAAATTCTGTTACCTACAAGTATCATTCCCCCAAAGGAAATTTTCCTCATGTTTTTTAAAGATAAAACTAAAAGAACCTTAGTACTCTTTTACTCGGACAGACACCTATTTTTTTTCACTGTGTAAAAAAGTCAGTCATTTAAAATTCAGAGTTCTTGGATAAATATGTAGCAATACCAAATGTTTTATGTACCAGTAAAAGTGAACTAAAATCTAAGTTCCTTTTCCTGAAGAGCAGACAAGGCTATATGGTTATCTTGATTTTGTAATCTCAAAACCATCTTTGACTTAATAACATAGGATCATCTATTCTCTGATGTGATCAGTAGGTCGTCAGCTCCCATGGGTCACTCAAGCCCAGTAACCCTTCATTTAAAATTATGTGTTCCAGGAAAAAATATGAATAGGGCATTTCCTAAACCATAGTAACTAAAAATCCTGAGTATTAGATGGGACTCAAAGCCGAAGCATCCCATCACAGACTCCACGAGTGGCAGAACCAACGACATAAATGTGTCCTTCTAAATCCCCCCAAATTACACAAAGATAACCTGGAAATAAACTTGTCCACAAGATGAGTTTCTATGGGTTCTTCACAAAAAAGTATTTTCTGACTAGTTGTAAATGTAAACAAGGCTATTTGTTGGGTATGATAAAGAAACTCCCACAGGAGATGTATTTACTCCATTCCTCCACTAATGAAGTGGCCAGAATTCAAATGTGAATTTTGAATTTAGAGCATCCAACAATTGATTCCCAGTCATATCTCTGTCTCCTACTGATGAAAGCACCTGTCTCTTCTGGTCTCAGGAACTAGACAGGAAAATGCTTCCCAGGCTTATTACTATTAACAAATTTTAAAAAGGCCCGTAAGGATTCCAAAACTTCAGACAGGAAACTCAGGACCACATGGTATTTACTCTTTCCTGAGAGTCATGATGTTTCATGCCTTTTTCTAAGAACCGTGTGTGGCTTTTCTAAGCACGGCTAGGTTTCACCGCCTCACAGCCAGAGTGTGCTAGGTGTGCTGGAGCCAGCCGTCCCCCGCACTCTGTCCCTTCCCTCTCGTGGGTGCCGAGGGCCGAAGAAGGCCTGATGTCCTGCCCCTGACAGCCTGTGTGCCCCTGGACGCAGGGAACAAGGCTCACTGGCTCCCCTCACTAAGGTTGTCTTCCTGTCATCCATGGGATTCTGAACCCGATACAACGAAGGGGCCCCATCTCATTCTCCCACCTTCCCTATGGCAAAAACCAGAAAGAGATGCCTCGTCCTTGGTCTCTGGCACAGTAATTGAGTAGGCAATCTTCTGACCTTGCTCTGCACTGGTAAGAAAAGAACTGATAAAAAGAAAGAAAGGTGAAAAATTCCCAGTGCTGGGGAAAACAGCAGGCTGATTTCAACTCTGTCACATAAGCGTATGAAATACAAGCATCTGGGAAAAAAATACAATCTCCCTCGGACCATCCTCCCATTCCATCTACATTCCAGAATTCCACGCTCCACTCCTCTTTCATCTAGGTTGAAGAAATAACGTAGGATCATTTCTTTGGGAAGGAGAAATGTACAATTACTCTTTATGGGCTAAAAAATGCAGTAAGTCACACCCAGCCCCAAGAGTCTGCTACTCTCATGAAGGAGGTCCTCATCGTGACACAGGCTTCTTGTCCATTTTTCATTTGGGGAACTTTTCACTTCTCACACTTGTCCACCCCGAAGAATCACCCTATGGGGCTTACTGAAAATTCAGATTCTATTGTTCCTTCCAAACTTAATCAGGATTTCAGGAGGAAGGACCCAGGACTCTGTTCCTTTAGCAAGCTGCAAGTAATTCTTATGATGAGGTTCAGTTCGAAGAACATGGACCTTGGGGTTATGCTCATCCTTTAAAAAAACTCCATTCCTAACTTTTCCTTAAGGAGTCCCTGAGGAAGTAGTATATCGATTAAAAGTACCGTGAACTGCACGTATAAAGATAGCACCAGTCCATTGTGCAGGCTACCCTTTTAGAATAGCTAAATAATGTATGCAAATAAACAAGCAGCTCCTAATTGTTAAATCATTAGGGGAGGGTTTGTGGGTCTAAGCCACTGAAGCAGATGAGGTTCCTCTAAATTTCAGTTATTTGAGGCATTATCCTGCTTTCCAGCCAGCTGTGCAAAGGGATGGTCTCATCTCGTCTAGCATGTGCTAATGAAAGACCTGTACAAACTGATATGGTTAGGTCTGAAAGTCAAAAGAGAATGTAAAATCAGGAAGAATTTCTGGAGAATGGCATAAAAAGAAACCACAGTGGATCTGGAGGCGTGTTTTTCTTTCTCCATGCTAGATCCTGTGTGTAGCGCCGAACAGAGCACATGAAATGCATTTAATACACAGCTGGCGAGCAGAAGAACAAGGGTCGATGGATGAATGGGGTACGGGTCAGGGACACAAATAAAAATGACATCGTATAATTCAGTAGCATCTTTAGGGAAGAGAAAAGCATTGTTTAAAATTTCTATAAATTACCTGGTAGAAAACCGTTACCAGCCTTTTACCTAAATAAATGACACTGAATTTATTTTCAAAACAGGAAAGGCAAATCCTGAGAGGCCCACAGAAGTACAAAAGTAAAGAGAAAGAAAAAGAGCTACAAAGGGAGTACTTGGGGAGTAACAAAATCTGAGACGAGCAGCCCACTGGACGGCAGCACACAAAGTCTTGGCGATGCTCCTGGCCGGGGTGGGCTGGGCGCCGGAAACCACATACAGCACATGTTGAGTGACAAAAATCACCAGAACCACGACAGAACAAGGGAGGAGAACTCAGGTCGAGGGAAGGCAAAGAGCCGGGGAAACAGAATGAAGAAGAGTGGGGGGAACGTGCAACATGTCATGCAGGGACCTCGGTGAGGACGAGTGGGCACCAGGCAACACTCAGTGAGCACAGAGGACGGGTGAAGGCGAGACACACCTCAATCACAGAAACAAACCGCTTACCCTCCGCTTTAGTGGAAGTACCATCTTTAAGCAAATTAAAAAACAAGGGAAGGGATAACAGGGAACAGTTAGTAACAGTAAAAAAATTAAAAAGCAGAATGTTATTAGCTACTAAAAAAGCAAAAGTACAATTTAAAATAAAACTAAAAAAGAAACAAGTTCAACAGCAAAGCAGATTCTGAAGCGAATAAGTGTGCCTTGTATTAAAATCGGCTTTAGTATAATGTGGCTTTTGGCTTTTGGAAAACAAAACGAAACATGGCAACCCAGGGTAGCCCCTTGATTGGTAAGGTGTTGATTTTCTGTTTTAGCCAACCCTCATCCTCTTCAGAGTTTCTTTCTCGTAGAACCAAGTACCAGCAGTGTAAGGGGGAGAAACCAAACACTAAAGTACTGAAGAGTCACCCAAAGAACAGAGGCAAGTAGGAAGCTGACAGAAGCTGGCTCTAGCAATGACGCCTATCCCAACTACACAGTGAGCAGCAGAAGCTGTACAGCGGGGTACCTGCGTCAAGGCCTACGGACTCCGTATCTTCCCTCACGTGTCTGGACTCTAGAAGTTCGGAAAAGGATTGTCAGCTTTGATGCTACACTTCTGTACAGATGTAATGTGCCACCCCAAGTAGTAATCGTAACAATTCCTCAGTAGGATTATGTTAAATTTCCAGGGGTTTTGTTGTTTTGTGGTTCAAAACATGAGGGAAGCAGGGGGAGACACTCTCTTGGGAGAGAATGGACTACTCCAGTCTTGTTATCTGAAGAGCTAATGCGGGGCTGAAAATTTATCCTCAGGGTTTTAAGAGGTCAATTCTGTATCATCAGGCCAAAAGACCTGAGTGCTGTTACGAGTACCAGGGGAAGTCTACATGGTCCCTATTAAAATATCCCAAATACGCACAGAGAAACAAAGACTACTGAGTACTCTAAAAGACGGGTTTTACTCGAATTTTCAAGCGATGAAACAAATACTGATGACAAACACTCAAGGTGGATCACATGTATTGAAACACGGGGTACATACTCAAAGCTGACCGAAAGCAAACAGAGCTACTCCACCCAGGAGAGAGTCATTCTGACTTCCCCCTTACTCCATGACTACCTACCAATCTAACATCCTAACACTCCGGGGTGATGCCACAGTACTAAAATGCTAGAAAGGGAGAACACTCAGTGGGTTTCTTTTCAATCAAAAGGTACCTGTGTCTGAGGTATCTCCCTAGAGAAAACAAGACTGACTTAACTGACTTGACGTTCCAGAACACAGGCCTCTCTCACTGTAATGGTCCTAGCACAATCTGGTTTTCTTTCACCTTACAGGATGATAGTTTACAAAGGACTTTTATATCCAGTCATCGATCCCTTGCATGTGTCTGAGCTGGGTGACTATTACCACAACTAATTAGGTGGAGAAACCAGCTTCAGAGACTGCACGGCCCATTCAAGGCCACCAAGCTAATCAGTGGCAGGCCCATAATCATCTCTCGGTGCTCTCTCACTCGGCTTCCATGCTCAGAACATTAGTTTCAGAAATGACTTCGGAACTGGTTTGTAAACCACATAAGTGATTCAGTCTCAATGTTCCATGAAGCTTAAACTGTATGTATTCAATTTCCATAAAATGCAAAATAAAACCCATCCAGCGAAGTCTCAAGATTTTGGCTTGAATGATTTTGCTCTAACAAAAATAAAATATAACCAGTGATCAGCCTTACATACGGGTGTTCAGTTGTCTGTGGAAAAACTGACATTCCATTCTGTCAGATATGAATTTTTTTTTAAATAATTTTTTAAAAATCCTTTGGCCATTGTTAAAGTACACTGTCCTCCCAAGGTGACACATGGAAGACCAACCCTGTTCTATGGAATCCACCACATTTCTCTAGAGGTGCCCCCTGCTGTGGTCCCTGCGCCCCACACCTGTGCCACCCAGTCGTATTCTCAAATTGGGATACACCTAACTACGACGGTCTTTGGTGACTCCCTCACCAAACCCTCTGACTCTGCCCCACCAATGGCACAAGGGGGTAAAAGCCAGCTTGGCAATATGGGAGGTGGCGCAGGTGCTGGCTGGGCTGCCACGAAGAGGGAAGTGAAGCTGAAGGATGTGACACACTGTGGGAGCACAGAGGTACTTACTCGTCACTAAAAGGGACGATGCTCCAGAGAAAGGGAACACTCAACAAAGGGTGGCTGGGAATCAGCAGTAAACACACAGAGCTACTTATACTTAAATATCAGCCCTGGAACAGTGAGAATCTCCTCAGTGATTGTGTTTTATAATTTGTTAAATAAATCTGAGCAGGGCTAACTGTAATCTCTAACAGCAGAGCTGCAGGGGGAAGGAGGTGGGAGTCTGGTTACCTAAGGATGCGTATGACCCGGGAGGCAAGGCCGCTGCAGAGCTGAAAGGCGTAGCGCCTGAGACCGAAGACACCTTGGACTTGGCACTGGCTGCTGCGTTCACGTCAATATCGCTTCGAGACCGCTGGAGGGACCCAGTTGTTGACACGGATTTGGTACTAACTGTAGAAGCTTGAGAGGTAAGGAAGGAAACATCAGTAGGGACTACACTAGAATTGTAAACATGCATTGTTAAAATTTGTTTTGCTCTTAAGTTTTTTCTTTTCTTTTTTTTTTTTAAAGTAAGCTCCGTGCCCAGCATGGAGCCCAATGTGGGGCTTGAATTTACATCCCTAAGATCAAGACCTGAGTTGAAATCAAGAGCTGGGACACTTAACTGACTCAGACAGAGTAAAGAAGTTAAAATTCTTTAGCTAGTTTTAAGAAAGGCTGGGGTGCATAGGTAATGACACGCTGTTTCTCCTGGTCACTGAAGACAGTTCAGCCAGCGCTGAAGGAAATTAAGTGACTACAACCAACATACCCATTCCATTTGTTTTCTTGTAACCAAAGACTATAAACCCCAAAGCAACGGCCCCTCTTTTTGGTTCATGTGAGGAGTGAGGTAATGAAAAAGCACGCACATCTGGCCAGTCTCTCACCCTGTGGCCTAAGCAGGCACCCTGACTCCGATTACCCTCCTGCTCTCAGGGAACGTTCTACTCTCCCACCTCTAATAGCCACCACACTGCTGCTGCTGCTGCTCGAGGCGTCACCAGCTGTCCTCACTCTCCTGTCCAGTGACCGGAACAAGTGGAAAGGTCACAGGGCCGCATTTCTACACATGTTCCTCACCGCTCTGGGCCACTAGGGCAGGGGAGCTGTGCTGGGCACAGCCAGAGCACTGACAGCAGAAGGCTCTGCAAACCTGAAGGGCCCCTGAAAGCAGGGGACTGGCTGCCAGTGGCGAAGCAGCCTCCGCTGCACAGAAACAGAGGCGGCCCCAAGACGGCCATCACCATGGCGCTCAGTCTTACCTCTAGAGGTGGTGCTTCCAGTAGGACTTCTTTTGGCAGAGAGTGGTCGGCTGAAAATAAACATACACGCATGTTCATTATTATCAAATATGCGCTTCCGCCGTGTTCACACAAGTACAGTCGACAGCAGGAAACTACGGTAACGAAGGAATTATTTCAGAGTCTTCTGCATTTCTAGGGTAACTGGGACCACAATCTTATAAACCCCTGATGTCAGACGAAGCTTTAACATTCTATTTCAGACTACCTTCCAAACATCTAGAGAGAAGTCCTAACTCGAGCCAGAAGTTAGAAATCCAGAGTGAGGACGGTAATACATTTACTCCCAGATTTCCAACACCCTCCCTCTTTCCAGACTCGTCTCCAAGTGAACACTCATATTCTCCTAGAAGACCCTGTGAATAATTCACTTATTTCACTCCAAGCCTGTCTTCTAGAGCTGCCTTATAAAGTTAGCGCAACACTACTTACTGCAGAGACCGAGGCCGCCTTTTCCCTACCATTCTCCACAGCATCTACCTAGGAGCAGAGCCCATCTGAACAAAGGGGGACTAGAACAGGCACGTACACATTAAAAAAAAAAAAAAAAACAAAAAAAAAACACAGCTGGAATTTGTGTCATGTAGTAAATCTTTCCACATAAACTCTCCCACGCATGAAAGGATGGGTAAAGTGCTTACTTCAGACTCTCCTGAGAGCTGGAGGATGAGCGGTCGGACTGCGGCAGAGACACGATGCTGTCGGAGTTCTTCAGGTGGGACTGCAGGGCTTTCTGGTAGGAGGACTCGAGGGTGTGGTACAGGTGCTCTGCTTCTCTGCTGAAGTGACTGTGAAAACCCCAATAGCACCTAGGGGAGACACGCAGTGTGCCGCAGTCAGGATCGCACAGGGCTCCCACCGAACTCCATGGCCCCTCACGAAACGTGGTTGAGGACTGTGCTCTGCAGTTCAGTGCCCCTAGGAGCAGCACCAGGTGAGGGAGGGTGGACAAAGGCGGCCTGGGATGGACCCTGACCACGCTGTACTGGCTCTTCTGACACGGGGCAAGTTCCTGGGCTTCTCTGCATCTCATTCTCCCCTATAAAATGGAAACTAAAGGGCCTAACTTGCAAGACTGGGGAGCCTTCGGGACAGTGGAGCTAAAATGTCAAGAACTAGGTTCACAATAGGGACGGGGCTCATCCGTGGCAGCTTTTATAAAAGTGATTTGACACTCATCAATCAGAAGTATTTACAGTCGCCTCAGACAACATGCACGAGAGAGGCACAAAGATGTTCTGAGCTACTTGAAATTTGTATTGCAGGCATGACGAGAGAACTAGAAAAAACTGGGAAGGGGAAGAATGCATATGAGGATAAAAACAGCCTATGTATGTCATTGCCAACTCCATTCCTAAGAGTTGTGAGCAACTAACTACGTCACTCGTTTTGGTAGGAACTAGCTGAGCTGAGACTGTGGTAAGCTCTTGAGTGTTTCGGTGAGGTCCTCCGAAAGCCTCAGAAATCAGGGGAATAGAATTTAATGGAGAGAGCAGTCCAAGAGCCACAGGGACCTGGTCAGGAGGTACTGCTGCCGCTAAGTGAGACGTTAATATTCCAGGTGAGTGAGAAAAGAGGCTACCTGTGTCTGGTACAAGAGCCGGTCGTTATGAAAGCACAGATCACTCACAGCACTCCTCTACACACGGCCCAAGACAGCCTAAGTCTCAGCATCTGACTCCTGGCGTTTACAGTCACAGTGACAAAATTATTCCCGGGAGGCACGGAATGCATGGTCACTGCCTTGTGACCGGAACCCGACCCGCCTGATGGCAAAAGTGCTTCGCGAGTGGCCTGGCAACTGCAAGTCAGCACTGCAGGAATGCGCTGCAGGAATCCCCAGCATCTCCTCAACCCGCCTGCCCCTCACCGCCTGCATACCTTCCCCGGCAGCCACCTGGAGCCTGCAAAGAGACCGTCACAGGGGAAGATCTCTGGGACCGTGATTTTGCCCAGGAAAGCCAAAGGTCCCTTTGGATTATGACCTGGCTCCTAACACAGCCTCATGAGGAAGAAAATATGCTGAGTGTGCACACAAATGCTTTTCTGATTCATATAATCATTTGTCATAAATTTAAAAACGAGCATGCTGTTGCAACCCTCAGTCTTGTTTATATTCAGATACTATCAGTCAGTCTTTCAGGCCTGGGCACCTGAACCTTCAAAACAAAAATGCAGAGAAATAGTGTGACATGGTCTTTTGAGGTCATATTTGAAAGTCACCATCAATGAAACATATTCATGTAATTTAATGAGTTTTTAATAACACAATCTAAACAATACCTGAAACTTAAAAAGAGTGAATTTAAAAACAAGTGGTGTACAGTTAACACTTACTTTCTGGCTTCTATCCTTGCTTCAGAATCCGCATCATGTATTCCTTTCTTTATTGTTTCGGCTAATACTGATATATGTCTAGACATTCAGAAGAGAAAGCAGTAACAATCATGAACATGTAGTCTTATGCGGATGAAAACAAGTGTGAGAACTTCAGACTGGCACATGGAACCTAGAGCCCTTGTGCCCAGTGAGTCAACCAACACACAGCTGAGAAATCTGAGCTCCCTTCCCCGCCACTCTCCTAACTTCTACCTCTGTCCCAGGGTCCCCCTGACCTCCACCAGCTGCCCCCACCTAAGTACCCTAAGTTTTTAAAATAATGGCTGAGTCTTCTTACTTCATACTTATTTAGCTCAACCTTTTAGCAACCCAAGGAACAAGGCTACAAGGCTCTACCTTTCCATGGCGGGGAGTAGTTTCTACGTAAATTATGAGGTAATAATCATCAGAACACTGCAGAGGCTACCTGCATCACATTTCTGTAATTAAACACAATGTTTTTTTCAAGTTCTGCTATGCAACATGAAAACATTTATAAAATCATGTCACAATTTTATAAATAGCTGTTCTCTTTAGTTTATGTTCTGCCCTGGCTGAGAGGAAGTTATTAAAGTGTCTCTTTGAATGTTTAACAGATTTTTAAGAAAAGAGAGAAGGCTGCAATGAGTTAGTCTCACAGAACAAAGAGTAAGTTACATCTTATGGCCTGCTCAGGCTTTGCCTCATTCCTTCATTCAGTAACGGTTTAGCGCGTACCCGCTAAGAGGCAGATGTTGAGCAAGGGGAATGGATAAATACACAAGGCTATGTGTGAGTTCTTCACACATGACTGTTCTACTCATGTGTCCTCACATTAAACCCCCCTTCCATTTTCCACCTCTAAATTCCAAAACTATCACCAAATAAAGAGAATACAATAACCAAGAGATAAAAGAATGCATGACTATCTTGTAGATTTGAGGTATTTGCAGATGAAAATTTTACCTCCAGGAGGAATGGCTTTGTGTACTCTCTGCCCCCTGCAGTATGGAACGGGACTCCCAAAAGTACTTCGTTAAAATGCCACTAATAAAATGATTATATGCTGTACAGTTTCTCAGAATATGTAACGTTCACAACTGGGTGGCACAACACCATCATCTAGCTCTCCTATTTTAACTCACCAGGAATAACAGGCACCTCTAATTCAAGAGAACTAAAAACGGCAAAGAATGAATCTTGAAATTAAGAGACATCCTTCTTCAAGAATTCTGCCATAATCCTACCTTTTATCATGATGATGTGAAATGTACCAACACCAACCCAAATAAAGAGAAAACTGCTGACTTTCTGATACAGGGAGATCAAAAAGAACTGTGAGATGAGTGAAACTCCTTTAAGGATCTAAGAGTTATACCTGGCCTGCCAAGAGCAGCTTGGAACATCTTCCTGGTTGGAATGGACAGAATGTCGGGCACCAGGATGAGAGTCAAGAATTAATTGTGGATGACTTCGGGGGAAGATGGCAGAGTAGGAGGCCCCTAAACTCACCTCCTCCCACAGATACAACTAGGTATCACCTGTATCAGTGTAAATGACCCAGAAACATCTGAAGATTAGCAGACCAGACTCTGCACAGCTAAATGTAGAAAAGGCCACACTGAAGAAGGCAGGGAGCACACAGATGGGGTCGGGAGCTAAATAAGCCCACAAACTTTCTATAAGAGGGAGAGACACTGGGGACACACAGAGGGGAGAGGATCAAACCCTCACACCAAGCACCCCAGACATGGGGAACCCACATGAATACCAGAGGGGCATAATTTTGTGAGGTCTTACAATCAGCAGGGCTTAACACCTGGAACTTTAAAATCTGTAGGAGGGAAATAGGAAACTGAGTCCCCATGCTTAAAGAACACGACAAACAACCCCTTGGAGATACTGCAATAGAAGCAGCACTTGGAAAAACACCTGCGGTATACACAAGGGAGCTTTCTTTACTCACATCAGAGCATGAGCCAGAGGGTTGGGGATTCTGGGAAACTTCACCAGGGACAAAGGAGCTGGTGGACACCATTTCCCTGCCCCACCCTCTGCCCAGACACATGAACACCTATAGGAATGAGCTCCAGGCCAACACTTTCCACCTAGCTTGGTAACAGTATGCCTGCCTTCTCCTGCGGACATAACCCCTCCAGCCAGGCCTTGGATCCAGGTTTCCCCCAGAGCAGACCCATGCAAAACTTGCTAACACTGCCTGCACTGTGGGTCCCTCTCCCCTCTAACAGATCCTTGGCCGGTGCACATCCAAACCAGTGCCACAGGCTTGGCAAGGTATGAGCAGCCCTGGCAGGGATGGACTGGCCCCTCCGCAAAATGACCCCTGACTTGAGGGGGAGGAGGGAGATAACCACCCAACCAAGCCGGACTGCGGCCCCAGCAGCGGACTGGAGTCAGACAGCAGCTCTAACTGTAGGCACCACCTACCAACAAAAGCTTCTCAGGGCATAGCAGAAGGAAAGTCCCAGCAGTCTGGTGCTACTGCATCTCTGGCAAATGCCTGATGTGAATGTGACTCAAGCCCAGACCGGCCCAGACTGGCCCCCAACAGCATGGGTACCCAATGCTGCCCACAACAGGCAGAGCCACTGCGGATGACTGGACTGAACGAAAAAGCAGCTCAGCCACAACAGCAGGGCACATGCAACTCCACATGAAGACCCCCCTGCAGTGCCAGTTTGGGTGAACAGGGGACACTGCCCGGCAGGGCACTGGGACCTCTTCTTCAAAAGGCAGGAGGCAGAGCTGACTTTCCTAACACACAGAAACAGACACAGAGTTAGACAAAGTGGGAAGAAAGAGGAATATTTCCCCAGTGTAAGAAAAGGAAAATATCAGAGCAAGAGACCTAAGCAAAATGGAGTAAGTAATATGCTTGATAGAGAATTTGAAGGAATGATCATAAAGATACTCACTGGACTTTAAAAAAAGAGTGGAGGACCCAGTAAGAACCTTAATAAAGAGAGAGAAAACATTTTAAAAAGCCAATCAGAGATGAAGAACTCCATAACTAAATTAAAAATACCATAGATGGAATAAACAATAGACTGGAGAAGTAGAAGAATGGATCAGCAACTAGAGGACAGAATAATGGGAAGCAATCAAACTGAAGAGGAGAAAGAAAAAAAATAACAAAAAATGAAAACAGACTTAGGGAACTCAGCAACACCATCAAGCATAGTAACACTTGCATTATACGGACTCCCCGGGGAGAAGGGAGAAAAAGGGGGGCAGAAAATTTACTTGAAGAATAGCTGAAAACTTCCCAAATCTGGGGAAGAAAACAGAAATCCAGATCCAGGAGACACCGAGAGCTCCCAACAAAAACAACACAAGGAGGTCCACACCAAGACACAGTAATTAAAATAGCAAAACATAGTGATAAAGAGAGAATTAAAAGAAAACAGTTACATAGAAGGGAAACTCCTTAAGGCTATCAGCTGATTTTTCAGAAGAAACTTTATGGCCAGAAGGGAGTAGCATGATGTATTCAAAGTGCTGGGCGTGGGAGGGAACCCTTTAGCCAAGAATATTCTCTCTCCTCTTCTGAAAGATAGCCTTGCTGGATAAAGAGCTTTCCAGACAAATGAAAGTTAAAGAAATTCATAACCCCAAAACCAGCCCTATAAGAAATGTTAAAGTGGGCTCCCTAAGTGGAAAGGAAAGGCCATAAGCAGGAGTAAGAAAAAGAGGAAGCATAGAAGCAGTAAAATTAAGTATAGCTATAAAAATCAGTCAAGGGATTCACAAATTAAAAGGATATAAAGTATGACACCATATACCTAAAATGTGGAAAGAGATGAATAAATAATGGGTTCAAACTTAAGCAACCATCAACTTTAGATGCCATATGCATAAAATGGCATATGTAAATTAAAAACCAGTAATACATATAAAAAAAGAAAGAGAGAAAGAGAGAGAGAGAGAGAGAGAAAGAAAACCAAGTATACCACTAAAGAAAGTCAGCAAACCATGAGAGAAGAGAGCTGGGAACGGAAAGGAACAGAGAAGAACCACACAAACAACTGTAAAACAAATAACAAGATGGCAGTAAGTACCTACCTATCAGTAACTACTCTGAACGCAAATGGACTAAGCCCTCCAATCCAAAGACACAGGGTAACAGAATGAATAAAAACCAAGACCCATTTATATGCTGCCTACAGGAGACTCAGAGCTAAAGACACAACTTACATACTGATAGTGAAGGGGCAGAAGAGCATCTACCATGCAAATGGAAGTGAAAAGAAAGTCAGAACAGCAACACTTAGACAAAATAGACTTTAAAACAGTATACAATCTGGGGCACATGGGTGGCTCAGTCAGTTAAGCATCTGACTCTTGGGTTTTGGCTCAGGTCATGATCTCAGGGTTGTGGGATTGAGCCTCACATTAGACACTGTGCTGAGCATGAAGCCTGCTCGCGATTCTCTCTCCCTCTCTCCCTGTACTCCCCCTACTCGCACTCTCTTTCTAAATAAATCTTTCAAAACAAAACAAAACAAAAGGCAATATACAATCATAAAGGGACTAATCCAACAAGAAGATGTAACAACTGTAAATGTTTATGGACCCAAAATGGGAGCATCCCAATATATAAAAGAGCTAATAAGAAACAAAGACAAGTAATCAATAGTAATATAATAATAAGGGACTTTAACAACCCATTTACATCAACGGATAGATCATCCAAAGAGAAAACCAACAAGGAAACAGTGACTTTTAATATCATATTGAACCAGAAGGCTCTAACAGATATATTCAGAACATTCCATTCTAAAATAACAAAATACACATTTTTTTTCAAGTGCATACACAACATTCTCCAGAATATACTACATATTAGGCCACAAAACAAGTCTCAATGAATTGAAAAAGATCAAACCCCTACTATGACTATGCATCTTTTCCAACCATAACATTATGAAACCAGAAATCAACCACAAGAAAAACTGGGAAAGACTGCAAATAAATGGAGGTTATATAACGTGCTCCTAAACAATGAGTGGGTCAAACACAAAATCAAAGAGGAAATAAAAAAAAAATACATGGAGACAAATGAAAATGAAAATACAATAGTCCAGAATCTTTGGGCTGCAGTAAAAGCTGGTCTAGGAGAGAAGTTTTTAGAATATAGAATAGAAGCAAGAAAAAAGAGGCAGAGGGAGAAAGAGACTCCCCACTGAAGCAGGACCCAGGACCCTGAGATCACAACCTGAGCCGAAGGCAGATGCTTAACTGACTGAGCCACCCAGGCACCCCAAGAACAAATATTGTTAAAATGTCCACACTACCCAAAGCAATCTCCAGGTCTAATGCAATCCATATCAAAATATCAACACAGCATTTTTCACAGAACTAGAACAAATAATCTTAAAATTTGTATGGAACTGCAAAATCCCCGAATAAGCAGAGTAATCTTGAAAAAGAACAACAAAACTAGAGGTATCACAATTCCAGATTTCGAGATATACTACATAAAGCTATAATACTCAAAACAGTGTGGTACTGGCACAAAAATTATCACATAGATCAACGCACAATAGGAGCCCAGAAATAATTCCATGATCATGTGGTCAATTAATCTTCGACAAAGGAGGCAAGAATACGCAATAGTAAGAGACAGTCTCTTCAACAAATGGTGCTGGGAACACTGGTCAGCTACATGCAAAAGAATGAAACTGAACCAATTCCTCACAGCATACACAAAAATAAACCCAAAACGGATTAAGGACTAGGGAACCTGGGTGACTTAGTCAGTTAAGCTCAGGTCATGATCTCAGGGTTGTGAGACAGAGCCCCATGTCAGACTTCACACAGAGCATGGAGCCTGCTTTAGATTTTCATTCTCATTCTCTCTCTCTCTCTCTATTCCTCTCCACCTCCCCCTCTCCCCTCTGTGTGTGTGTGTGTCTCTCTCTCCCTCTTGAAAAAAAGAAAAACACCAAAAAAATGGACTGAGGACCTAAATAGGAGACCTGGAACCATAAAAATTCTAGAAGACAACACAGGCAATAATTGTTGGCATCGGCTGTTAACAACATATTTCTAGATGTATCTTGAAGCAAGGCAAACAAAAGCAAAAATCACCTATTGGGTAATATCAAAATAAAAAGCTTCTGCACACAAAGGAAACTGTCAACAAAATCGAAAGACAATCTACCAAATGGGAGATGATATTTACAAGTGACATATTCAATAAAAGTTTAGTATTCAAAATATATAAAGAACTGCTACAGCTCAACACCCTCCCCCCAAAAAAAATCCAATTAAAAAATGGAGAGAAGATGTGAACAGACATTTCTCCAACACAGACATCTAGATGGCCAACAGACACATAAAAAGAAGCTCAACATCACTCATCAACAAGGAAATGAAAATCAAAACCACAATGAGATACCATTTTACACCTGTCAGAATGGCTAAAATAAAAAACACAAGAAACAACAAGTGTTAGCAAGGATGTGAAGAAATAGGAATGCTCATGCACCGTTGGTGGGAATGCAAACTGGTGCAGCCACTGTGGAAAACAATATGAAGGTTCCTCAAAACATTAAAAACAGAAATACCGTACAATCTAATAATTCCACTGCTGGATATTTACCCAAAAGCTATAAAAACACTAATTCAAATAGATATATACACCCCTGTATTTATTGCTGCATTATTTAGAATAGCCAAATTATGGAAGCGATGAATGGATAAAGATGTTGAATAGATACACAATGGAGTATTACTCAGCCATGAAAACAAATGAAATCTTGCCATTTGCAACAACAAGGATGGAGCTAGAGAGTATTATGCTAAGTGAAATGTCAGTCAGAGAAAGATAAATACCATATGATTTCACTCATACGTGGACTTTAAGAAACAAAGAAAAAGGCCAACTAAAAAACAGACTCTTAACTACAGAGAACTGATGGTTACTAAAGGGAAGGGGTGTGGGGGCGGGGGATGGGTGAAACAGGTGAAAGGGATTAAAAATTCACTTACTGAGTGAATTAATCAGATGAGCACTGACTTATGTACAGAATTACTAAATCACTATGCTTTACACCTAAAATAACATGGTAGGTTATCTTATACTGGAGTTAAAAACTAATTTAAAGAAAAGGTTAATCGTGGCTTTAGCTGACATGGTATACATCTGTCCACATCTCTAGACACATTACAACTGCAATCAATGAAATTCACTAAAAGTTTCTGCCAATATTATGAGCCTCACGAAATAACAGATGTAGTCATGCAAACAAATGCTTGACAGACTCCTTCCATTCTTATAAAAAGCAGGTTGGGCCACTTATCGAGGCATTAAATCTCAAGGTTCATTTCAGAGAGGAAAAAAAACCTGCAAATCAAATGCTTACCGTTCCAGCGAATGTGTCTGCCACTCTTGTAAAAGTAAATCTAAAAATTCAAAACAGCGCCTAAAAAGTGTAAAGGAAACATAGGTAACTCAGTCATTTTTATGTTAGTGAAAATAAAAGCTTTTTTTTTTTATTCCCACACTACTTTTTAGAACTGGTAAATTTCTTCTAATTATTAGGATTCAAAAAATGGAATATAAAGTTGGAATCAGCATTGACTAAAAACCCAAGCAAGTAAAAGTAATTAAGCATCTATGGTGATCAGAAAAGAAAAATTATATAGATTATTTTATAATTTTATATGTATTATATTTATAATTATATAGATATAAGAGGATATAAAAGCTCCCCTCAAATCAGAAACTGGAGCTTCATGGCAACATTACTGAAAGGGCCTATTGCTGTCCTTTGTTTTTATACTACCTCAAATAATATGTTAAAATAGGACATACATGAGCAAAAAAGATCAGCGTACATTATTACAGAATCAGGGAATTGGTCTTTGCACTAATTTCACAGAATGCCTTGTGCAAAAAAGGGGGGAAAAAAAGTCCTGAAAAACAAAGTCCTTTCCAAATTTTCCCAAGAAGATCCTAGGTAGTGCTTAAAATAGATTTTTCTTTACTCCTCTAATTCCCTCTTCAATCTTTCAACCTCCTTTCTTGTCAAGCCGTTTCACTTTTGTAATCTTTCTTGGCCTGATTGTGCAGCGAAACAATTCTGGTCTCATCTCCTTTGGATTACATCACCACTTCGGGGTCTACCTCTTTATAACTTTCCAGAAGTCCAGGCTGTTTATCCTCGTGGCAGTAAATCTTCATAGTCTTAGAAACTTACTCAAGGAAACAAACCAGAGGGTAATTTTTCTCTAATGACCAGACTTGCATTCCCATGGTCCTCCCAATTCAAAACATCATAATCCATATAATTAATTACTCAATAAATCTTTAATAAACCCTAACCCTACCCTAGATGGTACGGATAACAATGGGAACCAAGACATACACCATCAAGGAAGACACACAAGGAACAGTTCCCATGTGCCAGAAACACAAGGGGGCTCTTCTTAGAAACACACAGGAGAGCTATCCAACCCAGTCCTAGGGCTGGCAACAGTGTGCATGTGTGCCCGTGCGTTGAGTTGGTTGTGAAACAGACTTTTTCCAAGGAGAGACACTGACCCACACCCACACTGTCTCCTCTGCCATTCTCCCCACCCAGCCTCAACCAAGGCCATGTTTATTCTACCTGCTTCCTCATGTCATTTCCTGGGCTGATTTTTGTCTCTTTTTCTTTTTTTAAAAAATATGCATGCATTTGTTTATGTTTAGCTATCTCTTAGTGAATAAAGCCATCTTTGGTGCTAATTCTGGTCTTAAATGTGTGTTAGCTTGTTCAAAAATATGCCCTGTAAGTTAGGTTTTATTTTCCACTTTTTAGACAAACATACAAAGAAGCAGTATCAATACTGGCATTGTTTAACACATCAATATTTAAACACATCAGGTTAGAACTTGTCTCTACCTACTCCTACTCAACATTCAAAACGCAACTCAGTTTTCAACTTGTCTATGAAGCATCATAGGAATATATTAGCTGGTTTTAATCACTGCTCTCTGAATTTCTAAATTCCCAACACAGGTGTTATAATTCACTCTTACGTTGCTTTGCATGATTGTTTTTTAATCTCCCCATCTAAACGATCAACTTCTCAAAGGCAGAGAGACTATGCAGTCCAATTTTTACAAATTCTACAAAGCAGAGGTAGGTACTGGCTGAGTACATCAGAGCCAGAGCACTGCCTGGGTCCCACTGCCCTCTTTGGTTCTCTTTACCTCTCTGAAGGTACTTCTTCCAGCATCAAGATGCATGGTTCTGACCGATGCAGACCCTGACTAATGTAAGAAGAGCAATCTGAAAGGGACTCAGAAAGGGGTGAAGGGGGTAACGTTTCTCTTGCCACAGTAAATGCAAGTTACCAGTCATTTAGCACCAGAAGCCAGAACTGTTAAATTCTGGGGACTGAATGGTGTTGCCCCAAAATTTGTATGCTGAAGCCCAACTGCTCAACAGGAGGGTATTTGGAGATGGGGCCTTCAGTAGGTAATTAGATTCACATGAGATCATGAAAATGGGGCTCTAATGATGGGGCTGGTGCCCCTCTGAGAAGAAACCCCTGCGAGCATGCTCTGTGTGTCTCCATCTCTGCCCTGTGAAGACACAGTGAGAAGGCAGCCACCTGCAGATGACCCTCATTAGAATTCAACCACGCTGAACTCAACCATGCTGGTACTCTCATCTCAGACTTCCAGCCCCAGAGCTGTGAGAAAATCCATTTCTGTTATTTAAGCCACCCAGTGTGTGGTATTTTTTTTATGGCGGCCAGAGCTGACTAATACACTAAACATCCTGTAACATTCTACAGGATGTAGAACAGAGGAACTCGGCCTAATACACTCTGAATTTCTCTTGGAAAACCTAAAACGATAGTGACAATAGCAGCAGCAGCAGCAAAATCTAATAATGAGTGTCACTTATTAAGGTCGCACAAAGTGTCAAACCCCGCTACCCAATGACTGGGCCCTCTGCCTCTGTGGAGGTACTCTCGTTCCAAGCAGGTCAGATTAGCCAGTGGGAAGAGGTAATGCTTCGGCTGCAGTCTGCCAGGTTCTGAAGTTCACTACCGTCCCTCTCCCCTGATGAGCTCACACACTCATCTCAGGAAGCAGCCGTGAAACTGGAGGTAAAGGCAGACCGCATTCCTCAGCAACATACAAGCAAGCCATTAGAGATTAAGCTTTTTTTTCCAGTGAAAGGTGCCAATTCCTTCCTTCCTAGCTTTATAAAGGTGGAGATTCCCCTTTCTTCCTTCGTGACTTCCACAGAGCTGTGAGTAAGATGGATGGAGGCCACCTCAGGAGTAACAGGCATCCCTACCTGTGGAAACATGGCGGGACCTAGGTGACAAGCCAGGAAAGGAGGGCAACGATGGGCAGAGACTGTACGCTGTGCTCCAAGCTTAGAGTGAAGGGCTCTTTCACTGGGCTGGGATCAGACAACAAACTCCAGGAATGTGAGCAGGAGGCTGCTGTCCAAGCCAGCCGTTAACTTACCCTATATTACCTGATATGGTCCACTGAGCGGCTTCAACAGTGTTCACCAATCCCCTTAAAATCTAAACTAAACTATTCTGCATATTTACATTTTCTTAGGAAGAGGGGGCACAGACTTTATATTAGACTCTCAAGAACTACTGATTCCAGTGAGCAGAGATCTTATTCCTCGCCTGTGATCTAGGGCTGCTCATCTGGACCAGGGAACAAAGACCTAGCTAGTTAACCAGGTGGTATCTCCTGGTACGTGGCGTTGGTCAGGATTCAGAACCCCAGAAATCACTGTCGGAAGCTGGAAACAACATACACCCCCTCCTACTGACAGTAATATTAAATAGATGCCATTAATTTTTGTAACGTTCTTTTTCTTGTATGCAGTTACTGCTTTCATTCAGAGAAGTGTACACCAATGACTTAGGTAGAGAGACTGAGAAAAAATGTACACCCCCCCTTCCATTAACTCACACACACACAGACACACATTCTTTGTCTCCCCCCCTTTTCTCTTGCACACATGCGCGCACTCTCTCTCACCCACGACACACACATATACACACGAATAATAGAGGCTGTCCAAATTTATCTTTCAGACTATTCAGAACATGATCCTTCAATCCAAAGGCATTTATTACAATGATCTTAAATAATTTTAACATTTCAAACACGAATGTTTCCACGGAGGCAAATTTGGAATTTGTTTTGGTTTTTAAACCATTCAAAAATAATGAGGAAGCTGTTTAAAAATTTACCTTCTAACTGCGACAGACTTAGAGGTACAGTTGCTTGTTATGACAGGTATTAGCCTAGGGATGTGTGTGTGCTGCAGAAAAGAACAAAACCAGAGGTGAACACTTGGAAATACAAAAATAAAATAAAACTAAGACAACCACCACACTTCCTTATTAAACTACCTAAAGCACATGTATTTAGATTAGAATTTCACTGAGCTTAAAACGGAAGAAGAATTTCACTGGATGTTGCCAAAGGCCATGACAACATTTACAGAACCTCAACAGACCACCCAATGATATATAAATAGCCCTAACAACAGAACAAACCATTGGTGTGAAGTCTAAATTATCTGGCAGTAGAGATCTAAGGGAGTTCAAAAGGAATCTGCAGACCGATGTGTTTTGATACAGTTTCAATGGGAATGTCCAACAACGGCTTTGGATTTAATATTTCAAGTAAGCAGTGCAAATAATAGGGACTAAAAATAATACAAGTAAGTGACCCACAATAACCAGAAATATTCCAGAAAGATTTTAGCATCATCAAGTCCCAGTTTCAAGGGCTGCCTCTGGGCAAAAGAGACTTGAAGATGGGGAGAAGGTCATGTGGGGCATATTCATTTTAAGCTCTTGTGAACTATTAAGTTCTACTGAAAACTTGTACATAAATTACTTGGATAATTATTTAAACTTAAATAAATGAGTGTTTAGAACACTGAAAGCAATCTTTTGTTCATCAGCTTAAACACAATTAATTAAATAATAACTTTAGGTGAATAACAAAGCCACAAGCACAAATACCTAAAATGGAATGACTGGGAATTAAGGAGTACAATCTGGAGACCTAAAGAACTGGGTATAAACCGAAGCAGATACAGATGTTCAAATGTTTAAAGTCAATGACGAGTAAATGATCAACACCTCAGTAAGCATACACCATATCCATAATTCACATTATGGAATGTAAAAGGCTCATACAGGATCTAATTAAGGAGAGGGAGAGGCTGATTTGTATCCACAACATGATTCCAACTACTTATAATCATGCTAATGAAAAGTGCCTCTAATATGGCTTATCAACCACCCGTGTTTACTACTTGCTTACTCTATGTATGGCCCCCAAATATACTTACCCGAATGATTAACCTAACAGCTACAACACCAGAAGTGGCCATAATTTTGGCACTATTTGGAATTAAATTAAAGATAGTTGGCATAATGGCTTCAGCTCCATGGTCAAACTTATTTCCCAGAACTGATGACAGATGCCTACAATGAGAAATGAAAACTGTACTGTAGTTGTATTTCTTGCAAACACTGAAGCATATAAGCCTCTTAACATCACAGGGCTTTCATTTAAAGTTATTGAGAGACAAAAAGCAAAGATCTGAGTCAGATACTTTCAAAATATTTCCAATGTGCACACTGTAGACTTGGCAAAGAGCCACTGCCCCAAGAGTTTGTGGCTTTTATTTTTTAAATAAATCATTCCCAACACATTAATCTTAAAATAGCAAAAGACAAATTGATCATATACTAATAAAATATAAATATGAAAGACCCCCCCCCCACCCTTTTCTTCCTTTTGCCCCATTAAAAGCCTTTAGCACATAATATATATGCTTCCACATCTGACACTTAACAGCAGCAGCATCTGCTTCCTGTTGCTGCTTTGCTGTTCGGACACACTTTCTAACACAGAAGCTCCAGCTTCAAACGCTAGTAACAGGTTTCGCTAGGGTAAAATTCTACTGGAGCATATGCCTTGGCTTTAACTTCATAGCTACAGTGCTCTTCTAGAAACAAAGAAAAATTCTGATAATCCTGCTATATCCAGACAGCACAATCAAGGAAAAGCTAAGAAACAGAAGTTTGTAAAATTTCTTTTTTCTGTATTATTAGTAATAACTGCTCCAAGTTTAAAATGGAGGCTTCAGAGCTAAGTCACGGAGTAACACTGAAACTCTGTCACACTTTCTGTCATTGGGCAGGAAACACTGTAACAGTATAAAAGTACCAACAGCAGCATAAATGGGACAGGTCAGAAAGCACATTAGAGAGACCTGCTGGGCATTTGCCACAGACCATCCCAGAAGCGCTGCAACGAGGCTAATTTAGAATGTGTGAGAATCAAGCATGGTAGTCCTTACCCCAAGGTGATACAAGCCTCCCGCACTACCTGAGACCGCAGGTCCTTAGCAGAGAGTTTAAAGGCTCCATCCAAAAGACGCAAATGTTGAAAGAAGTTATCATACTCAGCAGCACCAGCCAAAAGTAAAGATCTTATCTTTTTTAGCTGATGGGACAGAGAAAATTCAGAGACACACAAAGCAATTCTTCAAACAGTATATACAAAACAACAGAAGCCATCAAATATGAGCGATCAAAATCAAAGTTCATTGATATCAGAAGTTCTCCAGAAGAACTGAGCCAATTCAGTATCAGCTACCATACTGCATAAATCTACATATCACAAAAAGAACGGATTATTTTTATATGCAGTACCTTAAAATTTTGCAAAATGTATTTTTTAACTGAAAACATTATCGTGTCTTTATAGGCTCTGTGCTAATGATAAAACAACAAAAGCCTTCATTTTAACTCCTCCCCTAAAGCTTATCTTCCCCAACAACTGACTCTAACTGCCATTTGTTTAAGGAGTCAAAGGAGGAAGCCATCCTGTCATCATTTGTACAGTGTCCTCCACTGCGGCATTCCTGAAAGGCTAGTCTGAGTTTGAGTGGAATACAGCTGTAATTTTATTGCCTCACTTCCTGCCAGCCGACCACTGGAAAACAGCTTTCCTCAGATAAGACACACCCTCATTTTAATGTTCACCCCACTTTTCATTAATCTACTTTTTTAAATAGAAGGGACAGAACTTTCCAGCAAGTGATATGAAGAAAGGATGGATGAGAGGGACACACACTGAAAATGCCACTAAGAAAAGTCAATTTACTGGCTAACAATTACAATTAAATGTTGACTAAGACAAGAGTGGAGGCTGTCTCCACAGGCTCCACGTTAGGTCTTTATTAAAAGTACAGGACTTACATAACGGCATAGGTTGGCATGCTTTTGAAACAGAAATAGAAGTGAGGTACTCTACTAAAAGGGTTAAGTGTAAATATGGTAATTTATATTTAAAATTCATCAGAGCTATATCCCAATTGCATAATTATTTAGAACATTTAAATAAATCCAGTGAAAATGTAATCACATGAAGTCAATGGCTTACAGCATTTACTCTTTGCTCCCAATCATGCTTGTCATCAGATAATATTTCCCTAATCTTGTTTATGGATTCCTCAAGGTCTCGGCTGGAATAAATCTGTAAGCAAAATTAATTTACAACCAATGTAAGAAAATTTACAGAATAAACAAAGATTAGTTTTTAATTACACGAAGTCAAGAGCTTTAGCAAGTAAAGTTTAAAAAAAAAATGTCACTTTATCAGAAGGTCTTATAACATCTAGCCAGATTTGTCTTAGAATGAGTGTCTTTCCCATTGTGAATATATACCCACTAGATTGATGCCAAGTGTGGATAACCATGCTTCAAACACAGTTCTACTATAAACTCAACAGACAACTTCATGTACAGAAAAGAAAGAAGTCAGCTGGGGAACGATCAGTGATACTCAGATCATTTCTTACTCTTAGTATTATTTATAAATCTCTTCAAGTCTACTCTCTCATTTGCACTCACATCTTACTAATAAGATAGGTAGGGGAATAATCAGACAAGAAGGATGCAAGCTGGGGAGGCCAAGGACTTAAGGATGAACCTGAGCCTACAATGCCAGTTACCTGATTTACATACACATGGCAACCCAGGAGCGGGTAGCAAGTGATCACACGGACATTAGTGCTACAGGAATACAGAGCACCACATTCCATGTAGGCCGAGGGAAAGTGTTATTAGCCCCCAGGCAACAACAGATGACACTGAGGCACACAGCAGTTAAAATGTGTGAACCCCAACCTTACAAGCAATCTCTGCTTTGTCTGTTAGGTACTTAAGTGAAGCATCAGGATGGCATAAACTTGAGCTTTTATTAATCCATTCTTTATAGCTTTTTAGACACCCAGTTCCTTGAAATTTACAACTTGTCTTAAAAAAATAAAGGCCCTAAATAAACATGCTTCTCTGTTCTCACACCTAATCTAATCATTGTTGGTCCCTCCCCCCACATTTAGGTGACCTAATCCACAAAATTATTACTAGAGCAAGAAAGAAACCTCTCTCCAGCTCTTACTGAAAGATCACACTGAGTCTTGACTTTTGCTCTTCATTTCAGCTATAAAAGGCACCAATTTTTCTACTGTGCAACGGCAGATCTCCTGTAGTCCTGAGAGGTAAAATTACTCACATAGGAAGGGACTTCACATAACACCTACTTGAAAATGGAATTCAAAGAGCCAGTCTTATCTGCTTTTAATCAAACTCAAATACTATCCTCACTCACCTGCACGACAGGTACATCATCAAATGCCTTAATAAAGTCCTCTTCATCGACAGCACCAGCTCCTTCTTTTGCAGCTATGAAAAAGATTCATTTTTAAAACATGAACAATGTGCAGAGGGCTGGTCTGAACATACACAATCACCATTACCTTTTGGGAGATTTGTAACTATCTTTCGAAAGGCTTAATAAAAATTAAGAGTCCTGGGGCGCCTGGGTGGCTCAGTGGGTTAAGCCGCTGCCTTCGGCTCAGGTCATGATCTCAGAGTCCTGGGATCGAGCCCCGCATCAGGCTCTCTGCTCAGCAGGGAGCCTGCTTCCTCCTCTCTCTCTGCCTGCCTCTCTGCCTGCTTGTGATCTCTCTGTCAAATAAATAAATAAAATCTTTAAAAAAAAAAAAAAAAAAATTAAGAGTCCTGTGGAACTAACAAATATTACTTTTAATATCAAGATGAAATGCAGTAATCCTACAATACTATGTACGTTAGTTAGAGTCACTTAGAGAGACTACTTGTTAAGGAGGACATTTAGCTTTTAAAGGATATAGATGGTTTATATTGTAGTCGTGCCTGAATCTTTTGAAAGGTTGCTAATAAACAGATATATAACAAAGAATTTAATTTTTCGGGGAATGAATTTGGTTATGTTATTGGTTAGGCATCTAGCATGCCAAATTTGTGAAACATTCAAATAAGTTCTGAAGAATTTAACAGTCTCACTTCAACTTTTTATTAGTCTCAAAACATATTCATTTCCTTGAATGCATAACTCAATTTTTCACTTGCACATCAGAAGCAACTTTCACTCATAAAGGTGTTATAAGATGCTCTGTATACTTGAAAGTTGATTGCTATCATTTAGGAGAGTTTTTTCTTTGTCTAACATGAACTCCACTTCACACATGAAAATCATATGACATTTTAGCAGACCTTCCCCTCAACCCCCCGGAACAAAGGTTTCAAAACTGGGAGTCTACAGTCATCTTGTAACCCTCATTAATGATTTTTACAACGATTAGTTTGACTGCTTTTCCGGAGTTTCCTCATAGACAAGTTATTTGATGTCTGGGGTCCCCATGGACAACACAGGGCTTTAAAGATGATTCTGGGAACAAAAAATGTGTGTCCTCACTTTTGATGAAGATTCCTCATACTGAGTTCACAAGCTCGCTGTGGACAGATGACAGTAATGTCACACTGTGATGTGGTACTCAGTGCTTATTTTTGTGAAAAGAACGGATTCCCTGAGCAGAACAGTCCCGAGCACTGCTCCGGTTATGTGCCGCACCACGTACCCACATATGGAAGGGGACTGAGAGACAACCATGGTCCGTGAGCCCCAGAATCAGACGAGGAGGAGTCAGTAAGCAAATTCATGACTATGTTGTTAAACAAAATGGAAAAAACGGATGAGAACGGGACTGAGCTCTCTACATAAGCTAGAGTTGGGACTTCTGGAAGGGAGATGGGTAAGGGGCAGGAGGGGGAAAAAAAGTGGTCTGATGATACAGAAATTTTCTAATCCTTGTTTGTGGAACTAATGCCTCCCAAGAATAAGAATAAATTTTTTTAAATAAAAGATTAGAAAGGTTTTTCAGTGATAAAGAGGAGTGAAGGACTAATACACGCTTCAACACAGACGAACTGCCAAAACGCTAGGCTAAATGAAAGAAGCCAGGGACAAAAGATTACGTGTTACACGCCTCCATTTCTATGCAATATCTAGAAGGGGCAAATGCAGAGAGGCAAAAATGCAGACTGCTGATGGCCAGGGGCTGGGGGAAGGAAGAGATGGGGAGCAGCAACTGTTTAAAGGGTCCGGGGCTTCCTTTTGGTAGTGGAGAAGCCCTTCTGGAACTAGCCAGAGGTGGTGGCTGCACAACACTGTGAATATACTAAATGCAACTGGACTGTTACCTTTAAAATGATTAACTTGATGTTCTGTGGATTTAAACTCAATTTAAAAATATTTTTTGAAAGATTTTATTTATTTATTTGAGAGAGAGTGAGTGAGAGAATGAGAGGGAAGAAGGTCAGAGGGAGAAGCAGACTCCCCATGGAGCTGGGAGCCCGATGTGGGACTCGATCCTGGGACTCTGGGATCATGACCTGAGCCGAAGGCAGTTGCTTAACCAACTGAACTACCCAAGCGGCCCCAAAATATTTTTTTTTTTAAATATTTTATTTATTTGACAGACAGAGATAACAAGTAGGCAGAGAGAGAGAAGGAAGCAGGCTCCCTGTTGAGCAGAGAGCCTGATGTGGGGCTCAATCCCAGGACCCTGGGATCATGACCTGAGCCGAAGGCAGAGGCTTAAACCCACTGAGCCACCGAGGCGCCCCCCCAAAAATATTTTTTTAAAGCATCAAAAAAATTAAAAAGATAGAATACCAATAAATGCAAAGCTTTTCCTTCTGCCGTTTCTGTGGTGTGAACATCCCTATCAACCATAAGCACAGCTCTTTAACACTGACAGGGAAGCTAGTGGCAGAGGCACTGCAGGGACACTGAGCTGACTGAGGAAGACCCCAACAGTCTAGGGCCAGTGCAGAAGGCCAGGAAGACCACCAGAAGGAAACAGGATTCTAAGGTCAATCCTTACCCCAGTTCTAATTTAGCACATCCAGCCAAGTTCAAAAGCCCAATGTTAACAATCAGAACAGGTCTCAAAACAATGGCTATACAATTTGAAGTAAAAAGAAATTTGCATGTCAACTTAAAAATGTGACAGCAAAATGCAAGTGGTATATAACAAGAACTCAAAACTGTCTAAATTGGGGGGTGGGAGAAGAAGGATTTAGAGGAGGACATCTTTGTAAATCAATGTTCAAAGATTGGGGAGCTCATCTCTACCATTTATTGTGGTCAACATCTATACTGGTCTCATAAAGAACAGCACTACTTATAGGGACAAAATACATTTTAAGGACAGAAGGCACACCATCTGACTTCTGGACAGTCTCAGTGTAGCTAAGTTGGCAAAAAAAAAAAAAAAAAAAGGCCCCATGGTAATTTCAGGCATTGCTGGAGCCCCATATCTGAATAAAGCCATTAACAGCACACTCCTGCTCTGTCTCCGAGCTCTAGCTCGCCTCTGGATTGGCCATATTCTCCCACAGGCTCCCCCATACCAAACATTGCAACACTGAGCAAGCAGAAATTTATTACCAACAGAATTACTTCACTCCTGAAGGACACAGAAGGCAAGCACCATGTTCATCTGGTTTTAAATGCGGACAGAGCCAACCCCCACAGCACCCCCAGGGGGTTGGTTTTACCTGAAGACTTGGATCCCAGAGTGGATGACCCAAGCCGGCGGGTGGTCCCCATTCCAACATTTCTCCGTGAGCTGGGCGGAGCTTTGGATGATGTAGAACTAGCAGAGGAAGGTCTATTACCATCCACAGAATCTTCATCATCAAAATTTTTATCTGAAGAGTAAGCAGAGAAATCACTGTTTAAAAAAAAAAAAAAAAAAGGTACTTTTTCACCCAAATGTAAAACAAACTAGCCTTAGAGAGATGAAAGGCATGCCTACTCTTGGGATCTGAGGGGCCAGTGCAGGGTCTAGAAAGGTCTTAGCTAAGTCCAGAATGCAGATATAAATATCACACTCGCTTTCACATATCTAGAATGCTCTCCTGCTCCAATTTCGGAAAATAGAGAAAACATAAAGAAGAAAACAATCTCTTACAAAACCACCACCTAAAAACAGTTACTTTAACATTTTGGCATATTTCTGACAATTCTTGCACACATTTTTTAGTAACACCTGACACGAGGCTACCTATCATTGGGTATTTTGTTTATTTTCAAATATGTACATTTTTCCATGTAATGAAATATGCTTCATAAACACTGTTTTAATGGTTACAGGGTACTCTGTAATGAAAAAATGGCACAACTGAAACACTCTTGTTGTTAGGCATTCTAATATGTCACCATTAGAAATAAAGTTGCAACAAACACCTTACTGCTTACATTTTTGTTTAACTTTTTAACAATTTTAAGAAAGAAAAAAAAAAAAAAACCCTAGAAGCAATACCTGCAGGGTCTAAGAGTATAAAAGTTTTTAGTATACACTGCCAAACTTATTTTCAGAAAGGTGATATGTTTTTTTCCTGGAAGTTCAAAGAAGTGCCTATGTTGTCACACCCTTGCCAACACTAAATACTATCATTTTTATTTTTATTTATTTTTTAATAGCTAGCCAACTTATAGTACATTTTTAAATGTCAATCAATTTGACAGGTGAAAAAAACACCTCCTCCTCAATGTTTCATTTCTCTTTAAGTGGGGTTGAGCACTGTTTTTTCAGCTCATTAACTTCTAAAATTTCTAAGCATCAGTGGATCCAAGGAATATTTCTCAGGTTGCATTTAAAATTAAAAAGAAAAAAAAAAGAAAAGAACTTTGGGCTTTCAAAAGTTTCAACATATTTAGAAACAACATTTGGATGCCACAAACTTAAAGCTATCATGGCACACTACACAGAGTACCATGGGTTTCCACAGCATCTGTGAGTCATTCAGCATCTGTGAGTCTTAGTCACTCTAAGAACCAAAAAGTAATTAAAAACAACAACAAAAAGAAAACAAACATCTGTAGCTGGTAATATTCATGATTTCTGAATAAGGGCACCAGATCTTTACCAGTACATCTGAAGTAAATAATTGCTGACCAGAAAAAACAAACAGCAGACTGTTTCCTTGATCTGGTCACTTCTTGGCTCAGTTATCAACAGCCGAGTCTCGTGTCTACTCAGGAGTCTACTATCCCTCGCAACTATCAACAATCCACTTCCAAATATACAGCTTCTTTCATTCCACACTGGTGGGAGTATGACCCATCCTTCTACATACATATCCTTGTGCAAATTAGCCTCCTTCAAACATGCCTTTACAGTTCCCAGGTTTCCCAGATCAAGCAATCCTCTTTCACAGGCGGCCCTTGAAAGCCACACATCCCCTACTGATTCAGAAGTTCGGTGGTCTCTCAGCACAGACTTCCCACATGGAATCAAAAGATGATTCCTGAACTGAAAGCACATTAACGGGGCCATTCCCAAGAGGAAAACTACGTGTGATGTGAAGGACAAGAGCACCCCAAAGGAAAGGTCACCCACTGAGCACTGCCAATATTAGCAGTGACAAGGACTGCTCTCAGCCCATCTACCCTCAGGGGAGCTCTAATCATTATTCTCGTCAGAACAGTAACAGTAACAGTTTCAGTCTGTGAGAAAGGGGCATAACGAACAGGGGAAGCACTATCATGCTTCACTCGGAAATTCATGTCAAGTCTGTTTAGTTTTTCTAACATGGGCAGGCACGCCTTGGAGAACTGCATTCACTTGGTGAGAATTATTTTCAATGGGCCAATGTCACTGGATTTCCTGGAGTTTCTACCAGAGCAATGACTGCCTATCAAGGACCAGCCAGACTCAACCACTTACAGCAAACAGCCAGAAACCAGAGACCATAAAACAACTATTTCAGGCAGGGCAACAGGCAGTGCAGAACAGTGAGCCCCAAGAGAGAGAAACAAGGTGAGCTACACAGTCACCCAATTTCCTGCCTGGACACAATTTCCAGGCCACCAAGTACTGGGAAGGAGACCCCAAACTGAACATAGAAGCCCTGCTAAGTTGAGAAAATGAAGATCATCAGACTTCAAGGAGGCAGAGGGGGCTGGAAGGTAGAGGCGGAGTGCTAGGAAAGAGGAAGCTACACAGAGAGCTCTAGAAATGCACTGACTCGTAGGCCATGCGAGCAGGAGTGAAATTCCACACACAAGGCAGGTGAAAAATGACCAGGAAGCTACAAACTGAACAAGTCCCAGTGTCTGCACAAAGTAGGAAGGTGTTTGAGCACCAGAGCAGAATGATCTTGGAGACTCGCCCAAGGCATTCACTGAGACCCTGAGAGGACAGGCCTTGGTAGAAAGGCTGAACTATTTTCTGGAGAGAAGGCTACAGTACGCCGGACCTATCAGAAGTTCAAAAGAGGCCTCCACGGAGCGCCTGGGTGGCTCAGTGGGTTGGGCCTCTGCCTTTGGCTTGGGTCATGATCTCAGGGTCCTGGGATCGAGCCCCGCATCGGGCTCTCTGCTCAGCGGTGAGCCTGCTTTCCCCTCCCTCTGCCTGCCTCTCTGCCTACTTGTGATCTGTCTCTCTCTGTCAAATAAATAAATCTTTAAAAAAAAAAAAAAAAAAAAAGAGGCCTCCAGGGGTTAGACAGACATGCTAGTAACTTAAGGCTATGCCAAAGCAAAGCATAACATTTTTTTAAGGAACATCGGGCTCCCTGCTGGGCAGGGACCCTGCTTCTCCCTCTCCCAACCCTCCACCTCTCCCCATCCCCTGCTCATGCTTTTTCTCGCTATCTTTCTTCCTCTCTCAAATAAGTAAAATCTTTTTCTAAAAAAAGATTCAATTATTCTCATGCGGCCTCTATACTAACAAAGAAAGTTGACTCGGGGCACTGGGGTGGCTCAGTCGACTGAGCATCCAACTTTCGGTTTTGGCTCATGTCATCTCAGGGTCATGGGATCGAGCCCTGCATTGGGCTTTTCACTCAATGCAGAGTCTATTTGGGATTCTCTCTCTCCCTCTCCTTCTGCCCCCTCACCCCACCCTGGCTCATCCACGCACTCGCTCGCTCTCTAAAATAAATAAATAAATCTTTTAAAAAAGAGACAGAGAGAAAGAAATTCATGGGTCACCTGGGTGGCTTAGTTGTTAAGCGTCTGCCTTTGGTTCAGGTCATGATCCCAGGGTTGTGGGATCCAGCCCGCATCTGGTTCCCTGCTTAGCAGGAAACCTGCTTCTCCCTCTCCCACTCCCCTTGCTTGTGTTCCCTCTCTTGCTGTGTCCCTCTCTGTCAAATAAATAAAATCTTGGTGGGGGGGAGTAATTCGTATGTCTTATTGGAATTAGAAATTCCAAAATTGTGGAAAGGGAAAAAAATTGCAGAAAGGGAAAAGAATGTTATTTGTTTTTCAGATTAGCAGTTGGGATACACTGCTTTTATTCTTTTTTTTCACACTGCTTTACATTAAGACACTTCACCTGAAAAGGCACTTGGAGGGATAAAAGCCAACTGAGCCTATTACTTGAGAGCTAACACAAAGTAAGTTTGTTCCGTGTTTACCAGCTTTCTGAAGACCCAGAAAAATTAAAATCAAATTAAAAAGGTTAGTCCCTCTAAAAAGTACCCAATTTCAACCAACTAGGAAACTACCTTACATAGAACGTGCTATCTTCCACTGGAGAGAGAATCTGTTTGCATCTGGCTGTGGTTGGAGGGGATCTACTCTGGATGCAGCCCCAAAGTCCCAGGTTCCAACAGATTTCTCTGTTTCTCAACTAAGCAACCCATACTTTACTCATCACTGAAATCCTATTTTCTTTACGGTTTTCAGCTAAGCAGACAAATGTTAGGATATAGCCTCTTTTTCTAGACCTTTAAGACAAAAAAATGTGTGAAAATGAGCATTTTTAACTATGCTTAATTGTGCCATTAACATCAGTTTAAAATTTTTTACACTGTAGGACATCTGTTACACAGGAAATGGACAGTGTAATCCAAGTCTTGTAATTCCAAGTTCTAGAAACTGAACTTGAAGGCTTGTCTTTTTTTCTGTCGTACAGAAGGGTAAGTTTTCCCTGAGCCCAAAGGAGTAACTGATTCTATCTCTAGCCACCACCACAAAGACCACCATCTGAGAGTTACTACTCTCATCTGACAGTCTAGGGTAGAAACCTGGGCCTTCAGGTCCCAGTCTTTTAATCCTTTAAATCACCTGGGCTCCCTTCCCACTTTTACAGCACTGGGATGAGACATCTTTAAATGACCGGAGTGACACTGTGATCTTTATCCAACTCTCCATCAACTCATTCCTGGCAACCCAGTTAGTAGGCACAGTGGCGTGAAAACAGCAAAACAGCATGCTGAAAAGGGCTACAGATACAAAAGACATTTTAAAACACAGAAGAGATTGGACCCTTTGAAGAAACCAAAGGCCAGAGAACAAACACAGTCATCCGTGGACCCAAAAGCAAACCAGCAGAATTCTAAGCAGGCCTGTGAATGTGTCTTGCACAAGTCTTGAACTATGGAAAAGGTGCTGAGTGGAGGCTAGAGAGTGACCATGGCCAGCCCGGAGGGCAGAAGCAGTCCATCAGCCTCAACTGACTCAGGCCCTGAATTCCCTGAACAAGCCCTCGCAGGGCCCCAGAGGCCTCAGAACTGAATTTTAACCAAGCCAAACAGGGAAGGACATAAAGCAGAAAGCCACAGACACATTCTATGGGTCAAATATGATTAGAGGGGTGACTTGGGTGGCTCAGTCGGTTACATGTCTGACTCTCAGATTTGGCTTAGGCAGTGATCTCATGGGCTGTGAGATCCTGAGATCGAACCCCACGTTGGATATGGTGCTGAGTGGGGGATCTGCTTGAAGATTCTCTCCCTTTGCCCCTCCCCCAACTCACATACACATTCTCTTTCTCTCAAATAAATAAATAATCTTTCCCCCAAAAAAGATCAGAAAGACCATTATATATACCACCATGACTACAGGTTTGGGTCCAGGGATCGTAGAGAAACAGATCAGTCTAAAGACAAGACTTCGGGACACCTGGGTGGCTCAGTAGGTTAAGCGTCTGCCTTTGGCTCAGGCCATGATCCCAGGGTCCTGGGACTGAGTCCTGCAACACATCGGACTCCTTGCTCAGCAGGGAGCCTGCTTCTCCCTCTGCCTATTGCTCCCTCTGATTGTACTCTTGCTCACTTGTGCTCTTGCTCTCTAGCAAATAAATGAAAAAAATCTTAAAACAAAAAAAAACAAAAAAAAACAAGTCTTCAAGTTTGGTTTCTAGAACCTGGTATTGCAAGACTTGGATTACACTGTCCATTTAGAAAACGTATAGAGTCATCCATGAGGACAAACAAAATGTCACAGAAACTAAGAAATGTCTGTTCCGTTGTCCATCTGCCAGGAAGGCAAGAACCTAAACCACAAAGCTTTTCCTCTCTTTTCTCCTAAGGCAGGGTTTGACTAGTGGCAATGGGGAGGAAATGTCTCATTTTCTAAAGCAAAGACAACTAACTCTCTGTTTCACTGCATTAGGGTCACTTTGTGGAAGCAGATATTCCCAAGAGGCTTGCAGATTCACCCACTCCCCTGTTACCAAAATACTCCTCCAAGGGAGTTAGTAATGTGGCAGCTTAGTAACCAGAATATAATTAGCATTCCCCAAAGAGGCTGCACAGAGACATGATAATAAGCCCAAAGGCTGGCAGCTTTCGTAAATATCCCCAAATTTCTTCCTTTTAATTGTTCACAGATCCAAGGCTTTACTTTCCGCAGTCTTGCCTGATATGCCCAACATATTCCTGTTTACTCCTGAAAACATTAGTCTACTGCTGGCCGCCCCTCTGAATTCTTGCCCAGCTCCATCCAGAAAGAGCCGACTTGTGCCCCTCTCCGTGCTACATGGCCAGAAGTGTGTCTTTCACCTCATCCCACCCTGTAACTATGTGCCAGAACCTGTGTTTGGTGCTCTGCATATGCTCATCAAATCCTCCTGAAAACTCCACTCTTAAAGGTGGAAAATACTTATCACGTCTAGGTATAATACCCAGGGCCCGAAGACATGAGGTTAACTAGAAGGTGGAAGAAGCCAAGATTCAAGTCCATGTCTGCCCGACTTAAGATCCTCTAATCTGAGTCATGATAATAATAATATTTTTTAAAAGGCAATCTGCATAAACTGGCCACTTACTATGGGCTGAGCACTGTACTAAGTTAAGTGCTTTCTGTGCATTATTTATTTCTTATAACAGATGTTTGCTTATTTAAGAAAATTACTCAAGATAATTTCTTAAACACAGAATCATTAATAAGTATCTCTTACAAACATACACATAAAAATCCTCAACAAAATATGAGGCAAACCAAATCCAGCAACAATACAAAGAGTTATCATCATGGCCAAGTGGGACTTATCCCAGGAATGTAATGTTGGTTTAATTACAAAAATTAATTAATTTAATACATTCTAATAATGGAATAAAAGACAACAACATGCTCAACAGATGCAGCAAAGTACTGGCCAATAATCAAAACAAAATCATGCTAAAAACACAACAGATATTAGAAGGGAACTCATAAAGAACATACTATTAACATCATATCTAATGGCAACAGAATTGATGCTTTACCCTTAATATCAGAACAAGACAAGATGCTTGCTCTTGCCACTCTTACTCAACACTATACTAGAGGTTCTAGCCAAGGCAATTAGTAAAGAAGGAAAAAAAAAATCAAGATAAGATAGAAAAACTGAAACTGTCTCTGTTCACAGATGGCATAATCTTATATGTAGAAAGTTGTAAAGAATTTATTTAAAAACTATTAGAACTAATAAATAAGTTCAGCAAGGTAAGAAGATATAAAACCAATACAGAAAAATCAATTGTATTTCTATACATCACCAATGAATGATCCAAAAATGAAGTTAAGAAAACAATTCAATCGACAGCAGCATTAAGAGGTGTAGGCTGAAAACTACATAACATTGTTAAGAAAAATTAAAGACCTAATAAATGAAAACACATCCCATGTTCATGGATCTGGAGATGTATATAAAGTTACTTTTCTCACTAGCCAAACTACAGTTCTTGCCCATTTGTCCTCACTGGCTTTTAATTTTAAGCAAAGTTGGACGGTGCCGAGAGAGGCACGGAAGTGCAAGCCACACTGTCTGAGTGGGGTAGCAGGGCAAACGACTGCCTCCCTTCTTAGTTTCTGTATTCCTTCTTCAAAATATGCAGGGTGGCATAGGTGTATCCCCTCACAAGTTCAGCTAATATGAATCAGCATCAAGCAGGATCAGTCCTTTAATGATGCTCTGTAAGAACACCCTTCAATATCCATATCCTGAACCAAGAGTCCCATTCTCCTCCACCATTAATAAAATTAAGAAATGCTTTTGTCAGAGTGCAAGGGATATAACAAGCTTTAGCCTGGCTGGAAATGTTGGCCTATTTCACAGTATAAAATGGAAATCCACAATGGAAGCTACGGAGGGGCCACACCAAGTGCTACTCCTGCCCCTTCGGCACCGGTAATCCCCTCGCCACCACAGGAAAGGCGAACCTGAAACACCATCAAGCGTTACAGTGAGGGATCCCTTTCTACTCCTTTAGCCAAGAATTTGCTGCCAGAAAGCTCTGCTGGCATTTAAGATTATCTCAGCCATGACACCCTTAGTGCAGATAAAGTGAGAAGAGACAGGACAGAGAGGCAAAAATTCATTTAGTTTAACTCCTCCTTTCCAAAGGGAGCTAAAAGGGGGAGAAGACAGGAAAGGACAGCACTATCAGAAACTGGAGAGGGAAACCAAGGGTAAGGAGGCCATGAGGCAAACCTCCACTGGTACCTGTTTCTTAGAGGCCCCGGTGGGAGCGAATCGTGCACGTTGGGGAGGAAGTGACAAGCGCCTTCTGCAGGTGCAGATCAACGCTCATTCCTTCTTTCAGACAGAAAGGGTTTTGACCACCGCTCTCTGGTTTATGAGCAGGTAACAATGAGCCAGCTCAGAAGAGAAGTACGTATACGAACAACAGAGAGGCCCAAGGATGATTTTGTGGGAGAGGAAAGGCAGGGCTGGCAGTGAGCCTGCCCAAAGGCAGGGCCAGCAGTCACAGGCCTGCACTTTTTCATTAAGACTAACCTCAAGGTTTAGAAAGAAAATGGAAATACACTTCTGTTTTCCTACCTGTAGAAGAAAAGGGGTAATAGTGCCCACCTACGGCGAGCATCCAAAGTGTTTCCTGCTCGACCCAACCCCATCTTGCACTGAGAGCAAAGAGCCAGGCTTGGGTGACCAGCCGTCTCCACTCCCTCTAGGAGTGACCTCAGCGCTGCCTCGGGGAATGGGCGAACCCAGGCGTGGCCAAAGCTTCAGGACTCCGCTCTGGCCATAGCAGTAATTAATTCTGAAGCCAATCTCTTCTGAACTGGGGCCGTGTAGCTGCAAGCCCAGAAGTGCTGGAGCCAACCACGTGGAGGGAAGCAAACCAGAAGGAAACAGAGCAAGAGATGGAGAGAGAGCAGGAAGGGCAACACCACGCATGCGCCCCAGAGACCACAGTGAAACCTCCCCAACACCCAGTCCCAGGAGCCAGTGACTTCCCTTCCCCATTCACAGTGGGATTTGTTTCCCTGCACTTGCAACCCAGAGTATCTCTGTGCTAGATTAAAGATCTCCTCCTAGATTAAAGATCACACGATATATGTAAAGACAGAAAAACTATGGGCCCGCAGCAAATGGCAAGTATGTACACCACTTTTGTGTTGTGCCGCGAGTACAAGGAGCCAGCCCTTCAAACATATGTGGATGGGGCCGAAGAACCGGGAACAGATTGGGTTTTTTTGTTTTTGGGTTTTTTTTTAAGATTTTATTTATTTATTTGACAGATCACAAGTGGGCAGAGAGGCAGGCAGATAGAGGAGGGGGGGAAGCAGGCTCCCCGCTGAGCAGAGAGCCCGATTCGGGGCTCGATCCCAGGACCCTGGGATCATGACCTGAGCTGAAGGCAGAGGCTTTAACCCACTGAGCCACCCAGGCGCCCCAGATTTTTTTTTTTTTTAAGTTACGTATTTACTTAAGTAATCTCTACACCCAATGTGGGTCTCAAACCACAATCCCCAAGATCAAGAGTTGCTCTTCCAACTTAGCCAGCCGGGCGCCCCAGGAGTAGACATTTTAAAAAGATTTACTTATTTGAGAGAGAGAGACTGGGGGGGCACGCGGTGGGGGGCGGCGGGGCAGAAGCAGATGGAGATCTCTCAAGCAGAGTCCCTAAATGCGTAGGAAGCTTGACGTCGGCTTCACCTCCCAACCCACGAGATCACAACCAAAACCAAGAGTCAGACACCTAACTAACTGAGCCACCCAAGTGCCCCCAGGAGAAGATTTTTTTAAAAATGCTCTTAAGAGGCATACAACAATGCAGGTTATACAGCAGAGAAAAACTGCATGAGCATTTCTGAGAAAGGGAAGGCCCGGTCAAACCACCTTCCCTAGAGCTGGCTCCAAAAGCAAGAGATCCAGCTGCCCGCCGGTCAAGATGCCTTGGGAACAGTCTCAACAGCAGTCTTGTCAGGGTCACAGGAAAGAAATTAGGCGTTTATAAGGAAGAGAAAAGAAAGGTAAATTAGGGCTATGCCTCTGCTAAGTGGTATCAATTTTTTAAAATTGCCTCTTTGTAATTTAGAAGATCAAGTCTAGGGCACAGGGTCAGCTGAGAGGTGGTTTGGTCTCGAAGTAATCCCTCTGTCACTTCTAGAATGAAACTGGATGGATGCCCAGAAGCATCAGCCTCCTCTCACTGTAGGCCCCTGGAGGGGATGCCTCTTCTGAATACAGAGAACACAGCACCTGCATCCTCCTTCCTTCAGCTCTTCAGCACTTACTTATCAAGCACGACTGTGTGCCAGGCACTCTGCTGGGAGCTGAAATGGAGACGGAAAAGTCATGGTTCTCACTCTAGAGCTCACAGTCCAGCTCAGGGAACAGACACACAAAACCAGCAGCTGTTATGAGTCAGTGTGATGTTTTGCTAAAGGAATCAACAGGATCTCCAAACAAATACAGAACAAGAGAAAACAGAACAGGGCCAAATAAACTCAGAAAGGATCCACTGTGCCCGCCTACGAACCCTGCGACATGAGTCATTCTATTACTCGTGTCCAGTCTCGAGGGACTCAACAATGACCGAGGATGGGAGATGTTTTCAATGTGCACATGCCTGACATCATTCAGAAACCCTTCGGATTACCATGCTCAGTGAATATACAGTGAGAACAAATTCCAAAGACGACTCCTGGGCAGATGTAGGACAGGCAAGGAATTTCCAACAGGAATAATGAACCAATGAGCCAGATGCTTCCTGCATAGTCCAGGGTTCAGAAGCCCCACTACTCTGAGACTGACCCTATCTTGCGTACCAAGGAGCAGAGGATTGAAGGCAAAGGACCCCAGTCGTGCCCCACGGTTAGGGTTACTGAACTTAGTATCTCTTGACCAATCCGAAAGCCTAATTTAAATGAAAACCCTGTTAATACTATACCTTCCCCAGATAAAAGAACCTACGGCAACACAGCAATAATCAGGTACAGATCAATCTTGAGGAAGAATATCTCCCAACACACTTCACAAAGACTATAAACTCACCCCGGGAACCAAACCAAAAGGAAGGGAACACAAAGAGACTGTTAATATCCTGAGCATCAAAGACATCCCCAGAGGGGAAATTAGGGAAGATGGGAATAAGCTACCCTTACTGCTGGAACAGCAAGCCACTAAGCTCTGTGAACACTTGACCTGACTCCGTATTAACATCTTCGGGTGAGCCAGGATTCTCGGGCAGATTGAAAACCTGGTTTTACGTGCTGTAGAGGACCATCATTCCCAGACATGTGTGTGTTAGTGCCTTAAACTCTGGAAAGATCCAGGGTAGACAAAAGCAGAGAGAAACCTTCCCCAAAAGAACTTCTCCTGCTTCCTCTGCCTGCCAGGTTCACAGAGCTGGGACCAGCCTCTTGCCCCTCTAGTAGTCACCTAAGCCAAACTTTAGTAGCTGGAGGAAGAGTAGGAGGGGAGAGGAGGCTTAAGTGGTCATATGTATAACTTTACTCTAGATGTCAAAGGTATTCAGAGATGAAAGCCCTCAGGCCTTTCTGTATCCTGCTTTAAGCCCCTGCCCAGAGCCTGACAGAAAGTGAATTTAATCAAGTCACTACTGACTCATATTCTCTGAGTCTTTAGCAACTTCTCAGGCTTTTCACCTCGGAAACAAGATTATCAAAAGCTACACTGAATCCTACAGAACAGATCAGTCAAGCTCAGGAGAGCTCAAAAAGAGAGCCTAAGGAAAAGTTCACCACGGTGAAGAAATCATTATAGTCTTGTTTTAAGAAAAAGAGCTCTTTCCTATTAAATATCTCTAAGTAAATGCATCAAGAGTTTGGGTCTGTTGTATCTTCTCCAACTATTACAGTTTCTTTCTTCAGTCCAATGTTGATTCAAATCTGAATAATTTCAATCTTGCAATTTGAAAAGTTAGAAGTCATATTACAGTGGTTTTCTATGTCCATAAAAAACAGGGCTTTGGATAACTTTAACACACACAAGCTTCCAACAAACCTACTGCGGAGGCAGTTGTGTCTTTTACTGAGCCTGCTCTAACAGCTACCTGGCGTTCATACTGCTGTAATTATTTATATAATTACAAAGCAAAAAGTAATATGTCAAGAATAACTCGTTTCAAAATTTCAAAGTAGTTAGCTTTCTAAAATTCTTTTAATTACATTCGGGTTACCATTAATTGCCAATGACACTCAGGTCTGTTGCTGTTATTTGTCTAGAGAATGATCCAGATTGAGTATCTGGCAGCAGAGAGGTTCTAAGACATTCTGATGCAGGGCCATGTGTAGAGGCCACACAGCAGCAGACTACAAACAGGAAGCAAGCAAAGGAAAGCTTAGGGAAGGTATCAGTATCAGGAGGTGGTGAGCAAGTGTCTTTTTTTTTTTTTTTTAAAGATTTTATTTATTTACTTGACAGAGATCACAAGTAGGCAGAGAGGGAGGCGGGGGGGGGGGGGGGGGGTGGGGGGGGGGGGGGGGGGGGGGGAGGAGCAGGCTCAGCGCCCGGATAGAGAGTCCGATGCGGGCCTTGATCCCGGGATCCTGAGATCATGACCTGAGCTGAAGGCAGAGGCTTTAACCCACTGAGCCACCCAGGTGCCCCGCAAGTGTATTTTTAAGGAGAGAAAATGCAGGTAAATAGTTTTATAGGTCATGAGGTACAGGATATCCTTAGTTTTTTGTAAATTACAGGCATATAAATAACTGACGTTATTTGTTCAATAGCTATCCTTTCACACTGATCAACTGCTTATTTTCTAGCCCTAAGCGTAAGGTCAAGTGAGTGCACCACACTCCACATGCCCATTTTCTCGGCCAACCACTGAGACCCACTCACTATTACCTTTGTAATGGCTTCCCACAGCACTCCCTGTATAATAATCATATTGTCCAATATATGCCGAAGAGGACCAGTATTTCCCACCCAATTTATGAGCACTCCCATCCTATCCTCCCGTCTGCCTGTCAAAATCAGCCTTGTTGCGTACAAACATGACCCTGCAGGGCACTTCTGAGCATACCAGATGGGGCTAAGGTCCTGGACACCATTAGACACCCTCAGTCCAGCTCAAAACCATGCTCTGACCTAAGAGGCTGGGATTCTCTTCCAGTAGGTAATGGGCTCCTTAAGGTAGGTGGAGGAGAAAAGGGAAAGTTACATGAGGAAATGCTGGGGAGGGGGGAAGACAAGAGGCAGAAAGGGACGGAATGAAAATGGAATGGAAAGGAGCCAAGAGATTCCCTTTCAGTACCTCTAAGTTCAGGAGCAAACCATTAACTTGCTTGCAGGAAGAACAGCCAAGGTAATTTATAGAAGGAGCAGCAGCAGGCTAGTTGCCACCTGTCTTGGATAAATACCTCCTTCCTTTGTCTATTCATTTAATAAACACATGAGGATCTACTAGCTTTCAGGCATTTTGCTAGGCCCGGGGAATACAGTAAGAACACATGCATGCTAACTGCCCACAGGGAACTTCTGGTACAAAGAGTTAACACAAATCTGCGAAGAGGGGGATGCGGGAAAAGAACAGCGTCCTGGAACAGAAGAAGGCAAAATTTCACAGGGGGTGGTGAGTGACAGTGTGGACAGGGTGGTTCAGGGAAGGCCAAAATCACTCTGTAAGGCTTTCACCAAAGGCATATGGCTCATTTACAAGGGTGAGGAGCATTACTCAGGCATCTCTGTCATGGACGGGGAATTCAAGAGTAGGAGGGAAGAAAATGTAGGAGGAAGGGTCCAATTTACCATGAACAATGAAGCAAAGGAATGCCTTTGATTAAGCACCAGGGTAGAGGTCACTCTTTTAGCAGGAAAAGGGGCCCTACCAGGAAGTTACTCTTCCTCTTTGAAAATGTGCCATGAATTTCTGATGCCTAGGCCCAGCCTCAAGGCCACAGGCCTATGCTTATTGTGGCCTGAACTGCAGGTAAGTGACTACGGTATAAAGCACAGTTTTCATCTCTGTACAAATAAACCCAAGTAAACTAAAGACGCTAAAAATTAATTTTAAGATTAAAAAGAGGGACTTTCAATTGCGGTTTTTTTCCCAATTTCATTTTTTTAAAAAATCAAATGTATACACCTATTCAACCCTGAACCTGGTTATAAGAAGACTCCACGAAACCCATTCTAACAAAGTTACAATAACTTTGCATCTGCCTGGTTTACCAATCCTGCTCATTCTGAAGGTCACTGGGTAGATATGTTCTCAATGATTGGGCATCGGGCCAGATGGGACATCATACATAAGCAGTCGCCTGCAGCATGGTCAGGTTATGGCGGGGAGGGGGAAGCTGGGAGCAGCCTCTGTGCGCATGCACATCATGGGGGGCGGACCAGTGAAAGCCTCCTCATCTCAGGGCTACACTCATTCATGCTGAATAAAGGGTCTGGCAGCTCTAGCACTGGGGGTAAATCAATTAGATAGTGTACAGTTTCCCGAAGGAAATTAAACAATAATTGGAGCTCAATCTCCCACATGGGACTCTAACCTTGGGAGGCAGCATGGAGAGCAGTGAAACATACACAGACTTCAAAAAACTCTCCAGGCTTCAAAAATCCTGGGAACGTTTCTTAGTTTAGACAAGTTACTGAACTTCTCTGAGCCTGTTTCTCATCTGTACCATGAAGATTATTCACACAACTTTTATTTGTGTGTTCAGAAGATGTTTTTAAAATGCTCATTCTGTGCCAGGCCCTGAGCTTGGGTGCTGACAACTCAGAGAAAAAGACAGTCTCATCCCTCCTCTCAGAGCTGCCAGACAAGCTGCACGGAGAACCTCTGGAAAGCAAACTCCTAGAGGCTCCACAGGTCCAGAGAAGGCATTCCTGGGGGAAATCTGTGCATCCTGAAAAATGATGCTGGCAAACCGAGAGGTAAGTCAGGTATGATGAGTCAGGTGTATTCCCACGGGAAGGAACAACGTACCTGAAGACCACGAACCAAAAAGGCTGGCACTTGCTTAGACTGGTGCCTCTACGCACGTCGGTACCCCACCGTGCCTACCAGGAACTGGTCATCGTTAATGGAACTGTAATAATAACCCCAAACTTCTATGCAGTAGTAAGCTAGAGAAAAGTAGGACATTTAAATTGTTACTTATTCCTGGAGTGCCTGGGTCGCGCAGTCAGATGAGCATCTGACTCTTGGTTTCAGCTTAGGCCAGGATGTCAGGGTCATGGGATCGAGCCCTAAGCCAGGCTCTACACTCAGCCTGCAGTCCGCTTGAGACTCTCTCTCCCTCTCCCTCTGCCCCTCCTCTCTGTGCTCACTCACAAATAAAGATCTTTAAAATAAATAAATTGTTACTTATTTCCCATAAAAGTTATTCAAAAGGTACAGGGCAGATGTTTAAGTGAATATCCTAGACTTAAATTTTTACTATCGCTTAGGAAAGTTCTAAGCAACTCTAAGGACTGTGAACAGTCTATATGTTGGTGATGAATGCTGAAAGGGAACTTCTATGAATCAACAATTAGTATTTCAACAACTTTAATTTCTGAGTGTCACAGTAATAAAAATCACAGTGTATCTTTTCACTGTTTAAACATTCTTTTCTTCTCTCAACCAGTTACTTACTTCACTTGTGAACTTGCCCTAAAAGGGCAATAAATGTAATAAATGTCAGATACCAGATTCTACACCTTGCACTCTCAACGGAAATGTCACTTTAATGACTGCTGTGCCAATCGTGACCCAATTCTTCTCTACGACCACACGAAGGCACAAAAGTGAGTCAGCTGGAAAAATTCACACCCAAATTTGGAAAAGTTTCTCATAACAATGTGACTGCCCCAAGAGCTACCTGCCTCTTGTGCGATAATCCTTCAAATCGACCATCCCCTGCTGTAATGACTTAATTCTCAAGAATCCAAAGGAGAGAGGCAAAAGTATGATTATACTTCTGCATAAGAAGGCAGAGAAATAAGACAGTTGAGAATAAACACCCACATTCTAATCTTACTCTCAATACCAACCCCATGTCTACTCCAAGACACAAACCCACTTGAATCAAACCCACATACAAATCAAAATTCTAAGTTGAAATGTCCAAAACTATAATCATCTCCCTACCCTCAAAACCTGCCACCCTCCAAGTCTCCTCCTTCTGCTAGTCCTATCACCACCCACCCAGTGAGTCAAGCCAAAATACGGAATTCTTCTCAGCTTTTCCTACGCCCTCACCATCTCCTGCAGTGTCCTCCCCGCCCACAACCCAAATAATCACCAAGTACGACCAGAGCTGCCTCCAACTGTCTCTCATCGTACTCCCTCTCTGGTCCCACTGAGGCTGTCCCAATTCAGGTCTTCCTCACCTCTTAGGCAGATTGCTGTTACCGAAATAGTCCTCTATAACTGGTTCTCTTTGCCTCCAATTTTATCTTTAATAAATGGCATTAAGTATTTTAAATACACAGAACATTAGAAACATAATAAAAAGCAATTAATTCTACTGCCCAGATAAATTATGTAACCTTTTCAGAGAACAAAATTAACACATGTATAAGCAGGTTAAATAACTCAAATGTCACCAGAAGAAAGCAAAATAAGAACAAAAAGCTTCCTTTTTCAACTCCTTTACTCATTTCTGGTTTGTTGTTTATAATTGGGACTATTTCAGAGTTGAAGAAAAGAGAGGTCCCAATACCCCACCTTCAATCTTCCTATTATTAACACCTAACACTAGTGTATTTATTATAACTAGTAAATCAATACTGATACACTATTATTAACACAAACCCATAATTTATTCCAAGTTCCTTACTGTTTTCCTACTGTCCTTTATCTGTACCACGATCCTACCTACCTTTAGTCATCATTTGTCCCTAAGTGCCTCTAGGTTATCACAGTTTCCATGACCTTCCTTATTTTACATGACCTTGACAGGTTTTTGTTTTTTAGATTTTATTTTATTTGAGAGAGAGCACGCTAGAGAGAGAGCGAGAGAGAACCCAAGAGTGTACAAGTACAAGCAGGGGGCAGGGGCAGAGAGGGAGGGAGAAGCAGACTCCCGCTAACCAGGGAGCCTGATGTGGGGCTCCATCCCAGGACCCTGAAATCATGACCTGAGCCATAATCAGACGATTAACTGACTGAGCCACCCAGGCCCCACGACCGTGACAGTTTTGAGCAGTACTAATTCTGCAGTTTATAGCATATCTTTCAAATTGGGTTTAACTGAGGCTTTGCTCATATTTAGACAGCTTAGCTTATGGGTTTTAGGGAGGAAGACCACAGAGGTAAAATGCCATTCTCTCAACAAGGCTGTTGATGTTGACCCCGATCACCCGGCTGAGGCGGTGCTGGCCAGTTTTCCCCACTGTAAAGTTCCTCTCCCCCCGCTTGTCCATGCTGTACTCTCCAGAAGGAAGTCACTGCGCACATCACACACAGAGTGGGACGTTAGGCTGCCTCTGGGGTAGAGTAGCTACATGAATGATCTGGAGCGATTTCTCTCTCCTCCATTTACATATTTATTCAATCATTCATCGTTATCAGTATGGACTCATCAATATTTATTTTATACTGTGGGTTACAATCCAATACCACCTTATTTCATTGCTTGATGTTAAAGCTGTGGCCACTGGAAATCGCTCAGTTGACTCCTGGGTCATTCTGTCGTAACCCCGTCATCATTTTCCTTTGCCTTTGGAGTCCTTTCTTACTTTCTGGTGCTCCAACATGCAACAGAGGCCTATCTTGCACGTCTCTGCTCCGGCCCTAGAATCGGCCATTTGCCCAGAGAGCCCTAGTGCTCGTGGAAACCAAGATCTGGGCACTGGGTAGCAGTTGCTTTTCCTTTGTTTTTTTTTGTTTTTGTTTCTGTTTTTGTTTTTAAGATTTTCTTTCTTTATTTGACAGAGAGAGCACGCGCAGGCAGGCAGAGTGGTAGGCAGAGGAAGAGAGAGGGAGAAGCAGGCTCCCCACTGAGGAGAAAGATCGATGCAGGACTCAATCCTAAGACCCCAAAACCAGGACCTGAGCCAAAGGCAGAAGCTTAACCGTCTGAGCCACCCAGGCACCCCATGGGTAGCAGTTTCTTTTTAAGGGATATTATTCTATATCTAATTTTGCATCCTGTTTTTCTTAAAGAGAGTTTCCATATCTGTGCAAAAAGATCAATCATATCATTTTTTTTAAAGATTTTATTTATTTATTTGACAGAGATCACAAGTAGGCAGTGAGGCAGGCAGAGGGAGAAGGAGAAGCAGGCTCCCTGCTGAACAGAGAGCCCAATGCGGGGCTGGATCCCAGGACCCTGAGATCATGACCTGAGCCCAAGGCAGAGGCTTAACCCACTGAGCCACCCAGGTGCCCCCAATCATATCATTTTAAACCTAAGTCCAACTCCTAACTTCCATCATATCAGCAGATGCTACCACAGTGAACCGTGTCCCTCTATCACATAGGACAGTATCTATGGGCAAGGTCCTACGCCGAATTATCTACATACACTGTCTCACTTTCTCCTCCCAGTGGTGCAGGAATTGTCATCCCCACTCACAGGAGGAAATAGAGGCTGACCAACAGGTAGCCTACCCCAGGTAGCAGTGCTCCTTCGGGCACAACACCGACACTCGGTCTGAGGGGTTCCCATGTCCACATGCTGACTCATGCCTGCCTCAAAGTCATTTGTGCATTTCCAATCCAGTCACCTAGGCCAGCAGTCCTCAAAACCACTTAGGACTAGGGACACTTTTGATGATTCACACTAGTCTGCATCAAAGAACTACAAGGGAAAACTTGTAAATTTCTCACAGATCTATATTTTTTTCACTTACAGGACTATCCTTTACCCTAAATTACATCTTATTTTTCTTTACTGGTGCTAAAGTCCTGGTTTTATTAAATGCCAAGAGATAAAAAGGGTTGGTTTAAATCTTGTTATATTTGGAAAGGTTAAAATTGGCCACCTCATATTAGTCTTTCTCCCTGCAACCCAATTTTAAAAATTTAACTCTGAGTAGTCAGAGGCCTACAATCAAAATCTTGGGTTTCTCAGCTCTCCATATGAGGCACTTGTCCATCCTTTCCTACACTGCCCCCACCCCCACACACACATCCACGAGCAATACCAAAGTGCTTTGAAAAACAAACTCACCATGTTCATAGTATAATTCCATCTCTTGGAATTACCTCCTTCAGCCCCTCGCCGGGCAAACAACTGACTGGGAATATCCTATTTCAAGGGCATCTAAAACTTGTAAGCCCTGTTTTAATGTCTCCTTGAATGCTTTCATTTTTAAATCAGTCCCAAAGACAAATACTAAAAATAGCCCAATTTGAGAATCAAAGAAAAAACCAGACCCAACGGCTTATCCTAACGGCGGCGGGGAAGAAGCACTGAGCTTGCCAGGAGGAGGGCTGGTCTAAGAAGGCAAAATTTGGGCTCTGTGCTCAGTCCAGCCACCAAGCCAATTACAGCAAACCTGAAACCCCCTGTGTCCACGTCAGAAAGCTACTATGCCTAACACTCCTTAAGGAAGTGCTGTGAAAAGTCATAAAAATAACCAAAAACCTTCAGGAAAGTGCTCTGGAAATACTAAAATACTCGATACACCATTGTGGTAAAATGGCTGGTTTTCTATTTTACAGGTTGCTCATGGGCCCTTTATTCCTTGTGGACCAAGAGAGGAAGATTCAAACAAGCCAATGCTCCAAGAAGCAGCTTGTAATCCTTGTTTCCTACTGTATTTGCAGTTCCTTAGGATAAAAGGTACCAATGCTTAGGAGGCTGCATTTTAGGTAACAGTGGCTAACAAGGTAGGCAACTTGAAAGGAAATTCCTGAGCAAAAGGTCTATTTTAAACTCTGATCCACAGGCTTTGACATGGACACCGTCAACTCCCACAATTACTTTGCCCTGTTTAAAAAAAAAAAAAAAAAAAAAGTCAAAATATAACAACGTAACACAAATGCCACTTGTAAGAAACACACTTTGAAATCCTCAAACGAAGGGATCTGAAAAAGGTCACTTCAGAACATGAATTATTCAACTCTCCTCCCCAGGTATTGATTTCCCACAACGGCTTAACCTGAATACAGAGTACTGTAATGAGAGATGAAATAAAAAGGAACACCAGCACTATATACCTCCAATTCTCAATTTTAAAATATCACAAGCAGAAATGCGGCTTCTTCCAACATGACCATTTGCAGCAAACTTAACCCAAGTTAGCTTAAGATAGACCAGGCCAATCCGCTACAAAATAAACATGAACAAATAAGCTGGATGTTTGCCAGTTTCCCCCAGTGGGAGGCAGATGAACACTTGTTATCCCGCACAATGTTACTCTGTGTAATACCTGTTTCAGTTGAAAGGTTTGGAAAAGATCCTTCAGAGACAACAAATTAAAAGCCTGCCAGGAAGACCACCCCACAGGAAGGGGAGGCAGCCACACAGGTTGTCTGTATCACATCTATTGCACTTTCTTCAAACACAAACCTGTTCACAGGGAGGAGGGGTTCTTTCTTTCTTTCTTTTTTTTTTAAGATTTTTTTTATTTATTTGTCAGAGAGAGAGAGGGAGAGAGAGCAAGCACAGGCAGACAGAATGGCAGGCAGAGGCAGAGGGAGAAGCAGGCTCCCCGACAAGCAAGGAGCCCGATGTGGGACTTGATCCCAGGACGCTGGGATCATGACCTGAGCCGAAGGCAGCTGCTTAACCAACTGAGCCACCCAGGCGGCCCAGGAGGGGTTCTTTCAAAATCATTTCAGTACTACCAAAACCCGGGTCAAAGCTCCATGCAAAGATCGAAGGCTAATCGGTAAGACTTTGGCAAAACAATTCTTTTGTAATTTTTCAGTTCCATTTCTTTGTTTTTAAAATGCCAGTCCACAGGGAAGGAAAAATCTTACACAGTGATTCTCCAGACAGAAGCAGCATCCCTATACTGCTATGAGTTAAATGCCTTTTCTATCCACTGCTGAAAAAGCTTAGAAATTTCTGGACAGATTCCTTTGGAGACAGCTTACACTCAGTAACAAATGTCTTGTAATTGCAAAATAATTTATTTTCATAACCCACATACTGTGAATACAAGAGCTGCAGAGAAAAATTTAAAGCACAAGAAACGAGATGAAACACAGCTAATGTCACTTCTTGTGCCTATTTCCTCTTTCTCCTTAGTGTTGAAGGTCAACATTAATGTTAATGCATCTATACATCTCAGTTTTTTCCCAGCCCCCATGGAAATACTCCTAGCAATTCTTTTCCTAAGTTTCATTCACAATTTTTAGTTATCAAAGCAACGATAAAATATCTTAAATATGTTACTTATTTCCTAGCAAACCAGCAATAATTACAAGTGCATTTCAAAATAAATTAGAATAGCCTACCTTTCCCAGTAGTCATGACCATCCACGATCTTGGTACAATACAAACACTGCTCTGAAAGCTGCACCTACTCACAGCAACTTAAGCATCAGCCAACTCCCCACCCACACGCCTTCTTCAGTGTGATCTGCACCAATGGCAACTGCCACCCTCTTCCAAAATAAAAGCCTGGACTATATATCAGTAATTATTTTTAAAAGGGGACTGAGTGGGAGGTGAACCTTCTCCATCTGACTTTACTCATGGAAGAGAGCCTTCTTTAATACTGGTATTAAAAACAGTTTTAACTGACTGATTTTTCCCCTTGAAAAAACAGGGAAGAACATTCCTAACATAAACCTTAAGTAAGAATAATGTCAAAAAAGCAAGCTCAGTTCCACACAGAGGATGAAGCTGTCAGTTGCAGCTTAACCTACTTAAAACTGGTGTCAGAAACAGTCTCTCCCAGGCTACTTCAGGTGGTCTTGTCCTTAGGACAGCAAATAATCTAACATAATTATCCCTGGATCTGTGACTATGGAAACACTTTCCTAAGATACCAAACCAGAACTGCAGACCTTGAAATATACACAGTCTAATAAACAAGCAGGCGAGGGGATGGGAGCCCATTACCAGCACCTGATCCACTTATTCACAATCACTGTTTTTAGGCTACACAGATAATAATGACTTGCTTCTTGACAAAGACGACACTCAATTTACCTTTAAATGAATGCTTTGTCCCAGCTACACTGGGCAGTAATTCAAACCTTACCTAACAACACTGGTCTAGTCACTTTCAGATTTGCACAGTATTTCTCATTTCTAATAACTTAGAAATGACATCTACCATTTTCAAATTACACAATTTTTTTAGTAGAAAAACAAGGCAGAATGCAATTTGGCAGCAAAATGATGCTCTAGATACAGGCATGTATTAGAGTTGATAATTTTATAATTATGTTATTTAGTTTATAGTTTTGTCAGCAATCAATATTTTCTTTCTTTAGCTACAGGATTTTTATGGAATTTTCACAGATTTAACCAGGATGAAACTTTCATTCTTTCCTCATAAACATGTTAGTTTTGCTCAAGAAACTCGAAAGCATGCACATTTTTAACCAAATTAATGTCCATGGGCTTCACTTCAATCAAATCTAATTAAAGATCATTAAGTGGCCGCAGATAAAGGACACTGACTAGTCTGTAATTACTGGCTCTTTCATGCTGAAAATCCAATTCTCCTGGGAGCATAAGCACATCTGCATGATTAAGAGAAAGACTTAAATAGAAAATAATTTGCTTTTTGAAACCCATGGAAGGCAAAACTGTAATTTTTGCTTCAAGGGGTTTGCTAATTATATGCAGATGGAAAAAAAGAAAAAGAAACATCTACAAAACAACATATTTTTAACTCCCATATTCTTGCCATTCAAAGCTGAAAGGCCTTTGGGTAACCTAGCAACAACAAAAAAAAATCCTACAAAGATGAAGTGCTCTATTACAGATAGGACACTCCTTTCCAATTGCTACTCAGCTGCTTTTCCATTACTGTTTTTTAGTCACAATTGTGCACTTAAAAAAAATTAAGCCCATGAGTTACATAAACATAGTCAATTACACATCTTAGAACAACCTAATTTTGAATATGTCAAGAAACAGACCCTGCGATGAAACTCATCTCTTCCCTACAAGTATTGTTATTACATTAATAGTTTCTTTCAACTTAGCTCAAACCCAGAGCTTTTCTTACTCAAATGAAGGTTACCGTTCATAAGTAACAACAAAAAAAAGTGACAAACTTCATAAAAATTAAAAACTTTTAAATACCAACCAAGTAAAAAAAAGACAACCCATGGAACAGAGAAAAATATTTGCAAATCATATATCCAGTAAGAGTCGATGTCCAGAAGATATAAAGAATTCTTACAGTTCAACAACAAAAAGACAAACACCAATTTAAAAATGGACAAAGAACAGCAATCAACAGGGAAAAAAAATAAAAGGCATCCAAATTGCGAAGGAAGAAGTAAAACTGTCACTAACTGCAGATGACGTGATACTAAACATAGAAAACTCTGAAGACTCTCCTCCCCCCTAAAAAAACTATTAGAACTTATAAATGAATCCAGTAAAGGTTGCAGGATACAAAATCAGAATACATTAATCTATTGCACTTCTATACACCAAAAACAAAGTAATAAAAAATGAAATTAAGAAAACAATTCCATTTACAATTGTACCAAAAAGAAAAAAAAAAAAAAAAAAAAAACAACCTAGGAATAATAAGCTTATAGAGACAAGGACCTGTACTCTGAAAACTAAAACAATGATAAGAGAAACTGAAGATGATATAATCAAATTAAAAGATGTATCATGCTCATTCATGGACTGGAAGAATTAATATTGTTAAAATGTCCATATTACCCAAAGCCATCTATAAATTCAATGCAACTCCTGTCAAAATACCAGTAGAATTTTTCACAAAACTGTAAGAACCCTAATATTTGTATGGAGGAACAGAAGACTGTAAACTGCGGAACCAACCAGGAAAAAAAGCAGAACAAAGCCGGAGGTATCACAATTCCGGATTTCAAGATATACAATAAAGACATGCTAGTCAAAACAGTATGGTACCAACACAAAAACTGACATATAGGTCAATGGAACAGAACAGAGAGCCTAGACATAAGCCAATGTTTATATAGTTAATTAATCTATGACAAAGGAAGCAAGACTATACAATGGGGAAAAGACTGTCTTTTCAATAAATAATGTTGGTTCTGAAACTAGTATTACACTGTATGTTAACTAACTATAACTTAAATAAAAACTTGAAACAACAGGGGGTGCCTAAGTGGTTCAGTTTGTCTGCCTTTGGCTCAGGTCATGATCTCAGGGCCCTGGCTTCTCCTCCCTCTGCCATTCACCTCCTCCCGCCACCTGCGCTCTCTGACTCTCTTTGTCAAATAAATCAAATCTTTAAAAAAAAAAAAAAAAAACTTCAAACTATAAAATAAATGTTTGTTGGGAAAACTGCAGAGCTACATGCAAAAGAATTAAACTGAACCACTTTTTTACACTATACACAAAAATAAACTCAAAATGAATTAAGGACCTAAACGTGAGACCTGAAACTATAAAACTCTTAAAAGAAAACAGAGGTAGTAATTTCCTGGACATCAACCTTAGCAACATTTTCATAGATTACAAGAGGAACAAAAGCAAAAATAAACTATCAGTACTACATCAAAATAGAAAACTTTTGTAGAGCAAAGGAAACCATCAACAAAACAAAAAGGCAGTCTACTGAATGGGAGAAGATATCTACAAATGCTTTATTCAATACAAAATTAATATCCACATACATAGATAACTTTTACAATTAAACACCAAAACACCAAACAATCCAATTAAAACATGGGCAGGAATCTGAATAGACATTTTACCAAAGACATAGAGATGCCAAGAGACACATGAGAAGATGCTCAACATCACTGATCATCAGGGAAACTCAAATCAAAGCCATAATTAGATATCACCTTACACCTGTCATATGGATAGAATCAAAAAAATAAGAAATAACAAGTGCTGGCAAATATGTAGAGAAGGAACCCTTGTGCACTGTTCATGGGAATGTAAATTTGTGCAGCCACTGTGGAAAATAATTTGGAGGTTCCTCAAAAAATTAGAAATAACCATATTACCCTAGTAATTCCATTCCTGGGTATTTACCAAGACAAAACAAAAACACTAATTCAAAAAGATATAAAAATTCAAAAAGATATATGCACCCCTATGTTTACTGTAGCATTATAGCCAAGATATGAAAGCAACCTAAGTGTTGAATGGATAAAGAAGATGGTGGGTATGTGTGGGTGTGGGTGTGCATGTGGGGAGGGTATATGGGGTGGGTGTGTGGGGGTGTCTACTCTGCCATAAAAAAGAATGAGAGCTGGGCACCTGGGTGGCTCAGTCAGTTAAGTGTCTGCCTTCAGCTCAGGTCAAGATCCCAGGGCCCTGGGATTGAGCCCCACGTTAGGCTCCCTGCTCAGTGTGGGGTCTGTTTCCTCCCTCTGCCTCTGTCCCTCCCCCCCACTCATGCTCCCTCTCTTTCTCTCTCTCAAATAAGTAAAATCTTAACAAAAAATGAGATCTTATCATTTGTAACAATGTGAATGGACTTAAAGGGTATTATGTTAAGTGAAACAAATCAGAAAGACAAATACCATATGATTTTACTTACATGTGTAATTTTAAAAACAAAACAAATGAATGAACCCAGAAACAAAGAGAGGAAACAGACTCATATAGGGAACAAACTGATGGTTGCCAGAGGAGCAGGGAGTAGGAAAATGGCCAATGGGTGAAGGGGAATGGAAGGTTCGGGCTCCCAGTTATAGAATGAATAAATCATGGGGATGAAACGTACAGCATAAGGAATACAGTCAATGGTACTGTAGAAGTGCTGTATGGTGACAGATGGTGGTGCCACTCTACAACATCAGAGTTGTCGAATCACTATGCTGTGGACCTGAAACTAATGTAACACTGTGTGCCAACCATACTTCAATTTATAAATAAATAAATAAATAACACAAACAACCTTAAAAAAAAAAAAAGGACAAAGGAACTCAACAGACATTTTTCTAAAGAGGATTTAAAAATGGCCAACAAGCACATGAAAAAATGCTCAACATCACTAGTCATCAGGGAAATGCAAATCAAAACCATAATGACAACACTTCACACCCACCAGGATGATTATAATCAAAGAAACAGACAATAACAAGTATTGACGTAAATATGAATAAATTACAACTTTCATACATTGTCGTTGAGAACGTAAAATGGTGCAGCCACTTGGAAAACAAGGTGCCAGTTAGGCAAAGGTTAAATACAGAGTTACCACAGGAGCCAACATTCTACTGCAAGGTATATACACGGGAGAAATGAAAACATCTCCACATAAAAACTTTCAAATATTCCTGGTACCACTGTTCACAAGAATTAAAAAGTAGAAACTCAAATGTCTATGAACTGATGAGTGGGTAAACATAAGGAGGTATATCCATACAATGGTGAAATATTATTCAGCTATAAAAAGTAATGAAGTTCTAATACATGCTATCCCATGGGTGAATCCTGAAAACATTATGCTAAGTGAAAGAAGCCATACAGAAAAAGCCATATGTTGTGTGATTCCATTTATATAAAATGTCCTGAATAGGCAAATCCCTTGAAACAAAGTAGGTTGCCAGGGACTGGGAGGAGAAGGAAATTGGGAGTGCTAATGATCACAGGTATTTTTTGGGGGTGATAAAAATATCCTGGAATTAGATAATTGCACAATTTTGTGAATACACACACAAAAAAATTAAACACTTTAAAAAAAGTAAATTTTTGGTATAGACTTATCTCAATATTTAAAATACACTGATAATTGCCCCCCCCCAAAAATAATCCAACACTCACTTCTAACAAAAATTTAGATAAAAAGGAATAGATGAGAACTACCTCACATTTTGCTAAAGAAGATCTACAAAAAACGTACAATTAACATCACACTTAGTTGTGAAAGACCTAAGACTGGGAACCAGAGGGCTCCTCCCACCACCTCTAATTATGTAGAAGAGGAAATTCTAGCCAGTGCAATAAGGCAAGAAAAGAAGTAGGGGCGCCTGGGTGGCCCAGTGGGTTAAGCCTCTGCCTTCAGCTCAGGTCATGATCTCAGGGTCCTGGGATCAACCCCCACATCAGGCTCTCTGCTCAGCAGGGAGCCTTCTTCCCTTCCTCTCTCTGCCTGCCTCTCTGCCTACTTGTGATTTCTCTCTGTAACAAATAAGTAAATAAAATCTTTTTAAAAAGTAAGTAATACATAAATCTGAGAGAGATAAAACTACTCCTAGTTGCAGATGATTTGTCTATGCAGAAAATGCCGAGAAATCTATGACAACTCCAAGAACTAACGGGAAACTTGAGAAAGGTCACAGTGTACCTATATAAGCAGCAAACTGAAGACAGCAGAGCGTGGAGAGCTGAGAAGAAGTAGAGCAGTCAGTGGTCTGACGTGCAGGGTTCAAAAACTGGTTATACTGGGAGTCAGTGAACCAAAAAGAGGAGGGTTTTATTATGTTCCAAATGAGGTTTCTCTATGCTATCTAAATGTTCACTGACTTGAGCAAAGCAGGAGAGTAGGTGGTTTTCTTTTGACAGCTGCTGGACATCTTACCAGTCTCTCAAAGTTACCATAGAGAGACCAAACTTATCTGGATTAAGAATTCTAAAATCTTAATACATACCCTTTTACGTGATTCTGTTTTGGTTCCAACAATCAAAAAGTAATACTACATACAGACAGCAAAAAGCTGAAATTTTAAAGGCCTCCAGTTAAGTCTTAATTCAAGATTTCCTGCCATCTGCTATTTTTAACACAGATGCCTGAAAGAACTGTCTTCATTCTCAATCCTACCCCTTTACCACATACACAGACATATATGGATATGGAGGGACAATATTTACAACACATGGAAGGTTTAGAATGAAATGTTGTTGTGACACACCCAAAGCCACAGGATTTTAGTGCTCTTGACTGAATCATGTGTGTCGTGTTCATTAAAACTCATAGAGTATACAAAGGCTCTCCTGGGTAAGGCCTCCAGCATGGGTGTGTTTCTCCTCCCCAGTGCCAGTATTATAATGAGATTCTGTTTCATAGTTATGATTTATAACACAGGCTATAAAGCACAAACTCACTTTTCAGCCACCACCACTACCTCTTTACCTTGTACTTTTTATCATGGTACCAACAAGTACCAAGGTTTAAACTGGGAAACCACACCAACTACACAAATTCACACAGACACAGAATTAAAAGCTCATGTCTGGCAACTGGCTGGGCAGCCTTGCCCATGTACGCCATCAACACCGCTCACCAGAGGAGTGTAAGTCCCCCATGGCTAGGACTCTGGTTCTAACTCTACCAGGAATGCACTGGAAAGCACATATAAAAGTATGTATACAAGTAGGGGGCACCTGGCTGGCTCAGGCACTAGAGTGTGTTACTTGATCTCAGGCTTTTAAGATCGAATTCCATGTTGGATACAGACACGACTTAAAAATAAAATCTTGGGGGCGCCTGGGTGGCTCAGTGGGTTAAAGCCTCTGCCTTCAGCTCAGGTCATGATCCCAGGGTCCTGAGATCGAGCCCCACATTGGGCTCTCTGCTCTCTCTCTCTCTCTCTGCCTGCCTCTCTGCCTACTTGTGATCTCTGTCAGATAAATAAATAAATGAATAATCTTTTAAAAATAATAATAATAAAATAAAATAAAATCTTAAAAAAAAGTAGGAGGCAATGTACAGAAGTTATGCCATGATAAAATTATATACAAATTATACAGTGACAGACAAATCAATTTTAAGTGAGTATGAAAAAATGAACACTGATTTACTGGTGATAGCAGAATTACTGTAAATACTTTTTCTGCCCTTTTAGTATTCTGTTTTTATAAACATATGGAAGAGAAATAAGGGGGGATTAGTGAAAGCTTGTGTAGAACTCTTTAATCAGTCTCTAAGAAACATAATATACAGACAAATTCCTTACTGGTAATGACAGGTACACAGGAGAGGAGGACTTAAAGATCTACATCCTGTTCCCTGCTCGGTCCCTACGCAGTAGCAGTGACATTCCCCCAAGTGAAAAACTTTTATTATGACTTCAAGTTTTCAAAATTTGACAGCTATGCTGTGATCTAAGATCCCTAGCAATTCAGAAATTGCTATGATGCAATGAGGTATCCAAAAGTTAGAAAAAGGGGTGCCTGGGTGGCTCAGTGGGTTAAGCCTCTGACTTCGGCCCAGGTCATGATCTCAGGGACCTGGGATGCAGCCCTGCATTAAGGGAGGGCGGTGGGGTGGGGGGTGTGTCTGCTCAGCAGGGAGCCTGCTTCCCCTTCTCTCTCTGCCTCTCTGCCTCCTTGTGATCTCTGTCAAATAAATAAATAAAATCTTTAAAAAAAAAAAAACAAAAACCGAAGTTAGAAAAAGTTCTTGGTGGCAACTGCTTTGTGAGGACTTTACTCATACATTCATACACACTTATGCATCAAATTCACTTGCCTTTTCTTCACCTTCTGGAATCACAAGAAATAACCACTTGTCCTCAACCATCATCACAAAGTACAGTAAAAGAAATATAAGTACCAGAAACATTAAGTCACAATTCAAGTCTCAGTCACTATTCTGTTTATTTATTTGACAATATTTACTGCATACCTATACCACAAGCCAGGGACTCTTGAGGCACTCAGGATAAAGAAGGGAATGATACAATGTCCTCGCCCCCATGAATAAACAAACTATTTTGCAGTGATACGCAGTAAGAAAGAACATTAAACAGAATGAAGGCACAGAGTTCTCTTAGAACGTCAGACGTGCTATCCTGGCTGGCCTTGGTAATAAGGTGTGTGTGCAGCCAAGGTCTGGGTGGAATGAGGAGGAGGAGGAGGACAGCCACAGAGACCCCCGAGGACAAATGTTTCAAGCAGAAAGAATCATAAGCGCTGAGGCCCTGAAGCAGAAGCTTGGAATGTTCAAAATTAGCAAGGAGGTCAACAGGACGGGAGCCAAGAGAACCCTGGGGAAGAACACCAGATGACATGAGAACGGTGGTCAGCATCAGATCATGTGCAGGGCCTGGTGGGTCAGGGTGAGCCACTGAGCCGCAGTCTCCATGTGATGAAAACCTCGGGAGGATTCTGAACCGGGGATTAACATCATAAGAGTTATATCCGAAAAGGATTACTTGAGGGGTGCCTGGCTGCCACAGTGGACAGAACATGAGACTCAATCCCAGGGTCATGAGTTCAAGTTCCACATTGGGTGTGGAACCTACTTAAAAAATTTTTTTACTTAAAAATAATAAAAATGGAAGGACTATTCTGATTGTTGTGTGAAAAACAGCCTGTAGGTACTTGGGGAGAGTAACAGCAAGGACGCTGGTCAGAAGGCCACCGTGAGAGCACAGGTAAAAGACTATAAGGACTTGCACTAGGAGCAGAGCGGCGGCTACAGTCAGAATTGCCCAGGTCTCCAAGCTCCTGAGTTCAGTGTGCGCTCCAAAAGAAAGTCGGCAACAACACCACAGTTTCTGGCCTGGGAAAGTGGGTACATGGAGGTAAGACTTCAGACACTGTCTCAAGATATCAAATTCAGCTGTTCAGACCTAGCATATTACTGACCTAAAACTGAAAAGGCAAAAATAGAAAGACTGCTTTTTCTACTTACCGTTTGCTGACTGTATCATGTTTCCAGATTTTTGGACTTCATCAAATTTTGTAAAAATTACATTCAACCTGTATGGGAAAAAAAATACACTTGTATATATAGAAACTATTAACTATCACCATTTACAGTCAATTATGTTAAAACACTAATGTGAAGTTGAGGCACACCCCCCACAAAAAAATCAAGGATACAAACCCACCTAATAACAAAAACAGTAACTACATTAATAACATTAATAACATCCAACAATAATCGAGCACTTATTATAGACTAAGCACTGGCTTAGGACTCTCTCTGAAAAATCTCAATCCTTACAATAGCCATATGCAAGATTATTATCATCTCCATTTCATAGACAAGGAAACCAGAAAACTTACTCTAGCTAACATGGTGAGTTCAGGTGGAGATGGCAGCCCTGAGAGTAAGAATCCAGAGCTCAGGATCTCAGGCACTGTATTAAATGGTTGACCGCTCTACACAAAATGTATACATTATGAAAAGCGTATGTTTTTCCTATTTCTGTCTAAGCACAGACTGGTGATCACTTAGGATAAAGATTTTCAGAATCCACTGACATTACAATATAAAGGCTTTCCTGTGACTTATGCTTAATCTAAAAATGCTCTAAATAATTTCTCCAGAAACAAGCACTGTGACTAGATTCTTTAGCTGAAAAAAATCTACATTTATTTTCTGTTAATGGATCAATGTCACCTTGACACTGAAATTGAAACAAAACTCCTTAACCAGTCAAAACATTCCACCCTAGTGACACCAGTAATGAGAGAAAAACTGGGAGTAGGATGGGGTGCAGGGGTGCTAATCTTGCCTAGAATAAGTCAAGAAAAAAACGAGGCTTTCTGAAGCAAAACACAGACACGGTGGAATAATAGTGAAGGATGAGAATCTCAACGCAATGTACTTCTGCGTTCAGACCCACACCACCCATTTCCAGGACCAGACTAAAAATTTTAGCACTTGCTTATAAACTGTCCTGTCAGACAAGCTGTAATTAGTTCAAACATGTTTGTCTTTTCTTCACAACTACAACGGACTCTCCTTTGGGATAGGGATGGGAACTATATACTTCTGGTGTTCTGTATTCATCAAATACCATGTCATGCAGGAGCGTTACATCCCTGCGTGAATCCTGTTTCTGTCCTCACTATGGAAACTAGGTACATCCTGGCCTCCATTCATCCACAGTTCATTCACTGAGTCCAGCACCGAGCTGGCCAGAGGATAAGTGTGTAACGTTCTTAACTTCTAAAGCTTCTACTTCATTCTTTTCTTCTTAGAATGTCACATTCTAAGCAAGAGGGGAGCCAAAAGTACACATCAGCAAGGAGACGTAAAGTGAGGGGGATGAAGGAGCTGAAATACTGCCTTCCCCCCCATTCTCGTTCCATGGCAGATATCAATCTTTTTTGCCCATCTTTCCATCTAAAGCCCAGATGGAGCCTCAAAATCCTTCCCAAAGCCACTCCAGGCAGCCACTACCAATGAATCAAAGATGGCACTGAATTACAAAAATCTTGTCATCTCAGGACCAGATAGGAGTAAAACTCACTTTCAAATCCAGAGGTTACTAAAAGATCTGGAAAAAATGCCTCAGAATCAAATTCTTATGATGTTTCCATCACCTTCCCTCTTAAAAGCACCAAAGATCTCCAGTGGCTTACAAAGCGTGTGAATAATGTCACTACACAGGTTGCCAGGGCATATGCCCTGACCAACTTCCCACTTTATTGTGTCACAACTACACCCTCTGATGTGAGCAGGCCTGCAAGTTTGCAAGTTAGGAACAAGGCAGCCCTCCCACCTTGGCTGTTCCTAAAATTCCTGCAAGAGGCAAGAATTTCACCCATTGTTGGTTAGAGTAGTCACCATTCTCAGTGGCCACTGTGGGAGAGTCTGCAGATGCTCTCGCTGTGGCAATGTCTACTCACTGGGGCCACATTACCCACACCTACAACAAGCTACCCACAAGCTGGCCCAAACAACTAGGTATGAGAATGCACAACAGATTACTACTTTTGGTACTACACTTTAATTCAGAATTTCCTCAAGCAGGTGTGCCTCACCCTCTACTCACACATCTGTCTCACTAGCTGCCTCATTCTAACACCAGGACAGTCTAACACCAACAAAGAATTCCTGAGGAGTGTCTTCTTTGCCTTTAGCTCTGAACACAGCAATATGAAATGCCTCTCTGGGACCAACAAATTTGCACAAACCTTAAAGGGTGAGTTTTATACATTCAAAGACACTGCATATATAACTAAGGATACTAAGGATTACTCTCGAAAGGCACCAACTTTTTTTTTCTTTCATTTTTCATTTTAAATCTCTGGATCTCAAATTTAAATTTTGACAAGTAACCAATACCATTTTCCCCTGGTTTTTCTGAATTCAAAATTTATATTCAACTTTTCAATCGAACTGGCATTTATTTTACTATAAGATCTAGATCTAATTATTCCTTCCTAGAATATCTTATAAATTTAGGGGCGCCTGAGTGGCTCATTTGGTCGGGCGTCCAACTCTTCATTTCAGCTCAGGTCATGATCTCGGGGTCATGAGATTGAGCCCCATGTCTGGCTCTGTGCTGGGTGTGGAACCTGCACAAGATTCTCTCTCTCCCTCTCCCTCCTAATCCCATGACTCTCTCTCAAATATTAATTAATTTTAAAAATTAAAATAATTTCATAAAAGCAAATACTAGTCTGTTCACAATCAACAAGACCCATCCATACACTCAGAACTTTTCATTGACTTTTTAGTCCACTACTCTTAAATATGAGCAGATAACCAAGCATTCAAAGACACACGAGCCAAGTTTTTAAAGTGAAAGAGACCAACATGAATAAATACATACTCCAAAATCACAATACAGAGGAAAGAAGAGGCAATGAGAAGTTTTTAAAATATATCATTAATACTTCCCAACACATCAAGAAAATACTGCAATTATAAAAACTAACATGGAAGGAGCCCTTCAAAATGACAGAATAAGAACCCCTGAAAATCTGTTCCTCCAAAGAAGCAAATAAAACATTGGCAAAAATCTGTCAAAATCAAGTTTTTCAGGCTCTGAAAACAAAGGCTTGCAACAATCCAAGGAGCATTCTTCAAGAAAAATGGCTAATCTTGGTAAGGACAACAAGCTTTTCACTGTTTTGCTGTATCTTATTTCCATCTCCAACTGACTAGCTAAATAATCAACAGCCCAAATCATGGCAGTTTGAAAACCAGCAGCCTTAAAGCCACTGGGAGATGCTGAACAAGTGTGGAGCAGCATAAAAATCCCCATTCTAAGAGAACTGTAATTATTTCACCTGTCTGGCATATTCCAGAATCCCCATTCACAGTGTTTTACTTGACCTGATTCACAGCATGCTTCGTGGTTGAGACTCTTTTCCCTGAAGCCATGATCAAAAAGAATCCACAGCAACTGTTTAACATGGCAGCTGCCTGAGATGATAAAACTGGAGCAAAGACACTGACCAAAAACTTACAAAGAAAAATGGAGAAAGATATCTTTGCAAGGAACTTTGAAAAAATCTGACATATTCCTGGGAATCTGCAAGGCTATAAGAAAGACTGAGGAAACACCTAAGAAGTCACTAAGGTCTCATGCCTGGCTGACCTTGAGGCTCTGCACAAGCAGCCAATAAAGGGGAAGGCAGCGGTGTAAAAACTGTCTGCTAGAACACCGAAAACATTCCTCAACATACCCAGACAGCCCTTCACCAAAGGCTACGAGATTTACTGGTTAAAGGCATTCAAGGAAATCTCTGTCTAATCATTAGCTGAACACTAAGTTAACCAAACAGAGACTTCAGTAGTCATACACATAAAAAAAATAAAAATAAAAATACAGACTATATGCAATTAGTTCAGGAAAATCACTTAAGCAAGGAACAACAAAAACAACCACCACCACCAACAACAAATGTGAAGAGAGAGCAAACAGGATTTCCAAAGTTGTCACAACAGATTATTGTAAATGACCAGTTTCAGCTGGTCAAGTATAAAAAAATTACACATGTAAAAAACAAGAAAATATGGCCCATACAGAGAGAAAAAAAATTAGTCAACGGAAACTATCCTTAAAGGAAGCCCAGACACTGAACTTAATAGATGAATACTTAAGGGACGCCTGGGTGGCTCAGTTGGTTAAGCAGCTGCCTTCGGCTCGGGTCGTGATCCCAGTGTCCTGGGATCGAGTCCCGCATCGGGCTCCTTGCTCAGCAGGGAGCCTGCTTCTCCCTCTGCCTCTGCCTGCCATTCTGTCTGCCTGTGCTTGCTTGCTCTCTCTCCCTCTCTCTCTCTGACAAATAAATAAATAAAATCTTTTAAAAAAAAATAGATGAATACTTAAAATCAACTATTATAAATATGTTGGAAGAACTAGAGGAAATTACTTCTAAAGAATTAAAGGAAAATATAAGAACAATGTATCACCAAATAGAGAATATCAATGAAGAAACAGAAAAAAATAAGAATCATAGAGAAGTTCTAAAAATGAAAAGTATAAAAACTGAAATAAGAAATTCACTAGAGGGGTGCCTGGATGGCTCAGCGGGTTAACCCACTGCCTTCGGCTCAGGTCATGATCTCAGGGTCCTGGGATCAAGCCCCGCATCCAGCTCTTTGCTCAGCGGGGAGACTGCTTCTCTCTCTCTCTCTGCCTGCCTCTCTGCCTACTTGTGATCTCTGTCTAAAATCTTTAAAAAGAAAAAAAGAAAGAAAGAAAGAAATTCACTAGATAGGGCATCTGGCTGGCTTGGTCAGTAGAGCATGCAACTTTTGATCTCTGGGTTGTGGGTTCAAGCCCCATGTTGGTATAGAGATTACCTAAAAAAATAAAACCTTTTAAAAAATTTCACAAGAGGGCTCAACAACAAATTTTTGCTGGGGGAAGAAAAAAGCTGCAAACTTGAAGATGAATCAATTGGCAATACCCTGAGAAACAAAAAAAGGACAGAGCCCAAGAGTTATATATACCAATGTATATATAACTTATAATACCAATGTACCAACATACATATAATGGGAATTACCAGAAGAGAGAAAAAAGGCAGAATACATGGTGAAATAATGGCCAAAAACTTCACACATTTTATATAAAATTTTAATCTACATGTTCAAGAAACAAACGTCAAATGGGATAAACTTAAAGAGATCCTAACCTAGACAAAAGAGAAACAAACTGTTGGAAGAAAAGACAAAGAGAAAATCTTGAATGCAACAATAAACAAGTCAGGAAACAACAAATGTTGGCGGGGAGGCAGAGAAAGGGGAACCCTCCTACACTGTTGGTGGGAATGCAAGCTGAGGCAACCACTCTGAAAAACAGTATGGAGGTTCCTCAAAAAGTTGAAAATAGAGCTACCCTATGACCCAGCAATCGCATTACTGGGTATTTACTCCAAAAAGACAAATGTAGTGATCCAAAGGGGATCCAAAGGGGTGCACCTGCACCCCGATGTTTATAACAGCAATGTCCACAATAGCCAAACTCTGGAAACAGCCCAGATGTCCACTGACAGATGAATGGATAAAGATGTGGTATGTGTACACGTACACACACACACACACACACACACACACACACACTCACACACGGTATATTACTCAGACATTAGAAAGAATGAAATCTTACCATACATCAACGTGGATGGAACTGAAGGGTATTATACTGAGCAAAATAAGTCAATCAGACAAAGACAATTATCATATGATCTCACTCACGTGTGGAATATAAGAAACAGTGCAGAGGATCATAGAAGAAGGGAGGGAAAACGGGAAGAAATCAGAGAGGGAGACAAACCATGAGAGACTCTTAACTATGGGAAAGAAACTGAGGGTTGCTGGAGGGAAGGTGGGTGAGAGAACAGGGTAAGTGGGTGATGGGCATTAAGGAGGGCACATAATGTGATGAGCACTGGGTCTTATATCCAACTGAAGAATTACTGAACACTACATCTGAAACTAATGATGTACTCTATGTTGGCTAATTGAATTTAAATTTAAAAAAAAGAGAAAGCAACAAAAGAGAAGCCACTCATTGCATACAAAAAATTCTCAATGAGATAATTAATTTCTCACTTAAAAAAAAAAAAAGAAACAGTGGAGACCAGGTGGCACTGGGATAACATATTCAGTCTTGAAATTTGAAATCTCAACCAAGTATACTTCAATAATTTGAAAATAAGCAAGCAAATACATACACACATAAAATAAAACCTAAAAAGCTCAACCAAGAATTCTACATCCAACAAAATTATCCTTCAAAAATGAAGCAGAGAATCTTCTCCGGACCAAAGATATTTCAGTCTTTACATGAAATCATACTACCAAATATAATGAATTGCAGACTCTGAGTGGGGGAAAAATGAAGGAAAATTTAAGACATTTTTAGATAAATGAAAAATTAGACAAGCCCTTCAGTTTGAAACGAAAGAAGCCAATACATTAGCCCAAAACCACATGACAGTATAAAAACACCACTAAAAGTAACTACAAAGGTAAAGATAAAATCTAGGTAAATACAATAGTATAAATGTATGTTTTGTTTTTAACTTTTTTCTTATCTTACATGACTTAAAAGTAAACTACATAAAACAAGAAGTCTAAAACTGGGGTGCCTGGGTGGCTCAGTGGGTTAAGCCTCTGCCTTGGGCTCAGGTCATGACCTCAGGGTCCTGGGATTGAGCCTCACATCAGGCTTTCTGCTCAGCAGGGAGCCTGCTTCCCCCTCTCTCTGCCTGCCTCTGCCTACTTGTGATCTCTCTCTGACAAATAAATAAATAAAATCTTTAGGAAAAAAAAGTATAAAACTGTATGTGTTGGTGGGCTTAATATACAAAGATGTATAGATAAACATAGCAGAAGAAGAAACAAAGGGAGAAAACAGAACTATGTAAGAGTAAAGTTTTTAATACTGAAATTAATTAAGGGTAATAATTCTAACTAGGCTTCTATAAATTATGATGGCAACTGAAATCCCCAAACACTAAGAAAATAAAACAAAACAATCCAAAACCCAAAATAACAACTGTTGGCACTGCTGGTGGGAATGCAAAATGGTGCAACAGCTGTGGAAAGCATAATGGTGGTTCCTCAAAATACTAAACATAGCAGTGTATTTGATCCAGCAGCTTCACTTCTGAAATCTAACCATAAGAGCTGAATGCAAGTAATGTAAGAAAGATCTGTACAACCACTTTCACAGCAGCATTATTCACAATAGCCAAGAAGTAGAAGCGAGTGTCTATCCACAGTGGAATGGAGAAACAAAATGTGAAATCTACACACAGTGGAATTTTATTCAGCAATACAAAGGAATGACTCATGGTATAATATGGTTGAACTTTGAGGATATTGTGGTAAGTGGAAGAAGGCAGTCAAGAAAAAGTTACATTTTGTGTGATTTCCATGAAATGTCCCAAAATAGGCAAATCTATAGAAATAAAAAGTAGACTAGTCGTTGTCAGGAACTAGGGAGAAGGAAGGAATAGAGAGTGACTGCTGATAGATACAGGGATTCTTTTCAAATGTTCTCTGATAGCAATGACTGCCACACAACTTTCTGAATATACTAGAAACAACTGAACTGTTCATTTTAAAGGAGATACGGTAAATTATAAAAATATGAAAATTATGGTATAGGAATATTTCAAGAAGGCTCTTATTTAAAAAACAGAAATGGAATACTATAAAAAGGGACCATACAACTGGAACAAGAAAGGCAAATTTTTAAATCAAATACCCAATATTCAAGTGGTCATAGTATAACTATCATACTTGTAAATGTAAGTTTTATATTTACAAATATAGTTATATTATTTATATTTACAAATATATAAATATAAACTATATTTATAAATATAGTAGCCATATTCCTAAAGTACCTTACTCAGAAGACATGAGGTTCTAGAAGGAAAAGCCCTCCAAGTACACCATGCAAATAAATGAAAATGGTCTCTCAGACAAGACCCATCATCATGAAGTTTCAGACCAAGAAAATCAAAGTTATCTACATAGGATGAAGAAACAGAATGGCTTTAGAATTCTCCATGGAAACACTGAAAGCTGTAGTGACTCAATGAGGCACTGGCTTTAACATTCTGAATGACAGGAGCCTGAGTGGCTCAATCAGTTAATAAGCATCTGATTTTAGCTCAGGGCATGATCTCAGGATCCTGGGAGCAAGCCCCATGTTAGGCTCCCCCACTGTCTACTTGTCCCTCTGCCCCTCCCCCTGTTCATTTTCTCTCTCAATAAATGAGATCTTTAAAAAAAAAAAAAAAAAGTGACTTTAGCTACCAGATAGACAAGACTCAAATAACAACCAAATGCATGGCCCAAAAGTGAAATTCCAGTTCCTCCAAAGTGAAGCAGAAGAAAGGACTGGTCTCCTCCCAACTGTGAAAGGGAAAAAGGAGCTGCACCTCAAGGCACATTTTTTATCTTAATGCTTATGTCACTTAGCTGATATTATCAAGACATTTTATTCATCACACATTTCCTAGAGATAGAATTAATCTTCTCAAACACAGCACTCAGTGGAAAAACTTTTAAGAGAGCAACATTTTCATTTCAGGATGAAATGCACGTTTCAGAAAGCACCACGCATATCCCACACGTTATTAGTCCTATGGCATATCTTGCTAAGCCGAAAATCTGTGATGCTCACATAACAGTAAAATAGATAAATATAAATGACTAACAGAAGTCTAGAATGTTCAAGTATTCCCATCAGCCACTTGGAGCCACAGACAGCAGACAATGAATCTTCTAAACAACAGCAGAATTCTTCCAAGGTCTCATTCCACTCACATGTGTCACTGGCAAAATCAAACTAAAGAAATACGAAGAAACACGAAGTTTCAGCCTCTTTCACCAGAGTAATGCCTCTGAAGCACCAACAGCCTCCTTCTCCAGGCACCGTGTCTACCAGAGTTTTACAGCGACAACCGAGAAGGACGTGGGCCCATTTCCCTAGGACCACCCTCTGCATGTGGTCTACAAATTTTAGGAAGGATTTTAAGTCACATCAGGGGTCAGAAACCTCATTCCCATTCACAGAAGACCAAACTAACTCTTCTGCAGCTTTTCATTTAAAAAAAAAAGGGGGGGGGGGGGGGGGTGGTATAAAAACCAATCACTAGGAGTCTGAATGAGAAGGTTCTAGCCCCTGGTCTGGTTGGCATTAACTGCCCCCTGGAGCCTGACTTCAATCAACCTCTGTGTTGGGGTCCCCAAGTCCACACCCAGGTTTAATGACTGGCTGAGAGGACTCAGGGCTTGGCGCACATTCACACTCATGGCCATCACTATCATACTTAGGACACTCCAAGAAACCAGCAAAGGGAGAAGGTACGGGGGAGAGGTCTGCAGGAAACCAGGCACAAGCTTCCCAGAGCCCCTCCCAGTGGAGTGGCGTCACAGAAGACATGCTTATCCCCAGCAACAGGCTGTGACAACGACAACAGTGTGCCGTGCTATCTTCCAGGGCTCTGCTGGGGCTGGTCATGCAGACACTCCCTGGGGTAGCACTTAGCAACATGCCAGCCTCCCCAAAGGAAAGCAGATGTTCAGTGTAACACACACTGCTGGGGCACGGTGAGCTACTCTCACCCACTCCTTGGAAATGGGAAGTCCCCCCAGATCAAAGCTTCCAGCCGCCAGCCCAGGGGCAGCATTGCAAGCCGGCCTCCCCTAAGGACAGCAGTTTCCTCTGAGCACTCGTCTCTCCAGACCTCAGTGTCACCATGTCACCTCCCAGGAGTATGGGCTTGGTATAGAAGCCTTCAGACAGAACACAGATGTCCCACTAGGTGAGACGGTCTGCTCATAGCCTAGAGCCCCTGGGAGCTACCCAGCCTGGTGAGGCTCCCACCCCCAGCAGGAAAGGGCTTCACTGCTCATAGCCTGTCTTCCCAATGATGACACTGATATCATGAGTAAACAGCCCTCTCCCGCCAGTCCTGCCCTCCCTGCTCACCTGGGCCCTCCAATTTTCCCTAGAACACTATGTAGGGTTTTTGTCTTTAAGTTTGTCTTTCTCCTAAACGTTCTCCCATATACTCAAAGACAAGAAAGCTGAGGTTCATAAAACACAGGGACAAAATAAGTCTATTCTCACAGATTACCTGTTATAAAAAACATGAAAACAGTTTTATACCCACCTAATAATCTTGCACATAGCTCAGGGGCCATCGTGAGAGCAACCTGGGAGACAGGACTCTCAACAACAGTGAGTAAAGCCCCAGCTGCCTGCTCACAGAACCCCTACTTTAGGGTAAAGGGCCTGCTTCCATCATAGGTAATTAAGGGACATCAAGATAGAGGACTCCAGTATATTTCAAAATCCCAACCCATATGTAGACTCCCAATATTCTGTAAACTCTTGTGAAATGGGGTAGAGAAAATTAAAAGGGGAGTCAAAAGAACAGGGCTTCCCTCTGAGCTCTGACTCTTGCTGTGTGCTCTCCCAAGTCACTTCATGGGTCCTTCTATCTCCTGGACACAGTGACGGGCTCAGACAAGCTGCTCCAGAAGCCCAGGTCACGTGTAGCTCCCCACGACTTGCGCATTACTCTCTCCCTTAAAGGAATGGGGCGAAGCACAAAGGGTCTAAGATTCCCCCACCGTAGTTAAAATTATAGATATCCAGTTGTTCATTATTTTTTTAAAACGCTGACAACAACAGAGACATCCGTGGACTCACTTGGTCTTGGATCTGATGAGATGCGGATGCCCTTGCACTGGCCTCTATGAATTGAGACTGGCAGAAAATGACCTTTTCAAAGATGCTTTCCAGAATTATTACTTCTTTATTTCTATCCAGGCTCATTCTGGAAGGCTTCATTAATCCAAACAAATATATCTGAAGCACCTACTGCACCAGGTACTTGCTGCAAACTAGATATAACTACACAAGCCAAAAAATGCTTAAATTGTTCAATACCTTTCAATTTTAAACATGCTTCTAGAATCAATACATGGCATGAGATGTGGCTAGATGTCTGGGTGACAGTCCTCCTTTTGAGTAAGTGGAATGGGAGGGGCCCCGACACACGATCTGAGTAAGGCCTCCGACCACCAATCCTCTGACCACATATTCTTTTAACATAATCACCACTGTAAATTAAGTAATGCAAACCAGGTGGTTAACTGAAGAAAGAAGATGAGAAGAGCAGAAGGAAGGAAGACAGTCTGAACTCACCGGGACTGCGGCAATCCTTTCTTACTGAGGTCTGCCCTCACACGTTCTCCCACGTGTCTGTAAATCTCCACTAAGCTGTTTATTGCTGCGTCTCGAACCTAGATGTAAAAGAAGAGATCTTACAGCTGCTCTGTGTCAGTCCACAGCGCTTCCTGCTGGGGCACAACAGGCTGTACGCCACCCCGAGTTTATCACCAATCTGCCAATGCAACTGCGATACAATCCCTTATAGATGTTTGACTAGACAAAGCCATGATGCTGGTACAATTCCAAAGGGGAAATTCAAGTCCCTCCCTGTAGATGTGCTAAAGTCCACATCCCTTAGTGCTTTCAATTTTTTCAGAGGACGTCAGGAATCCACAATTTTCAGATCACTTTCCCAAAACAGAAAATACTACAAATAAATGAATTATACTAAAAACAAAACTCCATGTAAAAAGCTTTCTAGATTGAACTCAATAAAATAGTGAGCAAAAAAAAGGGTAGTAAAAGCCATTATACATAGAGCCCTGTATTCAAGAAGCTAACAGTCCTAAAAGGGGCTTGGTGGAGGGGAGGGAGGGGGGCGGTAGTCCATAAATTCTTCATTTAATACAGAGCAGGATGTAGTATATATCATACAGAAGTGCAAAGAACTCACACAGTTTAGAGAAGGGAGCAAATATACTAGATGATAGCAAGGAACATTCTCTGAAAGAGGAAGGAACCACTTAAAATGTGCTTAAGGGACAGCATTTTACCAGATAAAGATGGAACGAGACAGGTTCCAAACAAGGTACAGCCTGTGTGTAAAGGCATGAAAGCAGAGACACATGGCATGTGCTTCAGGAAGAGCGAGTAAGTAGTTGGAAAAACACAAATACAAACTAAGATAAGAAAGCAGCAAAAAATAAGGCTTAAGAAACAGAACAGATTTAAAACAAACAAAAACAGGGAAATTTGAATACAGATTGTACATAAAATGTTACCATTTTTAGCAATATTGAATTTCTTAGATATGAAAATAACATGTAATTCTATAAGAAAATATCCTTGTTATTTAGAGATATAAACGGATGTATCTCAGAGCAAAAACATCAGGTCAGAGCAAAAATATTATGGTTCAGAAAAAAAAAAAAGAGTGCGTTTCTATGTGGGGGTATGTGTATACGTACAGGGAGAAAGAAAACAAATGTGACAAAAATGTTAACTGGTAAATACAGATATTACTATTAGTCCTAGTATTTTTCCTAGGTTTAAAAGTTTGCCAATAAACACACGGTGGGCGGCAGGTGGGGGGGTACAACTTTCCAGTATACCCTGGAACCAAAGCCAGCCTGTGAAGGTTGGGGAGGAGCGGGGAAGGGTACTTACTTCGGTAGGCAAAGAGAGGGGAGCAACATGCGTTTGTGTTTGGTTTCAAGCAATGACATCAAAATAACAGAGAATAAAAGGCAGAGGAAGGAAGCAGGGACACAATTTATAATTCTCAATACTGCCAGCTACTCCTGATTTAAGGGTTTACAGGTTATAGGACAGGTAACTTCACAGACCATTTTTCCCCTATGGTGGAAAAGGGCAAATGTTATGTTACAGACTGTTCGCATTCCCACCCCCAATATACTGAAGTCCTAATCCCCCAGCACGACTGTACTTAGAGACAGGACCTATAAGCACATAACTGAGGTGAAACAAAGTCATAAGAATAGGGCCCTGACACAAGAGGTTTGGTGTCCTTCAAGAAAAGACACCCACAAGCTGGCTCCATTCTCCACACAGGCACAGAGAGGTCATGTGAGCACACAGTGAGGGAGCAGTCCGCAGACCAGGAAGAGACCCCTCCCCCCACTTCCAGAACCAGACAATACTGGCACCCTGATCCCAAACTACCAGGCTTCAGAACTGTGAGAAATGCACTTCTGTTCAAGCCACCGATCTATAGGTCGGTGGCCCAAGCCAACTAATAGATTATCAGTTTACTTGGGAAAAGAAAGACCTTCTGAATTTAGGCACCATTTTTATACAGAAACATGGATTTACTATATAAGCTGTTAATGCCACTGTCTCCTGAAAATGACTCAGCCCGCTTTCTAATGAATGATATCTGCTCAGAGCCCATCACCTGAATGAGCAAGCAACATCCTGTCCTACTTAGAAAGTCTGGACCAACATCAGTTTAAGAGATTTAGTGGGAAAATGACCAGCCTTAGAATCAAAGCACAGCTGAGTACCTCCTTGGCCCTTTAGAAACAGTGTAATCCCAGATCCAATATATAAACTATTTTAGTCTCCACTTTCTCCTTGTGAGCTGAGGGCTGCTTGGAGGGCTAGAAAAAACAACAAATTCATTCCACAAGTATCTGAGCGTCTAGTAGATGCCAAAGTAAAGTGCCTCAATGGCCCAGGCGGGGACCTGGTAGCTGGTATACAGTGACAAATGACTCTGGCAGGGGACCCTGCTGGCAGAGAGAAGAGGGAACATGGAGGGGGTCGGGCAAACAGGCCGCCGTCACCCAGCCTGGGAGGAATGTAGGTATGGGTCTGCCATATGTAATCTTTCAAGAGAAATCAGGAATACGAATCTTTCAAATATAAGAACATCAAAGCTCTTAAACATAAAGCTAAAACACTGTGCAGACACACGCGCCCACACATGAGGCTACGATCAGGTTTCAGGCCAGCAGTGTGGAACCTATGTATTGCGTGTATAAAACGCTCAGCATGCGACTAGTGGAAGGAGTATATCTACATCTTCTGAACCAATCTCCTTAGCCTTCAAAATCATCATTCCTCAGGCTCCAAAGCTATCGGGTCAGACAGCATTTGAGGTCTAGAGCACCCTCGATTCAGGAAATAGGGCAGAACATGTTTTCTTCATTTTCTTCGGTCTACAAAGTACTACACTCCAACTGCCAAGGGACATTCTGTAAAAGCAGCTCGCTCAGGCTGAAGGCACAGCACGGCGCTCACTAACACAGCCACGCGGGCCCCACACTGCTTCCGCCCACCCGCAGGCTCACCATTAAAAAGGAACCCCAACATTTCAGGCCACTGGGAGTACACAAGAGCCCCAGTACATTAAACGCTAACTGGCAGGCCCAAGTTGAATGCTCTACAGAATCTGAGCTCTTCAGATCTGTGGCCTCCTGCGCAGGTCAGCTGTTGACTGGAATATAGAGGAGGCTAGCCCCCTGCTGGGGCCCACAGCAGGAAAGACTGATGAAAAGTTTAAAGGAAAGGCAAGAGCACAGGCACGTGCAACATATACACACAGCCCAAGGGGAGGAATGATTCCGTGCATTAGCAGCAGAGAAGCAGGTGGTACTTTCCTGGCTGGAGGGCTCTGGGAGACATGGACTGCGTGTGTCTGTGCGTGTATACGGGTGCAAATAAACCTTCCTAAGGCAGGTGGGGTTCAACGGATGACCATCTGAGTGCACAGTCTGGGGTACTCCGGCTCTGTCCGCGACAGACTGCCCAAGGATGCCCACCGAGCACCCGCCTCACTGCGTGCCAATGCTCAGGGTCCCAGGGGCCCACCGCGTGGAGTCACATCACCCAAGTGGCCCATGACAGCACCTGAGTTAGGAACAAGAACTTCAGCTAGCCAGGCTGGCTTTCCCACTGGACTTAAGGATACCATGTGATAGCAGCCATCACCTAATGTGTGACCTCAATAAGGGATTTTTTTCTTCCCACAGAAAACAAAAATGGAAACAAGACCAAAAAGGGAGAAAATGCAAAACAACCCATTTGGTAACTTAGAATTTTTTAAAAAAATTGTTTCTTTTCAAATTAACATTGAAACATAAAAGCGTGATTCAGTAAATTGAAACATCTCAAAATTCCACTTCCAGTGTCCTATACTTTCAATGAAGGCTGGATAAAGGAGTGGATGGCAAGAGGAAAGCAAATGAGATCAAAAGAGACCCGGAGAACCCACAGACAGTGCACAGAGGGGCTGGGGACAGGAAAAGCAGCAACAGAGATAAGAAAGGGCAAAGCCGAGGAAGAAAGAAGGACAAGAGCCGGAGGGGCCCAGAGCCACAGGGACCCGGGAGCCAGGGATCCAGGGAAAGTGGAAGCGAGCTAGCACAACCTCTGTGGGGACATGTCAGCAATGATCAGTCAGGGTTTAAAATGAGATGCCTACGTACCACGTGTATTTCTTTGGTTACTGTTCCAATTTTCGGCTCCTTTATCTAATAAGGTATTTTTCTTATGAGTTCATGTGAGCTAATTATCATAAAAATGGCTCTCAGTGATAAACGGAACTGAACCCGTGGGAGAACCGGCACTTCTAAGGCCCAAGCTTGGAAAGTTCTGTGACCTGCCTGGTGACTGCCCACGGATTACCAGCTCTTCTACGCCTACATTAAGGAAGTGGTGCTTCGGTGTTTGGTCTCTGGATTTACCTAAGATCTACATAAAATACCATCCGTGCCTCATAAGGGTTCAAGGAATTTCATACACCATCGTATTATACAGCACCCGAACAAAATACAGGAAGTCTCCATCCCCTCAGAACAGGTCCCTTAGGCCCCTTCCAATCAATCACCTGACCCCAAGAGGCAAAGCCTGACTGACTGCAATCAGCATTGATCACTTTTCCCCAGGGCCACCCTGTTTTGGCTGGAGAGTGAGGGACCAGAGGGACGGTATTTCAGAGCCTGGTCTGGGTGACATCACTTAAAGGATAGCAAGGCCTCAGCCATATAGAGAACAGGGCGGCGTGACCACCATATTCACCAGTGCTAAAGGGCATTAGTGCTCATTATTTGGAACAATTATCTGAGCATTATAAATAGGAATAGAGTCCCGCCCACCTATCAGGTACACATAGAACACCAGAATGCATCTTAAGGGTCTATAACCAATATTCTTCTTTCTCACTAAAATACACTCACCTGGCTGTTTGGATCTCCAAGTAAATTACATATATGTGGCACAATCTTGCTTAGTGTTAATGTATGTGCTCCAGAGCTGAAAACAAAAGGAGTGTTTTACTGTTGGTGAGAACAAAGAAAAAGAAATACCCCCACACACACACCTCCAGGGCCTTCTCGCCCCCTCACACCTCCGCTCCCCTTCCTTCCCATCTTCTGCCCACCGAGTTCCCAAATAAGCATGCCACAAAGGCCCCACCCCTTGGCACAGAGTTCAAAACCTTTTTGTGCTGCTCGCTGACCATGCCTTCTCCCCGGCACTCGGGGCGCTCTCCATTCTGGCTCCCAACCTGCGATGCCAAGCCAGGGCCCCAGCCTTTCCTGCAGCCTCACACATGGCTGCCCCTGCATTATTATTCTGTCATACAGGAGTTCCTATTTTGCTCAGCTCAGTGTTTTCAACTAAATGGCAAATCCCCTGAGGGTCCTCCTCCCTTAACTCTCCACCTGAGCATAGATGAGGCTCAGTGAACGACTGCTCCGTGGGAAGACCCTGACAGTGGCCACAGAGGGTTCCAGCAAAACCTTGCCCTGCGGGACAGCACGGGAGTCACCGACCACCTTTCACCGTCATAAATGCCAGCACAAATAGCCCTTGTGAATGCCATTCTCTCTGTTAATCTGATGACTTCTTAGGATACATTCTCAGAAGTGAAACCACTGTGATCAAAACTAGAACATTTTTAAGAGATACAAATCTGGGAAAATTTAATGGTACTGAAAAGGCTTAACATATGGAGTGAAAAAATTTATAAGGTGACATAAATCTTATTATCCTAGTTCTGTCTTTGAAGTAATATAACTTTACAGGTTGAACTAAAAACTCACTACAAGTTAACCATGATTGTGTGAAGGTGGTAGAAATATACCAGATCATTATTTTCTTCCTGATGTAAATTTTCTGACATATACAGTATCACTTTTATAACCAGAAAAGGTGACTTGTAATTTTTCTATTTTAAAAATAGAAAAATTGGTGGGCTTGGTGGGTTAAGCCTCTGCCTTCGGCTAGGGTCATGATCAAATGTAGACCACAAAGAGATACCACTACATACCCATCAAAATGACTAAAAGGAAAAAAAAGAACACTCAGTGCTAACAAGAATCTGAAAAAACGGAATTATTCATACACTGCTGGTGGGAATGTAAAATGGTACAGACAACTCTGGAAAACAGTTCGGTGGTTTCGTTAAAATTAAAGCTACCAGAGGACCCCGCAGTGGCACTCTTGGGCACCAACCCAAGAGAAATGCAAGCTTATGCTGCTGCAGGGACACATAGTTACGCGTTCGCGGCAGCTCTGCTTATAGCAGCCGGAAACTAGAAACTACTTGAACATCCTGCAACAGGTGAATGGGGACTCAAAGAGATGTTTGTACCACGGAATTCTCTCCTCGGCCATAAGAAGACATCAAATACTGTTCAGGCAATGCCCACCACGTGCAACCCCAAAGAAATTACACTGAGTGAAAGAAGTTAATCTCAGAAGCTCACGTTCTGTTTGATTCCATTTATATAACGTTCTTGAAATAAAACCACAGAGCTGGTGAGCAGATCAGTGGCTGTGGGGCAGGGCGTGGCATGAGGGAGGCTGGTATGCTGCACAGGTCTGTACCTCATGGTGTGTGTTGGGGAGGGGTCCCTGGAGTGACACACAGGACAGGATGGGACAGAACTGCACACCCAATGCATGTGTGTCACCAGAGGAATCCGTGTCAGCCCTGGGCATTGCCTCAGTATTGCTCTCCTGGCGCTATCAGTGCATGGTACGCATGTAAAATGGAAAGAGTAAAGGGCCATGGGGGAAGGGTGCACGGCACTTCCCTGGACATTTCTCTGCAGTTTCCAGAAGTCCATAGTCACTTTGAAACACAAAGTCACAAATAAAAACGCTCAGCCAAGGAAATCCCCCCGCCCCGCCTGGACTTACGCATTGAGTGTGGCAACAAGGCAGAGGCACGTGCCTTCCCGAGTCCGGAAATTCTTGTGCTTGAAGCCTCCCAGCATTCGGTCCCACACATACTGTAGGGGACAGAGGACAGATGTGAAGAGGAGGAGCCTTTCACTTGACACAGGAACGACAGAAGAGGGACCTCTCAACAGGTGCCAGGTCATCCCCAGCCACAACCAACCCATTTCATCTCAAGGGCATAATGAAAAATGCTAACTTGTATTTCTGTATCAAGTCAGAGTTTTTCCAAACACATTCCTTTATATAATTGCATTTAGTTATGCCAACGGCTCCAAAAGAAAGGTGTAACCATCTCCATTTCATGGGTGAGGAAAGTAAGGGAAAGCAAGGCTTGGGTCACCTGCCAGAGAGCACACAGCGCTACTGCTCTTCTGGTCTGGACAGCTGTCCCCGCCTTAGCCACAAGTCACACATGTGCTCATCTTTGAAGACGTTCTGGGTTTTACCTTCCCTGGATGGCTTTTCCTAATCTTTCCGCCATCCCACCCACCTATACATTACAGAGCGAGAGCCTAGAAGACAAGGCTGTGTCCCTCTGTCCATCTATCCGCCGGCAGCCCCAGCTCACTAGCAGATAGGAATGAGGTAGCTCTAGCCAGCCTCCTGACTCCCCAGACACCACAACCACCTCTTCTCAGAGAAACTGAGACAGTTACACAAACGAGCTCAGGAGTCTAATGGATTCAACCAAGCACTCGATACCCATGTTAAGCCCACTATTTTAATCAAAGTATACCCTTTGCTATTTATGATTTTTTAAAACATCCTCTATGGGGGCGGGGGGGGGGGGCAGTGCGGTTGGACAGTGACAGATTAAATGTTATGAAAATTTTCATGTGAATCACATCAGCTTAAAAGAAATTAAACCTTGAGAGATCTGGGTGGCTCAGTCAGTGAAAGCATCCTATTCTTGATTTTGACCTAGGTCATGAGATCAAGCCCCAAGATGGGCTCCATGCTGGGCATGGAGCTGCTTAAGATTCTCTCTCTGTCCCTCTGCCCCCTGCCCCTCCCGCGCACACATTCTCTCTCTCTCTAAAATAAAAATTATATAAATAAAGAGGTAAGTAAATTTAAAAAGTAAATAAAAAATAAAAGAAATTAAATCTATTTTTAAGATTTAATTTAATCTCCCCCCACCCCCGCCAGAGAAAGAGCATGCACGTACTGGGAGAGGGGTTTGCAAACAGAGGGGGAGAAAGAGCATCTCAAGCAGACCCCCCACCGAGCAGAGCGCCTCCCCCCACTACCTGGGGATTAGCAGCTTGATCCATGATCTTCAGCAGCAGAGTCTGGTCTTGCTCTCGCACAGAGTCTTTAGCGTCTCCCAGTCTGTCTATTAAACTTGGCAGCACTGAAAAATCGAAACGCAAATTGATCAAACCAAAGCCAATTTTGGAGAGTCTGCAGTTACCAAGTGGGTATTTCAATTACTGGGAAGACAAAATGCTGACCTAAATGTGGTACACCATCCTAGAACCACCAATCCTCACAATTCTACTCTTCTCACTAAAACCTTTTCGAGCTACTATAAGAATGTGCAAAACCAGGCGCCTGGGTGGCTCAGTGGGTTAAGCCTCTGCCTTCGGCTCAGGTCATGATCTCAGGGTCCTGGGATGGAGCCCGCATCGGGCTCTCTGCTCAGTGGGGAGCCTGCTACCCACCCCCGCCTCTCTGCCTAGTTGTGATGTGTGTGTGTGTGTGTGTGTGTGTGTGTGGTTAAATAAATAAATAAAATCTCTAAAAGAAAAAAAGATTAAAAAAAAGAAGAAGAATGTGCAAAACCCTTTGCATGGACACACCACTTGTCTTCTTCCTTAACCGACCTTCCTCCAGCTAGCTCCCCGCATGTTTTAAGCTGGTGAAATATTAAGAAGGATGTCAGTGGAAGACCCTGGCAGGATGGAGTCAACACATAAGGAACTTTATGTAAGAGAGGGCTCCAACATTCGCTGGGGATACAAGGAGCAGGCACTTACAACTCAGCCTCTCGTCTACACTGTGTGTCTGTCCTTTCACAGGGTATATATACACGCATGTGTATTACACTCCAGCTGTGACTATCAGCTAGTGCTCCAAGGGCATTTACCTACCAGAAGTCAGTTTACTTAGCTGCTTCTAAGAGTCTATAAACCTTTCTTTTACAAGAAATATCCCTGAACAACTCAGCTAACTTATGAGGAAAATGGAATGTTATTAAAATATCAAATATCTAAAAGTAAGGGAGGTTTAATGTCAGTTAATGATATTTAACGTTAATGACACTTAATGCCCTAGGAAAAGAATTCTTAACCTTATCTGAAAAAGCGTATTGACCAGGAAGTTAACAGAAAATAACAAATATACACGTAGCAACCAAAACTGAGAAGTTCTGTAAGGAAATCCTTGTACAAACAGAGCTGCTTGGTGCTTGTATTGTCATTATGAAATTCCAGAGATCAGGAATTTAGAAATGACTAAATCATCTCCTAAATGATGAAACCTGCTTATTTTTTATTTCATTTTGCTGACATCCTTTTCCCTCCAAAATAAAGAGCGATCACTTAACGTGCACTTGTAACAACATTTATGATCAAAATGGAAACAGTTAACACCTAGGATATGATCTGGAAAAAACACAGCCACATCGGATTTGCAGACCTTCTCAAGATGGGAAAGCAATGCCTCTCAACCGGGGCAAATACAATTCTGTCCGCACTAAAATGTGATAGTTGATCTGCATAAAGAATCTGTGTAAGAATAAAAGAATTAGGGGTGCCTGGGTGGCTCAGTGGGTTAAGCCTCTGCCTTCAGCTCAGGTCATGATCTCAGGCTCCTGGGATCAAGCCCAACATCCGGCTCTCTGCTCAGCAGGGAGCCTGCTTCTTCCTCTCTCTCTCTCTCTCTGTGCCTGCTGCTCTGCCTACTTGTGATCTCTCTCTCTGTCAAATAAATAAATAAAATCTTTAAAAAAAAAGAATAAAAGAATTAGCAGTAATGCCGTATATTAGAACACAAACGCTGGAAGAAGCCAGCAGAAAGGTATGGTAAAAACAAAAAGCATGAAGATGCCAGCAGATGTGGTGAGGTGGCTGGATCTGGGGTGACCCCAGGAAGGGAGGAGGAGCAGTGGTGCAGCCCCAGCAAGCAGGAGATTGAAGGAGGACTCAAGGGCTGGCTGGGAGGGTGGAAGGACTAAAGCGGAAGGGTGGGTGCGGTGGGGGGGTGAGGGCTGGGTACCGCTATGTGGAGGATTTGGGGACACTGAGCGAAGGCTGGGGGCTGGGCGGTGTAGAATGTGGGGCCCCGCTCCACACCTACCCACAGCTCACCTGTGCCAATCTGTGCCTTGAACCGGTCCTGCAGCCGGGTGACCAGGGCGGACAGGATGTCCATGCCGAGAAGAACCACCTGCAAGGGGAAACACCGGGAACCCATTAGCCGCTGGCCTCGGAGCCCACGCTCTGGCCCACCAGCTCCCAGGACGCTCCCCCATTCCTGACGCAGTCCAATAGACCGGAAAGCGCATGCCGACTAGCAGAATAAACTGGTTGTCAAGAGGGCCGCTCTGATACACAAAGCGCTGTTCACAGCTTAAACACAAAACGTAAGGTGGTACGAAAGGAAATAAAAAACAGCCAGAGGGGGATACACCCAAGGCGCCAGCGGACCAGCGTGGAAGCCTGCGCCGCGGCCCCGCCCCCTACCGGCCCCGCCCCCTACCGGCCCCGCCCCGGCGAGTACAGCGTATGCAAATTACTCGCAGCTGGTGCGTAGCCTTCTGGGTAAAACCAAGCAGCCTGTTCGCGACCTTCCGAAGCCTCAGAAAACAAGAAGCTGCTGATTTGCTTTCGGCAGCTGTGCTCAACACAGGTACACTAGCTACCAGGCGGCTAGGCCGGGCGTTTCGGATTAGTCACCCCAACCCTACCCGGTATTGGCGCTTCCTGCTTGCAGCGCACGCCCAAAACCCACCAACCATCCTTTTCTTGGGGTTGCGCTACTGTCCAATGAACGTTTAGTGAGGACAGTACTGCTGACGCCTGAACAACACACCCGCATCAATTAAAGCTTTGCTTTACCTTGGTGCAATTTTTGGAAAAAATGAAAACCCCTTTTCCCCCCAGATTTAAAAGTACAAAAAGAACAGATTATTAATATTTAGGTGTAAGTGTATTATCACATAGTAACGCTAGAGGCTGCTCTAACTCAAATCAAGCGGTACATCACCACTCAATCTTTACTCGTAGCTTTTCTCAAAATTTCCACTTGGAATTATCTCTCAATTCAACAGTTCTTCCTTCATCCCTGTTTATCCAGGAATGTTAACTCACCTACTTAACGAATTCTAAGTACTCCCAAAAAATAAGTGGAGAAAAAGTAAACCTGCTTCATAAAACTCAGCTTTTGCATCTCACTACGTGATTAGCAGACGTACTGAGACATGTTTAAAAAAGTATGACGCCACCTTAAAAATGACAATCCTCCCTACAAACCCTTTCTCAGTAGGAAGCAGTTTTGCTTTGTGCAACTTTCCTTAAAATATGGTTCAAAACTAAATGAAGTAGCCCAGTAACTTACAGGACCAATAAATGAACAAGACTGAAGCAATGATAACCCTAACATCAAGCGTTGTCATTGTCTCCTTTCATCTGTCACTGCAGCTTGTAAATTCAAACACTGCAGGCTTTTTTCTACTCAGCTTGGAATCCACTACCTCGAAACTGCCGGGTCAGAACCTAAACTGTCCTTGCAAGGACTGGCACCTTGAAGATATCAAAGGAAGTAATTCTTAAAATTCTTTATAAAGAGAACATTAGTTGGGAGGTTTTTTTTTATATGTAATGGTATAAAACATTTAAATATAGTGGCTTTACTTATCAGCTAAAGAGGATTTAGGTATCATACACTGATTTCCTCCAAAGACTACAGTACGGAAGTAGAGGGGAATATTTTTACAGTGGAGAAACCTGAAAACCACCACCTCAAGCAGACAATGGGGTCAATATCAACAGTCGCAATTCATGTTGAACAGCACTTGCTGTTGTGTAATTAAAATGACACTTTACATCTGTGAGGTCCTCCTCCAAACCTTTAAGCCCAATTTAATCATGAGTAAAACATCAAATTCCCATAGACAGACATCCTACAAAATAACCCGACCAGCACTGCCAAGGCATCTAAAACATGGAAGTCCAAGAAACTGTCATAACTTAGAGGTGTCTGGAGACACATGATGACTAAATGTGATGTGGTGTCCTGGGTGGGATCCTGGAACAGATAAAAGCCAGCAGGAAAAAAGTGAGGAACTCTGAATGAACTTTGTCAGGACCTGAGTTAATAATGATGTATCAGTATTGGTTTATAATTTTAACTATAACATACTAATGTTAGATGTTACTATAGAGACTGGGTGTGGTGTACATGGACACTCTCTACACCACCCTCATTTTTCTATAGATCCAAAACTGTCCTAAACATTAAATCTTGTATTTTAAAAAGAGAAGCCCATCACTTAATCAGAACTGGCTTTTCCCTGATGAAATCCTAAGCATGAGTGTGGCTGCATTGCTGGTTGGAGGTTGGAGGGTTATTCATTACAGTAACAGTGAGAATGCTGCCTTCAAGTGCTCACCACATCCCTTCAGAACGCATTCAAGACTAAGGTGTAAGAGGGCAATTACACATTCATTTTGAATGAATTCAAAATTCTGTCAGATATCACAGCCCTTGTTGGTGAAGCTATATGTGGAATTTGAGGGAACACTGTCTTTCATCTTTTCCAGGATGGAAGTTTACTTGGTTGTTTTGATCAGTTCAGGCCTAGCTCCATCCTAAAAAGAAAATTCCAAAACGTCTTGCCCAGACAGACTGGGGAGTCCAGAGACCCACCACCACCACCAAGAAGCCTAGGTTGGCAGATGCTGCCAAAACCCAGTGAAATAGGACAGGAGAGGACAGAACACAGCCCCGTGCACCTTCACCGCAGAATAAACTACTCTGGAAGGAAGCAGAGGGGCTCATTTATAATTGTCTAGTTCACCCTGAGTCACAGCCCCAGTGGGCAAGGAAGGGAATCATCACCCACAAATGTTTATCTTCACAGCTCAGGCCCTGCTCCTATGTTTCCATTTCCATACTGAAGACGGGGCTACATGAATAGCTCATTGCCCAGAAGACCCCAATTATTGGCTGTGAAGACTCTGTGTGCCTCAATTTCCTACCTATAAAATGCGGACAGCAGCAGCAGCAGACTCACAGGTCACTGTGTGTATGGGAAGTGCAGGATATAATGCTTGGTGCGTGGTAAGGGCTAGCCTCCACCCCTGCTGGCTGTTACCACCAGCTTACTGTCACTGCCAGCACCGTGGACAACAGGTACAATCAGTGCTCCGTGAAGCCTACGATTCGACAAGGGACTGGGCTGGGATAGAAGGCTTCCCAGAAAGAGTCACACTACATGAGGCTAAGTTTTGAAAAACCAGCCTTGCACCAGAGGAAGACACGACCTCAAGGCAGAGAGAAGTACGCAGGCAAAGGTGTGAGACGGTTGCCACGATGGGGGGACAGCTGGAGCTGAGGGCAAGGCTGGGAAGCCACAGGGCACGTGGCTGCCGAAGGGCCTCAGACATGTCTGCAGGATGACAGGGCAGCCATTGAAGGGCTGGATTGGTAAACAGGGAGTGACAGGGAGCTGGAGATTTCGACAGGGCACAGCGAACAGCATGAGGAAGCCAGCCTGGGAGAGAGAGGGCAGAGACTTTGGGGGAGAGGGGCTCACACCCAACACTTACTGCCTTTAGTTTCCACCAAGCCATTAACTCTGCATTACCTTCAAGCACCTCCTTCAATATTCCATTTCACTTTCTGAGTTTATGCTTGATTCCACAGCAAAACTCCTTGAACGTAGGAATACTGTGCTTTGTGTTTCCTCAAAATTCCCCTAATAAATATAGCACAACAGTGGATTCATGGTAAACAGTCAATAAACCCCTTGTATACAAAACAAAAATAAGCTAGTTTACTGATTAGTAATGAATTCATTTGAAACGGATGAGTTCTCAAGGTACAACACAATGCCTTTACCCTACAATTTTAAAAACATGCTTTCAAAAGAGTAAGTAATCGCTAAGTACCTCAAACTAACCCTCATGCTGAAAATAACTAAAAATGCTAAATTATAAAAGAACATCTGCTTGGAAACATCAGAGAACAAGGAAGGCGAAGAAAGTTACCAGGTCCTGAAACACAAGTAAACTAAAATCCAGAGGGATAAGCATGCAGCAAATAGTTCACTTTTGCCCTTGGGCCGTTTAAACACTGGGAAGGGACAACCAGGGCAGTGAAAATTGCTTTCAGTGACCACATGGGTCTAGGAGAACAGAGGTTGGATTTCAGAGCCCTCAAAGGCTGGTAGCCTGGATAGACCCCTACAACCTCGGTTAGAAATCCAAATGGCTATACCTTAGGAGAGTGAATTGAAAGTAAAATAGTCTTCAGATGGACCACAGACCAGCTTCCAAGAATCCTGATGGCCAAATAAATATCAATCCCTAACATCAGATGGAAGTGATCTTAGCTTAGGTGGTACCCTAAAAACCTTGGCAGATGGAAACCCGCATCACTTCCAGATAGAGAGAACATCATGCTCTCTGGTCCTCAATTTACCTCTCTGAACACTTTTCAAATGCAATGTCCAAACACAACCAAAGATAACCAGGCACACCAAACAACTATAACTGAAAAGTAGGAGAAATACAGACACACATGAATTAGGTACATGAAAATAATTAGAAATGGATATGAAAATGGTAATTCTGGGATTCCTGGCTGGTTTAGTCAGTAGAGCATGTCTCTTGAGTTCAAGCCCTACTTTGGACACAGAGCTTACTTAATAATAATAATTCTTGCTATGTGTAAGAACATAAAATATGTGATTAAAATTGGGAGAGAGAAATTACAACTTTTAAAAAAAGGGGTGACTGGGTGGCTCAGTGGGTTAAAGTCTCTGCCTTTGGCTCAGGTCATGATCCCGGATTCTGGGATCAAGCCCAGTATCAGTATCGGTATCGGGCTCTCTGCTCTGTGGGAAGCCTGCTTCCCCCGCTCTCTCTCTGCCTACCTGTGATCTCTGTCAAATAAATGAATGAAATCTTAAATAAAAAAAAAAAGTGACATCGATTTTTTTTTCACTGCATAACTTATTTTATGAAGCCAGTATTATTCTGATATTAAAGCTTGACATCAATTTTTTAAAAGCACCAAATAATACAATATAATACCAAAAATCAGTACTCCATGGATGGGCCTAAAAACACACTGGACACTTAAGTCTGCAGGAGAAACAAAAACAAAAACAAAACCAGAATGAAATAAAAGAGGCAAAAAGATGAAAAATTTTTAAAAGTAGATAAGAGACAAAGGACAGACAGAAAAGAACTAACAAGTTTAAATGGAGCTCAAAAAGGAGAGTAGCAACATCAGGGAAAAAGCAATAGCTGACACAAATGTGGATCACTATTTTAACAAAAAAGGCAAGAAGGAAAGGTGGGAGGGAAGGAGGGAGAGAAGAAAAAAATAACAAGTGTTGGGGAGGACATGGGGAATTAGAATTCTTGGTATACCACTGGTAGGAATATAAAATGGAAATATAAATGGAATATAAATGGAAAATAATAGGGTGCGTACTCCAAGAATGAAACACAAAATTACCATATGATCCAGCAATTCCGTTTCTGGGTAAATACCCAAAAGGAGTGAAAGCAGGATTCCAACAGATATTTATATACCTATGTTCCTAGCAACATTATTCAAAATAGCCAGTGGAAAGAGCCAAATTTTGAACCAAGTGTCAAATCAAGCATCATACTTAATGATGAAATACTGGGGGGGGGGGGGAGAAAAAAATTAAAAGTATAAAACTCACAAAGAAGCAAACTGTCATTATTAATGGAAAATATAAGTAGAAAATCTAGAAGATCTACAGGTGTATTTAAAATTTAAAACTGAGCTAATTAAGCAAGACCAAATAACCCAAAGTCAATACACAAGAGAATCAATTACACATCCATATCAACAAGCCAAAAGGGAAGTTTTTTTGTTTCCATATTTAATTCAATAAAAATAAACACCTAGGAAAAAATCTAGGCAAATAAGTATCTACTCAAAAAGCCAATGTAACAATAGAAATAAATAAAGAGGACTAAAATAAATGGAAAGATAAACTACAGGTTGGAATACTCAGTACTGTGAAATTTTCATTTCTCCCCAACCGATCTACAGTAAAATTTCACTCAAAATCCCAACTATGTATTTTTTAAAGAACTCTACAAGTTGGGCGCCTGCATGGCTCAATCGGTTAAGCATCTGCCTTCAGCTCAGGTCGTGATCTCGTTATCCTGGGATAGAGCCCCACGTTGAGCTCCCTGCTCAGCAGGGAGTCTGCTTCTCCTTCTCCCTCTGCCCCTCCACCTGCTCATACTCTGACTGTCTCTCTCCCTCTCTCAAATAAATAAATAAATAAAATCTTTAAAAAAAAAAAAAAGAACTTCACAAGTTGATTCCAAAATCTATGTGGAAATGGCAATAGCAAGATGAGGTGATAAAACCTGCTCCCACTGGATTTCAAGATTATAAAATGGCAGTAATTCAGGCAATGTGCTATCCGGTCAAGGAAAGACAGATATATCAACAGAACAGAATGAAGAAAAGAGACTCTGGCATATATGGGCACTTAATTTATGACAAAGTGGGCACTACAGAGCAGAAAGAACAGAGCTGCTCTTTTAAATAAATGCCCCTGGGCAACTGAATATATGGAATAAAAAATTTAAAAAAAACTTGACTCCTATCTCACACCATACACATAAATGAATTCCTGGTAATAGAGATAAGTGTAGAAAAGTAAAACAAAAAAGCTTTTAGAAAATTACCTAAGAAAATAGGGCATAATAAATACAAATGCTAAAGGAAAAGACTGATGAAATAGATAAAAGTGAAATTAAGAACCTTGGCATAACAAACACTGTAAAAAAGTGAGAGGCAAGTTATATAGAAAGAAGATATTTATGAAACAAGCAACAACAGGCCTGATCCTAGAATATATATATATGTAGATTGTCTACAAACCAATCAATAGGCAACCCAGAACAAAAATGGGCAAAATATTTGAATGGACACTTCATAAAAGACAGCAATGGTCAGAATTATACAAAAAGTGGTGCAGCCTCCATTAGTCAACAGAGAAATGCAAATTAAAAATAAAAAGAGACGCTATGACATACTCCTCAGAATGGCTAAAATTAAAGACTGACAAGATCAAGTGTTGACGAGAACATGGAAACTCTCATACATGCTGGTAGAAATTTAAATGTAAACCAACACTTTAGAAAACATGTTGGTTTTACCAAATTTGCAGCGAGTCCACCACTAGGAATAGGTCCAACAGACAGACATGCACACATACAACAGGTGAAATGTACAAAGTTTCTCAGAGCACAGCTATTTGTAATAGCCTAAAACTAGAACCCCATGTGTCCATCTACTGTTGAATGTACGACCTTTGGTTTTCCTACCAAAGAAAACAATAAATAGTAATAATAAATGAATCACAACAATGCTCAACAATACACATAAAATTCATGATGAATGAAAAGGCCAGATACAAAGTAACTGCACACTTGTATGAAGTTTGAAAACAAGCAAACATAAACTATAATTTTAAGGTGCATATTTAGGTAATTAAACGATAAAGAAAAGCAAGAAAGTGATAAAAGCCAGGAGTGGTTACTTAGGGGAATGCTAGCGATGTTCTACTTCTTTTCCAGAGTACCAATTAAACAGCTGCTAGCTTTATCATAACTCAGAAAGCTGTGTCTTTGTGTTTCATGCACTTTCCATATACAGTTCATGATTTTTTTTGAAGTTTAAAAACTAGAAAAGTGGGAGTACTTCTGAACCCCTTGACCTGTAAGTCCATGGCAAGTGGCTAGACTTTGTCTCTGCTTCCTTACTTTTCCAAACCACCAACAAAAGCGCCAGAAGAAAGTTCTGGTCACCACAGTCCTCCTTCTAGAGCATGACATCTGCTCATTGATCAAAGAAAGAAATATTAAATCCTTTCCCCAAAAAACATCCATAAGAGACAATCTAGGTAGGCAGACAACTGCATTTCTTAAGCTTCAGAAGACTGAACTGGTTTGGGTAATTTAATGTTTCGCACTCATATTGTACCTTATTGTTTTTAAGGCACTTTTGGGTGAACCTGAACCATCTCACACTAACCTGAGATGCAGACCATACCATCCTGAATTTGCAAAAGAGGAAAATAAAGATCAAAGAGGTCAAAAGATTATCCGAAGCCATGAAGCTGGGATAGTGACCAAACTGAAAATAAACCCAAGCCTCCTGACTTTATCAAGGCCATTTTCAGTACAGCAAAATCACAGTATCCCGCACCCCGTGTCTATCGTCTTTCTCATCTCTCTCTAGCTAGCTTACATATGACCTCGAACAAGACACAGTACTTCTCTGCCACTAATACCAGATAACGTCTCAGGTTGGCCTCAGCTCTAAACTTCTCTGATGCCCTGATAGTGCCCAAACAGGAGAAAGTGCAGGGCTCTGTCACACAGATCTGGAATTGAATACCAGCTCTATCTACCACCCCTACTGGCTGGGCTGGGCAGCTCCACCTCCAGCCTTCACATGCTTCCTCAGTACAATCAGAACAAAAATACCTTACAGAATATACATGAGGGTTAAGAGTTTTAACACAGCGCCTGGAATACAGTAGGCACTCAGTAAGTGCCCGTTCCCTTCTTTATGAGCGCACCACTTCAAAAAACTTAAAAACTTAAAAAAAAAAAAAAAAAAGCAAGCCTGGTCTTATTGGAGAGGAACATAGTCCGAAGAAGAAAGTAAGGTTGCCCCAAATCCCATCACTCAGCAATAACTGTTAACATCTGATGACTGTCCCACAAGACATCTCAGCATATGCACACTTGCATGTGAATTCTCCATGAACAAGTGAGAGAGAGGTAGACAGGTACAGAGAGTTTCTCACACAATATGCCATGAAGTCTTCCCCAATTAATGGATAAGGATCTATACCCCCATTTTCAGTGGCTGTCTGATACCCTACTGTATCTCAGTATCATAAATACTATCCAGTCTCCTCAACCCATGCTGGAATTCAGGTTTGGTGAGAATTTTTTGCTAGTGGAAACAAGACTGTGATGGGTACTGACTCCACACATGTACAGTTATCTCCTTAGGACAAATTCTGAAAAGGACAACTGCTAGGTCAAAGAGAACACACAGACCCCTTGATGAGCTAGCTCTATTTTTAGCATAATGCACTAGGTGCCCTGTGGGGCTACAGGCTGCTGACTCCTACAAATTTGTTGGTTATTTTAAAAGACTCTACATTGCAACCTTCTTAAATGAGGAAATTAATTAGCACTCGATGCTGCACTCACTTTAATTCCAAGAATAAGAGCACAACAAAAATACAAAAAAAAAAAAAAAGAAGAAGAAGAAGAAGAAGAAGTGTGATAAAGTCAGTGATTTTGTGTATTCACACGTCAGATGGGAGAATTATGCACCCAAACCAGTCGTCCTTCAAAGAAGTCACCGACGGAGTCCCTGGGACACTCAACCCAGTGATAAGGCCAGTGGGCATTCCTCTGGAATGGCCTCCAGAGACAGTTTATGAGCCCTAAGTCTGTTAAAATACCAGTAATTAACAGTAGATTAATGGGGCTAACCAAGTTATCGGCTTGTTACCAGACGTTGCCCGTATATAAGGACTTTCCCAATGGTAAAGGAACTCAGGAGCACCACATCACTTTGTTCTACACACGTGCAGCAACAGGCCAAGCGAGGAGAGGGGGCGAGGTATGAATACAGAGAGAGGCAGTCAGCAACCACTGCGGATCTGGTCGAGTACAACTTTCAGCAGGGACAGAAACGTTCTGCCTGCACTGTCCAACACAGCAGCCGCTGGCCACATGTGGCTACTGAGCAACTGAAATGTGAGTGTGAATGAGAAACAGAACTCTTAAGTTTACTAGAGACACAAAATTACTTAACTTTGAATAGCCCCAGGAGGCGTATGGCCACCCTGTTGGACAGCACAGCTCTACTCTGATGGTTGCAAATCCCAGCAGGTAAAAACTCAGGTGAGCGTGTGAGAAGGGCAAGGGACCACCTCTACATGCTCTGCTCACTTGACACCATATAAGAAGGAAGGTCACTGTGGGTGGCTAGATCTCCAGATTTTAAACACTGATAACTTACTGAATGAATTCTAAGGGATTGGGGAACCCAAAGAAAACATGCTGTGGGTCCAATCCAGCCAAAGACCCCGAAATCTGCATCTTCTCTCTTCCAGATACACCTTATAAATATGAGATTAGGCACCAAAGCATTCACAGTTGTCTAAGGCACTTGCCTTAGACACTTGCCTGCCTGGGCTGCACAACCCCAGCCAGTCAGCAAGGCTCAGAGCTCTGTCCTCTCCTCCAGACTTTCCTACAGGTCTCCCCATGTTCCTCCCCCAAGCCCCAGGTCCTGATATTTCCAACAGAACTTGTGGCTAGCCCAGTCTAGAAGGTCTTCCAGTTTCCTGAATCCACCCAGGCCAAGACCCGTCCCTCTCTCGAGGTCCTTTATATGCGTCTCTCCAAAACCACTACTCCCTACTCAAAGCAGGGTGGTTCCTCATACAGCCTTTCTCATTCCCATCCACTTCCCCAGAGATAACAAGGGGCTGGGGGGTAAAAGGCTGGGAAGGCGCAAGGCCAATCAACTGTTACCCTCCGTAGATTCTCTTTATTGTATTATTTCATCCGCACAACAATGTCTTGAGCCAAATACCACACCTATAAATATCCCTACTTTACAGATAAGGAAGCAGGCAACTGGGCAAAGTCACTCAGCTAGTTAAGTGGCTCAAATAATATCCATTAATCAATCAGTCTTACAAAAAGGCAGACCAAGAACACTAAGATTGTAAAGACAAAGTCAGCAACTCCTGAGAGTGTGCTCATCCCAGAGAACCATCTGCCCACTGGCTGCACTTCTGGCAAAAAGTGGCCATTATTCCTAACAGCTAAGAAGTGGTAACAGTCCAAACCCACCAACGGGTGAACAGATAAAGTGTGGTACACTCATACAACTAAATCCCATTCGACAATAGAGAGGAACAAAGTACCGATGCGTGCTACAAGACAGACGCACAATGAAAACAGGATGCTACATAAAAGAAATCGGACACAAAAGACGACATACTGTATGGTTCTGGTTATACGAAATGTCCAGAAAACTGATTGCCTACAGCTGGAGGCGGGAATGGGCCTGACTGCAAATGGGGACAAGGGGTCTTTAGAGAGTGATGGGGAAATGTACAACTTTGTAAATTTACTAAAAATAACTGCATTCAATACACGAAACAGATAAATTTTATGGTACATAAATTATACCTCCCTAATGCTGCTTTAAAAAAATCAGTTTGGAGCGCCTGGGTGGCACAGTGGGGTAAATGTCCAATTCTTGGTTTCAGCTAAGATCCTGACCTCAGGATCATGGGATCAAGCCCTGCATTAGGCTCTGAACTCAGCATGAAGTGGGCTTGAGTTTTTTCTCTCTCCCTCTGCCCCTCCCCCAACCCCAACTCTCTCTGTAAAATAAATAAATAAATCTTTTTTTAAAAAATGAGTTACAGGGCTTAAAAGAACTCTGGTCTTTCTAGAGACTAGACCATAAAGAACTGAGGACATTTGCCAAAAGCAAGTGTTGGCTATTCACCTATCCAGAAATACTGCCTGTTATAGCAGGAAAGCGAGGCCACAGGTTGGGAGCGGGTCCCCCCAGTTCTCCTGAGAACTCTCTGAAGAGCCCATGGTGTACACCACCTCAACAGTTCTGCTATGTGGCCCACTGACCACCCACAGTTTTCCTGAATGTGCTATGCTCTTCCTTACACGTTCCCCTGCCTGAACCATTCTGCTTTCCCTCTTCCAGATGCTCTTCTCTTTCGAGGCTCTCTTCAAGCACCACGAATTCCAGTGTCCTCCCATTCATACCCACCAGCCTGAGACAGAAAGCTGTATCCTCAGGATCCCCACCATACAGTTCTTCTGGCAGTCAGACTCAGGGGACCTCTGGTGTTTGAACCATCTATATGCCTAATGCCGAGAGTCTAGACTCTGAAGCTTCTGTAAGGCGGGTTCCGCATCTTCTCCATCTCTGTGTCTTCAGTGTCAACCATAATGCTAGCAAATCTGGGCGACTGGGGTGGATGGAAAGTGGCTGGACGGGACAGTAATAATAGTGTCAATTGTTATTTGGTTCATGTTTGAACTAAGCATTCCAACTAACAATCCCAAATACAATGACTGTCATTAAGACTCTCTCACTTTTTCCTATTTGTATCCTTGCTTCCACCCTGTCCCTATTCCAGCTAGTCTCACCACACAAACAGAAGGTCCTTTTAAAGATTTTATTCCTTTTATTTATTTAAGAGCGAGAGAGAGAGCAGAGGGGGAAGGAAAGGGAAATAATCTCAAGCAGATTCCGTGCTGACCATGGAGCCTGAGTGGGGCTCAATCCCATAACCCTGAGATCATGACCTGAGCTGAAAGCAAGAGTCGGACACTTAACTGCCTGAGCCACCCAAGTGCACCATCCAGAAGGTCCTTTTAAGAGGTAACTCATATCCTCTCAGTCCTATGTTCCAATGCCTCCAATGGTTCCCCATACTGGCTAAGAGCGTGTCTGCACGATGGCCTATAAGCCCTCACAGCCTGACCTCCCATTCTCCTTCTGAGCTCACAGCTGCCCCTCTCCTTTCAGGGGCCTCCTGGCTACTCCTCAAACATCCCCTCCTTGGACCTGAGGTTCTCTCCCTAGACTGCTTTCCCCAAGATATCCACCTTGCCTGTCCCAGCATCTCACTTCAATCTTTGTTGAAGCAGGTCTTCTCGGCAACGTCTGCTGCAACCAGCCTACTAAATACGGTGGGCACATACTACATGCACCCCTTCCACTCGCTCTGCTTTATTTTTCTCCAAAACACTTAGCACTTTCCAGTATTCGATAAAATTCACTCAGTTAGCTTACTTATGGGTTCTTTCCAGCAAGTAGAACATAAGCTCTATGAAGAAAGGCATTTTCATCTAAGTATTCACTACTGTAGTCCAGAATCTTCTTTGTTGAATAAATGCACGAATTTGATAGGCCTCAATGCTCACTTGGGAAAGTGTCTTTCCCCTAAATTCAAAATTATGTTGAAAATGAACAAATAATTTGACATAACTTGCTTCTTTTATACTTCTTTATACTAAAAAGTGAGGCCAAAATATAACTAAGTAGAAACCGGTACAACTGAGGCATCAGGAAAGTGGTGATCCCATGTAAGAAGTCCCACACTACGTCATGAGACCTGGGTCCTAGCTGAGCCACCAAATGACTGCAAGGGCATCATTTCTCTCTGGGCCCCTAGCTATCCAACTAGAATCAGTGGTCTCCAAGGCCCTGCAAACTCCGTGGTCTGAATTCTGTTGTTTCTTTGCCCCCCTCTGCAGTGGTACTCACTGGGAATGCTGTCAATTTCTGGGAATGCTGGGCCTTCCCCCAGGTTCCTCAAGAGCTGGTGGTGGAACTCACTCCCTCCCGCTTATCAGTGCAGGGGATAAATTCTGCTGGTGCCCGTCTCCATTAAGACCTTAAAGCAGTGACCTCTAAACTCTTTTTAACTGCACATCCTTATTAGAATACTTCATATGCAGATTTATTTATAATCATACAAGCTGCTGTCATGCAGACACACAGTAAAATTATAAAATACATGAAAAAATACAATACTTTTAAGAAACAGAATTGAAAGTCAATTTAACAGGGGTTCTAACATGTTCTTACTGTGGCCCGATGGCCTGCCTGAGCCCCACCGAGAAGCCCATTTATCGAAAGGGTGAAGCAGCATCCACTGTGAAGTCGTACCTCATCCTGACTGGGAAGTGAGCACCACAACAGAAAGAAAGCCTCCAAGGTCCCGCCTCCTAGGAAGCATCTCACCGCTGATCAGGGGAAAAGTGACTTTTGAAAGAATATACTCCCAAGTCCCGCAGAGTCCAAATTATGACGGATTTCAGAGCTAGCCAAATTCCAGCACACTCTGCTCAGAGATTTCACAAGAACAATCTTGCAAACCAAAGCTTTCAACATGGCTTGAATCCCTTGAGAGCAGTTTACGAAAAATCAATCCACTGAACTGCAGCAATCAGCAAAACTACTGCAGGGTACAGAGAGCCATCCTTTGTCTGAACTCAAGGAGAAAGCCTTACTCAAGGTCACGGTGATGGAGGCAGTCAAGGTATGGAACACAGCTGGTGAGATGTGCGAACCGGACGGCTCAAGACAAACCGGCAGAATGCTCAATCTTCAGAAACCCAGTCCTCAGGACCCGGAGGGGAGAGAAGGTCTATGCAGCAGAAAGAGAAGAGTCTTTGGAGTCAGACAAAACTGGGGTTCAGAGGTACCTGGGTGGCTCAGTGATTGAGCATCTGCCTTTGGCTCGGGTCATGATCCCAGGGTACTGGGATCAAGCCGCACATCAGGCTCTCTGCTCAGCAAGGACCCTTCTTCTCCCTCTCCCACTCCCTCTTCCTGCTGCTCCCCCAGACTGTGCTCACTTTCTCTCTGTCAAATAAATAAATAAAATCTTAAAAAAAAAAAAAACAACTGGGGTTCAGACCGTGTTGCCACTATGGTCTAGCTTACTAGCTATGGGACCCTAATCAAGTTAACATCTCGAAGTCCGTGTATGTATCTGCAAAATGGGATATCTAATATTCCCTCCTGCAGGTGACTGGGAGGATTACTGAAACAATCTATTTAAATTATCAGGCACAGTGAGCCACACACAGTGAACGGAGCCCTAACACGTTAAGCTTTGGGGCTTTGTGAGATATCAAAATAAGAAATATTCTGGGGGTGTCTGGATGGCTCAGTCCGTGGAACATCTACCTTATTAAGCTCAGGTCATGATCTCAGGGTTGTTGAGATCAAACCCCATGTCAGGTTCTGTGCTCAGGATAGAGTCTGCTTATCCCCCTCCCTCTGCTCCTTCCCCCAGCTTGTGCATGCGCACGCACGCTCTCTCTCTCTCTCAAATAAATAAATAAACAAAATCTTCTTTGAAAAAAAGACAAAGAAATATCCTATAGGCAGATGTCTACTAGCTGAAGACTAGGAGAGGAGGAAGTCTGAGACACAGATACCAGTCTAAGAACTGTATGTATGAATGAGATTCCCCGGTGAGGACATGCAGCAACTGATCAAAAGTATCCTATTAGAGGGGCGCCTGGGTGGCTCAGAGGGTTAAAGCCTCTGCCTTCAGCTCAGGTCATGATCCCAGGGTCCTGAGATCAAGCCCCGCATTGGGCTCTCTCCTTGGTGGGGAACCTGCTTCCTCCTCTCTCTCTCTGCCTGCCTCTCTGCCTACTTGTGATCTCTCTCTGTCAAATAAATAAAATATTTAAAGAAAAAGTGTCCTATTAGAAACCAACAGCAGTAAGGCAGACTAGAAACACCAGAGCATTCCCACAGTCAAACAGGTTGGGAATACAGGAATATTCTGATGAGCATTCTGACAAGCCTTAGCAATACAGTAAGAAAAGAGAAAGAATAAAGAGAAAAGAGAACGAAAAAATAAAAGACATTATCATCATTATTGCAAATAATAATTGCCTACTAAGAAAATACAAAGCAATCAACTGAAAATCAGAAGTGACAAGAGAAGAAGTTGGCCAAATTTCACACATACATAGTAAAATCTCTATCTTTTCATTATATATATCAGAACCAGGAAGAAAGTTTAAGGGGATAAAAATCAAATTTACAACTCTAACAAAAAACAAAGTAATTAGGACTCAACTGTAAGACCTATGTGAAGAAACTATAAAAATTTTACCAGTGGGCATAAAGAAAGCACAAATAAATAAAGAGAAATGTCATATTCGTAAAGTAAAAATAAGAATAAACACAAGTAAAAGAGAAACAACAAACTGGGCAGAAAAATATCTGTAAAATATGTAGTGAAGGATCATGTCCATGATTTAAAAAAAAAAAACCCTACAATAATTTTTAAAAATGAACATTATTTAATTAAATGCACAATTCATTCTAGAAAAACATCAATAAACATACAAAGTTGCTCAGTCTCATTTATACCCAAAGAATTCCAAAGCACACGAATAATACACCACTTATAATCCATCAGACTGAGGTACATTCTATAATTTAACCAGACAACTGGTTACCTTTTTTTTTTTTTTTAAGATTTTATTTATTTGACAGAGATCACAAGTAGGCAGAGAGGCAGGCAGAGAGAGAGAGAGAGGAAAGGAAGCAGGCTCCCTGCTGAGCAGAAAGCCCGATGTGGGGCTCGATCCCAGGACCCTGGGATCATGACCTGAACCAAAGGCAACAGAGGCTTAACCGACTAGGCCTCCCAGGCACCCCAGACTGAGGTACATTTTAAAAGATTAGTAATGGCCTATGTGTCTGGAGTGTTCAGGAAAAAAGACACAAGCATAAGCTGCTTGCAACCCTGAGAAGTGTAACTGATACAGGATTTGGGCACATAACTGACAGCTATCAAATTTTTAATATGTAAAAACTCCAACCCAGCAAGTTCATCTAGGAATTGATTTCAAAAACATTAACACAAGTATGCAAAACAGAACAGTGTGCATACAACCGTGATCACAAGAGCATTATTTTATAAAAGAAAAACATTAAAAATAATTCTGGGCCTCCCCCCCACCCCGGTTCAGTCAATGGAGCATGTGACTCTTGATCTCAGGGTCATGAGTTCAAACCCCACATTGGGCACAGAGCTCACTTAAAAGTAATAATAATAATAATAATACCCATTAATAGTTAACTGGGAAAATTCATTATAGGTCCATGTGGGCTATCTGAATAATTAAAAATTAATAACAAATAGAATCGCAATGAACAATCCAAAAATGAAATTAGAAAACAACTCCATTTACAACAGCACCAAAAAGAAGACAAGGCTTAGGAATAAGTGTAACAAGAAAAAAGTGTAAGAGTTGCACACTGAAAACTACAAAATACTGTTGAAAGAAATTCAAGAAGACCTAAATAAATGGAAAGCTCTCCTTTGTTCATGGAACAGAAGACAATACTGCTAAGGCGGCAATATCCCCCAAACCATGTACAGGGCCAGTGCACTTGCTATCAAAACTCCAGCTGCCGGGGTGCCTGGGTGGCTCAGTGGGTTAAAGCCTCTGCCTTCAGCTCAGGTCATGATCCCGGGGTCCTGGGATCGAGCCCCGCATCGGGCTCTCTGCTCAGCAGGGAGCCTGCTTCCCTTCCTCTCTCTGCCTGCCTCTCTGTCTACTTGTGATCTCTGTCTGTCAAATAAATAAATAAAGTCTTTAAAAAAAAAAAAAAAAAAAAAAAAAACCCCCCAGCTGCCTTTTTCCGCAAAAACTAAAAACCACGGCTAAGAAACTTTAAAAAAAAAAAAAAAAAAACAGACAAAAGCCAGCTGCAGCACGATATGTATCATGTGACTTTATCTGGTTTTTGGGTTTTTTTTAAAACTTACCCGCAGTGTTTGTGTGCAGCTAAGTTTGCATTACAGGGAACAGGCCTCTTACTCCTGTGCCTCACACATGTCTGTGTGATAAAATTTTCATAAAAAGCACATATAATTTCACAGTGTAAGAAGTCACAATAAAAAACCTGTTCAATATTTTAAGTTTTAAACAAATCATTTTAAATTCCCTGACAGGCTGCCTGCCAGGAAGGAATTGAAGACAGCTTTCAGTCCAGTCTTCACAGTGGAGAAGGAATCCACATCTGAGAACACCCCTACACCCCAAGGTTAGTTCACCTCTGGCAGGAGAGAAGGACTCTAGTAACAGATATTCTAAGAACAGCCAGCGACTGACAACCACTGGAGCTACAAGAAGGGAGCATGTGGATTCATTACATATTCTCTCCACTTCCCTGCAGGTTTGAAATTTTTCAAAATACAAAGTGAAAGAAAAACAATACAGATGCCTTGATCTTCGATCCTTAGAGTCCAGCTCTCCTTAACTAGTTAGGTATCAGGATTAAGACTCGTGACCAATGTTCTGGAAAGAAGAAAGCACTCACTGTACAACTGTACCCTAAGGTCCTTCTGTCCCTTACCCTAAATGCTGAAGTGCCTTAAAACAGTATCTTGCAGTGCTGTGATCTCATATAACCACTTCCCAAGGAAAACTCCGATAAAATAAAACAGTAAGACAAGTATTTGGACTTGAGAGGAGGGCAGGTGAGTCCCACCTTCTGAAATACTGGGCTTCCTAAATAAAGGATAAGGCAGGTATTTAAGTGATTTTTCAAAACCAGTTACAATGAGTGTTCACTATTCTCTCTTGTGGAAAGCCACCGGTTTCTTCCCATGACCAGCATACCTACAAGAGTTGCAATGGGTCTGCCAGCATCAAGATGTTAAAATCAGAGAGGATGCTAGAATCAGCAACTCACAAGCAGGGACTCAAGGTTTCATTTATGCGAGGGCTTAATGTCAGGACGTGTTCTGAGGTTTCTCTGGGGACAAAACTTTTTCCTCTGCAGCAATAACGTGTTCCTATCGGTTGCAACATAAAATAGATTTCTTTACTATGGACCCTAGCAAAAGAGCCTGACAAACCGATCACCTTTTATCTTCTTAGAGCAAAGCCCAGAGATGGACAAAGCACAGCAACCCAGCTGACAGTCCACCTGGCCTGCGCATTTGCTGAATATACCTTTGCTGACAGCGCGTTCTTCCCAGGACCGGGGAGGGGGAGCCGACTCGTGGCAGGCACCCAGAACAAAGCTCAGAGAAAGCTTATATCTAATATCAATATCAATATATCTGGTTCTCCTCCTGCGTCCTGCCTTCTGCCTTTCCCTGACTTCTCTAGTCATCCAGCAAACAATAAATAACTCCAAAGCCACATCAGCCCAGCAGAAGACAACCGAGGGGTCCCAACACCAAGGGAGTCCTTTTTTCCCTCCACAAAAAACCAACGGGATACAATATGCTCTTCCAAACACTTTCAAATAAAAACCATTTGGAAACTTATCAGCTGTAGAGCTATCCCAAACTCTTCAATTATTTACGAGGAGATCAAACACCAGCTCAGAAACATAACAGGCAGGTTCTGTTTAAGCTGGGCTTTTGTCTGCTCAAGTTTTTTAAGCTCTATCTTTCAATGATGCAGCTGGATACAGATCTCCCTGCCTTTGTCTGACTTTGTTCTCTTGGATCTGGAAAGGGAGTCACCAGACCCCTCTGGTCCCCACGCCTTCATCTGGACTGCGTGATAGTTTGCTGGAAGTGCCCATATCACACTGCAAAAAAACAAAGCAGGTAAAAGCAACGTGATTTTATCAAAGAGAGCCAGTAACAGTTTGAAGAGGAGGCGGGCAGAGTCGGCAGAAAGCTCTCTTGTGGGCTGAGCCCCTCCTCTTCCGATCCAGAAGTTCATTCATGCTTCCAAACACACAATGCACGGTGGCCTTGCCAAAAATTAAAAACATTATACATGCCTACACACTTAATGAAATCACTTATGAAAAATAAGCCAACTTGTTCCAGTGCAAAAGCTTAAAGGCAGGGTAGAGAAATCTAAATAAATTTGCTGTTCTGATCTCTTCTAACTGCCGGCCCTTTGGAAAACAAAAAGGCCTTGCGAACTGGGAATAAATGCTTAGCTCTGGGGAACCCAGCTTTTTCTGTACTACTTCCTACTCAATCTAATTCTGATTTTGAACCTCAAAAGTCCACAAGACCACATTTGAGGGATATAAAAAAGAAAGAATGAGGGATGAAAACAAGTTCACGATGGAGTTATTTCAAATGAGGAATTCACTGGCCAGTCAAGAGCAATGCTGGCAAGCAAAAGAAAGAGAAAAGCTAACATTTATCCTTTTCTCTAGACATGCTCCATTAGGACCCCCACTTTGGTCTCTACCTGACACCCTGTCACTTTGTCTCCCTAGCCTACTACTGGATGATCTCCTGAAAGTGGTGTGGCTTCTGTAATTAGGGCTTTCGCCCTCTCACCACTGAAGAGGAAGTACCAAAGGTTTTGGACAGAAAAGGCCCCAGACATGATCCTATGTCTTAGCAACAGCCCTGTCACCTAGACTCACACCCAAGGCTGAGGGGCTCCAAAGTCCAGCTCTTTCAATGGCATGGTTTTCTTCTCGGCATGGAAAGAGGTAGGAATCAGAGTCTAAACACACACCAGGTGAAGGCAGGAACAATGCATACATTTTGCCAACCTTCCCTTCTGGTTGCCTCATCAAAATGATAGTATAGAAACACAGAGGATTCTTTCTAAAATAACCCGGACAACTGCAGGTGGACGGAGAACTCAACTGGCCATGTAAATGATATTTTTCCCCAGACACAGTCCTAGAAGAGGGGAGGCCACATCCCAGAATATGTTCCCAGGGGGCCGCAGCAGGGAGGAAAGCTCATCTCCTGGTTCCTAAGTAGCCTCAGGGCTCCTGCAGGCAGCTGTGAGGCACGAAGGGACTAGGATGCTGGGATCAGCAGGGCAACACAGGTAGGGGAAAGGGGTCCTGCCTGGGGAAGAATAGGGACTCTGTAAAGGGGTCAGATGGGAAGGGAAGGAGCAGCTAGGAACAGGTCAGGCTGGGCTGCCTTTGCACATTAGGCTCAATTCTGTGATAACTCCCTAGTAAGTGCTTACATGTTTGCCTGGTAAGGTAAGGTCACTAAGTAATTCAGCATCCTCGCTGGGGAATTTTGAGATTCAAAGGGAGTGCTGCCAGTAATTATACCAGGACAACAGGCATCAATCACGACATCCCAGGCAAAAAGGACACACGGTCTCTGTAGGCATGAGTCCTTCAGGGTTGGGAACCTTGTCTCATTCTGCTCTGTATTCACAAGACCAGATTGGCTCTCAGTAAATGAGGGCTGCACAGCTGATCTGATACTTTCTACAATTCTAAATCTGCCAAAAGCAACTTGCGTGTTCTTGCTACCAGGGCCTCCTTGTCGCAAACTCGCGGAGGAGGCCACGTCCAAGTCCTGCACAGCAGGTGCGCTCCTCTAAAAGGAGAGACACACTGTTTTCATTATTGAAGTACAGTCCACACACAAGGCTGCGTCAGTTTCGGGTGGACAACACTGTGACTTGACAATTCTATCCATTACTCAGTGCTCATCTGTCACCACACCTAATTACAATATTACTGACTCTACTGCCCATGATGTCCTATTCTCCTCTGTGGCTTATTTTATAACTAGAGGTTTGTACCTCTTAATCCCCTTCACCTATTTCACCCAACCTCCCACTCACCTCCCCTCTGGCGGCCACCAGTTTGTTCTCTATACTTCAGAGTCGGTTTTTCCGTTTGTTTTATTTTGTAGATTCCACATATAAGTGAAATAGTAATGGTATTTGCCCTTCTCTGCCTGACTTACTTAATTCGCTTTATTTTTTTAAAGATTTTATTTATGTGAGAGAGAGAACACAAGCATGGGAAGGGGCAGAGGGAGAGGGAGAAGCAGACTCCCCACTGACCATGGAGCCTGCTGTAGGACTTGATCCCAGGACCCTGAGATCATGACCTGAGCTGAAGGCAGATGCTTAACTGACTGAGCCACTCAGACAGGCACTCCTTCACTTACTTTTTAATTAAAAAGGCAACAAAACTGATGAAACGACCTTTGCAATGAACCTCCTTCACATCCACAGCCAACCAGAACCCTGCCCTAATGCCACTTGCCCACTGAACTCACTGTGACCTCCCAGTTCACTCCGTCCCAGGCTGGGAAAGGCTGTCAGAGTCCTGGGAGCTGCCTCGACAGCTGACGCCCCATGCCCAAGGCCCAAAGCCTTTTCTCAGCAGGCCTGCTCGGCCTTTGGTCTGTCTGGCTGAGTAACTCCCAACAAAGGTCATCAGTCGTGACTGGCAGATCTGCACGCTCTGGTCGAGGTGTGTACGGAGCACCCAGAGTCACAACACACACACAAACGGAGGAAGATTCTGAAATGTGCCCTAAGTCCCTCCTTGCCCTTTTTGGATCAGGTTGCCGTAAGTCATCTGTCCACAGGAAAGGTTAAACAAGAGCCCTAGAATCTGTTTCTTTTCTGAGAAGAAAACCCTGAGAAAGACAAGTGAAGATTTCCTGCTGGGGATTTCAGGAAAGGCCAGAAACAAGTTTGTGGGAAGAGTAGGCCTGGGGCTCCAGGCCCTCCCTTCCCTTGGAGATTGGCAGCTGCGAGTCCTATTAATGGCTCTCAGCACTCCTCTCAGGTTTCACTGGTTTAATCCAAGCCACCAAATAACTGAGAGCTGCCCGAAAGCTATTCAGGTGCCTCTGAAGCAATTGTTTCAAGGTACTCCCACCACGCCACGGGGGAGTCTGGAAGGCCCAGCCAGGGGTGCAAGAAGAGAAATGGAGAGGGAGCCAGTGGAACCTCCTGCCCGGTCTCAAAGGGCCTTGCACTTCTTGGGTCGCATTATCAGATCACATGCTAAAGGTATAATATGAATTCTCCTTTTTATAAATCCCGAAATGATTTAATGAACAACCCAATTGCACTGCAGTGTAACCTATTCCAGGTTCCGCTATACTTTGTGTTTAAAAAAACTAGGATCATAAATGTAAACATTTCCCACAAATGACTTGCGCCTCTTTTCCTGAAAGGCTCCGTTTTCAGGTAAGACTATGACAGCTAAAGAAGAGGTATCGCTTAGAAGCATAATGCCTCTGATGCCTGCACACAGGACTTTCCTAAGGTCAGGGAGATGCGAAGTGACCAAAGAGCAGACATTGTAGGGGAAATGAAATCAGTTTATCTTATCGAGGATTTACACAGCCTTAGATTCCTCTCAGAGGCCACAGTTAATGGCTCACATCATTCCTCAACTTCCCCCTAACATTGCAACAGTCGACTCCCAATCTCAGTGCCTCTCAGGCACTGGACAATCTTCTGGGAACCTCCTATTCATCACACTAAGTCAGTTCAGATACCACCACAATTTTCTAACTTTCCTAAGAACACTCTAGAAGTCTGGTCAAAAATCTCCAGTGCTTTGAGGTGTCTGTGTGGCTCAGTCTGCTGGGGTCGTGATCCTGGGGTCCTGGGTCGAGTTCTGTATCACAGGGCTCCCTGCTCAGCAAAGACTCTGCTTCTCCCTCTCCTTCTGCCCCTCCCCTCTTCTCATGCACATGCTCTCTCTCTCTCAAATAAATAAAACGTTAAAAAAAAACTTCAGTGCTTCCTCATAGACTGTTCAAAAACCAGCTTCACTGCCCTGACATGGCATCCACACTCACCAAGATCTGGCCCCCGCCTATCTTTCCAGAAAGCACAATTCAGGTGAAGGGTTTGGGTTCCGAACCCAGATGGCCCAGTTTCAGACTCAGTCCTCCCATTTATCTTCACTTACTAAAGGGGAAACTAATACAGGTGGTCATGAGGATTATGTGCTGATTTGCTTAAAGAGCTCAGCACATGCCTGACACACAGAGCTGTTCAATGAACATAAGGTCTTATTATTCCCAGTCTTCCTCATCCACTGAATAAATACTGGACTCCTGAGGGCCAGGCCCTGTGCTAAGCGCCAGGCTTTACAAAGTGAACCAAACACAGTCTGCCCTCTCGGAGCTTCTGCGTGCATGGATAGGGCAGGGCAGCGCAGGGCCCACACCTTCCCGAGACCCACCAAGTCTGAGTCCTAGTGGGATCTTCCTCAAAGTGGTATCTTCCCTGCCCTTCAGCCACCACCGCTTTGCTCACTCCTTCCCTCTTCAATGTGCACTTCTCTCTGCCAAAACCCTGCCCATCTTTTAAGATCCAGCTCCCAGGCCCCCACTTCTGGGACGCTTTTGTCTGTCTCCTCCCACAGAAATGAAACCTAGAGTTGAGCACTGTTTGCAACAGGTGGGTTATAACATAGAACATGAGGTCCTTAAATGAAAACCATTTACACAGTCATTATTTTGGTTTAGGCAGAAATATCCTTTCTCTCTCCTCCAACAGGCACTTCTTCTCCAAAAAAATTGGGAAATGAGCAAAGAAATCGCTAACTCGATTATCCTATGATCATTTGTGATTAAGTCAGGGAACCCAAAGAGAAATGTGGACAGTAAAAAGGTATTAGGAAAAAAAAGAAATACTTTTGAGGCCCACAACACCCAGAGTTCAAGGATCATGGCTAGGAGTTACCAATGTCTCCTCCTTCATGTGACTACCTTTGTTTTCTTAGATGGGTTTGGTAAGCTGGAAAAGTTTCTGTGGACTGCTGAACTTCTAAGACTTGCCTGCTTTTACACTGGGAAACAAAAAAACAGAGAAAGACAGGGCCTTCCTTTTCTTAGTAGTAAATGCTCGCTGAAAGTCAAGAGTGAGAAAGGCCTGGTACAGAACAGAAGGATTTATACACCTGTCCAGAGGACTTCAGACTGATAATGGGACGTGCTCTCAGGCTCCCGGTCAACTGGCTACAGGAGAGGGGTGGCTCCCGAACCCCAGCCTGAACCTGTTCTAGGACAGTCCCTGCCCAGCAGGCTCAAGGAGTCCCACCTTCCCTCCCTCATGGGACCCCAGGGGTAACTGTGGCCAATGAGCCAGAGTAGGGCTGTAGTGGCTTTCAGGGCCTCTGGGCCCTCAACTCTGGGACAGTGCAATCAGATACCAAATGACCCGTACAAAACTCCAAGTGACTTTGACTCCAGATGAGGAACATGTTGTATTCTAGACAGGTGGGAGAATACATGAAAGAAACATCCGTCTAATAATCTTAACACAGCTTTAGGGAAGGCTCCCCAGCACTAAGTAAGTAACCGGCCCACAGCAGAATGAAAGGGTGAGTGTACCTGGAGAGAGGTTTTTCTAGATAGCTGAGACTGATTCCAAGGATCTGAACTTCCCAACTAGTTCATGGAAAGCCCACAAAATGTATTAGACATGTATGTTTCAGAGAATATTCTGGAATTTAGCCTTTCATGATGTCCCAGGCTCACAATTACAAACACAGTTGCTGTGCAGTCTAAGAGTTCTTTCCAGAGTCCTACAAGGCCCAGCATCGAATCAGAGGAAGCCTTCTATAACATGCAGGCCCTTAGCTGTCTCCTCCTACCTTCACTTCAGCTGCTGAGACACCGGGAAAAAACCTTTCTCCACAAGTTTTCTTTCAGGCGTCATCAGAATTTGGAGGGACAGAGTTGACAAAGCAGTCTCTAGCTGTCCTGAGATGGTGTCACATATCCTGTCAGCCAGAGGGTGGATTTCAGAAAAGTCATGGGCGCTCCAGAGACATAACTGTCCAACCTCTCATTATGTTCATTTACTCAATAAATATCTGAGTGGCCATCATGTTCTAGGAAATAGGGATTCTGCAATTAAGACAGGTATAGGCTTTCCTGCCATCAGGAAACACACATTCAAGTGGGGGATTTCAGTTAGGGTTAAAGTAATGGCTGAGGGTGGAAACTACTTAGGGAAACCCAGAGAAGGCTGAATGACAATTTACAGGTCACAACACAAAGATCTGAGGAAGCTGACCTGCGATCAGAAAGGCCTTAAGGGCATGTTCTAAAGGCAGAAAGGCCAGGGTGGCTGAAGCAGCACAGTATAAGGCAGCAGGAGGGGGAAGAAGGTCAGAGACAGAGAAGGCCAGGCCATGGGCCCAAGATCATTTACAGCATGAGGTCAAGTTGCAGTTTTATTCTAAGTATAATGGGAAAGCACAGGAGATGGGCTGAGAAATGACAGAATCGGAATTGTGATTTTAAGAGACTACTCACATGCTGTACGCACTGGAGGCCCACCATGGCCAATGTTGTTTTTAAACCGTGTTGATACCACAATATTCTGGACCCAGACTCTGACACTTATTAACTGTGCAACTTTGGGCAAATTATGTCCTCTACATGCCTCAATTTCCTTTTATGCAAAATGGAGATACACATGAATATCTCATAATTATTGTTTTGCAGTTTTAAGGGCAAAGGCAAAACAAAACAAAAAGGTATCAAGTGTCTAAAGTCATAATAATGCAAGCACTTAGGCCCAAGCGGCCTCTAGCATATCCATCTTTACACACTCTGTCTCTCTCTGAAAGAGGAAATGGACAGTTGGTACAGCTTTGTTCACAAAGTAAGAAGTGTCCCTATTTTCCTTTTTGGAAGCTGCTACTAAGGGTGAGGGAAGGAGTATGCCCAAAATGTAAACTTGAGTTTAACATACCACACAGCAGGACATTGCTTCTTAAAGATAAATACAATCTTCTCTTTTGTAGGAGAGGTTTTCCTTCTCTCCGTGAAAAATAGCTCTGTGGCTACAGTTATTCATGCTGAACATTTGAGCACCATGACAGAGTCCCACATGCCTGATTGTTCATCTTCTAACAGCTGCAGACAGAATCTAATGAACTCCTAATGATCCAAGAGGCTTCCAGCCTGCCAGGCATCCTCTGTCATGGAACATAACGTAGTTTTGTGTATAATCAGAAAGCCCAGCTTCCCTCTTCCAAGTAGGGGGTGGGGTGAATATTTCAATTTCTTTCACAACGTCAAAACTACACTTTATATTTCTACATTTCCTTCACTGGGATTTTACATGACCGGACATTCGTGATTTTCCTACCTGGAATTTTCTGGGGACAAATCACAATTTAAAATCAAGCCCTTATATTACTAACAAAGGTTAGGATGGATGCCAAGGCACTCGTCCAACTAACTCATTTTCCGAACTTATTGGATAAGAAGGAAACAAGGAATATTCCTGGCTGATTCCCAGGTGCTCCCACTGCCGACACCCCACCTCACTTTATTCTCATGAGAGATGAAAGCCACCCATACCCATGGGACTTGGCAGACCCATCAGAATCCTCCTGCCTTAAAGGGAGCATTTCTACAAGTTCATCCCAAAGCTAGCCCCCCTTCAAAGAACTACAATATATTAGGACATAATTCTAAGAGAAAAAGTTGTCGCAGTGGTATGTATTAAGTGGCAAGGCAGATTAAACAGAAAATACAAAGAAAAAGCCATCTCAAATACAGGCAAGCAGGAGCTACTTATTACACAGTTGAATATAATTAAATGTAATAAGCCATTATTATATACTGGGTTCTACTGTGCAAGCAAGGGAATAAAGAGACACCCCTGGACAGATAAAATGTGGCCCTGACCTACAAAAATATTGATAATACAGTTGAAACAAGTAGACAAATGGACACAGTATAAGACAAAAAACATGGTCCAGCAAAAGTAATGGTGTGTTCCAACTGCTACCGAAGCACCAGCCTTCACACAAGTGTTCTCAACTGGGGAAAATCAGCCCAGGCTTTGCAGCGGTCACAGCACTTCGGCTGAGACTTCAACCACATAAAGGAATTTGACAAGGCCAAGAGGAGGCCAGCCACGTAAAGCAAATGGAATGGAGGCGGGAGAGATACCAAGACAGCATGGCCCAGTCTGGAGGGGACTATGGTGGAAGAAAAGCAAAGAACAGCATGTTAGGGACAAAAATATTACCAGGCTTTGAACATTATGCCCTGGTATCCAAGCCTTCTTCTGCAGGCAGCAGAGAACTCAAAGCTTCTGAGCAAGTAGGGACCTAACAGCTGTGTGTTTTAGAAAGCTTGCTTGGCCCAGAGAGGGAGACTAGTCCAAAAGCTCCTTCCACAGGCTACGGAAGGGAAAAGTGGTGTCTGATACCTGTCTGATACAACAAAAAAGAAAGCAAAAGGAAAGGAAGCTACTTCAGGTAAAATAACTGCTGACGTTTTCTTTGCGCTTTTCTGCTACTTTCGAGCAAGCTCATAATCTTAAATATGGAGGGAAAATACAAAAAGAATTACTTCAGAAGAAACGCTACTAAAATGTATTGACAACTGGATTGCATGTGTTGGGGGTGGGAGCACATAAGGCATTTGAGACATAAGGAGTTAAGAATTAGCCCCAGACCAGGGTACCTCAGTCAGCTAGGCAAATGCCTTCGGTTCAGGTCATGATCTCAGGGTCCTGGGATAGAGCCCCACATTTGGCTTCCTGTTCAGCGAGAGTCTCCGTCTCTCTCTCTCTCTGCTCCTCCCTGCCACCACCACAACTCCCCCACCCCACCCCCATGCACATAATGCTCGTGCTCTCTCTCAAATAAATAAAATTTTAAAAAAAGAAAAAAAAAAAAGAGTTAGCCCCAGACCTCCACTGGTGGTGTCTGGTCACACCTCCAACCCGAACAGGAGCAGAGGAAGAAAGGAAGCCGCCCGGTAAGGTCTCTCCACCATCTTCTTCCAATTAATTATAAGAGGAAAAAGGAATGCTAAAGATATTAAATAAAGTACCACACAGTGCTCAAGAAAACATGCTTTTCTAAGCACAGAACCAATGTACACAAAGGACAGTGTAAATAAAGTGAAAATGGGATATTGGTTATCAAACAGTTTTCAAGTATGTGTTAAGTCATTTTTAAACTGTGCTTGAAATGCAAGAATGCATATGCAATAAATGAGTCGTCTACTCTTTAAAGTATCTATTAAGATAATATTATTGTACTATTTGGTCCAAAATTATCATGTTCTATATTACTACATTCAAGAGAATAAAAAAAAAAAGGTTGCTCGTTCACACATTCGTATTTCTTCTTAATCTATGAATTAATTCTCTCATTAAGGGTGATGTTTATCTCTACTACCCTGTCATCACAAATCTGAAACGCTAGATGAAGAAACTTTTCAGTTTCTAAGCAAAGGATACACATAAATGAGTGCAAATAAAACTAGATAAATGTGAGTCGGTTGTTGGGCTGACGCAGTATCTTGGTTACACTGCAGCACAGTTTGGCAAAATAGAACCATTTTTGGGAAACTGGACATTTGTACAAGGGATCTCTGTACTCTTTCTTACATGAATCTACAATTATCTCAATTTTTAAAATAGGAATCCTTTAAAGGAAAAAAAAACAAAAACAATAAAAAGGGGCAGCACTATCCTGTGAAACCCTACTTATTCCGCCACACCATAGTGTGACAACAAAAACCAGAAGTTCTAGAGCTAAGTGCTTATAAGCAAAAACACAGAAATATTCAGATTCTAAATCTCAAGTGACCACAAATTAAAAGAAAGAAAATAAGAGGAAAAGAGCCAATAACAACACCTACATACAGTAGGTGCCTCTGGTACCTTTACTGATGGTACCTTTACTGTTTTCCATTGCACAAACAGGGAAGCCAAGGCACAGAGGTCAAGCCATCTGCTCCAGTCTGCACACCAGAGTAGCTGAGCAAAATCACATGTTCACAACTCAGCATAAAAATGCCAAAGGGAAAAGTCTTCCCACTTTCAGAGGAGAGGGGGAAGAAGGGAGGAAAGAAAAAGGAAAGCAGAAAGTTAAATGCACCCAAACTGGTGTTATTCACACTGTTATCTCAGCAGTATCAAGATGAGTACATCAAGGTTCATGACCTACTGAGCAGCTTCATGTCCTGAGCTATGGAGAAGACACAGTTAAAACCCTGCCCAGGGGCGCCTGGGTGGCTCAGTGGGTTTAAGGCCTCTGCCTTCGGCTCGGGTCATGATCTCAGGGTCCTGGGATTGAGCCCCACATCGGGCTCTCTGCTCGGCGGGTAGCCTGCTTCCCTTCCATTCTCTCTCTGCCTGCCTCTCTGCCTACTTGTGATCTCTGTCAAATAAATAAAATCTTAAAAACAAAAACCAAAAACAAAACAAACAAACAAAAAAAAACCCTGCCCAACACTAGAAGGGGCAAACTCCATACAACAGAAAAACGACCCATACTACTTGAGAACATAACACAAGCCAAGGCAAATGCCAGAGGCCCTGACAGACAGGTCTCTACAATGGCAAGGTATTACGCAATCTAGCTTTCACTTCCCTTATTCTCATTGACTATTGAAAAAAAAAATCACGTTAACACCATGGAGAGGAAAAGTTAAGGGTTTTTTTTCCACTCATTAGACAAATTTTATTGAACAAAAAGTATGTGCCAAGGTGTCACAAGAAAAATCACACAAAAAAAAACCCACAAAAAAAAACATGCAGGCACCATTTAAGACAGACATTAATCACATCATCACAATTAAATTAAGCCGTGGTAAATGCTACAAGGGAAAGCTCTGAAAGCATATAAAACCATATAAAACCAAGGTCTGTTCTAGTCTGCAGGTCAAGAAGATTTCAATGAGAGACCAAAACTGTGGAACATAATGTAAGTAAGCAGAACTTCAACTCTGAAATGGAAAAAAAGAGATAGCTGTAAAATACAGAAAATTAGCTCTAAAACACAAATAAAACTTTGACTATCATGCAAGAGCAAAAGAGAGATGACAAAAAGAGAAACAGTGCAACAGTGCTGGGCCACATACTAAACCCACTCTTCTTTATCAAAATGCATGACCCAAGGTATACTTTGCCTCATCTACAAAATCTATAGTCTAAGCATGGTCCAATACCCACTATTACTTTGACCTGTATTGCTCAAGGCAACAGGGAGGAAAGCCATAGGAAGGTGGGACTCCATAATGCATCAAAAAGTCAACTCAAAGAAAGTGACAGCAACTCTTAGAAAACCACTGGGGAAACGCTAACAGTTGTTAAGACAGAGAAAATGGGGCTCTCCTATAGTTCCAGAGAGTACTTCTCATCTGAGTTTTTTTGTTTTATTGGGGATGGGGGTGAGAGGATGGGGGGGCAGGATGCAGAACCTCCAGCAGGGACAGAGCTGAGGTATTCGACCCCAAGCAAAACACAGTCCCTGCCCTCCAGACGCTCATAATCTAGTGGTGAGGCCACGTAAGAACAGATAACTTTCAATAGAGCATGAAACCAGATAAAATACTTTCTTGTTTTGAAGTCTGACAAGATGTTTTGAAATCTGGACAATTCCTGCCTAGACATGGAATTAGCCATTTTCTCTAAGTACCCCAATTCATTTTACTGGAAACCTCCCCTTTACAATGGGCTCTGTGCCCTCTTGACACCAAAAGGCCTCCTACGGGCCAAGTAGGGAACGTCAAGAAGATGTGCAAACAAAATAAACAAACATGTTTAAATTCATCAGTTATGCTAATACTAAAAAGACCCTCTTTGGTCACCTTTGGGGGCTGGTAGGCACCAACTCCTGTTCTGAAAATTGATAAAGCGAAGGAAAGAATAAAGCACACAAACTGCCTTTCCTACATGGATTATAGTTCAGAGTAAGCAACTAGTTGATTAGTCAAAGCTCTTCTTTATAGAACTACAGCCAGGACACCTGGGTGGCTCAGTTGATTAAACGTCTGCCTTCGGCTCATGTCAGGATCCCAAGGTCCTGGGATCGAGTCCGGAATCGGGATCCTTGCTCAGTGGGAAGCTTGCTTCTCCCTGCCTTTCTCCCTGCTTGTGCTCTCACTCTCTCGAAAGCTCGCTCTCGCTCTCTCTCTCTCTCTGATAAATAAATAAATTCCTTTAAAAAAAAGAATTACAGCTAATAAATAATGGAATTAAAGGAGAATGAGAAAACTGTCCTATTGCTAGCTAATAAAATAATCTAGGCAGTAATCACCAATTGCTACTAAAACCTTTAAATGAAACATCTCATAACAGAAGGATCAGTGAGGACACCTGAACCCACTGCCATCTATCTGAGCATCACCAAAAAGTGGGACAAACAGACGATTTTACTAATGTGATGAGGATGGATGAACATACCACCTAAGAAGTGTGAGTTACAAAAAGAAAAACTGAAGCTAACAGAGCCTCTAGGTCAGACTGAACTACCAGCCTTCGGGAAAAAGAACATGCTAGATAACACAATGACATAAGAAATGCAATCATTTAAATTCAGAATAAGGGAGAGTCTACAGGACAAATAATACCATTCCTTCATCAAATAAACTACACGGGAAAAAAGTTGGTTGGGTAGAAACCGTTGTCAATTTTAAGAGAAACTTAAACGCAACACGCTGACAGTATTTGAATGCAGCTTTAAACAAATCACCTGTAAAAAGGTATTTTTGAAATAACTGAGGATAACTGAACATATAGTAGTTATTAGATGATATTAAGGAATTTGGGGTAATTTTGTTGGGTGGTATAACGGTATTGGAGGTATTTTTTTAAGTCCTTATTTATTCGAGATATATACTGAAATCTTTACAGGTAAAATGATATGACATGTGAAGCATGCTTTCAAATACTCCAGGAGTGGGGGAAAGAGTGGAGGGAGAACAGATGAGTAAGAGTGGTAGAATGCTACTAGTTGTTGAAACTGGATGATGGGTACTAGGGAACTCACTGTTTTATTCTCTTTAGTTTTATGTATTTTTGAAAAACTTCCATGTAAAAGGTTAGAAATTTAAATACAAAACTTATATATGGATAATCATCACAATATTAAGTGGCAAAAAATTTGCAAACAATAACTATATTGTATACCTGAAACTAATATTACACCACATATTAACTGGAACTTTTAAAAATATTTTATTTATTTATTTGTCAGAGAGCGAGAGCATGCACAAGCAAGCAAAGTGGCAGGCAGAGGCAGAGAGAGAAGCAGGCTCCACGCTGAGCAAGGAGCCCGATGCGGGACTCGATCCCAGGACCACAGGATCATGACCAGAGCCAAAGGCAGCAGCTCAACCCACTGAGCCACTCAGGGGTCCCATTAACTGGAACTTTTTAAAAAAGATTTTATTTATTCATTTATTCACTCATTTATTTATTTACTTATTTCATGGGAGAGGGAGACACAGGCTCCCCGCCAAGCAGGGAGCCCAACAGGGACTGATCACAACTGAGCTCAAAGCAGACGCTCAACCGACTGAGCCACCCAGGCGCCCCACTGACAAGAATTTTTTAAAAACTTAAAAATTTTTTTGCAAACAGCCTAAATCTCAATTAAGAACACATTAGGTAAATCACAACACACATTAAAAAGGAGTATCGAAATGTCCTAGAAATGACCATATTTTAACAACAAATATTCTACTGAGAGAGGATTTCAAGTACTTCCATTTTAACCTCAACCTTTCAAATTAAGTTCTTTCCAGCTTATGTCCGAACTCAGGCAAAGACCCCGCTTTCAGGCAACCATTCCCTTACAGGAACCTAAACCACACCCTCAAGCCATAGGGACCGCCCTGAGCCAGCAAGACCCCCATGACTGACCCCAAGACCGTGAGACCTGACCTGTACTGCCCACAGGCAGGTACTCACAGGCCTTTGCCTCAGTTTCCTTCTATAAACCTAGAAGTATCCTAAGCACTTTGGAGACAATCTTTGAGATGACATTGGTTCACTGGTCTTCCTGGTGTTGGCCTCTCTGAAATGAGTCCCTTTCTTGTTTCACCAACACTTGACCCTCGGCCTTTAGATTTTGCCCGCGGTGAGTGACCAAACCTGGTCTGTTTGGGATCCCCAGACACAGGAGCTCTTGCACCCCAGCGCCCAGACAATAGGACTAATTTTTTTTTTTTTTTAAACTTTGAGTAAAACAAAGTAACAACCAACCAACAGGCTGTGGAACTGCAGGTGCACTGGAAGTGTAACGAGATGTACACACACAGAACTGCCTGGAAGGGAGCTGACCAGGTGTGGGCATCTCCAGGTGGTAATACATCAGGCAAGTTATTTTCCTCACTGTTCTTTGGGAACTTCTTATGAAGGCATTCACTCATATAATTTTAATTTCTCAGGAGGGAGGGAGTGATCAATATTTGCTTTCAGTTTGACAAATTTAAAATGGGATTGAAAATATGGTTCTTATGGTAATCAAACGGCATATAATGTTTAAAGCAATTATCAAAAAATCAAGCATACAACCAGATGTGCAAAATATGCTAGAGCTCTTTTTTTTTTTTTTTTTTAATTTTAAAAATCATAAGACAGGGTACCTCGATGGTTCAGTCAGTTAAGCATCCAACTCCTGATTTCAGCTCAAGTCATGGGATCAAGCCCCACATCAGGCTCCAAGCTCCGTGCAGAATCTGCTTAGGATTCTCTCTCCCTCTCCCTCTTCCTCTCCCTCTCTTTCTCTCTCTCTCTCTTCTTTCCCTCTGTCCGCCCCCTCCAACTTGAGTTCTTGCAACACAAATGAGTGCTCTCTCTCTCTCTCTCTCTTCCTCCAATTAACTAATTAATTAATTAGGGCACCTGGGTGGCTCAGTCAGTTCAGCAGCTGCCTTCAGCTCAGGTTGTGATCCCAGAGTCCTGGGATCGAGTTCTGCATTGGTCTTCCCTGCTCAGTGGGGGTCTGTATCTCCCTCTCACTCTACTCCTCCCCCTTGGTCATGCTCTCTCTCACCTTCTCCCTCTCAAATAAATAAAATCTTTTTTAAAAATTTTAATTAGTTAATTAAAAATCTTTTTAAAAACCTCTTAAGAAAGCAATGGCTTCTTAAAACAAGCAAAAATCCCTCACTCTTGTGAGCTTTTATAAAAACCCACATACTTCCCTTCTCTTCCCCCTTGTTGTTATTTGTTGACACCTAACATGTTTGCTTCATTTTGAAGTTTAAAACAGAATTCAGTCTACGCTACTACACCCCCATAGTGTTCCTTTCCAAACAAATCTTTTGTTAAGTACACTATTATTCATGCCCTTAGACTGTCTTTTCATAATAACATTTTAGATGTGACTTATCATTTTAATCACAGGGCGTTTTTTATTCTCATGACAAATGCCTGTGAAAAATCAACATTCTCCTAGGATTAGGCATCTCTGTAACTTACTATTAAGAGGACTGAAGAGGTTGGTGGGATGTGTGTGGTACTTCTTCACATATGGAATCCATTCTCCTCTTTTCCTTTTTTAAAAATTAGGGTACCATACACACACCGTGGAAATTGTACCTTTAAACTAAAGTGTCCAATTCAGTATTTCCAGTATATGCAAAACTGTGCATCTATCACTGCTACCTAATTCCAGAACATCTTCATCACCCCACAAAGAATCTCATTACCCATTAGCAGTCACTCTCCAAGTCCCCCCTCCCCTCTCCTCCATCCCTGATAGCCACTAATGCAATTATAATTCTTACTAAGGCTGTTTTCTTAGTGAAAAGAATAGGAAGATGCAATACATTCCTTCATAAATCAAAAGATCTTCATTCTACGCGGTTTGCAATTTATTAAGAACATGCTTCAACTCCACACACACCATCATTATGCATCAGAGAAGGTAAATAAGCATTTTCCTCTTGAATCAATCCTCCCTCTATTATGAAGCAGAAATCAAATCAAACAGCCAGAACTGGCTTACTCTGACTGCATCACTAATCAAGTCTGAACATTTGGCCGTGCCATATTTCACAATCTCCTTTCTCAAAATTGAGGCAAAAAAAAAAAAAAAAAAAAATCTAGCAACTACCACAAAAAGATAAACTAAATGTAAAAAAAAATAAGCAGTAAGTCATTAAGATAAGCTAAATTTATACCGATGTTTGCTCATTTAGCTGGCAAAAACTTCTCAAAACAGTTCATGTATTAAATGCAGCAACAGATTTTTGTATCTTTTTAGAGCAACCATAGCACATTTATGGGGTAAAGTGGGGCTGAAGCAGTTGAATATGTTTAGCGGATTCTCGATCCCAACTGCAGTATTGCTGGGGTATCACATTTTTAATTTTTGTTTTTTTGTAGGCACCATGCCCAGTGTGGAACCCAGCGCAAGGCTTGAACTCACAACCCCCCTGAGCTGAGATCAAGAGCCAGTCACCCAACCAAAAGAGCCACTCAGCCCCCATGGTATCACGTATTTTAAATAGGAGAAGTTACTTTTGTTGCTACCTTAATTCCAAGAGAAAAGTGAAGGAATCACTGTAAGTTACAAAGACATTGCTTTCTGCAGCAAATCCAAGTTCTGTTTATTTTTTCATGTGACAATATAGATAATCTCATCCCTATAATATCCTGACCAGTACCTTCTCAAAAACAGCTGTGTTAGAAAAGTTTTAAATTCCTGCTTATAAAAACAGGATGTGCCTACTATGGGAAATTTAGAAAATACAAGAACGTAGAAAGAAAACCTATCATCTCTAATTTCATCATATAGATGACTATTTATTTTTTTTAGATGTTAACATTTTCATAGCTCTTTCCAGATCATTTTTTCTATACACTTGTACATAGCTGAGATCTTGCCTTTCCATTTTACATTTTTCCATCAGGATTTCCCCGTGTCACCAAAACTCTTTATAACTATGCTTCCTGCAACATACACCAAATTCTGCATAAATGTGCGGAATTATTTACACACATGTATTAAATTTTCCTAATGCTGGGCATCTGAGATTTTCCCAGTTTGAAAGCCACTATTTCTAGTTTCAAGCAATGTTCTTTTAATCAACAGACACACATTTCTTTCATGGACACACATCACATGCACAGAGGCCACACATTTTGGCTTGGTTATTTTCAAGCAATTGTGATGCAGAGTCACTGCCAAAAGCCCCATTCCTGTCTGAGAAAAAATATCATCCATATCATTAGGACTCTGGAATGAACAAACAATGGGGCATAAACTCTTTAAACCATTTAGAAATGAAAGGCCATGCCCTCAATCAGTCAAAAAGCATTCTCTCCTACTCTACACTTGCAATCAGACCCTCTCCTGACCTTTAATACCAAGAATGTGAGAAAGGAAGATTCGTTTTGTTTGCCTGGGTGTCACTTTGGCAATGGCTATCTTACATAGCTGACCTTGACTTTCCACTTTAGACTCTCTTCTCGGGCAGACCAGCATCTCATAAAGGTGACCTCAAAGCAACGGATCCACTCCAGAAGAAGGCTGCTGTAGCTCCAGGACAGCCAGCCAAGCCTTTAGGACAGCAGGTCAGGCTGTAAAGTAGAACCAAAGATTTCCAGGGCCCGTTACTTACCCAGCCAATAAATATAAGCAGAAACTCCAATTCTTTGTCTCAGTCCAAAAGGTTATTACTTTTTAAAACTGACATAAAATAAGCTCTGCCGAAAACTTTCAGAGAGTCCAAATCAAATATTAAAACAAAAGCAGCCAAAAAGGAATATGAATTTGATCCTGAATATCCCTAATTTAAAACATAAGACTGCTTATTGACTTTACCTTATCTGCTGTTCCACTCTACCCAGCTAGTTCCTTCTGCTCTCTGGTACTATTAAATAGTGCCCAGAAGCGCTTCTCTCCCTCCCAAGAGGCCTTTTTGTTCTTGGTAAGAAATAAGTATTTTCCTTCTGGGTTGTAGGTAATCAAAATTGTTCTGGCTATTGGAACAGATTGCTAGTCTACTTAAAATCTTTATTTTGTGTTCTTTTTATTCACCTGTGGACACCAAGCCAGTTCCCATCCACTATGATGAGAGGTTATTCTTCCAAGCATCCGCTAACCTTTTTTAATTCCTTCCACTGAAAATTTAAACTCAGCAGCCACTACTATTAGCTCAGCAGGAAATCCAAGACTTGTTTTATTTTTCCTACCATACCCGGTAAACAATGTGATTACAGAGCAAAGTTAATTAAACCTATCAGCCATAGGCTGAATGGCTATTTAAAAGCCTTGATGTTCTACAGACTTCCACTCAAACTACAGTCAAAAGCTGACCATGTACATGCCTAGTGGATATTACTTCACCTGGAGGAGTCTCAGAGCTAACTAACCTCTGAGAAGTGGGGTAAGATTTAAGAATAATGCATATAAAAACTTACTATTCCTTCTATCACACACCAGGATAAAAATATCAGGTAACAATCTTTATGACACTCAGACCGATCCTTTTCCACAATCTCCACCAGCATTTATTCCTTTTGGCAAAATATGCAAAGCAAACACTTCCATTTACTTTTGACTTCACTCAAGCAAAATCACCTTCCTCTTTTCTCAGTGCCCACCGAGAGTCCACGGGGCTAGTATCATCCCACCCAAACCCTTTCCTGTTCCTGCTGGTGTGTATACTCTTCTGTTCTTCACTTTGATTGGTTAGATCAGTTTCATGCTTGTTTGAGGGCAGATTCTCCCAAGACTGGAAACTCTTTACGGCATTCCATGACTCACCGACACTTCTCCCTCACCACGGCCTGGAAGAGAACCAACCACCTGAAGACACACACTCTAACCTGTGGTTTTGCTGGGAGGGAGGTGGATAAATGCCCCCAAAGTGAATTAGATATGCCCCACTAGAGATGACTGCTTACTTCCAAAATAGTTTTTAAAAACAAAGTAAGAAGGCACCTGGATGGCTCAGTGGTTAAGTGTCTGCCTTCGGCTCAGGTCATGATCCCAGGGTCCTGGGATCAAGTCCCGCACCGTATCGGGCTCCTTGCTCGGCAGAGGGCCTGCTTCTCCCTCTCCCACTCCCCCTGCTTGTGTGCTCCTTCCTGCTGTGTCTCTCTCTGTCAAATAAATAAATAAAATCTGAAAGAAAGAAAGAGTGAGAGAGAAAGAAAGAAGGAAAAAGAAAGAAAGGAAGGAAGGAAGATAAAGAAAGAGGGAGGGAGGGAGGGAGGGAGGGAAAGAAAGAAGGAAGGAAGGAAAAAATAGGGTGCATAGCCCACAATCCATTTTAATTGCACATTTGAATGCAAGGACAGACCTGGGCCAATGAACTTTTACCCACTACCCTGCAAAGACATGCAGCCAATGCTCCCTCAACTACAGTCTTCTGGAATGAAGCTGCTCTACAATCCCACTGATTCCTCTGTGGCCTCTCCTTTTGCCACCGTCTGGTTGTTCTGGGACAAGTTAAATCCATTACAGGTAACCAAACGCAGGCAGTAACAGTGCTGGATCCATCACAAAGAAATGAAGAAAGAATAGCACATAGGATGCTACGCAATAATCATAAAGCTACCAAGTCTGTAGCACTATGTGTCAAGCACAATAAACTCTTTCACCCGCATGAGAACCCCATGAGATCAATATTGTCCCTACTTTGTAGATGAGAAACTGAGACCAACGGAGGTTAAGTAACTCCCTCATCATCATACAGCTAGTGAGAGGAATTCTAACCCAAACAGTCTGTCCCCAGATTCCAGGCTCTCAACTTTTCCATATAAATTATCTATTATTTTACAGAGCTGGAGCCACTCCCCTGAAGAAAACGGGGTAAAGAAGAGTATCCCTAGGAATTGATGAGCGGAAGCCCCAACATTACCAAGGACTTCCTAAACATCTCCCAGCTTGGGAGCATTTGCCAGCAAGTTAAAAAAACAACGGCTAGAGGGGCGCCTGGGTGGCTCAGTGGGTTAAAGCCTCTGCCTTCAGCTCAGGTCATGATCCCAGGGTCCTGGGACTGAGCCCCGCATCGGGCTCTCCACTCAGCGGGGAGCCTGCTTTCTCCTCTCTCTGCCTGTTTCTCTGCCTACTTGTGATCTCTGTCTGTCAAATAAATAAATAAAATCTTAAAAAACAAACAAACAAACAAAAAAAACAATGGCTAGAATAGCCAGAGGTAGGCCATGATGTCAGCGGATATGAAAGCAAGTGGCAAAGTAAGATTCTAGAACAAAGCTCCACAGAGACTAAGCACATTAGCTCTCCTTCGTCAGTGTTCCCATTTCCAGAATGGCATCCCCTGCCCTAAGAGGATGTACCTAGTTTTGGAGATGGCAAAAGAAACAGATCAATTTTCCCCAAAGACAAGAATCAAGATCTCATTCAATAAAAATAAATCCTTCTACCAAGGCACTGGAGGCTTCTCTGCGGAGCACAGAAACACATGACAAGTTCAAGATGGCTTTCTGTTTCCGCCACCTTCAACCTGATCACTCCACTTCCTCCTACATCAACGATGTCTTGGGCAGGAAGTACACAGATGTGCAGTCAACACGAATAAAGCTGACCTGCGTAAAGAACGAGCCCTTTCAAGTGCACTACAGTATTCTTAAAAAAGAAAAAAAATAATAATGTCCATTGTATTACATATATTTACATAAGCAGTAAGTATACATTCCCTTATAATGCTTCCCCTCCCCCTTAAAAATACTCTATTAGTAGTCTGGCACATGTCATACCAGATTTTTTCCTGGAATTCTAGCACCGAAATGCCAGTGTTTTTATGGTGGAATACCATCCTTTCTGTATTTTAAAAATGTGAAGTCTGAATTATTTATGTATTAAAGTCCATAGAGCGAACGTAAATGTTAAAGCAGCATATAATTCTCTATGGACATCAATATATAAATGATGCACATGAATCAGGTTGTTTTGAACTAAAGCAGGCTTAATAAGCCTTAGGGGGAAAAAAGCCCATCTCTTGTCAGCTGTCCTCAGTGTGTGCCCATGTTTCCACTGTGCCCATATCCACCTGTGCTTTGGGGCCCTGTGAGTTTGAATCCTCCTCATTCATTTTACATGAAGAGCTGCAGAGTGAAGCAACAAAGGTGCAAACACAGTCAGCCATGGATGGCCCCTTGGGGCTGGGCTGGGAGCACGCAGCACAGCTAGTCCCCAGGCAGTCCTTACTGTAAAGCTTTCACACACCTGCTCTGAATGTACTTCTCCCAAAGTGGCATCATTGGGCAAGAAGGCTAATTCTAGCTAAAATAAGTTATCCTGGAGGAGGAAAGGTACTTAGAGAACAGATCTGGACCTGAAGGGAAAAGAGGGGAGCAGGGGATCCAGCCCATGAGACCAAGAAAGAGGGCTGATCCAGCAGAGGGCTGGAAAACAGTCCGAGAGCTTTCTCATCCTATTTCCTAATCCCCTTACCATAGTCCCCTCTTAATATCTACAATGACTTCCCTTCCGTCTTAAATTGAAAATTACTTCGGAGCTCTAACAGAAGTAAATGTCCCAAACTGGTTCTCAGGAAAATGTAAGTGATGAATTAATAGAAGAGGCTCAACTTCACTCGCTTTAAGTCCCATTTCCTTAGTCACTACGAGATACCCCAGAGAGGGTCTTAAACAGTACAGGCAGATGGTAAGAGCACATGTAAAATGTAAAGCAGCATATAACTACGTACATCAGACATAAATGATTCAGATTTCAGATTTTTAAAATACAGAAAGAACGGCATAAGACCCATAATGACCCTGGAATTTTGGTGCTGTGATTCCAAAAACCACAGTGACAACCACAAAGGGTAAGTGTTCAGTTTAAAGGGGATGGGACAGATGGAAAAGCTCTCACTTGAAGACACAGCTAACAGTCCGAATAACACAGGGTCATCAGAGAGAAAAGAAGCCAAGTGGGGTCCATACAGAGAACTATGCCAAGCGCTGTAGAGCCGGGCACATTCAGGCTGCTCAGGCTGCTCATGCCTAACCACAGGAAGCAGAAGGCTCAAGAGTGTGCCTAAATTCAAACAAATGGCAAAAAGAGGGGCGCCTTGGGTGGCTCAGCCAGTTAAGCATCTGTTCTCAGCTCAGGTCATGAACCCGGAGTCCTAGGATTGAGTCCCATATCAGGCTCCCTGCTCAGTGGGGAGTCTGCTTCTCCTTCTGCCTCTCATCCCACTCGTACTCTCTCGCTCTCTCTCTCTAATAAATAAAATATATTTTTTTAAATGGTAAAAAGAATTGTGAGACAAACTGGAGCCTCTGAGGGGCACCTGGGTGGCTCAGTTGGTTAAGCATCTGATCTCGGCTCAAGTCACGATCTCAGGGTCACGAGATCAAGCCCCGCACAGAATCCGCTCAAGATTCTCTCTCTCTTTCCCTCTGCTCCTCCCCTACCCCAATCATGTTTGCAAGCTCCAACTCGGTCTCAAGATAAAAACAATACAAAACAGGCGCCTCTGATCCCAATGTCTGAGCCTCCTGCAGAGCCCGGCAGCCTCCCAAGCAATCTAATATACAAACTTCTGAAAAAATTAATACTGCTCCCAGCGGTTGCACATCAAGGCCACTTGCCCCCAGCCAAGCTTCATTCTTTTAGGGCAACCCAGCCTCCTTACTCCATCCCTTGACATGAAGTTTGCCGAGTAGGGAGCCATCATTTTCTTACACTGCCACAACTCCCCGGCCACAAGGAGCAGGTCAAGGGTTTGGGGCTATGCTGGGGTTTGTGGTTGTAATCCAAGCCAGGGAAAGAGAGGCTCCTTCCTCTAGTGGTGAAGCTGCAAGATGTCAGCCAGGCCCACAGCAGACATGAGTGCAACACAGAAGAGAAGCCACTGGCCAGAGAGAAGCAGAGACCTCCCCAACCTGAGTCCCCAGCGCTATCCCCATGGTAATCTCAGCCCCCACCCTGGTCAGTGATCCTCCCAAGTACTGCCCTTCTTCAGTTTAAACTGGTTTGAACTCAATTCCTGTTCAATACAAAGTCCATCTGACTCCCTTCCCATGGTCAGAAAGGCTAGTATCAGTTCTTTTCTTCACAGAGCTGTTTTAAAAAAAAATCCTTAGAATCATAGGCAGAATCAAACAAGATCACACACCTATCCCTCACTGCCCAACAAAAACAAAATTACTATCTGCTTGGTGTTACTTAGCGTTTACCGGCTTATTAGCCCAGTGAAGATGAGCTCAGTTACAAGAGGTGTGAAAGCACTTGGGAAAAGCAAAGGAACATTCTAAATAAATGGATTATGATGGTTTTTTTTCTCTGACAGCTCTCTAGGGAGATAAATCAATATTATTCTCATTCTGGGTAGAAAAAAAGAAAGCAAACAGGAAAAAAACAACAGATAGGGAGACCAATTTTTTAATATAACAAAATGGACTCTGTCGAGGTGTCAGGATTTTGTCCTCTGAACTATGGCCATCTTCTCTGCACGTGTTTATTAACAAGCCCAGACAGAACCTTTTCTCATCAACCTTTTGAAGGGGAAATGAGATTAGCAAGAATAAAATTATTTACTTCACATCCTAAGATTTGCCCTTACCTGAAAGGTTAGAAACAGGAGAGAGACTCTCCAGTGCTGTACTAGCTACCCAGCGATATCCTTTTCCCATGCAAAAGGAAGACTATCCAAAGAACAGTAACACCCAGGGGTGGCAGAGACACATTCACGCGCCACTGCCAGGCGCAGAACGGGGCCCACTCCGGCCCAGCAATTCATGTGGAAAGGTTTTCAGAACTTCCTACAAACACACACACACACACACACACACACACACACACACACACCCCAGCATGAACATACGTATGTTCAAGGATGCTCGCTGTCATGATGCTTACAACAAAAAAACTAGAAACTGCATAGGTGGTAGCAACCAACTATGGATAAAGAAATGATGGCTAACCATTCATAGAAGAGAATAATACACTGACATTGTATTAACTCATAAGTGATCTAATTTATTGATTTGAAAAAATGATCATGACATACATTTAAAGAAAAAAAACTCACAAAACAGCATCTGTAGGCTAAATAAAAGAAACTAGACACAAAACACACACACAAAGAACGTGTGTAGTATGATCTGCCTTACATAAATATTCTTTCCATTTTTTCTACCAATATAAACAATAAAATAGTGATGGCAAAAGACCAGGAGCGATTTTCAATTTTTTCATTATAACTTTATATTCAGAAGTTTCATTAGTTTGTTCTTGTTTGTACAATAAGCACATATCACTTTTATTATAGGAAAAACAAAATTATTTTTCTAAATCAACATTTGCAAAAATGCTTCAATTAGGCAAGCTCAAGAGAAATGTTTGAAAAAGGATGTTCCCAAGTTATGTATGTAAATCACAAAGCATATAAAGACTTAAGACCCTCTGTGAAAGAAGTCAAAGACAGAAATTCTCCTAAATGTTCTTCCAAATTTTTTTTTTTTTCTTAAAAACGACTTCTCCAATTTAAAAACAGACATGCATCATGCAGGAAAATAACTTACCTTTTTTCACAAGGTTATCCACAGTCAATAAATTGTATCCTGAAGCCTGAAATCTTGGAAGACTGCTCAAATTCATCCCAGTCCTCCCTACATCCAAACTAACGGCAGAAACCCCCATCCTGTCCTCCTCCCTAATGGCTTACTCCAATTTGCTTCTCCCTACTCCCCTGTATCAGTTCACACCACCTTCATTAGACAGAACCCTAACTCCTAAAGCAATCTTTAGCACCCAAAAGTCCTTCAGTGGCTCCCACTGCCCCTAAAGTCAGTCCCACCACCCCACCAGGCCCCTGTACCTAGATATTGCTCAGCCTTACTAGTATAGACCAGCTTATCTCAGAACAGGACCTCCATCAAGGTCACCTGCAACATGCGTCTTTGCTGAGCCAGGGCAACCATCTCTCTTCCCTCATACAAGAGTCCAAAAGGACACCTGGCTGGCTCAGTCAGTAGAACATCCGACTCTTGACCTCAGGGATCAATATACAGAAAAATATACTTTGTATGTGTGTATATATGTATTGTGTTGTGTGTGTGTGTGTGTGTGTGTGTGTGTACACATATGTGCATGGGTATTAAAATAGATAATATACATATATACATATATATACATACATGTGTGTGTGTGTGTGTGTGTGTGTGTGTATCCCCCCCCCCCGCCCCAAAGTCTTTAGAGAGAGATTCCTATCAGCCACGGAACCTGGCACAAAGCACTTCCTCCCCATCTATAATCCCATCTATGACATTTTTCTCCTGAGTCCAAAGCTCAAGCTGGTGAATTCTGTCCATTGGGACAGTGCAGCATGATAACCTAGATCTCACTCACTACTGTCTTGCTTCATCTGTTCTCTATGCTCTGCTTCTTTCCCCTCCTGCAAAGTGTCCTCTATTATCCTACTAAATCCAGGAAGGCATCTTGTTATTATCTGCCTTTCAGTATTTCTTGAAAAATCGTTATAAAAACTTATAGCTTACCATCTCTCCATTTCTTCACCCCTCCACTGCTGCTAGCCCAAACCAAACTTCATCACATTGTGCGTGTTCTACGCCCACCAATTATTAAGTTACCTTAAATTTTTTATGACTGTAAATGGACTTAAATAAGACTAACTTGAAACATTTTTTTTCTTTCTTCATAGTAGTTCCTTTTGGAGATGACTATCAAAATATATACTAATTCTGGGGTGCTTGGGTGGCTCAGTCAGTTAAGCATCTATCTGCTTTCAGCTCAGGTCATGATCCTGGAGTCCTGGAACCAAGCCCCACATTGGGCTCCCTGTTCAGCAAGGCATCTGCTTCTCCCTCTCCCTCTGCTGCTCCCCCTGCTTTTGCTTGCTCGCTCTCTCTGTTTCTGTCAAATAAATAAATAAAATCTTTTTTTGAAAACGCTAATAAACAGACATAGGATAAACATTTTTAAACTATTTGGCATCACCTAATAAATGAAGAAGGAATGATGGAATCAGAAAACCACCCTTTGGCAGCCAACATAGAAATAATTATTTTAGACAAACTTCATCATTGGATATGAAAATTGGTAGGTAAAATTTACATGGTCTCACAGTATCCCCCCACAGGATACCTATTCATTATAAAAGAAAAAAACCCAGCAACTTTCTGAAGCTACCTGGCAAAGATCTCTTTTACAGGTAAGAGAAAGACACCACGCATCTCCGGATAGGATGTACAGAGTACACCTGCATGGTATTCCTGCCCAAAATGCGCCACCTCAATCTAATCACGGACATTTAAGCAAGCTCAAGTTGTAAGAGCTTTACTAAATAAATGCCCTATGCTCTTCAAAAGTACTGAGAGAGACAAGGAAAGACTGAAGATCAGCTGCCCCAGATTTAAAGAGACTCTACATACAGATGAGAACCAAATGCAACTGTGATTCTGGATGGGATTGTGGACTAGAAGACTGTTTTTGCTCTTGCTGTAAAGGACATTAGGAGGACAAGAGGTGACATGTCAATAAGGCTCGTAGATTAGATATGTCTATATTCTACTGACCCTCATGCTGACTTAGAGAACTGTGCTAAGATGACATACACAAGCAAAAACACCCAAATATTTAAGAGCAAGAGAGCACTGTGTCTACAACTTACTCTCTGAAAGTCCACAACTCATGATAACATGCATACAGAAAGAAGGACAGGGCGCCTGGGTGGCTCAGTGGGTTAAGCCGCTGCCTTCGGCTCAGGTCATGATCTCAGGGTCCTGGGATCGAGTCCCGCATCGGGCTCTCTGCTCAGCAGGGAGCCTGCTTCCCTTCCTCTCTCTCTGCCTGCCTCTCTGCCTACTTGTGATCTCTGTCAAATAAATAAATAAAATCTTTAAAAAAAAAAAAAAAGAAAGAAAGAAAGAAGGACAAAACAAATGTGGTGAAATGTTAACACCAGGATCTGGGTGAAACATACATGAAAATTCTTTGCACTGTCTTTTGAAACTTTCCAATAGGTCTGAATATCTTCCAAAATAAAAAGTCTAAAAAGTATATATGGGGACACCTGGCAGGGGAGCAGTCAGTTAAACATCCAACTCTTGGTTTCTGCTCAGGTCATGATCTCAGGGTTGTGAGATCAAGCTCCACGTCGGGCTGGAGCCCGCCTAAGATTCTCTCTCCCTCTGCCTCTCCCCCTGCTCTCTCTCTAAAATAAATAAAGAAATCTTTTTTTTTTTTTTTTAAGTATATATACTCATGAGTCTAGCAGGACCAAAGAACTGTTTTATTGATCTTAAATATTTTGGGTTTTGATTAAAATAGAAAATGAGTTGTTTATCTCTCAGTCAGGATTCAGTCTCCTAAAGCAATCACCGTTAACTCGGGAGTGAATCCTTACACTCTTTTCTTTATGCTCTGATAAAGAAATTATTATTATCGCTGCAACATTGTAGGAAAATAGCATTGCATATTGATTCAGATGTGGGCTCTAAAGTCAGACTATTCAGATGAAAATCTGGTGTCTTACATCCCCCTAGTTAAGTGAACTGAGGCAAGCCTCTTTACTTCTTTTAGGCAGTTTCCCCAACTGTAGAATAGGAATAAACATAAGCTCATCATAGAGCTCCTACATCATGATTTAATGAGGCAATGAATGCAAAGCATGTAACAGTTTCTGGCACATAATGGGCACTTAATAACTGTTAGATATTAGTATTAGTCAACGTTAGCTGTGGTTTACTGCCTGTCGGCTCCATCTTCTCACCCCAGCTGTTTCTTTTTTCCTTCTATCTTGACACTCAATTTAGGATTTCTTCTATTACATGTGCTCTTATTTAAGTTTTAGCTTTCTAAAGCAAATCAAAGTATTAAAAATAAAAAGAGCAAGTGTAGTCCTCCTAGAACAGGGATTCTCAACCAATGGATTGGTTTTATGGGTAGGTTTTAAATTCACCCTTAGAATTCTTGGCCAGCTCTGCTCGTTGTTATCAGCAGTGCAACAGCTCAAGGATTTCTATCTTACTACAGCAGATCTGTGCCCTCTGTTCCAGGCCCAGGCCAACAAGGACTACAGGCAAGGATGCAACCTCAGCCTCTGGAAAAAGTAACTTTTCTTCTTACTACCAGTAACTCCATACTATGTCCATCATCTTCCTTTCACTGACCACATGCTATAATGCTAAGCACGACCAGCACCTTATGTACACTGGTTCACTGAATCCACATAAGAACGCTATGTAGTAGGTATCACCAGACACCCATTCTACAGATGAGGAGAGTTCCCTGCTCAAAAGTCAAAGGACAGAGCCTGAACAGGAATTCAGACTGTTCATACTCAAATCTGAATGATTTTCAATATACTTTGATGCTTTTGCATATTTGTTAACACATATTTAGGAAGAAATGCCATTAATTACATCCATCAAGCATATCATTTTTACTCAACAATCCACAGAAATTTTCTTTCCCCCCTTTTTTTTTTAACATTTTATTTATTTGAGAGAGAGCAAGAGCGAGAGAAATCACAGAGGGAGAGAGAGAAGCAGACTCACCACTGAGCAGAGAGACCAATGTGGGGCTCAATCCCAGGACACAGGGATCATGACCTGAGCTGAGGGCAGACGCATAACCAACTGAGCCATCCAAGTACCCTAAGATTTTATTTATTAATTTATGTGAGAGAGAAAGTGAGAGTTTAGGTGAGAATGGGGAGAGGGGCAGAAGGAGAGGAAAAAAGAGAATTTCAAGCAGACTCCCCATTGAGTATGGAGTCGGATGTGGGACTTGATCCCAGTATCCTGAGATCATGACCTGAGCCAAAATCAAGAGTCAGATGCTTAACTGCACCACCCAGGAGCCCCAGAATTTTCTCAAAAAAACTTCTCCTGTGGTGTTTTTGCTCTTGCTTAGTACCACTAACTAAAGCTTTTCAACTTAAAACAGAGACATCTATCTTTTTAAAATATACCTACCCAAAGAGGATTAAAAGTACACTTATATTGTTAAGCACTGAGTAATATATGGAACTGTTGAACCACTACATTGTACACCTGAAACTAATGTAACACTACATTAACTACATGAGAATTAAAATAAAATAAAAATAATAAAGGAATGAATGGATGGATGGATGGATGGATGGATGGATGGATGGATGATTGCCAGAAGCATGATGCAGTGCAGGGATGGGCAAAATGGGTGAGGAGGAGTGGGAAGTACAGGCTTCTAGTTATGGAAAGAAGAAATCATTGGCATAAAAGGCATTCGTGGGGAATACAGTCCATGATTCTGTAATACTGTTGCATGGGGACAGATGTTAGCTACACTTGTGGGGAGCATAGCATAATGTATAGACAAGTTAAATCACCACTGTTGTGCACTTGAAATGAATGTAGCATTATGTGCCACCTACAGTCAAAAAACCTTTTTAAAATAAATAAATGTTTCATAAAATGTAAACGCTGCAATCATTCAATCAACCAATAAAATACACCCAGAGAAGTGCGGCTCTTGCAACCACTGGACAACACTGCAGGGAAAAAAATCTGGGAATAATGAACAGCCTCTGAAAGGAGGCGAGGCTTGATGGCAATACCAAGCGGACTGCCAGAAAAAGAAACAGAAGTCACTTCATCTGAATCCAATAATCTTTTCTGGCTCTCCTCTCAAGGACACAGAGGGAGGAATAAAAACCTCAATGAACGCCAAGGTTGTGGAGATAGAGGCCAGGGGAATGAGAGCAACCTCCCTTATCGGTCACACCTTCCCTCCCCGCCCATAAAGGGCACCTGATGCAGGGCAGACGTAAACACTGTGTTCTGTAAAGAGGCTTAAGGAAAGACTAAATCTTCTATGGTCTACAAGAAGTGGCGCTGCCCAGAGAGGGAGAAACAAGAAGGGAAGTCAGGCTTCTCAGAACCTTTATGAACTCATTCCTTTTGATTCTTCATGGCCCTATGTAATTCTACCTCTCCAACTCAGCCTAACACAAACCCTAACATTTTTTTCTTCTCCACAATACAACCTTTATAGACACTCCTACGATGCAGTTTAATGGTTAATGATATCCTATCCTACACTGTGCACTATCCCATCATTTGCCTTCCCTGCCCTCCCCCACCCCCATCCCATTAGACCATTAGGGCAGAGACAAAGGAAGCCCCAGGTTAAGAGAGAACCTACAAATTTCAAATACAAAGCAGCATGGCATGGGCCTTGAGACAAGCGTGCACCGGGATGATGTCCACAAGAGCTAGACTGCCTGGGCACTGGTGGTCACGGTGAGGGTGGGGGCCCGGCCCAACGGTCCTCACTGGATGCCCAGCCCCCAGTGCGGTATCTGGCACATCATAAGTGCTTAATTAACTTCCACTGTTGCATAAACACCTGGGATCAAGTCCAGAAAACCTTAGTTCCTAGCTCTGTCACCTTGAACAAGTTACTTGTCTTACTTGAGCATCAGTCGCCTCATCTGTAGAATGAAAGAACGCTACGTATTCCCTACGGTAATTAGACAGTAAAAATGAACTCATATTAGCACAATTTCTGGTACATAGTAAATGTCCCAAGACCATGGGTTATCAGTATTATTTTATCATATTAAATACAGGTCCACAATCACTTATCCAAAACTCTGGCAGCTAGATGTGTTCTGGAATACAAAATTTTTCAGGTTTTACAAAAAATCAAGCCATGCGCTGTTACATGCATAGGATAGGAAACATGGAGAGACTAGAACCTACAGACAGAGGGGAGTGGAGAAATATACGTATTGAACAAAATCTGGGGCAGCAACCTACAATCAAACATGAATACTTTTGCGGTGAAACATGTCCTGAGCAGATAAGTAAAGACTGCAAGTAGTTTCATGTCAGTTCACTGTGGGTCAAACAACAAATGAAAAACACGAGGTTTGGGGGCTTCAGGGATTTTGGAACCGAAGAGAAAAGATTCTGGGACTATATTCACGAAAAGAACCTGGTGCACACAAAGCCTGCTAAATGTGCAGGTGCCCGTACCATGAGGGTGTTGGGGCTGGATGGCACTGCGCCGCCTGCTGAACAGAAGGGATCGTTCACTGGGAAAGCTGCACAGCATCAGTGTCCCTCAACTCCCTCCAGCTGTGAGAGTCCAGGCAGCCTCTCTGGGTCAGACCATTCTTCTTTCATCCCTTCTCATCTATCATCTTTCATCCCTATCTCATCTAGAAAGAGAAGAGGGGAACACCAACAGTGGTTGGAGGTATATACAAAAATCTACTCCACCATCTTTCTTATTGTTCAAGTATTAATAAAGGAAGAGGGGGCCCCTGGGTGGTTCAGTCAGTTGAGTGTCAGCCTTTGGCTCAGGTCATGATCCCAAGGCCCCACATCAGGCTCTCTGCTCAGTGGGAACCTTCTCCTCCCTCTCCCTGCTGCTCCCCCTGCTTACTCTCTCTCTGTCAAATAAGGAAAGAAGGAAGGAAGGAAGGAAGGAAGGGAGGGAGGGAAGGAGGGAGGAAAAGAATTTGCACAAAGTAGGGCCTCAATGTTCCTGTTTGGGGGCTGGAAAACTACAGTCCATGAGACAAACTGGTCCTCCATGTTTCTATAAATTAAGCTATTTTGGAACACAGTCATACCCATTCATTCGTGTGTTCCCTGTGGCTGCTTTTGCACTAGAATGGCCCAAATTAGTTAAATACTTGCAAGAAATCCATATGGCCCACCGAGCCTTAAATATTTACTACATAGCCTTTAAGAAAGTTTGCAGACCCTGTTCTGTTCTCATAATTCTGGATGATCTCACTTACTTCATGTATAAAATCAGGGTAGCACCACCTACCTTGCAGGGGCGTTGTAAAAATTAAATGAGGTAAGACAGGTAATATCCCAAATACAAGGTAACTAAGCAATAAAGGGTCGCTATTAAACTACAATTAACGCCAATACAAATCTGTTTACCAAGTTAAGAAATAATCAAATGTAAAACGATTCAAGCTCCAGGACACTGTTTTTTTTTGTTTGTTTGTTTGTTTAAGATTTTATTTATTTATTTGACAGAAAGATCACAAGTAGGCAGAGAGGCAAACAGAGAGAGAGGAGGAAGCAGGCTCCCCACTGAGCAGAGAGCCCGATGCAGGGCTCGATCCCAGGACTCTGGGATCATGACCTGAGCCGAAGGCAGAGGCTTAACCCACTGAGCTACCCAGGCGCCCCCAGGACACTGTTTTTTTAAATAAAGCATTGCAGTGACATTCTCTGTTAAGGAATAACAATATCCAAGTACTACTGTTTTGTTTTGTTTTTTTAAGATTTTTTTTTTTTTAATTTGACAGATCACAAGCAGGCAGAGAGGCAGGCAGAGAGAGAGAGGAGGAGGAGGCAGGCTCCCTGCTAAGCAGAGAGCCCAATGCGGGACTCGATCCCAGGAGGCTGGGATCATGAACTGAGCCGAAGGCAGAGGCTTTAACCACTGAGCCACCCAGGTGCCTGGTTCAAGTACTACTGTTTTAAAAGCCTAAAATTGTTCCCTTTTCTTCTTTAGTCCTCAATTTAAAAAAAAAAAAAAAAAAAAAAAAAAAAACAAAACAAAAAAAAAACAAGAAGCCAAGCTGCAAAGTTTTAATATGAAATGAATCCTTTCAACACATAATGTTACATATTACATGTCAGAGAAAAACTAAAATGTACATCAGGCTCTAATGAGAAATCTTGATCTTTGACTAAAAAAGGTGGGTGTGGCTAAAAGCTAAGTTTCCAGATTTTGGTAAAGCTACCAGGACTACTTGCCCAATAGTCTAAGCTCCTGAGTTCACTCATGGAACCAATATTCGCTGAGCCCCTTCTATATTCCAGGCTCCAGGCTCCAGTTGTGCAGAGGGCTTGGTGTCCCCACACCAAGAGAGCTTATAAAGAAAGAGGGTGCTCATGGCGCACCTGGGTGGCTCAGTTGTTAAGTGGCTGCCTTCAGCTTGGGTCATGATCCCAGGGTCCTGGGATTGAACCCTGCATTGGGCTCCCTGCTCAGTGAGGCAGGGAGCCTGCTTCTTCCCTTCCCACTCCTCCTGCCTGTTGTGTTCCCTCTCTTGTTGTGTCTCTGTCAAATAAACAAATAATATTTTTAAAAAACAAAGAAAGGGAGGGAGGGAGGGAGGGAGGGAAGGAGGAAGGAAGGAAGGGAGGAGGTGCTCAGTACTGTGTAACATTAGAACTATCCAACAGGGTCCAGACCATAAAGCCGTCAGTGTGAAGCTGTGTAAGATACTAGAGCCCGGCGGCTCCTAAGAGATTATTCAGTCAAACACTGGCACTGCACAGACAGGTAAAGCAACTTCTCCGTGATCACCTCCAATTCGGTAACAAACCGCATCTTCCTGACTTCTTCACACCAGGCTATCTTCTTTAGAAGTTACTTCACGAAGGGTCAAGTCCAATCTTTCTTCACACTTTGTGATGCTGAAAACGCTATTCTGAAAGACACCACCCCATCTTCAAACCTTGGATTCCTCCAGGAAAGTGTTCTCATGTTCTTCTGCCCTCCCACTGAATTCTGCGGGTCTCTGCTACTGCTCCCACCGTTCTATACTGTAACCCTTGGCTTAGCTGATTAGTGTTCTCCCTCCCTGCTCCCCCAGTCCAGGGACAGGGACTTCCAGTCCCCTTGAAGACAGGAACCAGTCTTGATTATGACGACCTCAGTGCTTGTTAGAGGGCAGACATGGGACAACTTGATACACTGTCTCATTTATTTGTTGTTGTTGTTGTTTAGAAAAGCACTTTTATTGAAATTTAATTTAAATTTTATTAAATTTAATTAATTAACATATAGTGTGTTACTGGTTTCAGAGGTAGAGGTCAGTGATTCCTCAGTCTTGAATAACACCCAGTGCTCATTCCACCACGTGCCTTCCATAATGTCCATCACCCAGTTACCCCATCCCCCCACACCTCCCCTCCAGCAAGCCTCTGTTTGTTTCCTATGATTAAAAGTCTCTTATGGCTTGTTCCCGTCTCTGATTTTTGTCTTATTTTATTTTTCTCTCCCCCTATGCTCCTCTGTTTTGTTTCTTAAATTCCACATATGAGTGAAATCATATGACAACTGTCTTTCTCTGATGACTTATTTCACTTAGTAACACCCTCTAGTTCCATCCATGTCATTGCAAATGGCAAGACTTCAATTTCTTTTTTATTTTTTTTTAAAGATTTTCTTTATTTATTTGACAGAGATCACAAGTAGGCAGAGAGGCAGGCAGAGAGAGAGGGGAGGAAGCAGGCTCTCCACTGAGCAGAGAGCCCAATGCAGAGCTTGATCCCAGGACCCTGGAATCATGACCTGAGCTGAAGGCAGAGGCCTTAACCTACACTGAGCCACCCAGGTGCCCCCAAGATTTCAATTTCTGATGGCTGAGTAGTATTCCATTGTGTGTGTGTGTGTGTGTGTGTGTGTGTGTGTATACCCATCTTCTTTCTCCATTCATGTGTCGACGGACAGCGGGGCTCTTTCCATAGTTTAGCTATTGTGGACATCGCTGCTATAAACATTGGGGTGTAGGTGCCCCTTCAGATGACATTTGTATTTTGGGGGTGAATATCTAGTAGCGCAATTGCTGGGTCATAGGGAGCTCTATTTTCAACTTCTTGAGGAACCTCCATGCTGTTTTCCAGAGTGGCTGCACCAGCTTGCATTCCCACCAACATACAATATCTCATTTAGCACTGGTAACAACTCAGTTATCCCAACACTGTACATAAGGGAACCAAACCCCAAAGCCAAAGCCAGGAAAGGTTAAGAGAGCTCGAACGGTGTAGCGGACTCTCTGGGTTACCTATGTAACATCCCTATTACCTCAGTCCCATTCTGATCTTCCTCCTTCAGCCCATAATATATAAAGCTTGAGTTCTATGTATGAACAAAGGTCCACTATTGCTCAGAGATCTGATGCTGTCCATTATAGTCAGAGTAGAGCTCTTTCTTTCATTATCTGCCCTTATTGGACTGGATGCTTAGAGAGTGCTTATTCCCTCATGAAAACAGTATTTTTTGAGCAGGAGTCTGACAGTATTCAAATACCATCCCCTCCTTCTCATGGCCATATGCTTCACTCAAAGGAGGCTGGACTCTTCTTGAGATCAGGAGGTCAAGCATGATGGTGGAAAACAATCAGGGATACCCATCCATTTTCCAATGATGCTGGGATGGGCAGGCAAAGCCATTCTGGCCAATCCGATGTAAAAGGTTCTGCTAGGGAGCTTCTGGGAAAGGCTTCCCTCCAAGTAAAAGACAAAAGCAGACACTCTTCTTCTCTGGACATTGCCTTAGCTACTGCAGACTTCTTGAACTCTTAAAGAAAATTACTCAATTTCCTGGTGGCAGTTTGAAGCCAATGAGTCAGCTTCAGTTACTCTCAGCCAAAAGCATAGCAATGTGCACACGGAGTGGTGGAACTGGGAATCCAACCCAGACAAGGTGATTTTACAGCCCTCGACAATGGCCCTCCACCACCCTCCCCTGTTTGTAACACTCCCATCACCCAGCACAAAGGCCGAGCACATAAGCAGCACTTGCCACCTGCAGCTAAATGAATAGATGAATGATACAGAAATTAAACTCTGAATGATACAGAAATTAAACTCCACTTTCAAAGACAGTATAAATTTTGTATGTAATTGTAAGTAAAATATCAGGGTCCCAGGTAATACGCTTAATGAGTATAAAGCCTGCTGACTCTTAAATGAGAGCAAGGTTTATAATGCATTTGGAAAACAAGAGTCCACACTAGAGCAAACAAAGAAATCCTGTTAAGCACCAGTTTCCAAATCCAAACCAACCTCAGTAAGACTGAGTCAATGAAAAAGCACAAGAGATTCTGTTTCCTGTGAGCCCCTTTCCCAATCCCAATGTCTACAGCACCTATTAGAAGTCATGCCAACACCCTACTGTTCTATCTCAATCTTGACCCAAAGGGGCCACCTCTTGGCAAACTAAGAAAGGGGAGGGGAGGTAGAGAGAATGACACCTCTGCAGCACAAGTCCAGTCCAGTTTTTAGTCACAAAAGCTCAATCCTTAAATGGTAAAATGGTCAATCATGACAACTCATTTGGGTCTTGGGACCCTGCCTGCATCCCCTACCCAGCAAAGGCACACGCCCACTTCGATCTTTAGAACCAGAAGGATATCCTCCAGGCCATTACACACAAGTCACAGAAGAGCCCTTGGCAACCCATACTATTTCTGGCCAGGTACCTAGGCCGACTTCAAAACAGAGATCTGAAGGTAAAATGTGCCACACACTACTGCCAATTCCATCCCCAACAGGAAATCAGTGAAGATGTTTGCTACTTATGAAGGACCACTCACCAACGTCTCATGACCCTTTCAATGTAAGATAGAACATTCACTTCAACTTCAGGGCTGCAATGGTTGTAAACTTCCCAACATAAAAGCCTCTCTTTATCTGTTCACTTGACCTTCTCTCAAAGTGCGAAAGCATAAGGATTCTTTGATCTCCAACAAGAATTAAAGAAGACCCTACTTGCTCCAGAATGAAACATCCAAAAGCCACAGCCTGAGTGTCTTACTGGAAGCCACCTAATGGCTCCCAAAGAAGTCTTTTTCCTAAGGACCAGTTCTGACCCGCCAAGGCAGCCCAGCCACCTACACGAGTGCCTTCTTAAAGCAGCTTACCTTGTAATTGCTAGAGTTCACCCAAGAGGTAGCAAGCCCATCCACAAGTTTATCTAACATGGTCTGGTCATGTTCAAGGTCAGCAGACTTCTGTTTGTCTGAGAAATAGTCTATAAGTTCTTGGCCAACCTGTAGTCGTTTCCCCACATCCTTCTGCAACACCTGTGCCAGGCAGGACTCCATGCGAGGCTCCATGGTGGAATTCAAATCCAGATCCAGCAGAAGCTAGAGGGCAGTCAGGGTGACACCCTCCCAGGAAATATACCCGGGAGGTTGCCTCTTTGTTCGCTGAAAGTTACTAAGAGCCTGTGTTTCAAAGATGCAATCCGGGGAATGGCAACAATGCACCATGTGTGTCTGAAGAGCAGCTGGTAGGATATTAAAAGTCCAATTTAAATAACTAGTAGGAGATAAAGGAGTGAGTGGCCAAGTGAGGTTCTGCTATTGGGTCTGAAATTCTTCATAATTCAGCAGTCCATTCTGAAAAGGGAAAGAGAACGACAAATCAGCACAGAGGACAAAACATCCAAATGTTATGAAACATTAAATCAAAGACAAAGCAATTCACGCTGCAGAATCATTTATAAACACAAGTGGAGTGAGAAGCATGAATGCTTGGCAACCATACCAGAATAACATAATTATTATTTTTACCAGGAGGAACATGGAAGCCCAAAGCAAAGAGCCAATGAGCTACACAGTTGGTAGGTTGATGTTTTTCACAACTTTCCAGCTTGTAAATGAGCCAGTCAGGAAAGCAATCTTCTGCTTCAGCTAGCATATTTATTTGTTGCTTAAATTTTGCTTCCCACCAAAAACCTAACACCCCTCTGCGTATGAATCACTCGAGGTACTGTAGCTTATTGCCATACTCAGAGTTTTCTTAAAAAAAAAAAAAAAAAAAAAGGCGCTGGAAATGGGGCAGGCTCCATAGAAACACCACTGACCGAAGTGGCCAGGCTGATAACATGAACTAGAAACAGCACGTCCATCGAGCTTCTTGCTCACTAGCTTGACATCAGAGTGAACAGTCGTCCCTGCCGCTGCCTTCTCCCTCCAACAAAGAAAAGGGAGCGATGGGAGGGAGAAATGGGAACAGGCCCACACGCTGATCACTTAAGGACAGTATTCTCAGCTGACAACAGCACCATTTGGACCTGGTGGTCTGTTATACAGAAAATCGGGAGATCTCAAAATCATGTTACAGGAAAGTTGTACCAAACTGTTTTCATTAGATAAACTCGGGAAGCTGAACACTTAATCTGTGGCTGCTGGAGGAACCGTACACATCCATTTCTTACTACAATTTCTTCTCTTGACTCTTTTCATTCTAACCAAAGATGGCTCACAAAAAACCTGTCTTCAAGACGCAGCACCTCCCTGCCTCTGTACTAAATGGAACCGCTCCTCACAGCAACAGTCAGTCCCCTCCTCTCGGGGTCCCAGCAGGTAACTATGAACTTATCCATCAAGTAAAATCACAAGTCCGTGCAGAAGAATTCCTCCCCTTACTAACATCCCCTCATCCATCCCTATTCTCAAGATGAAGAGCACAGTGCACTTTCCGAGTTCCAAAAGCACAGACTTCTGACACCAACAGGAATCGTTTAAGTCGAGTCATTCAACGAGGAAGACCCTCCTTTAAAGCCCCTGACACACAATTACCCATATTCTACTTGCATGGGGTTGGGGGCAGGACAGCATTCAAGAAGACTCACTGTCTCAAATGGCAGAAGAGACAGCTGCTTTCCAGTCACTTCCATACCGCGGAACTGGTCTTTTCTTCATAAGAAGGTTCTTCAAATACATAAAAGCAGCTATTACCCTTCATTCCAATTTTTAATCTGAATATAATATCCCCAGTTCATTAATCAGCTCCTACGTTGGCCTAATGAAGGTATCAGTGATACAGGAAAACTGGAGAAACTAACAGAACTTTTTCTCTCTTGGCCCAATATTAACCCAAGAAGCAAATCAAACAAGGGTGGGCTTGTGGTGGATTAAAAATGGCCACTAATTCTTTGTTTCTTTTTTCCCCCACCAAGGTGGGAACTTAGTCCCCTCCACAGTGACCTGAGGTTGGCCCTGTGACCTGCTTTGGCCAGCAGCAAACCAGCTACTGCAAAAGGAAGCAGAGATGTGACAGGCAAGCACTGCAGCTTGCCCTCTTAGAATGCCGCCCTAGGCCTGCCATGCAGTGAGGAAGCTCCTGGAACCAGAGAGGCCATGTGAAAGAGAACCAACACACCCCAACCAGCAGCCAGAAGCACTGTGGGAGTGCGTCCATCAGAGACCACTTACCTCTTTCATTCGTCATCTGACTGCAGCTACGCAAATAAGTCTAAGGAGACAAGCAAAAAAACTACCCAGCTGAAACACAGAACTATGAGAGAGAATATTTCATTGTTGTTTAAAGCCACTAAGTTTGTGGGGTTTGTTATACACCGACAGATAACAGATATACTCCGCCTTCCCCTAAACATCTATCTTTCATTCTCAGTGAAAAGACTCTCCTATCCTTTACTCCTTCCAGGGTCCTAAAATCAACAGATGTTAACCAATAATGAGGATAACCTCATGGTTTTTAAGCACCTACTTGAGGTGTCAAGTTCCATGCTAGATCATTTATATCCATTATCTTTAATTCTCCAACCAACTGTATAAAGTAGGTACTGAAATCCCTATTTTATGGATAAAGAAACTGAGGTAAATAATTTTCCAAGGCCACACAGCCAATTAAGTTTCCTTTCCCATCTTCAAACCCTTATGATTATAAGTCTGGCCTATTTCTCCTCTTACTCAGGTAAGGGAGGTCAGACTTCATGCTCAGGTAGGAAGCAACAGGCAAGAGAACAAACTCTCCATTGCTAGGAAAGAAATGATCCCATTCATTCCAAGTCTCCGCTGTAACTTTAAAAATATGTATTATATAAAAAGCTCCCCTTCAATAAGAATTGTCCATGATTTCTAACAAATAAAAGTATATGCTTCTTGAAGGTTACTATGCAATGAAGGCTTAACATGACAAATTCCTATATACAAACCCACAGAATGAAAGATAGCAGAAGCCCCTAGGCATTAAGCAGACTAGGTTCTCTCTTTTCCCCTTAAATTAAAAAAAAAAAAAAAAAAAAGTAACTGATAATCCTCTCTTATATTTATTTTTATTAAACTGGATTTTGGGGGACCTTTTTCCTGTGCTCTTGAACACTTTCTCCATTTCTACTTCCAAAGGCATTCCGGGAGTATCAATCACATGGGTCCCAACTCACAAGGTACAAAAGTACAAAAATCTCCCTCCCACTCCTGCCCTCTAGCTGCCCGGTTTCCCTGCCTAAAAGCAAATAATGTCCCTAGTTTCCTGTGTATCCTTTCAGAGATATTTTTAGCCATCCAAGTAAATAAATATGTGTCCTTTTCCCTGTACCTCCCAGGAATTTTCTAAATCAACAAAAATATAAGCAAAATTTCATATAGCAACAGAATTATAAAAACATTATATTAAAAAAAAACATTATATTTTAAAAATGCAGAAAACGGAATATAAACAAACAGGAGGAGGAGGTAAAAATCTCTTGCTTCCACCCACGTCCTGTCCAGGCTCTCTTCTAGGGAGAGCGCAACAAGGAAACAGGTCTAAAGTGAACCTAGAACCCAAGGTCCCAGATGTTACCTGTGGCTGAGCCAAATAAAAAGCAGGTCTGTTATGTATAAGGCATTACTGGAAGGCAATGGGATACAAGAGTAAACAAGACTCAGCCCTTGCCCAGAGAGAGCTTAAGAAACCAGCACAGCACCTCTTCGCGTTAGTTCTGAAATCACCATTCGGGAGAGGAGCATCACACAGGTGATTACCTGACATCAGTACTAACATTAGAGAGTACTCAGGGAGCACCTGGGTGGCTCAGAAGGTTCAGCATCTGACTCTCGATTTCGGCTCAGGTCATGATCTCAGGGTGCGGAGACCAAGCCCCACGTCAGGATCCAAGCTCAGCGGAGACTCAGGCTTGGGATTCTCTCTCTCCCTGTCCCTCTGCACCTCCCCTGCCCTCCCTCTCTAAAGAAAAAAAATAAAGAAATTGCTCAGAATGTTGGACTGCATAAGTCGTGGGGATGAAAGCTACAGCACAGGGAATAACAGCAACAGCACTGTATGTAGAGACGGCAGCTACACTTGTGGGGAGCGGAGCATCCTGTACAGACTTGGGGACTCACTATGTCGTACACCTGAAACTAATTCCATACTGCATGTCAACTATACTTCAGTAAAAAGAAAAAAAAAAGGACTCAAAATGTAATACTATTTCCAAGTTTTTAAAAAAATTTCTACTTGTACACATTTTCCAAAATAAATGTAAAAGTGATATAAAAGGAAAGGCAGGTACCTTAGAATAGCCAAGTACCTTTCCTCTTCTTATCAGGCTAAGTGTTCTCCTTCAGCAAGATCTCACCATAAAAGCCATGGAGCCCACTAGATGTTATTGTATCAGACCCTGGAAAAGGGATACATTCCAGGTATTTCTGAAAATAATGCCCCAACCCCACCTGCAAAGGGCCTTTCCATTCCCCAACATCACCAGCGTTGTTTGCCCCTAGTAGAGTAGTTAGGGTCCAAGGCCCCCAACCTTTTCCTGCCACATCATCTTGGTCTATACCTATGGAGAAAAAACAATAAGAGGTCAAGACAATGGTCCTAGAGTCATTCTCCTTTACAGTACCCAGGAAAGTAGAAATTAACAGAGCAACATTTACCAGAACAATAGCCCAGCTCCCACTAGGGACCAACAGGAAGAAGTTAAAAAATACCAGCTTCAACAAGAATGAAGAAACACACAATTAGAGAGCCTGAGGTAATCAAAAGAACAACACAGTTAAGAATTCCAGCCTCCAGTCTTGAGTCTGCCACTTCCTGAGTGGCACTGGGGAGAACACTGGCTCTACATTCATTAAATAAGATGACGAATGGAAAGGGTTTGCACAGGACATTTTTAAAAATTAGCTTCTGGGTGGCTCAGTCGGGTAAGCATCTACCTTTGGCTCAGGTCATGATCCCGGGGTCCCAGAAGAGAGCCCCACCTCTGGCTCCCTGCTCAGTGGGGAGCCTGTTTCTCCCTCTCCCTCTGCCCTTCCCCCCAGTCACCCTCCACCTCCACTCATGCTCTCTCTCAAATAACTATATAAAATCTTAAAAAAAAAAAATTAGCTACTATCTCTATCCCCTTAATTGCCATAATTACTGTGTGGCACTTAGGTACCCAACTATAGAGGCATATTAACAACGGAGGATAGAGGGAGGGTGGAGTTAACAATGGAGGATGGGGGAGGGTGGGAGAGAACAGAACCAAGTATAAACTCTGCTCTGTAGACTTCTCCGTAAGAGAAGCTACAAGTAGAATCATTTTTACCTAGTAGTTCAAAACAAGTTAATCTTTCTCATAAATCTGTGGGTTGGCTGGACCCAGCTAGAAGGTTCCTCTACAAATCTCACCTGGGATCATTCATGCCACCGTTGTCACCTGCCAGCTCCACCTGGGCTCAAGAGTCCACAGTGGCATCACTCCCATGTCTGACACACTGATGCCGGCTGCTGGCTGGACCTCTCACCACACGGGATCTCTGACCACTCAGTAGCCTAGCCTGCAGCTCACTGTACAGTGGGGAGAGCATTCCATGGTAGCGAAGGGGGAAGGTGCCAGGCTGCTCAAGGCCTGGAATCCAGAACCTGCAAATCACTTCTGCTACATTCTGGGGTCAAAGCAAGTCACAAGGCCAGCCCAGATTAAGTGTGAAGAGATGGATTCTACCAATTAATAGGAGCTGCAGAACATTGTGGCCATGTGTTTCAATCTAACACATACACATCAATGGATGTCGGCCGAATGAATACACGGATAAATAGCTGGGCTGAATACATCTGTATTCTGGTTACCCATTACCAGGCTAATCTCGATGACTTTTACTGACTCATCATATATCACATCTCGCTACAGAAAATACGATAGACATAACTATAATCTATGGCTTGACTTGAAAATGCTTCCAACTTACTTGGGACAACAAAATGCACAAAAAGCTTGTCCACGTAATAATTCACCACAGACACAGGGTACGCATTAGATTTCACAGGTAGAATGTTGTACCCGCCAGTTAGGGGTATGTGTAAGTACTGTGGCAATTCAGAGAAGGGATGGATGGAGAAGGCCTGGAATGACCGAGACAAAACTATGTATGCCCATCAGGTAACAGAGGAAATGATAAAACTAAATGCGGGTGGAAAAGCATAAGCAAATGAGGGAGGAAGACACTTGCAAACCGTTGAGGGAAGAAGCACGCTAAGGCGAGACTGTGCAATGACACAGGTGGGCATCACTATTTCCTTTTCAAAGATAAAGAGATGAAACTCAGAAAGGTCCCAACCAACCAAAAACTGCCCAGAGTTTTAAAGTTAATAATGTCAGGCAGTAACTGAAAACCAGAGCTGTCTAGCCCTATGGTTTATATTCTTTTTTTTTTTTAAAGATTTTATTTATTTGACAGACAGAGATCAGAAGTAGGCAGAGAGGTAGGCAGAGAGAGAGAGGAAGAAGCAGGCTCCCTGCCGAGCAAAGAGCCCGATGCGGGGCTCGATCCCACGGACCCTTAGATCATGACTTGAGCCGAAGGCAGAGGCTTAACCGACTCAGCCACCCAGGCGCCCCCTATGGTTTATATTCTTAACAGTACACTACAACACTCCACAACTCCAACACTGCCACATCGAAAACCCAAAGTACAGGCACTTAATAGTTGAAACACGAAAATGGTAAAAAGCTATAGTGCGTGGAGCATAAGAAGTAGAGGATTAGGGAACAAGAAACCAAATCACAAGTACTTAGGAAGCTTTACCAAAATAATATTCCATATTATAGTACCAAGAAGAACAATTTAAACTAGAAGCACAACAAAGTGAATAACCACATTGAAAATGTCCCTGGAGGGGCGCCTGGGTGGCTCAGTGGGTTAAAGCCTCTGCCTTCGGCTCAAGTCATGATCCCAGGGTCCTGGGATCGAGCCCCACATCGGGCTGTCTGCTCCCAAGGGAGCCTGCTTCCTCTTCTCTCTCTCTCTCTCTGCCTGCCTCTCTGCCTACTTGTGATCTCTGTCTGTCAAATAAATAAATAAAATCTTAAAAAAAAAAAAAGAAAGAAAGAAAATGTCCCTGGAAAATATGCAGAAAGTGGTCATAATACTTTTAAAGCCAACTCTGGAAGCCAGAAATTAGCAGAATTTATTCACATTAAGTCAAAAGCGTGTGTTTCTATCAATAAGGCAAACTCTTTTGCATTCTAATGATTCTATAATACGGTCTGAAATTTTACAAAGACACTCTGCCTTGCCCTGCCGGCAATAAATCTCCATTCTCACTCTACCTGTGCCTTCTGTTCTTGCCTTCTCTTCCCCTCTGAGCCCACCCACTTCTGAGCCCACACATTCACTCAGTGAACATTTACGCTGGGCCGGTCACGTGAGCAGCGTGTACTGTGTTAACGACCGGAAATCACAGAATGTGAGGCTTGGTCCAGGCCCTCGAGGAGGAGCCCATCGCCCAGAAGAAGGAAGAGACAAAAATGCAAACAGCTGCAACAGTATCAGGAGGAGTCCTAAGCAGGATGTTTGTAGAAGGTGCTGCAGGTGGCACAGAAAGGAGAGAAAATGTTGCCCGAGGAAATCCAAGTGGAAATCCCGGGGCTGGGGCAGGGCAGCTCACGCTGTGCAGACACAGCACTCACGCTCCCGGCCAGCCCCTGCTTTCGTTTGTCAGCCTGCAGTCACTGGCCAAGCTCCGGGCGGACTGGGGCTCCAGCCTCCCTGTCTTCCTCCTTCCCTGCCTCAGCATCCTTCAGTGTCCTATCTTTTCTGCCACCTCAGACCTCTAACCTTCTGGGCGTCTGCTCTCAGGTATTAGCAACCCCTCCTCGTCTCTCAGCTCCCTGAAAGGTTCTGCAATCCGGCTTCTGAACCACAACAGCCCATCCTTCCAGCTCCTATGCTCAAGCACATGGTGCCAGGATCCTCAAGTCCATAAAACACCTCCCCAGTTCGACCTTCCTTTTATTCTGGACTCAATTCCACAGGGGTGTTAAGAGCTTGAAACTACCCTCAACTTTCTCTCCCGATGTGGTAGCTGCCGAGCAAGTCTGAACCTTGGAAGAAGCTGACACACAATCAGGTAATCAGGTGCCTTCTCTTGCCCGTCCATCACGCTGAAGGAACACATACGCGCACGTGTCCAGCCGGTTTCATTTTACACTGAGAATCTCAAACTTCACAAAGTATCCCAAGCTAGCATCCCAACTCCTGTTCTCTAGTGAGTTTGCTCTGCCCTTCTCCCCAAAATGCCTTTCCCGTCTTCTCCCCTGGGGAGAAGTACTCTGCCTGCAGCCTGCACCCTTCTCCCCACACCTCCCAGGACACCAGGTGCACTGACATACTTCCTGTTCGCCCCGCAGCCCCTCCGATCGGGCGTCACTGGCCACTGCTCCCAGGGAGCTGCTCATCAGGATCACAGATGACTTCCATGCTGGCAAATCCAAGCAATACTTTGCTCTACTTGGCTAACTCCAACTCTCTGCAGCATTCTAAGGCTGGCCGCGCCGTCCTTCTTGAAAAACTTCCCACTTTCATGAAAACAAATGATCATGCCTTCCTGCAACTTTTCTAGCTGCACCTACTTGACCATTTCTCTAACTATCTCTGCTCTGCTTCCAGAGTGGCTGAGGGGCCCAGATCGATGCCTCTCATCTTCTCATCTTGCCCACTCCAAAACACTCAGAATCCATCGCCAGGAAATTTACAAACTGCCTTTAAACTGATGACTTCCAAATTGTTACCTCCAGGGTATCTCTGAACTCATGGCCCCCACTGGCCTCACTCTTGCTCTTCTTTCAGCCTTAAACACTGTCCATGTGCCTACAGTAGCCTGGCTGTGGGCCTCAGGGCTTCAGCTTAAAGGTCACCTCCTCAACAAGTCCTTCAAAGACCATTCAAAGGAGGGCCCCATCACTGCACCCAGTTCCATTCCTTCGAAACACTTACGACAAACATTCTATCACGTTTGTTTACATATTTGCTGTCTGTTTCCCTACAGGACTGTCAGTATTATGAAGGTGGGGACCCTGTTTATTACATTCACCTAATGCCTATAACTATGCCTGTTATGCTCAAGCATTTGAGAAATATTTGTTAAAATAATGAAGTCTGAGCTGAAAATCAAAATCACTGCAATCATTAATTGAGGTCATTTTCTTCTTGGGGAGTAGGAGTAACTGGAGGGTAGGAAAAATGTTAAAAAACATTCCAGGTAAAAGGAATGTGCAAATAGATATGGGCAAAGAACAAACAGAAGAGACTGTCAGAGGGAAACCAGCAATTTGGGAAGGCCAGAGCACCAGCTCCCAACCTGTAAACACTAACCCCACCTCTGAGATGAGAGCACACAGTGATTACAAGAATGTCTGAGCTTTCTTCCATATGCACACCAAACATTACCCATGAACTGAGTTGTCTTCATATCCACAATTTTTCAAACTCAGGTACAAGCAGTTATTAATTTTTAAAGGCAAAGGTAAAAAAAGTAATTCTAAATTCTTTTAGTTTGATCATTTTTCTCAACTAATACAAGAAATTCCACTTCTGTAGAGCTCTGTGACACTGGACACTAAAAAGAGTTCTTAGCCTCAAAAGTCTGGAAATAACCAATTAGGCATAGAGCAGAAAGACTGGACACAGACAATGCCCAACAATCATTTTCTAGCCCCAAAGGCAGGAGGCCTTCATTCAGGGAGCTCTACACAAATGAACAGCAGAATCAGGAGACTTGGGTGGGAAGGAAGTTATTTTCCTGGGAAAGAGCATTAAAATCTGGAATTATTCAAGTGATCACAAGACCATAAGATTCTGCGGTAGGGCAGAAAAAAATCAGAGTTAATCTCTCTATCTCAATCGCTCACCCCAGTATGAATAATAATTAACTACAGTGAAGTCAGGACAAAAAAACAGCCATAATGTATGATGCAAATACCCAAAATGGAATAAAAGGGGAAGATTCACCATATTCCACTGCAAGGGCAGGCCATATGAATAGGAAAAAAATCATTAACACTGCTTAATTTCTGGTAGTGGGTTATAGATTTTTCATTGCACTTTTCTGTATTTTCTAAATATTTTCTAATGAATATATGCTCCCTTCATAATTACAAGTAGTAAAATACCATTCAAAAATTAGGCACTGCCATTTCATAATGAAGGAAAATCTCCCTTTCAGTATTATGGAATATAATGTACAACTGTCAATGAAGTGTAAAACAAGAAGAAAGTCTGAAATTCATAAGAAAATGAAAGTAGTGCCCCAATAACTTCCACAAAATATGTGGTGGTGAAAAACAACACGCTGGTGAAGAAAAATAAATGCCAAAACAAAAATAACAACCCAGCAACTCCACCTCACTGTACATATACTGTAAGAAAATAACAGAAGGTACTACCCCAGCGCCAGATAACTTCTTCAGTTAATTCTTGCATTCACCAGTATTTTAATGAAGTAATTTTTTAATCTTTCAGATTAAAATATTTGAGTATTAAAATATCAAAAATAGGGGCACCTAGGTGGCTCAGTGGGTTAAAGCCTCTGCCTTCAGCTCAGATCATGATCTCAGGGTCCTGGGATCCAGCCCCACATTGGGCTCTCTGCTCAGCAGGGAGCCTGCTTCCCCCTCTCTCTCTGCCTACTTGTGATCTCCCTCTGTCAAATAAATAAATTTTAAAATAATCAAAATAAAATAAAATATCAAAAATATTTAAAATAAAATACTGTTTTCTCTGTGAACGGTAAAAGCAGGAGATAGCCTTAATTTTGTTTTTGCTTCTCCTGGGGCAGGTTTAAAATAATAAAAATTGCTTCCACTTTTATGCTGCTCCTCATGGGGTGCCTGGGTGGCTCAGTCGTTAAGCTTCTGCCTTCGGCTCAGGTTATGATCCTGGAGCTCTGGGATCAAGCCCCTCCACTGGGCTCCCTGCTCAGAGGGGGGCCTGCTTCTCCCTCTCCCACTCCCCCTGCTCTTGTTCCCTCTCTGTCAAATAAACAAAATCATGGAGAAAAAAAAAAAAAAAAACTTCCTCAAAGATGCAAGAAGATGGATATGCATCGAGAATTGCCAAAATTAGGTGATAAGCGCCTAGGAGTTGTTATACTCTTGTCTTTACTTCTGTATGTGTTTAAAATTGCCCATAATCTTTTTTAAGACTTTATTTATTTATTTGAGAGAGAAACAGAGAGAACACAAGTAGGGAGAAGAACAGAGAAGGAGGAGCAAGCAAACTCCCCACTGAGCGGGGAGCCCAATTTGGGACTCGATCCCAGAACCCCGAGATCATGACCCTAGCCAAAGTCAGACACTTAACTGACTGAGCCACTCAGGTGCCCTGTCTGTAATTCTTTTTATTTTTTTATTTATTTTTTTTAAAGATTTTATTTATTTATTTGACAGACAGAGATCACAAGTAGGCAGAGAGGCAGGCAGAGAGAGAGGAAGAAGCAGGCTCCCTGCAGAGCAGAAAGCCCGATGAGGGACTTGATCCCAGGACCCTGAGATCATGACCTGAGCCGAAGGCAGCGGCTTAACCCACTGAGCCACCCAGGCGCCCCTGTAATTCTTTTTAAAAAGATTAATTTATTTATTTTAGAGAGACAGGGGGAGGTGGGGGGAGGCTGGCAGAGAAGGAGGGAGAGGGAGAAGGGAAGTAGACTCTGTGCTGAGCCTGAAGTGGGCTTATCTCATGACCCTGAGATCATGACCTGAGCCAAAACCAAGAGTCAGAGCCAGACACCCCTATCCATAATTTTTCTTTTAAGTATTGTAAAGCTTAAATCCACATGGTAGAAAAAAAAAAAAAAAACGAAATGCTTGTAGTAAAACTGTTCATTAACTAAACAAATGAGGATGTGAAATGATATTAAATTATACATATGTATAGTACAATACAGCCTACATGTGGAAAGAATCATAGAAAAAAAAGAGTATGTAAAGTATTAAATTGTGGCCTCTGGGGGTGCCTGGGCGGCTCAGTCAGTTGAGCAGCTGCCTTTGGTTTGAGTCATGATCCCAGGGTCCTGGGATCCAGCTCCAGAGTGGGCTCCTTGCTCACTGGGGAGCCTGCTTCTCCCTCTGCCTGCTGCTCCTCCTGCTTGCTCTCTCTCAGTCTTCCTCTCTCTAATAAATAAAAACCTAAAAAAAAAAAAATAAAAACATAAAGAGTAATAGGTTTATGAGGGTTTCTGTCCTACTTCTTAAAAATTTCTTCTACTTTCTGTATTCTTGAAAAGAGATAAAGCTTTTAAAAGTTTCAAAACAAAAGACCAGTTATCCAAAATTATCCAATTTTATTCATGCAAAGTCTGTAAGACCAAAACTAACTGGAAATATCTCACTATTCACTGCGGACTCTTTTTCTCCCAATGCAAAATATTTAACATATACACAAGACTGCTGTCAGCATTCGCATACCAAAGTGTTACCTCATCAACACAGCTACCCCGGGGGGAGGAGAGAATCATGATACAGATAGCAGCTTCCCAAGGAAGGATCTTAAATGGAGACAAGAGACTGCAGTAGAGAACCCAGCTTACTGGGGAGAGGAGCCTCACTGGAGACAATATGTGGCTGAAAAATTGGCTCATCTAGAAAGAGGGAATGTAAGTTTCTACTCAATCTAGCAACACTTGACTTCTATAGTATTTTTCAGAGCTTTCTTATCCTTTCATAGTCCTAGTCAAACAGTATCTTTTTTACTTGTTTACTATACTAATGAAAAACAGATCACTAAACCTAAACTCCTTACGTGATTTTTTCAGTAACAGCTTTACGGAGATATAATTCATATACCATTAAGTTCACCCTCTTAAACTGGCTATAATTCAACAGTTGTTATTATATTCTCAAGATTGTGCAACCATCACCACTATTTAAGAACACGTTTATTATCTCAAAATAAAACCTCATATCCTTTAGCAGTCACTCCCCAGATTCCTCCTTAGCCCATGAAAACCAATAATCTACTTTCTGACCAAATGGATTTGCCTATACTGGACATTTCATGTAAGTGGAGTCATAAAATATGTGGCCTTTTGTGTCTGGCTTCTTTCACTCAGCACACTATTTTCAAGGCTTATCCGTGTTATAGCATTTATCAGCACTTCATTCCTTTTTATGGCTGAATAATACTCCATCGTACAGATGTACTATATTTGTTTATAAACTTACCTGTTGATGGATATTTGGATCACTTCTACTTTCTGGCTATAATAAATAATGCTACTATGAACACTCCTGAACAAGTTTTGTATGGACACAATTTTAATTTTATTCAATACACAACAGGTGTTAACTAGAATATAGATACAGTAACTATGTTTAGCTCTTGGAAGAACTGCCAACCTATTTTCCAAAATGGCTACACCATTATACATTCCCACAAGGAATACATGAGGGTTCCAATTTCCCTACATCTTCAGCAAGACTTACTGTCTATTTATTACAGCCATTTTAGTGGGTGTGGAATGGCATCCCACTGTGGTTTTGATTTGCATTTCCCTAATGACTAAGGATATTGAGCTTCTCATCATGGGTGTGGCCATTTTCTTTGGAGAAATGTTTAATCAAATCCTTTGTTTATTTTTTAATTGGGCTATTTGTCCTTTTATTGTTGACTGTAAGACTTTTTATATGTTCTGGGTAAAAGTCCTTTATTAGATATATGATTTCCAGTATTTTCTCTCATTCTGTGGAGTGTGCTTTCACTTTCTTGATGGTGTATTTTGAAACATAAAGTTCTCAATTTTGATGAAGTCCATTTTATGTTTTTTTCTTTTGTGTTTGTGTTTTAGATATCATACCAAAGAAATCATTGTTTATTTCACCTCAATGAAAAGGAAGAAAATACTGTCTAATCCAAAGTCATAAAGATTTACACCTATTTTCTACTAAGAGTTTTATCGTTTCAGATCTTACATTTAGGTCTATGATTAATTCTGAATTCATTTGTATATACAAATGAGAAAAGGTTCCAAATTCATTCTTTTCCACGTGGATATCCACTTGCCCCAGCACCATGTGTTGAAAGGACCATTCTTTCAGGGGTGCCTGGGTGGCTCAGTCAGTTGAGCAATGGACTCTTGGTTTCGGCTCAGGTTATGATCTCATGGGTGGTGAGACTTGAGTCCTGCATGAGGCTCCACACTTAGCAGGGAATCTGTTTAAGGATTTTCCCTCTCTGCCCTTCCGCTGTGTTGCACTAACTCATAAATAATCTTAAAAAAAAGAAAGAAAGAAAGACCATTCTTTCCCCCTGAAAGACTGTTGTGATTACTACAGCATTATAGCAAGTTATGAAAGTCCTCCAACCTTGTTCTTTTTCAAGATTGTCTTGGCTATTCTGGGTCCCTTGTATTTCCGTATGAATTTTAAGAGCAGCCTGTCAATTCCTACAAGACAGGCAGGTAGGATTATAACAGTGAATATACCAAATCTATAGATCAACTTGGGAAGTACTGCCATCTTTAACAATATTAGGTAATCAGATCTATGAACAAAGAATGTCTTTCCATTTACCTAGATCTTTAATTTCTTTCAATGATGTTTTACAGTTTTCAGAGTATAAGACTTATACTTTTTTGGTTAACTTTATCCTAAGTATTTTTATTCTTTTTATAGCTATTGTGAATGAGACTGTTTTCTTAGTTTCATTTTTGAACTATTCATTCCAAGTACATAGGAATATAACTGATTTTTGTTTATTGATATTACATCCTTCAAACCTGCTCAACTCCTTTATCAGTTCTAACAGGATGTTCTGTATACAAGATCATGTCATCTGCAAATATGGCTGTACTTCTTTTCCAATCTGGATGCATTTTATTTCTTTTTCTTGTTCTGGTTAGAACCTCCAGTGCAATGTTGAATAGAAGGGGCATAAAAGGACATCCTTCTGTTGTTCCTAATCTTGGGGAGAATGCATTCAATCTTTTATCATTAACTATGATATCAGCTGTGGGTATTTGGCATTTTTCACATTAAATTCCCCTGTATTTCTAGTTTGTTGAGAGTTTTTATCAAAAAGGTGTTGGGAGGGCACCTGGGTGGCTCAGTGGGTTAAGCCGCTGCCTTCGGCTCAGGTCATGATCTCAGGGTCCTGGGATCCAGCTCCGCATCGGGCTCTCTGCTCAGCAGGGAGCCTGCTTCCCCCCCTCTCTCTCTCTCTGCCGCCTCTCTGCCTACTTGTGGTCTCTCTGTGTCAAATAAAACGAATAAAATCTTTAAAAAAAAAAAAAGGTGTTGGAAGATGAATGTATAAAGAAGATGTGGTGTATACATATATAATGGAATATCATGCAGCCATCAAAAACATGAAATCTTGCTATTTGCAGTGTCGTGGATGGAAGAGGGTATTATGCTAAAGAAAACAAGTTAATCAGAGAAAGACAATTATCATATGATCTCACTGACATGAGGAATGTGACAAATAAGACAGAGGATCACAGGGGAAAGGGGGTAAAAATGAAACAAGATGAAACCAGAGAGGGAGACAAACCGTAACAGGCTCTTAATCTCAGCAAACAAACTGAGGGCTGCTGGAATGGGGAGAGGGGTGGGATTGGGTGGGACGTGCTACGGGGAGTGCTGTGAATTGTGTAAGACTGATGAATCACAGACCTGTACCCCTGAAACAAAGAATATTTATATGTTAATTAAAAAAAAAAAGATGTTGGACTTTGTCAAACGCTTTTCCTTCACCTTTTGAGATGATAATGTGCCTTTCATCCTTTATTCTATTAATATGGTATATTACGTTGATTTTTCAGATATAAGACCAACCTTGTATTCCTGATATAAATCCTACCTGGTCATAGCATAAAATCCTTCGGCTATAGTGCTGGATTCAGTTTGCTAGCATTTTGTTGATTTTTTACGTCTATATTCATAAAAGACACTGGTCTGTAATTTTCTTGTGATATCTTCATATGGCTTTTGTAACAGTAACAACATGCTCAAAGCATTCCATCCTCCTCTTTTATTTTGAAAAAATCTCTGAAGAACTTGCATTTGATTGATAGGGTAGAATCACCAAATGTGAAGTCATCTAAACCTGGGCTCTTTTTTGTGGGATGTTTTTTGATTGTTAACTCAATCTCTTCACTTATTATTGATATATTCAGATTGTCAGATTGTCTATTTTTTTCCTTGAGCCAATCACAGTAGAGCCTTTCTAGAAATGCATAATTTCATCTAAGTTATTTAATTTGTTAGCATATAATTGTTCCTAGTATCCCTTATCATCTTTTTTATTTCTGTAAGCACAGTAGTGATGCTCTCTCTTAGATTTCTGATTTTATTAATCTGAGTCTTGTCTCTGTTTCTCTTGGTCAGTACCTTTTCAATTTTTGGTCTGTTGATTTTCACTGCTACTTTTCTTATCATTTATTTCTAATCTTCAAGTCTTTATTTTTTTTTCTTCTACTTGCTTTTGGTTTACTATGTTCTCTTACTAGTTTCTTAAGATGGACATTTAGGGTATTAACTTAAGATCCTTCTTTAATCAAAGTATTTAAAAATATAAATTTCCTTCTCAGTGCTTTACTGCACTCCCTAAGTTATGGTATGTTATTTTATTTTTGACATGAAGTATTAAGTGTTCAATAAACATTACTGAACAATGAATGAGGTTTTTTTAATTGTGGTAAGTCATACATAAGATTTACCATTTTTACCATTTTAAATGTACAACACATTGGTATTAAGTACCTTCACTGTTGTGCAACCATTGCCACCATGGGATGGTGTGTTTTCATTTCAACCATCTAAGGATATTTTATAATTCTCTCTGTAATCTCCTCTTTTACTCATTGATGATTTAGGAGTGTGTTGTTTAATTTCCACATATTTGTGAATTCCCCAATTTCTCTCTATTACTGATATCTAACTTCATTCTACTGTGATCAGAAAAAGAATATACTTTGTATGGTTTTCATCCTTTTAAATTTATTGAGTCTTGTTTTATGGCCTAACATATGATCTATCCTGGAGAATGTTCCACATGCACTTGAGAATAATGTGTATTTTACTGCTACTGGGTGCATTATTCTATATAAGTCTGTCCCTTAATAATTTAAGAATCTGTCTGCACCTAGACCACGTTTAAGAAAAAAATTCTCCATTATCTAAATCTTAAATTTTTCATGGTATCCCCTACTTTTTAGACTGCTTACATATCCCATATTTACATATTTAAAAAATCAGGTCTCCCCTTTAAAAATAAAAATCTCAGTTCTGGTACTATATCAAGCATTGGTTTCTAAGAGCAAAACCTGTGAAAAAGGTAAGCCAAAAAGATACTTGCATGAGAGATTTTTTTTAAGAGGTTTCTGAAACATGAAATCCCCAGACTTAGGTGAATAAGAAGAGAGGCAACCATTCGATATGTCATTTGATAGCATGACAGCTGACATGGCCATCCCAAATTTCTCAAGGGAGCCGGGTTACACCCAGTTGAAAAAAGAAAACCCTATTAAGTACTGGTTAGTCAGCGTGAAGACAGAAGGTGTAAAAAGGCCGGGGGTACAGAAGCAGCAGGGAGAGTTTTTCCTATTACTGCACAAAGTCAAGCTATGAAGAAGTAACGCAGCAGTAATTTAAAATTCAGCTCTCATTTCAGCAATTTAGAATAAGTAAGGCAACTTCAGATTTGAAACAGCACTTTCCAATTCGCTAAGTAATTATACAAACACTACTTTTCTTTATCCACCCACAAGACCTCTCTCTATGACTGTTCCTCTCATACTCTTTCACAGAAAAGTTCACAGATTCAGAAGCAAAGTAAATTCCAGCATCAACCAGCAAGTATGAAAGAGAATCAGGATTGGAACCTGAGCGTGTAACTCCAAATCCAGGGCTGTTGCCACCAAGTCACAGCTACTACTTCTCACCAACACACTTGGGTCTCTGAGTACTTTAGACATGTATATATAATTTAGAAGACAATCCACAAAGGAAGGATATATCCACCATACTTAATGTTACCAAAATAAGAGATTGAATCAAGAGATGCAACTAGAACCTGGCACAGCACCACATTACTAAGCAAGTGCTTCATCAAGAACAAATGAAGACGGGCGCCTGGGGGACTCAGTCCGTTAAACGTCTGCCTTCGGCTCAGGTCATGATCCCAGGGCCCTGGAATCAAGCCCTGAATCCGGCTCTCTGCTCCGTGGGGACCCTGCTTCTCCCTCTCCCTCTGCCTGCCACTCTTCCTACTTGTGCTCTCTATCTCTCTGTCAAATAAATAAATAAAATCTTCAAAAAAAAAAAGAACAAATGAAGAGGAAGAACCATATGCATTCCCAGAAGTAACTCTAGGAGAGTAATCAGCAACCTTTAGTTCAGAGGGTTTAGTGTTTCTCACAGATGCTGATGGCAAGCTGAAAGCATGATCATAAAAAGGAAAACGAGACAAAGAAAAAAGGGGAATGCATAACCACTGGGGGACACTAGGTAAAGGATAAACAGAAACTCTGTACTATTTTTCCAACTTCTGTGAATCTATAACCATTCCAAAATGTAAAGAAGGAAAAAAATGAAAAGATACACATGATGTGCACAGGCTCTTGGTACTCAGTTCCTAAGTTCACTACCTACTGTGCCAGCCAATCACCCGGGCACTGCCTTCAACAAGCTCCAGGTTCACTGGGGAAAGAAAGACGAGTGAGTGATCTATCCTGACAGTATATCGAGGTGTTTTCTTGTAAGACTATCTACTTTTCTGATGACTCCCTAATAAACAGGGGAAAAGGAAAGACTGCACCAGTGAAACAAATATAAGGGTACCCCTGGGCAAAACTCTGTCTTACTTGTGCACTGGCATGAAAATACATGCTTTGCTTACTCTCACCCTCCCAATCGTTTCCGTCGCTTCCATTCCTGGCTCCAGCAAGATTCATACTGAAGACACAGACTCTGACCAACTGGGAAATCCCACACAGTCACAGAGCCTTCAATGATAAGGAGTCCTGTGCTCACTGAAGATAGAGAACTGATTAGAGGGCTTCAGAGATTCATTTATTCATTGGCAAATCAGATGGTATTAAGTTTGGCCTCAAATCTTTCTAATGCAATAAAGTGAAGTGGAAGAGAAAGAGAATTTGGAACATCAGCCAAGCAATGACAAAGACTGCTGAAAAGTTTTCCATAGGGCTTCCTACCCGCCCCACTGAAAGCGTATTTCAAGCATACAGACGTTAAGTCTCCACTTTACTAAGCTTACACATAAAGCTAGGGAAAATTCTATTTCTCAGATCAATTATAACAGAACACTGATATTACTAAAATGACATGCTTATATTCATATTTTATGGATTCAGGAAAAAAATTCCACAAGAAAAACACAAAAAGAGATCTGTGCCTTAACTACGTTAATATATACTGAATTGTACCCACACTTGCTCAGTTTCCAAACGGAGTTGTTACTGTCTCTATATTTTTCCAACATGACTATTCCTACCCATCACTAACACAAACTTCTTTAAAATATCAAGACGTAACCCTCACTCTACTCCTCCATTTAAACATAAAGATCAGTTAAGAATCTAACTGGATATAATCAAACATGTTTTAATATGCAGATAAGAATAAAATTCGTAACTACCTAGGGCAATTTGGAAACATCTATCAGTAATCTTTAAACATATATTTTGATCCCACAAGTACAAATCTAAGAATTCATGTAAGGAAATAATTTGTCAAACACGCTGAACTGTATACATAAAGTTGTCTATTGTGGCTGTTCATTAAAAAAAAATTTATTCTTTTTTTAAGATTTTATCTTTAAGTAATCTCTACACCCAATGTGGGACCGAACTCACAACACCAAGATCAAGATTGCATGCTCCACCAACTGAGCCAGCCAGGTGCCCCAAGGAAAACTTCTTAAATGAAAATAGCCCTAAACGTACAAGAACAAAGAAATGGGAAAGAAATTACCGTACATTCAAACAACAACATACCATGCAGTCACTCTACAGTAAAAATACGTTCTTGACGGCCTGGAAAAATATTTATGGTCAACTTAGTGAAAAAAAAAGCAACTTAATGAAAGAGGGGCGCCTGGTTGGCTTGGTCAGTAGAGCATGCAACTCTTGATCTCAGGGTCATAACTTCAAGTCCCATGTTGGGTAGAGTTTACTTTAAGAAAGAAAAAAAATTTAAAGCAAGCTAGAAAATAGCATGCTTATGACATCCTATTCATTTATAAAATACAAAATAGTCACTTATACCTGCATGCACAGAAAAAGTATGGATGGAAACAGCATACCAAGACATTAACACTGTATTCTCTAAAATAAAAATGCACTACTTACATACTTTTAAAAATACTGTTAAAATAACAGTGTACTTAAAAAAAAACCTGATACTAACAAAACAATGCTGCAAACTATACATACATATAAAGGCTCATATTTGTATAGACTATCTACAAAACCACCTAAGAAATCAGAAACAGTAGCTGCCTCTGGGAACAGATGTGGAAGAATACAAAGAAAAATTGGAGGCAGACTGACTTTTCACTCTCTAGCCTTGTGTACCTTTTAAGTTTTTTGACCATATACATCTTATCTGGTCAAAGGAAATATAAATTTCAAAACATTAGAAAGTATAATATTCTTTCTAGTTAAACCATATTATATGCAATAAATACCAGAAAGTTGTTTGTAAAGTCAAATTTAATTGTAATCATGAAACCATAGGCATCATCAGTTACTACAAGAATTAAAAACTACAGGGTGGCCTGGCTGACTCAGTGGGTAGAACATGTGACTCCTGATCTCGGGGTCATGAGTTCAGCCCTGCACAGAGCTTTAAAAAAATTGAAAACTATAAAAAGAGCCAGTTATTCAGCAAATTGTCCATCTCTGGTACTCCTCTCTAGAAGGCAGCCTTGGTGACACATAAGGAAGCAAAGCTTATTTCCGAAGCTCATAACCAGCCATGAAATCTTTGCAAAGTCAAAGTAATGAGAAAGAAAAACAAACAAGTAATGAGAAGGCAAGTGCTTGATTGTTTTATCACTGAAGCATAGCTACATTTTAACTGAAAAATGACATATAACAGTGTTCATACACTTTTACAAAATTATATTTTTATAGTTTTTTTTTTTCAAAAATTTTATTTATTTGACAGAGAGAGCGATCACAAGTAGGCAGAGAGGCAGGCAGAGATGGGGGGAAGCAGGCTCCCCGCCGAGCAGAGAGCCCAGTGCAGGGCTTGATTCCAGGACCCTGAGATCATGACCTGGGCTGAAGGTAGCGACCCAACCCACTGACCCACCCAGGCACCCCATATAGTTTTTGTTTTCTTTTTAAGATTTTATTTATTTATCTGACAGAGAGTGATCACAAGTAGGCAGAGAGGCAGGTGGGGGGCAGGGGGGAAAAGGATCACTGCTGAGCAGAGAGCCTGATGTGGGGCTCGATCCCAGAACCCTGAAATCGTGACCTGAGCCGAAGTCAAAGGCTTAATCCACTGAGCCATCCAGGTGTCCCCAAAATTATATTTTTTAATGTATTAACTACAGGATTCTCATTTTACAGGCTGGGTTTTGTTAAAACCTCTAAGATGGGGGTGCCAGAGTGGCCCAGTTAAGCCTCTGACTCTTGATTTTAGCTCAGGTCATGATCTTAGTGTCCTGGGATCAAGCCTCACACTGGGTCCCACACTTAGCATAGTCTGCTTATCCCTCTCCCTCTGCTCCTCCCCCTGCTCACTCTCTCTCAAATAAATAAAATCATTTTTAAAAAAGAAAAAAACAACCTCTAAGATGGATGATTTGGCAGTATCCCTCAAAATTTTAAAGCTACATAACTTTCTACCCAAAATGTCAACTTATAGGACTTTATTCATATATGTGCAAAATAAATTATTATAGGATTATTCTTTCTAGCATTATTTATAAAAGCAAAAGACTAGAAAAAACTAAATGCTCCTCAGTAAAGGGCTAGGTAAATTATGATATGCCCAGCTATACCCTTCATTTAAAAAAAAAAAAAACCAGTAAGGAGGGGTGCCTGTGTGGCTTAGTCACTTGAGCATCTGACTCCTGATCTCAGCGTCGTGAGTTTGAGCCCCACATTGGGTTCCACACTGGGCATGGAGCCTACACACAAAAAAAGAAGAAAACCCACAACAATGAGACAGTCTATTTTTTTTTAAAGATTTTTTTTTTTATGGGGTAGCTAGGTGGCTCAGTTGGTTGAGGTCATGATCCCAGGGTCCTGGGATCAAACCCCACATCATCGGGCTCTCTGCCCAGCGGGAACCTGCTTCTCCCTTTCCCCACCACACCCCCTCCTTGTACACTCTCTCTGTGTCAAATAAACAAATAAAATCTTAAAAAAAAAAAAAGATTTTATTTATTTGAGAGAGTGAGTGAGTGAGAGAGAAAGAGCATGGGGGCGGCAGGGCAGAGGGAAAGGAAGAAGCAGACTCCCCACTGAGCGCGAAGACTGATGCAGGACTCAATCACATGACACTGGGATCAAGACCTTGGCCGGAAGGAGATGCTTACCCAGTAGAGCTACCCAGGTGCCCCATAAGTAAGTCTTTAACATATTCACATAGAATGATTTGCAAGAGAAAGAAAGAAAGGAGGGAGGAAGGAAAATACAGGGTAGTCTGCAGTAGTCTGTACAAAAAAGGAAGAAAGGGAGGGAGACAGGGAGATAGATAGATAGATAGATATACATACATATATGCCTTTTTTTCACATATATAATTAATAACACTGATGTTTCCAGGAAAGGGAACTGGGTGGATGGCAGACAGGAGAGGAGGAAAACTTAAATTTCAAATCATGTATATGTAATGCCTGTTCAAAAGATAAATATTTTATTTAAAAAATTAATGCATTTAACTAGCAGTTCTATTTCTCCTTTCTAGGTAATTTAAACAAAATGAAAAGAATCTTCATACTCAGCTATAACAGATTTACACTCACTCATAATTAAAAGGGATACTGGAGCAATTGGCTGGCTCAGTTGCTAAGAGTGTGATCCTTGATCTCAGGGTTGTGAGCTCAAGTCCCATACTGAGTATAGAGATTACTTAAAAATAAAATCGTTAAAAAAGAAAAAAAGGGACACAGACTATCCCCTAGACATTAAAAAAAAAAAGAAGTTTTACAACCAATAATGAATGCAAAAAGCTTATAATTACAATAAAAACATATTTTTAATAATGCCATCACTCTCCAGAAGCAATATCAATAGCAGTTTCCCAAAAGCACAATGTCTAATCCCTACCCCAAAATTCCAAAATTGAATCACTGACCAGCTGGTGATTCAAGTAAAGATTTGAAAATAGTCCTGGTTCTATCAAGACCTAGGGTTCTCTGAAAGATGCTAGTTTCAGACAGCCGTCTCTCAGCAAGGGGGCTTTCTGGGCCCTTGTCTGTGGACACTTCACAACATTAGACCATGGTATTAATATGGCCAAGAGGCAGGCTCTTCGCCCCACGGTCACAACCTAGGTCCCCAGCAACCACAGCTCTCCCATAAATGGAAAACAACAAACAGACCGCAGAGTACCCAACCAGGCATGCATACCTGGTTCAGGGCCTTACACACTTCAGGTCAAAACAGGGTTAAGACCTCTCTCTTTTCCTATCCCCAGAATAGGGGCCCTTCCCTCTCCAGTCTTCCCACAGGAGCACACTTAACTCAGGAATCATAACTGTCTCCTTGCTTGTCTGACTTCCCTCGTAAGTGGTAGAGCTCTTTGGAACAGGGCTGAGAGCCTCTCTCTCTGTCCTGTGGCAGAACAGTTAAATGTGTTTGAGTGAAGATTCTGATCGAGGCATACAGATTCTGCATTCTTTACTAATCACCCAGGATTTACCCTAGAACAGTCTCTTAATTAAATGGCAGCAGTTTTCACGAAGGCTCTGGTTTTCAGGTCCATCTCTCATGAACACCTACCTATATTGTCCCCGCATCCCCTCCATTCACCCTACCCCACCCCAAAGGAGGTCTAAAAATCACGTAATTATAAGATGTTCTTTATCTTCCCCAGCTGTCATCCTTTCAGGATTCTGTAAAATCATTACTATACAATTAGGCTAAATATTATTATTTTGTTCAAACAAATGTTCTTTGGCAATTTCAGAAACCTCCTCCAAATTCTAAAAGGCATGAGAGAATGGAAAGCTTTTCCCATCATGTTCACTTCAAAAATGCAGTCACAGGCCATAGGAAATCTCCTTGGCATGCCGTTCTCTACCAATAGGCAAACACAATCAGAATCAGGCTGAAATCCATACCCATGAGCCCAAATCAGCTTGCACAGAGGGCAACAAGACACTTAGAGTCTTTTTTTTTTTTTTAAGATTTTATTTTATTTATTTGACAGAGAGAGAGAGAGACAGTGACAGAGAGAACACAAGCAGCAGGAGAGGGAGAGGGAGAAGCAGACTCCCCGTGGAGCAGGACTCTGGGATCTTGACCTGAGCCAAAGGCAGCCGCTTAACGACTAAGCCACCCAGGCGCCCAGGGTATTTCTTTTTAAAGAACCACCTTCCCGCCCCCCAGCATGGGATCCCATGTCTGAACGGTGGTATATTAAATGACAAAAACACTTCCTGAATCAAATTTTGTGTGTACAGATACAGCTATATACTACCTCTGGTCTTATTTACAGAGAAGTTGGGTCCATCTTTGTGTACACAGATATATGGCTACAGATTCACATTCAAACCAGGCCAACTTCTCCAGAGGTAGTGAAAGAAAACAGGCTGCATCGTTTCTTCCTTCTCTCCCTGGAATAAACCATTATTCTGACTAAGGGAATTCAAGCTGTTGAATCTCTTCATTGGCTGACAATTTTCCTAAAAGCATGTCGATTACTGGATTTGCTCTGACCTCTCTGATGTTATGTTGCCTGTAACTAGAAAATAAAAGAATAAAATAATTCCTTTTTTTGTTTTCACTATTAATAACAAGGAACTGCTAAAATAAACAGTGGAAGAATAACCAGCATCTTATATGATGAAAGTGTTTATATAACAACACACTAAGAAATGCCTATTTCAGAGTCAAAACCCAGTGGAAAACAAAACATCAGAGGCCAATCTTCAAACCGGGTCTCCCCTTCAATGACATCTGGATGATACATGACAAAATGGACTCCTGAGGGAGGTCTGAGCACTCAGGACAAATAATAGCAGACCCCACTGAACACTAAAGAATGTGTTGGGAGGGAATCTAATAATACAGAGCCAAAGAGAAAGTTCAGATACCTCTTCACTAGTTAACTTTTGGAATTTTTAGGCAAAAGTAATTTTAAATGATAGTTAGTATTTTTGTTAGAAAAGTAATATACACTATTCCACAAACTTCAAATAACTTTTTAAACTAACAACATTTGTCAAAAATGCAAATCAAAATGGATCAACAATCTAAATATAAAAGCTAAATCTATAAAACTAAATATATAAAAATTACCCCTAAAATGAGTATAATACCCAATATAAAGCTTACTGTAATCTTAAATTTAACAAGCTAAAAATTTTCCATTTATCCATGAAACAAACCTTGCCTACCCTCCTTCATCCTTACCACCTGCCCTCCCTGTTTTCTTCCCTTGAAACAGGATACGTGGATATTTTAAATGCACGTCCTTTTAAGTTATTTTCCCAAATGTGAGGATTGATATAGCATCTGTCTTTCAAATGCCTTTGGAATTTTGTGTGTGTGACATAAGATATTTGGGTAAACTTCAGTTACGTTGCATTTAAAACCTTGAACTTTACAATATACTGATTATTGATCTTTTAAGAATCTTCTGCAATTATCCAAACACAACCACAAACATCTATACTCAGCTTTATAATTCAATCAATAAAAGGTAAGGCCATCACTTGCATGGTACTACACTGGGGACTAGAGTGATGGGGATGCAGGGAGACAAGAGAGGGTTGGAAATGGGGAAACAAAGAAATATAATATATATCTGACCCTGAAGGTCATCAAAATCTATTTTGAAAACAGGTACCACTTGGGCTGAGTGGGTTAAGCCTCTGCCTTCGGCTCAGGTCATGACCTCAGGGTCCTGGGATCCAGTCCCACATCGGGCTTTCTGCTCAGCAGGGAGCCTGCTTCCTCCTCTCTCTCTGCCTGCCTCTCTGCCTACTTGTAATCTCTCTTTCCCTCTGTCAAAGAAAGAAAGAAAGAAAACAGATACTACTTGAAAGTAATTATACAAAATTAAAAGGAAGAAAGGGAACTCACATTTATTAAGTGTCTCTCATATGTCAAGCAGCAAAACTGTAACACAATACAAAATATCCATATATCCTGTTTCAAAGAAAGAAAACTGGGCAGGGGGATGGGGGGTTGGAGGGTTAAGGATGAGGAGGGTAAGGCAGTGAAAAATACCTAAACCAAAATATAAATGTAATTAAAATGTTTATATCAGTCTTCAACAAATGGTCTCCAAACAAATGGAACAACTGGATATCTACATGCAAACAATGAAGTTGGATTCCCTACCTCACACCATGTAAAAAAATTTAATTCAAATGAATCAACAACCTAAATGTAAGAGCTAAAACCATAAAACGTAAGAATAAAACATAGGAGTAAATCTTCATGACCTTGGATTGGTAATAGATTCTTAGCTATAACACCAAAAGCATAAGCAGCAAAAGAAACAAACAGATTACTGGACTTCATCAAAATTAAAAACTAAATCAAAGAACATGGTCAAGAAAATGTGAAGACAATCCACAGAATGAATGGGAGAAAATACCTACACATCACATATCTGTTAAGAGTTTAATATCCAGAATATATAAGAACCCCTAAAACTAACTCAACAACAAAAAGATAAGCAATGCAATCTAATAATAAGCAAAGGACTTGAACAGATATTTACCCAAAAAAAGTAACACCTTAGTCATCACAGAAGAACAAATCAAAACCACAGTGAGATACTGTTTCACAACTATTAGAATGGTTATAGCTTTAAAAATAAAATAACCGGGGACACCTGGGTGGCTTAGTGGGTTAAGCCTCTGCCTTCGACTCAGGTCATAATCCCAGGATCCTAGGATCAAGCCCCGCATCTGGCTCTCTGCTCAGCAGGGAGCCTGCTCCCCCTCCCCCCCGCCTCTCTGCCTACTTGTGATCTCTGCCTATCAAATAATAAATAAAATCTTTAAAAATAAAATAAAATAATGGAAAACAGCAAGTGTTTGCAAAGATATGGAGAAACTGAAACCGTTGTACACTGTCACTGGGAGTGCAAATGGTACAGCCACCCTGGGAAAATTCAATGAGTCCTCAAAAAGCTAAACAATTACCACACGACCCAGTAATTCCAGTCCTAGGTATACACCCCAAAGAATTGAGAACAGAGACTCAAACAGAAATTTGTAAACCAATATATACTGCAGCATTATTCACGACAGTCAAAAAGTGGAAACCACCCAAGTTCTACCAAGAGATGAGAGGATAAACAAAATGTAGTATATACATACAATGAATATTATTCACCAATTAAAAAAGAGTAACATTCTGATACATCCTACAATATGAATGAATCTTGAACACATTATGCTAAGTGAATAAATCATAGAAGGACAGATATATAATTCCACTTAGTGAAATATCTAGAATAGGCAAATTTGTAGCAACTGAAAGTAGATTATAAATTACCAGGGACTGAGGGAGAGGGAGGAAGGGGATTTATGGCTTAATGGTTACAGGGCTTCTGTTTGGAAAAGATTTGGAAGCTGACTCTGATGATGGTTGTACAACAGTGTGAATTTAAGTAATGCCCTGACTGATACTCTTAAAAAACGGTTAAAATAGCCTATTTTATGTTATATGTTATATTATATTATGTTATGTTATATTTATGTTATATATATATATTATATATATATATATATAATATATATATATCTCACAATAAAAAATTGAAAAAAAAGATTTATATCATGTCTTCAGTAACCTGGACTGTCCAAGGGTAGATTTTAAATCAGGGATAATCTAACCTTCATTGAAACCCTAGTGGGAAGCTTGCTGCCCTACATCCCTCCTGACCTGTAAGGAGGTATTTCTAGATGCCACCAGAAGCTGGGAACAGACTTTCTCCCAAGACAGCCCACTGACCTTTCATGAACAAGGAATAACCTGTGCTGGAAAAACTGAAACAAATGGAAAGGAAGCTGAAGATTCTGAAAGCCAAACTCTGCAAGCTGTATGACTGTGGACAAATTATTCAACTTTTCAAAACCTCAGCTTCCTCTCATTCTAAAATGAAAATCGCATCTGCCTCTTGCTCTAAGAGTTGGCAAGAGCATACCTATAAAAAGTTGGGTGTTCAATCCATGGTGACCGTTGCCATTGTGACATTGGGTCTACCTACCACCTTGGGCCAACCAAAGGCTGAGCAGGACACGGTTTGTGTCTGGAGAGCTCTATGACTTCTCAGAACTGAAATAAAACACAGGCACCAGCACGAGAAGACTTCAGAGAAGGAGCTGTTTTTATGCAGTTCAACTACTCTTAGAAAGACTGGCTTATTGTTCCTAGAATGAACCAGGCTACTCTGTATCAGGAAGGGCACCGCTACACAATTCATTCCCTCTATACAAGAGGCCTCTGTTAGCATGTCTGAGCAACCCTTCCTAACTGAGTCGGCCTCTACCCACAGAAAAGACACACTCTGGGAAGAAACTGAGCAGAAAATGATAGGTAGTCCCGAGGCAGCTCTCAAACTCTGTGGCTTCAGAATCATTTGGGAAACCTGTTTAAAAAGCAGATCCCTCACCCCCACCACCAGACATTCTGATTACTGAATTATTTCAAGCAGGGCCCTTGAGCACAAAAAAACTCTTGGAATGTAGGAGATGCAAATGTAGTAAGATTACATTCTGATGCTGACAAATAGACTGTTCTGTCCCACAAAGCAAAGGCTGCATTTTCCTCCACATCTACCTGGAAATACAACAGCTTTACCAATGCAGAGCAAGAGTGAAAACCAAGGAGGTAAGATCACCTGTGTGTAATGCCCAATACAAACTGCACACAGCCAGGTCCTACAGAAGTTCATCATTACTGCTTATCTTTCTTTTCTTTTCTTTTTTTTTTTTTTTTTTTTTTTTTGACAGAGAGAGACACAGTGAGAGAGGGAACACAAGCAGGGGGAGTGGGAGAGAGAGAAGCAGGCCTCCCGCTGAGCAGGGAGCTCAATGTGGGGCTCGATCCCAGGACCCTGGGTTCATGACCCCAGCCGAGGGCAGATGCTTAACGACTGAGCCACCCAGGTGCACCGCTTATTCTTTTTTAAAATAAATGAAAAATAAAAATAATGTGCCATTCCACATCTCTCACAGTAACAAAAAATACACTTAAAATATATTATCAGAAGTTGGTAAAATTTTTGTGGAATTGATACATTCTTAGGGGGCTGGGAAAATTATTAACTGATACAACTTTTTGGTCAGCAATCAGGCAATGTGTATCAAAGGTCACCCAATACTCACTTCTTTGAATGTACCCTAAAGAAACAACACAAAAGAAGCCAACTCTACGCAAAAAGATAGTCACTGTTGTAGTCTATGTAATTAAAAAAAAAAAAAAGTGGCATCTGGTGGCTGTTGGAAGAGCATGAGACTTAATCTTGTGGTCATGAGTTCGAGCCCCCATCAGGTGTAGAGATTACTTAAATAAGTAAGTAAACTTTAAAAAAAAAAAGATACTTATGTCAAGGACCCCAGTTTCCCAAAATCTGTCATATCATCTCAAATATGACAAAGCTATTAAAAAACTTAAATGATGAGTGATATGTCATTACACGGAAAGCAGTCACAAAACATGCAAGACCTAATATTACGGGCGCCTGGGTGGCTCAGTGGGTTGAGCCTCTCTGCCTTTGGCTCAGGTCTCAGATCTCAGGGTCCTGGGATCGAGCCCCTCTGCAGGCTCTCTGCCCAGTAAGGAACCTGCTTCCCCTCCCCCCCTGCCTGCCTACTTGTGATCTCTGTCAAATAAATAAATAATATCTTTTTTAAAAAAGACCTAATATGAATTACTACGAAGTACAAATATATGGATAGCTTCAAAGGTGATACATTAAGAAATAATAGCTTGTGTTAGGAGAATCTGATGTGACTTTTCCCCCTCTGGTCTCTCAAGTTTCTATTATGTTATTACAATAAGACTATAAATAAATTTAACTGATTCTGCTTGGAAAGGTAACTGGAAAACACTTATAGAGACAGGTGGAAAGTGGATTCAGCTATCCTGAACAAACATAAACTCACCAAAATGTGCCATGGTAACAGACAGTCCCACGGACATTTTTTTATTTTTTTCAATCTTCTAAGATACATGTAATATTATATTTGAATTTTAAAAGCAAGTAGAAACACACTAAAAGACAGGAGGCAGCTATTCACATGGCAAAAAGATCAGAAGATTTCATGAACCATAACTTCAATAATCCAACAAAATTATGTAACTAAGAGCCAGTTGACAGGAAAAGAACATTTAAGTTGAGAAATTGAAGGCCTGGCTCTCTTGGCGCTATCTCAGACTGAGCGTCAACCTGCAGATCTTAGTTTCTCATTTGTAAATTGGTAGGATCATGATGTTATCTTCCCCATCTACCTCAAAGAACTTTTAGGAGAGGAGCAAAGATGATTATGAACGTAAAAGTGCTTTGAAAATTGGGTGTTTTTTCCCTTAAATCTGGCTATTATTTATTATTAAGAAGATACTCACATATGTGTAGCTACCAAAAAGAGGAACAGTTGTTTAGAAGGGTACATTTCAAACTGATAAGTGGATATGCCTCCCAGGGGGCCTGAGATCTGGGGCCAAACCCTTACCTTTATCTGCATTGTTTCCATATTTTTTTTCTTTTAAGATTTAATTTATTTATTTGATCGAGAGACAGAGAGAGCCAGAGAGCACAAGCCGGGGAGAATAGCAGAGGGAGAGGGAGAAGCAGGCTCCCCGCTGAGCAGGGAGCCTGATGTGGGGCTCCAGCCCAGGCCTCTAGGATCATGACCTAAGCTGAAGGCAGATGCTTAATCTTCTGAGCCACCCAGGCTCCCCTGCATTGTTTCAGTCTTTCAGGAGAATCTATTCATATGTTACTTGGTAAATTTTTAATTTGTAAAAGCAAATGCAATCACTAACAAAATTAACACAGAGTGTTAATTTTGGGTTTTGAGGTTTTTTTTAAGAACCACCTGGGGGTTGTTCAACTGTGGCTGTCCAGGTCTCACAGACTTAATTGACCAAAATCTCTGAGTGGACAGGAATAAATAAGTTCAGACCATTTGTATTTTAACAAATTCAAGTGATTCTATGACTTGATTATTGCTTCTTATGCTATGTTATCATTAATTCTCTAATACAATAATATTCTTATACTCTAATTTTCTAATACTAACTCCTACACAAAGACATAGAGGAATACCATGTATATCCACTTACTATATACCAGTCACTACTCTGAGCACTTGACATATATTATCTCACTTAATCCTTACAACCCTATAAGTACTGTTAATACTGCCCTCCCTTCGCCCTTGTTTTACAGATGAAATTATTAAAATACAAAGAGATTATTTAATAGGCCCATGGTCCAAAGTCACAGGGCTAGTAAATGGCAGAGCCAGAATGTACAACAAAGTTTGAAAACCATTGATACAGTTTCTTAACTTAAGACAACAGCTGTATACTCTGGTCAGGTCACCTCAAATTCTGTTTCTTTTCAGACACTGCATTTGCCTAAAGAAAACAGGGCGGTAAAATCTGATTTCCCCATGAGGGGAGGGGACACCTGGCTGGCTTAGTCTGAAGAGCATGGGACTCTTCACCTAGGGGTTGTAAATTTGAGCCCCATGTTGGGTATAGGGATTACTTTAAAAAATTAAAATCTAGGTGGCGCAGTCAGTTAAGCATCTGACTCTTGGTTTCAGCTTAGGTCTTGATCTCAGCGCTGTGAGATCGAGCCCCACAGACTTTGCACTCAGCACCGAACTGGCTTGAGAGTCTCTCTCCCTCTCCCTCTGCCCCTCTCCCCTGCAAATCTGAGCTTAGGAGCCGCTCACTCTCTAAAAAAATAAAATAAAATCTTTAAAAAAAATTTTATAAAAACCACGAGGGGACAAAGGATCTAGGGCTGTTTACATACTTCCAGCGTAACTGGCATCACTTTGTAATATTCTGTTCCTCTATCAGACTGTGAGCCCTGGACCATGTAGTCTTTTCAGCTGTACCCTCATAATACCTGATAGCTAACTAAGAAAGAGTTTAATAAATTAATTCATCAATAAATCTACAGACAGCTTGATGACTGTCCTAGGAAATGCAAGGCTATTATGTGGAGAAGAAACAGACTTCATGTTGCTTCAGGGGGTACAACCAAGAACACCCAACAGGGGAGTGGCAGATTTTGGTACACTCTAAATTAGCTTTCTAGCAACCAAGACCTGTCCAGTAACAGAGAAGCACATCTGCAATGTAAGGTTGATGATAAGAACAGAGTAGACAAAAGGTAGGACAGTGTTTGGTCTACAGAGCCTCTAAGAGTTCTTCCAAAGCTCAAAGTATTCTAAGTTACCATACATTTATTCATTCTTTCACATTTCATACATTTAAAGTGACTAGTTACACAAGTCCCTAGTTACACAAGTCCTGGTAGTAAGTACAGAGGATATCACAGTGTCGTACAAACTCCCAGTGCCCTCGAGGATGTAAAGAATACAAGCACAGGCATCAGTCTCCCAAGGAGGAAGGTAATGGATACAAAAGGAATCAGCAAGGAATGAGATTTCCAGGCAGGAAACAAGAGGGAAGTCAACACAGGCATTCTGAAAGAAAGTCCGTGTCTGAGCACATGTGAACCACATCTTTAGGGATGCATGGGGGGAGATGGACTGGCGCTGCCATAACGATCTGGAGAAGAAAAGCCTGCAGTATAGCAGTACGGTCTGAGCATAAAGGAAGCAGGCAAGCCCTGGAGCGCTGAAGACCCAGCAGAAATAACCACTAAACTCCAGGGCTTTTAAAAAAAGAAGGCCTTTGGAGGTCATTCAGGCAAACACACTCACACATTATGGACACTGTCCTGCTTGCACTGGGAAGAAAGGTTTGGTTTACCTTCTCAAATTACATTTTACACACCAAAAACTCTATCATCAATGAGTTTTCCCTTGCTTAGTTCTTTTTCTTTTTTTTTTATAAGACTAATAAATCCTTCTCTTATTTTCAAAGAAACCTTTTCGATGATTCTGTTTTGCTTGCAGTTTTCAAAACTGGCAGTTTTAATAACTCAGCTCTTAGCCTAACATTATAATCCCTTAAGTGCTTATACCACTTATCAATAGTACTAAATTAAAAATAGTATAATCTACGAACGATTTTATAAATAGAAGATTGTTAAGAAATGGACTCTCAGAAACAAATTTAAGTCTCAGATCCAAGAAACTATCTCTCACTCAACTTATAAACTGTGAGACTAAGCCACCCAAGAAAATAGAATTAACTACTGAAGAAAAAAAAAAAATCTAAACCCAAAACCAATGAACAAAACGTAATACATATGAACAATAAACTTAATGTTCTTTGGCCGATCATTTCTCAGTGTCCCTGTCAAACTATTTTAAGGATCTGAAATCTTGCTCTATAAAAAGTAAGTTCCCATCATCCAAACTACACTTAAGAGATTCTATCGCAGTGGTTACTGAAGCATAAACACCAACCTTCAGTTTTTTCCTTTAGTACAAAAAAAATGCTTACCTCTTTTAGATAGAAGTTGAGTCTGTGGCCCAAATCCTGAGATATGGGTTTTCAGTTCCAACACTAATTTAAGGTGTAAGGTTAGCGAAGGCCTTTCCTGTATTTACCACTCAGCTTAGACTGTAACATGGAGATACAATATTTGACACCCCCACCACCAACGGTCACTTCAAAGGATTTCTAACTTTGGTTAACTTTAGCTGGGAGAATAAAAAGCTAGGGCTGAAAACTCAGTTTAAAAAAAAAAAAAAAAACTTTAAAAATCAGAAATAGTGCTGCTCCATGTTAGCTTACAAACTATGAATTACAGAAACAGATCTGAGTAACAATGGGTAAGAATGGTGCAGTTACACGATTTTACCAAAATGAATAAGCAAACAGCTCACAAAAATTTAAATCTTTCTTAGCAAATGGAGAAGATAAATAATATTCACTAATTCTGGGACATTGTGGTTTTGTTTTTATCTATAAGGTCTCTGCATCAATGTTACTATTCTCCCACTCCCTTTATGAGCAAAAGGAGCCCACTGTCCAGGATCCCTCATACCCAGAGCTCAGTAAATGTCACAAATAATAATAGTAATAAAAGCAACAATCTTTAAAGCTAGAATTTATACTGTGGCACCAGAATAGGGTGCAAGGCACATGGCAGCATGAAACTATTTCTCCCTTCTGACTCTTCTGCATCACTGCCTCCCAAAGGACTACAGAATCCAAAGCTCTCACTGCCACATCTACAAATTAAAGAACTCACAGGTTCTACAAACGGTCAGTATTGAGTGAACGAACACTAAAACAAAAAAATTCACCCGTATGCAACAAAACATGCTTCAAAGGACTTCACCTAGTTTTTTTTTTAATCTGAGAAATAAACACAACTATTTTATATATAACATTATGTAATAAGTTAGACTCTGGAAAGCCCCATACTCATCCGAGCGGCTCGGAAAATGGAAAGCAAAATTCGATTAGCTCCATTGTACCCAACCAGGCTAACGTGCAAGATCACACACTCATCTTCGTCAGAGCGGCTCTGCCAATACCAAAGAACAACAAAGGCAAGTTGAGGAGGTTGCACAAGGCGTAACTCAGCACTTGTCCGCTTTCCCGGCTTCGGAAATCAGCTCTCTGCGGGCCTCAGGGACCAAGGGACCCTCTGCAACCCGCCCGGCCCCCAGCTCGGCTAGGCGCCGCTCGCTCAGCTTTTGTCTGGCCCGGCTGGGAGCCCCGGCAGCCCGCCTCCCCGGCACCCCTTCCCTCTGGATCTTTCTCCACACCCATCACTCGCGGATGACTAGTTGTTGTGGGTTTCTCTCCCTCGCCCCCTCCCCTCGCAATCCCCGGCTCTTTTCAAACGCGACTGGGCTGTTCACTGGCTTCTCCCACCCGGCCGGGAAGACTCGGGTCAGGAAGGGGGCCTGGGGTGGGGTCTGGGAGAGGAAAAGAGAGAGGGGCACACAAAGCCGAGCTGACCCCACAGCCGCCCCCTCCTCCCTCTGCAAAGCAGCCTGGGATTAGGGACCTACGGGTAGGATAAACAACCATCCCATCCCGCTCCCCGCCCCGCTCCCACCTAAGGGCCGCCCCCTCCCCCCAAAGTGCACCCAAGAGCCGATGACAGCGCTGGACATCGCCCCCACCCAGACTCAGCGTCCGCCCCGGCAGGCGAGGGGGCAAAGGCCTCGGAGGGCTGGGTCTGAATCTCCTCGCCCTAATCGGGTACTTACAGTCGTATTATTCGCTACTGTTGCCGCTGCGGACCGGAGAGCCGCCGCCTTCTCCTCCACCCCAATGAGGTTAAGCTCTCGGTGCGGGGATTAAAAAAAAAAAAAAAAAAAATAGAAGCCGAGGGCGCCTGCGCAGTGCGGACTCCCTTTTACCGCCACGGACCAGGCTCGACCATAGAGAGTGCAAACAGAGACCAGAGAGGCGGCTGCTTTCTATGGTAACGCCCCGCGCAGGCGCCGGCCTGGCTGTGCTAGGTTTCGGGAGCTGCAAATCCCAGGGGCTTTTCCCCCTTCCAAGAACGTCAATTGACCCCGATGGGGACCCGTAGGGTAAAAGTTCTTTAAGGGAAGGGTGGCCCAGGTGCTGTCGGGGGTCCCTGGGAAGTTGCGGCAAAACTCAGGCCAGGTCACGAGGGTCGGATGTAAGGGGCCGCGGCGACAGAACACCACGATGCAGGGAGTGAGATGAATAGAGCTGAGGGGGAGTCAGGAAAGCCTGGATAAAAGTCGTCCGGCCGGGACTTCCTGTGGTCGAGGTCTAATATCTGAGGGAAACGGACTTTTACTTCTGGGTTACGCACATCCCGCCCCCACCATCGGGCAACTAGGATGAAGGAAATTGTACCCTGCGACTTTCCGTACCGGGGCTTGCATCCGTTCTCTCTTCCCTTCTCAATTAGGCGCCGACACTTGAGCCGGAAGCACAACGTTTTTAACGGTTTTTGGCTCTTCTTGGAGGGCGGTCGGCCCGTGGTGGCTTCGGAGACTCTTGAGACGGCCAGCCACAACCCCTTTCTTACTTGAGCGCCTCCACAAATAACGCTGCTTTGGTCTTCCCTCTCGCATTACTTTCGGATGCGTGAGAACGTGTTTCGGAGGGTAGAAAGCTGTGCAAATTATCGGGCTGCTTCTAAGGATCCCCAAGGACCCGCAGTTTTGCCGCGTCAAACCCCTATGTTCGCAGGTAATTTGACACCGAGAGCTTTTGTGTGAAATTACACACTGCGTCGACGAAATCACTCCTTGGGAGTGTGAGTTGCCTTCCCTCCATCTCGATGCCCAACGCGTTGAGTTTTCACTGGGAGCTCTTGAATGCCGAGGTCGGTGGCGGTGGAGTGTGTTTGTGTGAGAAGTGTGCAGGAGGGTGGTGAGATCAACGCCCCTGTTACTCAGATGTTACGGCCGGAGAGACGCACGTAAAGCAGTAAAGCCCTGTGTTCGCTCCTCTCTGCGGTGCAGGAAAGGGAAAGGACTCTGGTCTGGAGGTGCAGGCATGTCATGGAGGGTGTGACTTCTAGTTCGATCTAGGAAAAGTAATCTGTCTTCGGGGCGAAAGCACAGACAACCTTTTGAAAATGGTTGGGTGGTGATGAAAGCATTCCAGAGAAGAAGCTCCTTGGGGCAAAGACTATAAAGAAAGTGTTTCGCTGGGAGTACAATGTAGAGAGCAGTAAATTAAAAAGCGTGGGGGTAGGGGGGATACAGGGGAAGAGTGGAAAAAAAGGTTTGAAAAATAAGATGGTGAATTTTTTTTTAAACTTTAAATTATGGTGACATACACATAACACAAAATCTACCGTTTTATCCACTCTTAACTACACAGGCCAGTAAAGTTAAGTACATTCACATTGCTGTGAATCCCCATCCCCAGAACTTTTTCACCTTTTTTTTTTTTTTTTTTTTTTAGATTTTATTTATTCATTTGTCAGAGAAAGAGAGGTGAGCACAAGCAGGGGGAGCTGCAGGCAGAAGCAGGCTTCCCTCTGGGCAGGGAATCCAATGGTGGGGCTCAATCCCAGGACCTTGGGGCCACAACCCTAGCGGAAGGCAGCCACTTAACCGAGTCACCCAGGTATCCCCTCTTTTCATCTTCTAAAACTGCAGTTCTGTACCTAATAAACAACTCCTCATTCCTCACTCCACCAAGTCCTGGCAACCACCGTTCTACTTAAGTCTCTAAATTTGACAACTCAGATATAAGTGGAATCATATAGTGTTTGTCTTTCCGTGGCCAGCTTATCTCATTCAGCATAAGATCCTGGTGGTTCTTCAGTGTTGTAACGTGTCAGAATTTCCTTCGTTTTTAAGGCTGAATTATATTCTATTGTGTTTATATACCAGAGTTGATACTTGGGTTAATTACACCTTTTGATTGTGGTGAGTAATGCTGCTGTGAACAAGGGTAAACACACACCTGTGAGACTGCTTTCAATAGGATGGGGAAGACTTAGAGACCAAAAGAAAGCCAAATTGTTTCAGGTCCTGGACTGGGGATAGTAATATGGTAAAAGAACTGTTTTAGGACGCGACCCTGGCGGTTCAATACATACATAGAAGTTCAATACATACTCCATTGGAGGCTTTAAGATATCCCTAGCATTGTACTATTGTTTTATGTAGAGTATTGATGTATCATTGTATCCAGCAAAATAAATATGAGCCAATTGTTATTCACCACATTTACCAGTGAGAAAATCAAGGTTCTGGTTTACAGATGGGCTGCAGGGAAGCTCACCAACCATACACACACACACAAATGATTAGGAAACAAAACTCCCATGGGAGCTGGACATCCACGGTCACTGACTACTCACTCATTTGGACAAGGATATTGAAAGAAAACAATTCAGATGTTAAGAGTGAGTCTTTAGGGGCGCCTGGGTGGTTCAGTGAGTTAAGTGTCTGTCTTCGGCTCAGGTCATGATCCCCTGGTGCTGGAATCAAGCCCCCCATGTCAGGCTCCCTGCCCAGCAGGTGTCTGCTTCTCCTTCTCCTGCCCCTCTGCCTCCCCTGCTTGTGCTCTCTCTCCCTCTCTCTTGCTTGTGCACTCTCTCTCAAATAAGTAAATTAAATCTTTAAAAAAAAAAAAGTCTTGACAGGAGAAGGAATATGCTGACATCAAGAACTTTCACAAATTACTAGTATTATAAGGGCTTAACACAGCAAAACTACACTACATGGTGTAAGGTCCCTAAAAGAAACTCTGAGGTTTGATTGCAGGTATGTTTATTGCCCTTAAAAAATATAAAATGCCAGGGGTACCTGGGTGGCTCAGTTGGTTAAGTGTGTGCCTTTGGCTCAGGTCACCGTTCCAGGTTCCTGGGCTTGAGCCCCAAGTCAGGCTCCCTGCTCAGCAGGGCGTCTGTATCTCCCTCTGCCCTTCCCCAGCTCATGCTCTCTCTGTCTTTCTCTCTCTCTCTCTCTCTCTTTTTCTCTCTCAAATATATAAAATCTTAAAAGTTTTAAAATCTTAAAATGCCAGCTAAGTATATCTTTGTACGTACTAGAGAAATTAATAAGACACATCATTTCCTACCCAACATTTCATCTTTCATCTTACATTCTCAGAAACCCTATGGGATCATTCAAAGCAATGATCCATTTGGCAGGGGAGGAAATAAATGGCCAGAAAGGAAAACTTATTTGCCCAATGTCACATGGCTTATTGGTACCAAGACAGCCGTTGAAATCTGACCCTCTAGAATTCCTCGTCTCTGCATTGGTCTCCTTTACAAAGATGGATATCATAGTCTTGATTGAGTGGACAGTGTTTCTATTCAGTCAGCCTCATCTTCCTCAGGGATACATGCTCAAATGCTTATGAAGCTAGCACCAAACATGAAGCAGAGATTATAAGTGCATTTTAAGTAGTGTTCACATGCTTAGAAATACTGTGCACCAATTATGTGCCAAACACTTAGCAAAGCGGGGGTGGGGGGAGGAATCCATGTTCTCGTAGGAGATAGAAAATAAAATAGCAAATGAAGGATAAACTGTCAGGTAGGATAAGTGTTATGGGGGGAAAATGAAGCGGTAAGGGAGAAAAAAGGAGTGCTGAGGATAGGGAAAGAGGTTTCTTTTTAAATAGGACAGGTGAGGGTGGGGGCCCACTGAGAAACATACTTTGAGTACAGATCTGATGGCGGTGAGGGAGCAAGAAATGCCCATCTTGAGAGAAGAACATTCATGTAGAAAGAATGGCAAGTGCAGAAGTCATTGTGAGGGAAGAAGATGTCTGCTACATTCTAAGCACAAAAAGGAGGCCAGAGCCACAGAAGCAGAGTGTGGCAGGCAAAAAGTAGGAAATGAGGTCAAAGGTAACAGGATGCCAAATTGTGTGGGGATTTACAGGGCATTGTAAGAATTTTGGCTTTTACTGAGAGGGGAAGCCATTGGAAGGTTTTGAGCAGAGAGGTAAAATGATTTTACTTCTATTTTTAAAGAACCACTATAGCTTCTGTTTTTGAGAGTAAGGGAGTTTTGAGAATAGATTGTAACGGAGCAAGAGGGACAATTAGGAGGCTATTGCAATTCTGCAAGTGAGACCATGGGGGCTTGGGGAAAGTGCACGCAGTGGAGTGGTAAGGTGTCTGGATATATTCAGCCAAGATGGCACATAGGATTTGATAAATTGGTTGATACAGGGTGTAAGCAAAAGGGGAGTTAAGGGGACTCCCCAGTATTTTTTGACTGAGCAGTTTAAAGAATGGAGCTGCCGTTTACTGAAATGGCAAAGACTGGGAGGAGCAGGATGGGAATGGGAAGCAATAAGAAATTCAGTTTTGGAGATGTTGAGTTTAAAATGTCTTTTAAGGGGCACCTGGGTGGCTTAGTTGGTTAAGTGTCTGACTCTTGAGCTCAGCTCAGGTCTTGATGTCAAGGCCATGAGTTTAAGCCCCATATTGGACTCCACACTGGGTATGGAGCCTACTTCAAACAAACAAACAAACAATAAAATAAAATACCTATTAAATTAGCACATGGGACTATCAAGACTGTTAGATATTGAATCTGGAGTTCAGAAGAAAGGTCTAGGCTGAATATGTAAATGTGGGAGACACAAGCACCTAGTATTAAAAGCCGTGACATGATCTAGATATTAAGTGTAGACAAAAATTTGAGAAAATTATCTAAAGACTGAGCCCTGAAGTACTCTAGCATTTAAGGACTGGAGTGGTAATGAAGCCAGCAAAGGAGACAGAAAGGTCAGCCACTGAAAAAAAGGGAAATCAGGAAAGGAAACAAGGAAGAGCAACCAAGTCAATTGCTAATGGGCTATAATTAACTGTTGGCAGTGGAGGGGTAAGGATGGAAGCCTGATTGGAATGGGTCCAAAAGAGAGTGGTAGGAACAGAATTGGAAAGGAGGAGGATAGATAATTGGGCGGGGAGAAAGGGGAGGGAAGAAAAGTGGAGTGATATTTCAAGGGATAGGTAGGGTCAAGAGAATAATTTTTAAAATTATTTCATCCACAAATAGTTTAGTATTTCTGAAAGATAAGATTCTCGGGGCGCCTGGGTGGCTCAGTCATTAAGTGTCTGCCTTTGGCTCAGGTCATGATCCTAGGGTCCTGGGATCAAGCCCCTCATTGGGCTCCCTGCTTAGCGGGAAGCCTGCTTCTCCCTCTCCCACCCCCCTTGCTTGTGTTCCCTCTCTCGCTGTGTCTATCTCTGTCAAATAAGTAAATAAAATCTTTTTAAAAAAAAAAAAAAAAGGATAAGATTCTCCCTTAAATGAATATACCTCAATACCACCATCATACCTAAGAAATTAATACCTAGTATCATGGTCTAACCCAGTCAATCTTCAAATTTCCCTGATTGTCTCATAATTTTTTGGCTACCAGGTTTACAGAGAGATAATTCATATACTATACCGTTCACCCATTTAAAGTTTGTAATTCAACAGTCTAGTATATTCAAAGAATATCATCACTACAATCCATTTTGTTTTAAAGATTTAAAGAGACACAGCATCAGCAGGAAGGGCAGAGGGAGAGGGAGAGAATCTGAAGCCAACTCCACTCTGAGTAGGGAGTGGACACAGGGCTCGATCTCACAACCCTGAGATGAGGACCTGCGCCAAAACCAAGAGTTGGATGCTTAACAGACTGTGCCACATAGGCGCCCCTACAAACCATTTGGAAAAGCCTCATCAGCCCAAAAAAGAAACCCTGTACTTATCAGTAGTCACTACCCATTTTTCCCCAGTCCACCAGCCCAAGGCAACCACTAATTTATTTTTTTGTCGCTGTGGATTTTCCTGTCCCAGACATTTCATATACATAGAATCCTACAATATATGACCAGCTTCCTTCACTTAGCGTGTTTTCAAGGTTCTTCTATATTGTAGCATGTGACAGTACTTCATTCTGTTTTATTATTGAATAAAACTAAATGGAGGCGCCTGGTTGGGCTCAGTCAGTTAAGTGCCTTCAGCTCAGGTCACAGTCCTGGGAATCCTGGGATGGGGGTACCTGGTTGGCTCAGTTGGTTAAGTGTCTGCCTTCAGCTCAGGTCATGATCCCAAGGTTCTGGGATTGAGCCCTGCAATCAATTGAGCCTGCTTCTCCCTCTCCTCTCTGTTCATGCTCTCTCTTGGTATCTGTCTCTCTCTCAAACTTTAAAAAAAAAAAAAAAAATCTCATTTATATGTAAATATACCACACTTTGTTTATCCTAGTTGATGGACATTGGGTTGTTCCAAACTACTTCTTGGCTGTTATGGATAATGCTACAATGGACATCTGTTACAAAACTTCATGTGGACATATGTTTTCGGTTTTCTTGATTATATAATTAGGTTTGGAGTTGCTGGGTCATATAATAACTGTATGTTTAACCATTTTAGGAATGGCCAGACTCTTTTCCCTTGTGAAGATGCCATTTTACATTCCTACCAACAGATTATGAGGGTTCTAGTGGAGATATCCTCACCAACACTTGTTATTATATCTTTTTTATACCAGTCCTGTTGGGTATATAGTGATATTTCATTATGGCTTTGATTTGCACTTCCCTGATGACCAATGACGTCAAGCATCTTTTTGGTGCATATTGGCCATCTCGTATATCTCATCTGAGAAATGTCTATTCCAATGCTTTGCCCACTTTTTAAATTGTATTGTTCTTTTTGTTATTGAGCTGTAAAGGTTCTTTATATATTCTAGATTTAAGTCCCTCAGCAGATAGATAATTTGCAAATATTTTCTCATATCCATGAGTTGTCTTTTCACTTTCTTGGATGATACTCTCCAAAGCACAAAAGTTTGCCATTTTAGTGTCCAATTTATCTTCTTTTTCATTTGTTTCTGTGTGTTTGGTATCTTATCTGAGAAACCATTGTGTAATCCTGTGTTTTCTTAGAGTCTTATACTTTTGGTTCCTACATTTAGGTCTTTGGTCTGTTTTAAGTTAATTTTTATATATGGTCTGAGGTAGGGGCCCAACTTCATTCTTTTATAGATAGCTTTCTAATTGTCTCACCACGATTTGTTGGAAAGCCCATTCTTTCTCCATTGCATTGTCCTGGCACCCTTGTCCAAAACCAGTTGACTATAATAATGTATGGGTTTATTTTTGGACTCTAAATCTATTCAATGTGTGTGTGTCTTTTTATGCCAGTGCACACTGTCTCAATTACTATAACTTTGTAGTTTGTGAAATTGGGCAATGTGAGTCCTTCAACTTTGTTTTTCTTTTCCAGTTGTTTTGGCTATTTGGGATTCCTTGAATTTCCATATAAATTTTCCAGTCAGTTTGTCCATTTCTGGGGGGAAAAATGCAGTTGTGATTTTTTTTTTAAAGATTTTATTTATTTATTTGACAGAGATCACAAGTAGGCAGAGAGGCAGGCAGAGAGAGAGGAAGGGAAGCAGGCTCCCTGCTGAGCAGCGAGCCCGATGCGGGACTTGATCCCAGGACCCTGGGATCATGACCTGAGCCGAAGGCAGCGGCTTAACCCACTGAGCCACCCAGGCGCCCTGCAGTTGTGATTTTGATGGGAATTTACTGAATCTGAAAATAAATTTGAAGACTATTGCCGTTTTGGGGGATTTTTGGGTGTTTTTTTTTTTTAAGATTTTATTTATTTTTTTGACAGAGAGAGAGAGATGGTGTAAACAAGAACACAAGCAGGGGGAGTAGGAAAGGGAGAAGCAGGCTTCCTGCTGAGGCAGGGAGCCCGATGCGGGGCTGGATCCCAGGACTCTAGGATCATGATCTGAGCCAGAGGCAGACACCTAATGTCTGACCCACCTAGGCGCCACCCGACTGTTGTTGTTTTAATAATAATAAGTCTTTTGATTCGTGGTCATGGAATGTCATTCCATTCATTTAAATCATGTTAACTGCTTGCAATGTTTTGTAGTTTTCCTAGTGTAAGTTCTGCACTTCATATATTAAATCTATTCTTAAATATTTTCTTTCTGATGCTATTGTAAATGGAATTGTTTTTCTTCATTTTCAGATTACTCATTTCAAGTGTATAGAAAAACAATTTTTTTTTTTAAGATTTTATTTATTTATTTTGACAGAGAGATCACAAGCAGGCAGAGAGGCAGACAGAGAGAGAGGAGGAAGCAGGCTCCCCTAGAGAGCAGAGAGCCCGATGCGGGGCTCGATCCCAGGACTCCGAGATCATGACCTGAGCCTAAGGCAGCGGCTTAACCCACTGAGCCACCCAGGCGCCCTAGAAAAACAATTTTTGCATATTGACCTTGTATCCTGCAAACTTGCCACACTCATTATTTTTTTAGTGGATTCCTGAGCATTTTCTAGATACAAAATCATGTCATTTACAAAGAGAGATTGTTTTTGCTTCTTCCTTTCAGTCTGTATCTCTCTCGTTAGATTTTCTTGACTCATTTTTTTCCAGCTAGAACCTCTAGTTCAATGTTGAATTGAAATGGTGAGAGTGGACATGCTTGTCTTGTTCCTTAAGCATTCAGTCATTTGCCGTTAAATGGCTGTGGAGTTTTTATATATGGCCTTTATCAGATTGAGAATATTTTCCTTTGGTCCTAGTTTGTTGACTATTTTCTTATCATTAAAGGCTTTGGATTTTGCCAAATCTGTTTTCTTTGTCTGTTTTGATGATAATGTGACTTGTCCTTTATTAATGTGTATTACACATTAACTGGTTTTCAGATATCAAACCAACTTTCTTTCTGGGATAAATCCCACTTGTTAGTAGTGTTATAGTCCTTTTTATGTGTTGCTGAATTTTTATTTGTTTCTGTATTGTTGGAAGACTTTTGCATCTATATTCATAAGGGATATTAGTCTCTAATTTTCTAGTGATAGCTTTGTTTTTGGTATCAGAGTAATAGGGCCACACAGAATGAGTTGGGAAAATGCCCTCCTCTTCTGTTTTTGTTCTTGTTTTGTGTGGTTTTTTTTGGAAGAGTTTATGAAGTATTGACATTTATTGTTTTTTTAAATGTTTTATATAATTCACCAGTGAGGGATACCTGAGTGGCTCAGTCGGTTGACTGCCTTCGGCTCAGGTCATGATTTCAGGGTCCTGGGATCAACTCCCGCATAGGGCTCCTTGCTTGGCAGGGAATCTGCTTCTCCCTCTGCCTGCTCTGCCTGCAGCTGTCCCTGCCTGTGCTCTCTCTCTCTCTCTCTCTTTCTCTCTCTCCCACTCTGACAAATAAATAAATAAATAAAACTTAAAAAAAAAAATTCACCAGTGAAGCCATCAGGGCCCTGGCTTTTCTTCGTGAGTAGTTTTGTTTTATTTTGCTTTTTTTGTTCTTTTATTGCTAATATCTTGTTATAGATCTATCCAGACTTCCTGTTTTTTCTTGAATCAGTTTCAGTACTTTGTGTGTTTCTAGAAATGTATCCATTTCATCTAAGTTATCTACTTTGTTGGCATTCAGTTGTTCATACTGTTCTCTTTTGATCCTTTTTATTTCTGTAAGCTTTATTTCTGTAAGCTTGATCCTTTTTATTTCTGTACCTGTCATTTGACTTTTTCTTTTAAGATTTTATTTATTTATTTGACAGACAGAGATCACAAGTAGGCAGAGAGGCAGGCGTGGTTGGGCGGGGGAGCAGGCTTCCTGCTGATCAGAGAGCCCGATACGGGGCTTGATCCTAGGATCCTGGGATCATGACCTGAGTCGAAGGCAGAGGCTTTAACCCACTGAGCCACCCAGGCGCCCCTGTCATTTGACTTTTTTTTATTACAATTTATGCAAATCAGGATCCAAATGCCAATTCATTGCATTTTAGTTATTTATTTGTCTCTTAGGTCTCTTTAGATTCCCCCCCATCTCATTTTTCCTTGATATTTATTAATTGCAGATATCTAATTATTTACTCTCTATATTTCCCACATTCTAGATGTTTCTGATTATATTCCTGGGAGTCTCTAATATATTCTTCTACCCGCTAGATGCCTGATAATACTGTATGGTGTATTCTGATTCAGGTTTGGGTTTTTTAGCAGAACTACTCCATACATCCATCAGGAGGCACATAACTTCTAATTTTCTGTTTGTGAAGTTAGCAATAATTAGTGACCATTGCCTAAGTTTGTTGTTACAGTGGAATAGTTCAATTGAAGGCAGAGTAAATAAAGCAGAGTAAGTGGGAGTACCCATCAATCCAGAGTTTGTGGGACCCTAGCTAAACATCTTTACCAAGTTATCTTTCCTCTTTGGGCCTCAGTGTTCTTATCTACAGAATGGGGGCACAACCTGTAAAGGACCTCTAAGGTTTCTTGCTATTCTAATATACTCTGACTAAACACTGAAGTAGTGAACTTAATCTCTAGCAGATATAATATGGGTGCATTAAAAGGATCCATCACAGGCACCTCGGTGGCACAGTCGGTTAAGCGTCCAGCTCTTGATTTTAGCTCAGCTCATGATATCAGGGTTGTGGGATCGAGCCCTGTGTCAGGCACCATGCTCAAGTGGGGAGTCTGCTAGAGATTCTCTCTGTCTTTCTCTCTCTCTCTCGCTCTCGCCTGCCTCCCCCCACCCCTGCACCTCCTAGCTCTCTCTCACTCTATCAAATAAATAAGTATTGAAAAAATAATAATAAATAAAAAGGATCCATTAACGTTGTATTTATTCTTCCCGTCTCACACTACTTGGGTTCATTTCAAAACCAGAGTTTGTCAATTATTAAATCCAATCATGTTTGTAACAAAGTCAGTTAAAATCATTGTAAAAGCAGGGAGATTATGGCATAAGTCTTGGTTCCTGGATTCTAGTTCTGGCTGTACCTATTCTCAGCTGGTCACATTCTGTCTCTTTATTCACAAAATAAAACATTATATTAGTGTTCTGTAAAGGCCTATCGGCTTTATGATTCTATGTCTTTTGGTGATTTTTCCCCATGTTCTTGAGGATGATATTTTTATTAATATTTTCAGCCCTACCTGTTTTTAACTGTTTTCTGATCATATTCTACTCAGCAACTGATCGACGCGTACCTGCCCTAGGTTATCGGTTCATGTATGAGATGCATCTTTGGCATAGAAAACTTTCTTGAAGTAAATACATCAAAATATTAGCAAGTGAGTATCTATGGGTGGTAAAATTGTTGGTCATTTTTAAAACTTATGTCTATATTCTTCATTTAATTTTATCAACATAATGTTTTTGTAATTTTTTAAGTCATTCTTAAAAGATTTAATAGCGTATTTTTGATAACATGTCCTAATGACCAAATCACCAAACTCTAGGTAAGAAGATTTCTTTCTCTTCCTGTGATTTCATTAGGCAATATCTCCCACTCTAAGTTAGTCTAAATACTTTAGTATTAGATACTTAGATTTAATTAGATGGCTTTACTTAATGTTCAGTAATCTCGGTGAAAAAATAGCGTATGACTACAGAAATTAAAATTCATGAAGAATAGCAGCAGTGCATGTTGTTATCACCCTTCGTAGCCCATATGGAATCTGAATTTGTGCTACTTGGGAAACTTTGTTAGAGAAGTGGTATGTTACAGAAATATTTGGGCAGAGTTAGGGTGTGTCTTTTGTATGTGATGAAAACAGAAGATCAGAAACTAGTTTGCTAAATTGTGTTCATAACCACTCCCTCTCTCAGTACTTGACTTACCTAGTAAGTATCACCCACTGAAAGAAACAGGACAGGTGTCTGACTTACATCTCAAGGGTTTCCTCACCTGGCAAGGTTTTATGCCGCCCATATGCCCATCTTTAAACACCTTAGTGACAGTTACTGGAGAATGTGCCCTTATAGCCATCCACTCACTGTGTGACCTAGACAAGTCACTTAACCTAGTCACAAGCAGCAAGGTCATTTCATCTTTAATGAAGAGGATAGTTCCAGTTTGCAATATTGTCACAACTAGTGAAATTGACGTTAGAAAAAAAACGCATTTCTCGTAACAAAGGCTGTATGAAAGTCACCGTTTTACCATCAGAAGCATGACAAATCTGGGTGGTTCTGTGAATAGCTCTGATGCAGAACAAATGATTAAATAGCCCTTTAAACATTACCTGTTGCCCAATGTGTTGTAATTCAGATCTGTTCAGGCTTATTGAAGATAATTCCTTACCCTTGGTAAGAACAAAGGGCAAATGCCAAAAAAGGAAATAACCTGACATATTTGTCAGTAACCTAACTGTTTGGGGATGTCAGCTCCCATCAGTGAGGAGTCTGAAGCAACTGGTCCATGCCAATTCACAGATGGACGCACCAATGGCCTGATCAACCCATCCAAATGCAGAGAACCATTTAGAGACCTTCGAAACCAAGTGAAGTACTTCTATTTTTACATTATCTAATAGCCTCTCCTTTGCCAGAACTTGACCTGCCCCTGGGTAGACATAGCTAGAAAGATACAGTTTTTACACTCAAGGAAGTCAGTTTAGTAAGGAGAACAAATTACTATATAGTTACAACAGTGGTGGAACACGAAACACGAAAGGGGTTACTTAGCAGGTGTGGGTAGGTCAAGGAAAGCTGAGGAGGAATGAAGAGAATGCTCTTGAGCTAAACCAAACAAAACATTGAAACTCACCCTTATGACATTCAGTCTCAGAACCAGAATGATGATTTAGACTAGTTCCCATTTGGATAGGGTTTATTTTTTTTCTAATAATTTCAAGCAACTCTAAATCTTTCCTAAACTGAGTTTCATAGATAATATTTCCCAAAATGGGCATATTCTGACATGTGGGCCATCACATACACACGCATACTTCACAGTCATGCAGCAGAGTGAGAACAAGCTCATTAGCTGGGCCAGAATATGTAAACGAAACTGCCCCACTGTGTCTGCTTTAACAAAATAACAGATCCCTACCTGTATTTGTTCACTTATATTAAGGATAAAATAATTCCAGCTATGTATTATAAATTGCAGAGTATGCCTGACTGTCACACATGGGAATCTGTGCTCCTCCAGAATTGCACAATTGTGTTTCTTCTATTTTTGTTTTTGCCACATTAATTATATCATGTAGGACTTGAAATAAAGGTGGAGTCTGTCACTCTGCCAGCTTACAGTTTAAAATTTAAATGGTGCATTAAGAAATCAGCAAATTTTTAAATTATTTATAAGATTTGTGTTTGCCATATTTCCTAGCTGGTGTTACTTATTTAGAGTTTCCTGTTCCTGGATGAAATTCTCTTGCCTTCTGCTGTTTACAATAGCTCAAGTCCTATTTCTCCTTTTTGATCATCTCCTTATATTCATGCCCTATTTTCCAATTTTCTTTATTGCTTCAGCTAATTTCTAAACCAATCATAGCATCCACAATATTAGTTGTTTACAGTCACTAAACTAAGATTCCCCAAACGTATTTGGATTTTCTTAATTCCCAAAATTTGCCTTTGCTCGTGCATGAGTTAGCTGTGTAACTCCCCTATGAACGTCTCTCTCTCATGCATTCGGCTACACTGCATTTCCCTGCGTCACCTACCGCACTGCACTGGCATTCTGAGTCATCTGGGATCAGGCACCCTCCCTGCTATTAATTGTGTAATATTTAAATTCCACTTACCAGTCTTCTTTTGAGTTCAAATACCACGTGAATTAAACTGACTGTAGTTGCTTTCAACCTGTAATTCCTGATTGTAACAGGTAGTTGCCGGCTCCTGAAACTAACAGGTTTGACTAGAAGTTGACAGTTCCTACTCCCACAGAACTATATATTTTACATTTATATGAATTCAGAAGGTAAAATCATACCTTTCTTATCAGTCAGGACTTTTGTTCATTGATAACACAATATCTTTTTTTTTTTTAAGATTTTATTTATTTATTTGACAGAAAGAGATCACAAGTAGGCAGAGAGGCAGGCAGAAAGAGAGGGGGAAGCAGGCTCCTTGCGAGCAGAAAGCCCGACGTGGGGCTCGATCCCCGGACCCTGAGATCATGACCCGAGCCGAAGGCAAAGGCTTCAACCCACTGAGCCATCCAGGCACCCCCACAATATCTTACTTTAAACAAAAAGTATTTGCACCTTACCTCAGAAAATAAATTCGATTCCTCTTAGTGCCAACCAAGGGGAAAGTCAGAAAATTTTATGACAAAGAGACTACCAGCCACTTAAAGGGATTTACCAGACAACTGCTGGTATAGATTACAAAGACAATGCTAATCTATACCTAAATGAGAAGCCAGGACATTTGCCTAGTGGTGAGTGGGAAATTTGACTTTTTATTTTCAACTTGAGCATATGACAAATATAGCTTTCCTAAAAGTTGTCCAGGGATTTGAGATCACCAGGATTTATCCATCCTGCTTGGTGGAAATGGTCAAGGAGAAGAATTACAGCAAGGAATGTCTTGACAAAGCCTCAAAATCTGCCTTAGGATCTTGGAAAGTTGGATCAACAAAGTACCTTAGAGATCATTTTATCCATCACGTTTGTTGGACTGTGAGAAAACTGAAGTCCACGGTAGTGAAGAGATTCACGTAAAGTCTGGCACTCCTGGTTAGTGACAAATTAAGAACTAGACCTGGATAATCCTGCCCCAAAATTTTAGTAGTCTGAAAGCCAGCTGGCAAGGAAATTTGAACTCTCTAACAGAAGGTAGCCTATATCCAGCTCCTGAATTCCACCTTCTCTGAAAATTAGGCAAACAGGTTGGAATATTTTGAAAACACTGATTATAAAGTGGGAAGACATTTCTGTACAGACTTGCTAACTGGAAGTAAATCTTTGGCTTCCCCAAGATGAAGGAGAGTCTTAGTCATGAGGTTAAAGTTAAAAACTGTGTCACCGGCCTGAGAGCAGACAACATATTTTAGAATCAGTATGATGAAATTAGAATGGAAGGAAAGAGTTTACAGAAACTTTTGAGTGCTATCTCACAAGAGTGTGAGTTATTTTGTATTTTTGTTTGCATTTAACAAAGTATCAGGCATACAAAAAAGAATACAGGGACACCCGAGTGGCTCAGTCAGTTAACCATCTCTGCCTTCAGCTAAGGTCATGATCTCAGAGTCCTGGAGTCCAGCCCCGCATCTGGCTCCTTGCTCAGCGTGGAGCCTGCTTCTCCCTCTGCCTGCTGCTCCCCATGTTTGTGCGCTCTCTAGCTCTCTCTCTCTCTCTGCCAAATAAATAAATAAAATCTTAAAAAGTATAGAAACTGTGATGAATTTTTGTTTTTCCTATACATAAATGTATACGTAAGTGATATTTAGTAGTGTAAGTGCTATCATGTTGTATATATATCTTTCTACAACTCACACCCTCCCCTTTCTATCTCAATACTATGCTTTTGGGATACATCCTATGGAAAAGAAGATAGCTGGAGTGTTAACTTATTTTTAAGTACTCTGTGATATTCCACTATATAAATGTTTTGACATTTATCTAATCTCCTATTAATGGACATTTAGTGAGTTTCGTTTTGTTTTGTTTGCTGGGATTTTTTTGATCTATATAAACATTTTTTCTACGATTTTATTTATTTATTTATTTGACAGAGATAGAGAGCGAGCACAATGGCAGAACAAGCAGATGGAGAGGGAGAAGTAGGCTCCCCGCTGGGCAGGGAGCTCGATGCGGGGCTCAATCCCAAGACCCTTGGATCATGACCCAAGCCAAAGGCAGACGCTTAACCGACTGAGCCATCCAGGTGCCCCACCGTATAAACGTTTTTATAAAACTATTGATGCTTGTATGTGTAAGTTTCTTAGTGACATTTATTAGGTCTTAGCACATGCATATCTTCAGCTTGACAAAAAGATCTCAGAAATAACTATTAGAACATGAGAGTGTCCAGTACTAGCACTATATATTTTCAGAGTTTTAATATTTTACTAAATTTTAAGAGTCTAAAATGATATTTCCTTATGGTCTTAATTTGTTTTCCTGATTCCTCATGGGACTGGGTGTTTTTCCATGTTTTCACTGGCAATTTGGATCTCCTTTTCTCCCTGGGTCCCTTTTCAGATAAATGCTTTGTTTTTTTATTACTGATTTTTAGAAATTCTTCTATAGTCAGGATATAAATCTTTCATAGCTATATGCAACCAATATCTTCTCCCCATCTGGAATTTGATTTTTTACCTTTTTGTTATGGTGTCTTTTTTTTTTTTTTTTTAAGATCTTATTTATTTGTCAGAGAGAGAGAGAAAGAGCACAAGAAGGGGGAGCAGCAGACAGAGGGAGAAGCAGACTCCCCATTGAGCAAGGAGCCTGATGCAGGGCTCCATCCCAGGACCCTGGGATCATGACCTGAGCTGAAGGCAGATGCTTAACTGATGGAGCCACCCAGGCAACCCATTTTATGGTATCTTTTTATGATCAGGTTTATCAATCTTTTTTTCATTGATGAATGCTTATTATTTCTTCCTAAAAAAGAAAATATGTCCCCACTCCAAGGTAATAAGGATGTTCTCTTGTAGTTCATCTAGGTTTTTTAGGTTTGGGTTTTTTACAACCTTTAGGGCTTCTATACATAGAGAATTTACTTTTTGGTTGTGATGTGAGGTAGGTAGTGAATTTTTTCCAAACTGACAACCAGTTATTTTAAAACATGTTATTGAAAATGCCATCCTTTTCCCACAGGTGGGTAATGGCACTTTTGATATATATTTTAGATTCTCTTTTGGTTCTCTCAGGATATTTTTTTCATCCCTGTGCCTTAATGCACATCTTAATCACTATATCTTGATAGTAAGTTACAATATCTGGAAAGGAGGGCTGCCTGGCTGGCTCAGTCGGTTAAGCATCTGCCTTCGTCTTGGGTCCTGATCCCAGGCTCCTGGGTTGGAGTTCCACATGAGGCTCCTTGCTCAGCAGGGAGCCTGCTTTTCCCTCTGCCTGCCACTCACCCTGCTTGTGGTCTCTCACTCTAACAAATAAATAAAATCTTTTTTAAAAAGTCTGGAAAGTAAGCCCCTTCCTGTCAAGTAAACACAGTGGGAGCTAGCTATATTTGAGCTATCTCTCTTGAACAACCCCTCCCCCTCCCCCCAAAAAAGAGGATGCATACTGCAAGAAAGAAAATCCATAAGGAGGCTAGCGGATGTGCCAGTGGGCAGTCAGTGGCAAAGCTGGAATTCTGGAACTGGAGATTGATATCCTGTACCAAGGGGAACTGTGGTCTGTGCAGATCTGTGGGGGCCTCCTGAGAGCTCACACAGTGCTTGCTTTGGCAACACAGATACTAAACTTGGAACAAAACAGAGAAGATTAGTATGGCTCCTGCACAAGGGTGACACTCAAAAAAAGAGTTCACACATGTGTCCCATGCGAGGTCCAGACTTTGGACACCTGCCCACAGAAAGCACTGTGAGCACACAGTGTTACGAAGTAAAACAACAGCTACCACAGAGAATTCCAGTTGCTCCCAGTGCAGTAAAAAGACATTTACTCTGAAAATGAAGTTAAAACAATTCAACTTCTAATAGCATCAAGAATAAAATACTTAAAGGGGCACATGGGTGGTTCAGTGGGTTAAGCATCTGCCTTTGGCTCCGTTCATGATCCCAGGGTCCTAGGATCAAGTCCCACATTGGGCTCCCTGCTCAGCAGGGAGCCTGCTTCTCCCTCTTTCCACCGCTCCAGCTGCTTCCGCGTGCGCACGCTTGCTCTCTCTCTCTCTCTCTCTCTCTCTCTCTCTGTGTCAAATAAAATACATGTATTTTTTTAAAGATTTTATTTATTTATTTGACAGAGAGATCACAAGTAGGCAAAGAGGCAGGTGGGGGTTGTGGGGGGACGGGGAGCAGAGAGCCCAGTGCAGGGCTTGATCCCAGGACCCTGAGATCATGACCTGAGCCAAAGGCAGAGGCTTAACCCACTGAGCCACCCAGGCACCACAATAAAATATTAAAAAAAAAAAAAAGTAAAATATTTAGGAATGGATTTAACAAAAGAAATAGAAGACTAATACTGAACATTGTTGAAAGAAATTAAGGAAAACCTAAATAAGTGGACCAGAAGTTTTAATGTTGTTAACATACTCTTGGGGGCACCTGGGTGGCTTAGTCAGTTGAGTAAGAGATGGCTCTTGGTTTCAGTTCAGGTTATGATCTCAGGGCCAGGGATCAAGCCCTGTTTTGGGCTCCCCACTCAGTGGGGAGTCTGCTTGAAGGATTCTCTCTCCCTCTCCCCTCACTCACACACACACACACTCTCTCTCTCTCTCTCTCTCTCAAGTAAATAAATAAATCTTGGGCGGGGTAAAGCTCTCCAAGGAAAGGAAAAGTGAATTGGGGGAAGTTGGAGGGGGAGACGAACCATGAGGGACTGTGGACTCAGAAACAAACTGAGGGTTTCAGAGGGGAGAAGGGTGGGAGGTTGGGTGAGCCTACTGGTGGGTATTAAGGAGGGCACAAATTGCATGGAGCACTGGGTGTGATGCATAAACAATAAATCTTGGAACACTGAAAAAATAAAATTAAAAAAAAAAACTTCAAAATTATCTACAGATTCAGTGCAGTCCCTATCAAAACCTCAACTGCCACCTTTGTAGAAACAAACACAGTGATCCTACAATTCCTATGGGAGTGCAAAGGACCAAGAGAAGTCAAAACAGGAGGACCAAGAGAAGCCAAAACAATCTTGGAAAAAAAGAACAAAGTTGAAGGACTGACAGTTTCTGAATTTTGAAACTTAACTACAAAGCTACAGTAATCAAAATAGAGTGGTACTAGGGCACCTCGGTGGCTCATTTGTTAAGTGTCTACCTTCGGCTCGGGTCATGATCCCAGAGTCCTGGGATCAAGCCCCGCATTGAGCTCCCTGCTTGGCGGGAAGACTGCTTGTCCCTCTCCCACTCCCCCTGCTTGTATTCCCTCTCTTGCTGTTTCTCTCTCCCTGTCAAACAAATAAAATCTTAAAAAAAAAAAAAATAGTGTGGTACTGGCTAAGGATAGACCAGTGGAATACAATTAAGTATCAAGAAATAAACCCCTGCATCTACAGTCAATTGATTTTCGACAAGGAGCCACAATAATTCAATGAGGAAGGAATAATTAGTCTTTTAAACAAATGGTAGTGGAACAATTGGACAGCTATGTATAAAAGAATGAAGTTGGACCCTTTCTCCACACTGTATATAAAAAAATGATGTGAATCTAAAACTGCTCATAAGAAAAAAAAAAAAGGACTCTAAATAGATCAAAGACCTACATGTAAGATCTCAACTGTAAAACTCTACAAAGAAAACATAAGATGGGGTGCCTGGGTGGCTCAGTCCTTAAGTGTCTGTCTTCAGCTCAGGTCATGGTCCTGGGATCGAGCCCCGCATTAGGCTATCAACTTGGCAGGAAGCCTGCTTCTCCCTCTCCCATTCCTCCTGCTTGTGTTCCCTCTCTCACTGTCTCTCTCTGTCAAATAAATAAAACCTTAAAAAAAAAAGACATAAGAAATCTTAAATGTCCTTATCCTTAGATTAGGCATTGGTTTCTTAGATATGACACCAAAAACAGGCAACAAAAGAAAAAAAAAGGATAAATTGAATTTAATTAAAATGTTAAAACTTTCGTGCTTCATAGGACACTAGTAAGAAAGGGAAAAAGAGGGCGACTGGGTGGCTCAGTTGGTTAAGCAACTGCCTTCTGCTCAGGTCATAATCCTAGAGTCTCAGGATTGAGTCCCACATCAGGCTCCCTGCTCAGCAAGGAGTCTGCTTCTCCTTCTGACCCTCCTCTCATACTCTTTCTCTCTCTCAAATAAATAAATAAATCTTTTTTTAAAAAGGAAAAAATAACCTAAGAAATGGAAGAAAATATTTGTAAATCCTACATCTGATAAATGTCTAGTATCCAGAATATTTAAAGAACTCTTAGGACTCAATAATAAAAAAAACAAGTAACCTAATTTTAAAATGGGCAAAGGATATGAAGAGACATTTCTCCAAAAAAATACTTAGATAGCCAGTGAGCCCATGAAAAGATACTTAATATCAGTAGTTACTGGGGAAATGGAAATCAAAACCACATTGAGAGGGGCACCTTGGGTGGCTCAGTCCGTTAAGTGTCTGCCTTTGGCTCAGTTCATGACCCCAGGACCCTGGGGTGGAGCCCCACATCAGGCTCCCTTCCAAAGCTCTTCCTCTCTCTCTGCGTGCCACTCCTCCTACTTGTGCTCTCTCTCTCTTTCTGCCAGATAAATTTTAAAAATAGATAGATAGATAGATACCACACACACTAAAATGTCTATAATTTAAAAACAGAAAAACAAAACCAGGGGCACCTGGGTGGCTCAGTCAAGTGTCTGCCTTCGGCTCAGGTCATGCTCACGGAGTCCTGGGATCAAGACCCACACCAAGCTCCCTGCTCAGTGGGAAGCTTGCTTCTCCCTCTTCCACTCCCCCTGCTTGTGTTCCTTCTCTCTCTGTCAAATACATAAATCTTTTTAAAAGAAAATAATGATTTTGGCTCAGGTCATGATCTTGGAGTCATGGGATCAAGCCCCACATTAGGCTCGGCACTCAGCAGAGAGTCTGCTTAAGATTCTCTGTCTCCCTTTGCCCCTTTCCTCTGCATTCTCTCTCTTGCTCACTCAAATAAATCTTTAATAATAGTAAAATAAAATACTAGCGATGCTGGACAATGGTATAAGAAGATGAAAAGAAATAAGCAATATAAGGATTGGAAATAAAGAGATAAGCTATCATTTTGTGAAAAACAATATGATCAACATAGAAGAATCAACAAAATTAACATATTATTGCAGCAGGTTGGATGTACCACATTTTACTCAATCTGTCCCCTAATGGAATTTGAACTGATCTTTTGCTATTCAGTTGTGCCATATGAATAATTCTGTGCACAGGTTGCTATCTATTTGTGGGGGTAAGCCTTCAGGGTAAGTGCCTGGAAATGGTATTGCTAAATCAAGAAGTAAAGGCATATGAAATGTTGTCAGCCAGATTCACTCCAAATTGTTGCAGTATTTTGTACCCCTTACATTAACAATATAAGAGTGCCTATTTCTTCACAGCCTTAATAACAAAGTCAGACGTTTGTATTTTTGTCCATCTGATAAGTGAAAAGTGATATTGGCATCTTACTGTAGTTTTCATTTACATTTTATTAATAAATGTGATTGAACATCTTTTTCTACATTTAGGGCTATCTTTCCTTGTCTGTGCTGTTTACTCATTTTTGTATTGAGATTTTGCTCATCAGTTTTTAATAAGCTTTGTTACTTATAGTTAAAAAAAAGAAGGGAGGGGTGCCTGGATGGCTCAGTGGGTTAAAGCCTCTGCCTTCGGCTCAGGTCATGATCCCAGGGTCATGGGATTGAGCCCTGAATCCGGCACTCTGCTCAGTGGGGAGCCTGCTTCCTCCTCTCTTTCTGCCTGCCTCTCTGCCTACTTGTGATCTCTCTCTGTCAAATAAGTAAATAAATAAATTCTTTAAAAAAGTAAAAATAAAAGAATGGAACCTGAATGTCTACAATATAGAGGTGGGTTAATTAAATTATTCTGTGTCCATACTGTACATAGTATTGTAGTGGAATACTATACAGCTAGGAAAGATCAAAGTTGGTTACATGTGCTTTTATCAGAAGATCTCCTCACTACACTTAAAAAAAAAAAAAAATGTTTAGGGGGCATCTGGGTAACTCAATCAGTTGGGCGTCTGCCTTTGGCTCAGGTCGTGATCCCCAGGGCCTGGGATCGAGCCCCATGTCAAGCTCCCTGCTCAGTGCGGTGTCTGCTTCTCCCTCTCCCTCTGCCCTGCTCATGCTCCCTCTATCTCTCAAGTAAATAAACCTTAAAAAAAAAAAAAAGAAAAGAAAAGAAAAAAGCAATGTTTAGAATAATTTCAATACTGTGATCCCATCTGTGAAAACGATAAGGCTATATATAAAGCCATACATGAGAAACTTATGTTTTCCACAGGGAAGTTTACTGAGGGTTGAGGATGAAGAGAAAGGGGTTTTTGTTTTGTTTTGTTTTGTTTTGTTTTGTTTTCATTTTATAGCCTTTAATATTGCAAACTCTGAGCCTCCACTCCAGACCTACTAAAGCAGAAACTGGAGATAGGCCAGGCACTCTGTTTTATCAAACCCTCCAGGTGATTTTGATGCATGCTGAAGTCTGAGAATCACTGTTCTAGATCAGTGCTACTAAGTATGGCCCTCATGCCAGCAGGAGCATCACCAGGGAGCTTGCTGGAAATGCAGATTCATGAGCCTCTAGCCTGAACTCCTAATCAGAATCTCTGGGTGGGGCCCAGGAATCTGATTTGAGAAGCTCTCCAGATGATTCTGATGCACACAGCTGTCTGGGAATCACTGCTCTAAATTGCTCTCAAAGTTCAGCTCTCTCTCTTTTTTTTTTTAAGTGAAAATTAGTTTTAAGAGAAGAAAAAATAATTCCATGTTCATGAGTTTCATTGAACAGACTAGGCCTTACTTTATCTTTTCTCACCTTATGAGTAACACAAGTACATTTAAACGAGTAGATTTTGTGGAGTGCCTGGGTGGCTCAGTCGTTAGGCATCTGGCTTTGGCTCAGGTCATGATCTCAGGCGCCTGTGGTCGAGTCCCACATCGGGCTCCCTGCTCAGCAAGAAGCCTGCTTCTCCCTCTCCCACTCCCCTTGCCTGTGTTCCTGCTCTCACTATCGCTCGCTCTCTCTCTCTGTCAAATAAATAAAATCTTTTAAAATAAATAATAAATAAATGAGTGATTTTGGGATGCCTGGGTGGCTCAGTTGGTTAAGCATCTGCCTTCTGCTCAGGTCATAATGCTTGGATTCTGAGATTGAGTCCCTCGTTGGGCTCCTTGCTCATCAGGGAACCTTCTCCCCTTGGTTGTCGCTCCCCCTGCTTGCGTTCTCTCTTTCTCTTTAACAAATAAAAAATAAAAAAAATTACATCAGTAGATTTAAATAAAATAAATAAATTAAATAAATAAATAAATAAATAAAATTTTTAAAATAAAGAATATTTAAAATTTAAAAAAAATTACATCAGTAGATTTCAAACTTATTTTGACACATGAGCAAATGCACTTTATATCCTGATCAAGTGCACGCACACACACACCACACATGTAATCAAAGGCACAGTTTTTTTTTTCAGGTTTCTTACTGTGTTTAATGCTCTCTGACATTTTTCTATTATAGTTTTTTTTTTTCCTTTTAAAAGTGATCATGACCCAGACTGTCTAGCAGGATAGAAATCAAGCTCAAGCCAGAAGGAAGGGAGAATAGACTTTATTGAAGATATAGAGTGTGTAAATATAGACAGAGTGTCCAGGAGACTCAGGAAGGAAAGAAGTGAGTCTTGTCTTTGCCTACCTCCTGGGGTTTTTATTGAGGATTGTGGTCCTATTCATGTGATGTGTCTTCTCAGGCATCCAGGAACAAAGAAGTATTTAGGTGTCCTCTGTGTCACTTATGCTCTGGAGCCAGGGGTCTCAGTGAGTCAGTGGTCCTGGAAAATGTTCAGGACAACCCCACCTAGTCATTCCTTAGATATTATCTATTGGGCCAGAAGACTCCAAAGAAATTTTTAACCCTGGGGTGCCTGGGTGGCTCAGTCGACTAAGTGTCTGACTCTTGACCTCAGCTCAGATCTTGATCTCAGGATCTTGAGTTCAAGACCCGTGTTGGGCTCCATGCTAGGCATGGAGCCTACATTAAGAAAAAAAGCATTGATTCCTTGACCTTTACAAGGAGGACATACTGTAAGGTGTGTATGTAGGGTGGGAGTGGGACTTCTAGCAAGAATAGAAATAGAAGGGGCACCTGAGTGGCTCAGTTGGTTAAGCGTCTTCCCTCAGCTCAGGTCATGATTGTCCCGGGATAGAGCCCCTCATCAGGCTCCCTGCTTAGCAGGGGGTCTGCTTCTCCCTCTGACTCTCTCTCTTACTCTCTCTCTCAAGTAAATAATTAAAATCTTTTTAAAAAATTTTAGAAGTAGGAAAGGGAGAAAAAAGGCAGTTCTTCATGGGGTCCCTTCAGATTCCCTCTTTTTTTTTTTTTTTTTTTAAAGATTTTATTTTTAAGTAATCTCTACACCCAATGTGGGGCTCAAACTCACAGCTCTGAAATTGAGAGTTACAAATTCCACCAACAGAGCCAGCCAGGCACCCCAGTTTCCCTATCTCAATCACAATCCACTACTTTTACAACCCATAAGTGGGTTGAAATACAATATTTGAAAAACATTACACAAGTTCTTTTGGGAGAGAGTAGAGCTATAGAGAAGGTAAATTTCAGAGGTGAACTATAGTTTTCAGAAATGTGAATGCTAATCAGCAGTAGGACTTCATTTTTTTTTTTAAGATTTTATTTATATGTCAGAGAGAGAGCAAGCACAAGCAGGGGGAGCAGCAGACAGATGGAGAAGCAGACTTCTCACTGAGCAGGGAGCCCGATGTGGGGCTGGATCCCAGGTACCTGGGATCATGACCTGAGCCAAAGGCAGATGCTCAACCAACTGAGCCACCCAGGTGTCCCAGTAGATGTAGAACTTTAAAAAGTACACAGAACTCACCAATTAAAAGGTGGGGTGGGGGGGTGAGGGGGTGGGGATGGAACAATAGGGGTGCCTGGGTCGCTCAGTCAGTTCAGCGTCTGCCTTCAGCTCAGGTCATGATCCAGGAGGCACAAGCACAAGCCCCATATCTAGTTCCCTGCTCACTGCTAAGCAGGGTGTCTGTTTCTCCCTTTCCCTCTGCTTCTCCCGCTGTTGCCCACTTGTGCTCCCTCTCACTCACTTTCTCAAATAAATAAATAAAAATCTTGAAAATAAATAAATTTTCAAAAAGGAATAATAAATAGCACTTTAATAAAATCTGGAGCATAAAAAAGAAGCAGACTAATTCTCCCAAATAAAGACAGAGTTAGGGATGCCTGAATGGCTCAATTGGTTAAGCATCTACCTTTAGCTTGGGTTGTGGTCCCAGGGTCCTGGGATCACAACCCACATCAGGCTCCCTGCTCAGTAGAGAGCCTGCTTCTCCCTCTCCTGCTCCCCCTACTTGTTCTCTCTCTCTGTTTCTCTCTGTCAAATAAATAATCTTGAAAAAAATAAAAGAAAAATCTAAGAAAAAAAAAAACTAGCTATATGCTGATGATATGCTGATGAAACAGTGATAGATAAAGGTTGAAATTAAGCAAAAAGCAGTTACAAGCAAACAAAGCAAAATTAGGAAAAAGGTAAAAAATTAAGGTAAGGTCTATCAACCTAGATAGAGGATATTATGTAATGATAAAAGGCACAATTAATGAAGATGATACAATAGTTATAAACTTGTATGCACTAAGCAACTTACAAGCTGAAAATATGCCTAGAAGATAAAAATTAATGAATCATGTAAAGAAAGTAGATGATTGGGGTGCCTGGGTGGCTCAGTGGGTTAAGCCTCTGCCTTCTGCTCAGGTTATGTCTCAGGGTCCTGGGATCGAGCCCCGCATTGGGCTCTCTGCTCAGCAGGGAGCCTGCTTCCCCCTCTCTCTCTGCCTACTTGTGATTTCTCTCTGTCAAATAAATAAATAAAAATCTTAAAAAAAAAAAAAAGAAAGTAGATAATATAATTTATATACAATTTAACAGATAGATACATATCCTTTAAATAGAAAATTTTTTATGTCCACAGAGCACTTAGAAAAATTGATCATGTCTTTGGCAAAAAAAGTGAAATAATAAGAAATTCAAGAAAGTAGCAGCCTTATTTTTCTGATCATACTCCAACATGGTAAAAATAATAAAAAGTAAGCAGGGGGCACGTGGGTATCTCAGTCAGTTGGCCACCCGACTCTCAGTTTCAGCTCAAGTCGTGATCTCATGGTTGTGGGATCAGGCCCCATGTGGGGCTCCATGCATAGCCTGTAGTCTGCTTGAGATTCTCTCTTCTCCCTTTGCTCCTCCCTCCCCAACCACGTGTGCTATACATCAACAACAAACAAAATTTTGACTAGTTGGAAATTAAGAAATATACTCCCCAGGGGTGTCTAGGTGGCTCAGTCGGTTGGGCAGCCATCTCTTGATTTCACCTCTGGTCATGATCTCAGGGTCCTGGGATGGAGCCCTGCATTGGGCTTCATGCTCAGTGGGGAGTCTGCTGGTGATTCTCTCTCTCCCTCTCCCCCATCTATCTCTCTCTCATGAAAAAAACATAAAAAAAAAATACACCCCCCAATAATTATGAGCTCAGAGGAGATGAAAGGGATCCAAGTTGTCACTCCAAAATATGCCACTTTGGCATAAGGATTTTTCTGAGCTGAAGACAAATTGTTCCCTGCCCTTCATTTTTCTGTATGACAGCAGTATAAATTTCCCTTTGCAGAGGTAACATAAATTTCCATTTGTAAAGGTGTTCCCTATCCTGTAGCAGGAGAACTACTCCTGAGATAAGAGGCAAGTCTTATCATCTGAAATTACTCTTATCTGCATAACAAACCTTAGTGAACAGCCCTTATCTACCACACGCTGCCTAAGGACTTCCCCATAAACACTTATCCTCAGAAGCCCCAAACCCCTTTTTGTTTGTTTAGCCTCTCCTTAACACTTTATCACCCTTTGTAAAGATGGTATGTAAGCCCCAATTATAACTGCTTTCTTGAGTCACATTTCCTTGTGGACTTCTATGTGTAGATATATAATTAAATGTTTGTTTGTTTGTTTGTTTTTCCTCCTGTTACTCTGTCCTTTATCAGTTTGATTTATTGGCCCCACCTACTGAACCTAAGAGGAGTTTTTTCTCTTCTCTGCAATACAGCTCTGGAATTATAAATTATCTTGTAAGTAATATGAAAGGAGAATACCTTATGCCAAAATCTGTATCAAAAGGAGATGCATCAAAAGGAGAGGTGACCAAAATAAACAAGTTTAAGTTATTTCATTGCTAAAGAAAACAACAAAGAAGAAAGACCACATAGACGATAACTGTCATATTAAGTGTGCCTGGGTGGCTCAGTTGGTTAAGAGTCTGCCTTCAGCTCAGGTCATGACCCTGGAGTCCCTGGATCAAGTCCCACATCAGGCTCCCTGCTCAGCAGGGAGCCTGCTTTTCCCTCTGACCCTCCCCCCTCTCATGCTCTCTCTGTCTCTCATTCTCTCTCTCAAATAAATAAAATCTTAAAAAAAAAAATAACTATCGTATTACGAAACTTAAAAAGGGTGCCTGGCTGGCTCAGTTGTTAAGCATCTGCCTTTGGCTCAGGTCATGATCCCAGGGTCCTGAGATCGAGCCCCACATCAGGCTCCCTGCTCAATGGGAAGCCTGCTTCTTCCTCTCCCACTCCACCTGTTTGTGTTCCCTCTCTGTCCATCAAATAAATAAAATCTTTTTTTAAAAAAAAGAAATGTTTTTAAAAAAGAATGAAAGAAGGAAGAAAGGATTAATAAATAATAGGTTGAGACTAATAGAATAGAAAACAAGCCAGAGGAGGAAGAGGAGGGGAGGAGAAGGAGGAAAGCAGTGATCAATAAATCCAAACTAAAACTTTGAAAAGACCAATAAAATAGGTTAACTTTTTTTTTTTTTTAAGATTTTATTCATTTATTTGACAGAAAGAGATCACAAGCAGGCAGAGAGGCAGGCAGAGAGAGAGGGGGAAGCAGGCTCCCCTCTGAGCAGAGAGCCCGATGCAGGGCTCGATCCCAGGACCCTGAGACCATGACCTGAGCCGAAGGCAGCGGCTTAACCCACTGAGCCGCCCAGGTGCCCGGTTAACTTTTTTTGAGCCCAATTAAGGAAAAAAGAATGATATGGGAAACAATGGCAGAAGGAAACGTACACAAAATTAAATGTCCTTATAACCTGCAGCCCATCGACAAATACTCCAGGATCCTGTGAGTTTTCTTTAGCATATAAAAGTCCTTTTGGAACTTCACTATCTTTATTTCTCCCAACCCCAAGGTATATGGGGTATATCAGTTGCTCCTCCCAGTCTTGGAGCAGCGGCTCTTTCTGCTCACTGGTCCTGTCCCTATACTTTAATAAAATCACCTCTTCACACCAAAGACATCTCAAGAATTCTTTCTTGGCCGTCAGCTCCAGACCTCACTAACATTCCAAAGTTATGTCAAGAGCACATGTAAAACTAAGTGACAATAAGAATGAGGAACAAGATATAACCACAGAGTCTGTGTAGCTGGAGAGGAGCAAAGTAGAGAAAAAGATTGCCGGGATGGGGTCATAGAGGTAAGTGGGGACCATACCACTTGGGGCCTTATAAACCACCACCACCAAAAAAGAGTCAACAACCAGGGATAGTTTGGAGTCCTTGAAGCTAAGTGCTCTGTGTGAATTGTGTCCCCCAAAGATATGTTGGAAGTCCTTGTTCCTAGTACTTGTGAGTGTGACCTTATTTGGAGATAAGGTTTTTTCCAGATGTAATTAAGATGAAGTCATCCTGAATTAGGATGGGCCCCAATCCAATGACTAGTGTCCTTTTAAGAAGAGGGAAATTTGGAAAAGCAAAAACAAGACCTGAAGATGGAATCAGAGATAGAAGTTATGCTGCCATAAACCAAAAAATGCCTGGGGCTTTCAGAGGCTGCAAGAGGCCAAGAAAGGTCCTCCCCAAGAGTCTTCAGAGAGAGAGCATGGTCCTGCTGACCCCTTGATCTGGGACCTCCAGCCTGCAGAGCTGTGAGGGAAGAAAGTTCTGTTGTTTAAGCCGCCCAGTCTGTGGAAGGTTTTTGACAACAGTGCTAGGAAGCTAATACAAATGTGTATACATGCAAAAGATGACAAGGAAGAGGGCTGTGTAGTCAGGAAATTAGTAATGGTTACCTCAGGAGTGGTTACCTCAGAGGGCATTAGGTTGGGTGTAGATTATTAGCTTTACCTTTGTATTTGGGCATAAAGATTCCTTGAAGAATGCCTCATGTTTATTTATCTTAAAATTTTATGTGCTCCAAAATCTTAAAAAAAGGGTGGGGGAGCAGTCCGTGGGCGGTTCAGTTGGTTAAGCGTCTGCCTTCTGCTCACATCATAATCTCAGGGTCCTGGGATGGAGCACCACCATCAGGCTCCCTGCTTAGTGGGGACTCTGTTTCTCCCTCTCCCTCTGCCCCCCCCACCACTTGTGCACACTCTCTCTTCCTCTCAAATAAATAAAACCTTAAAAAAATTATGTGATGCTTTTCAAATTACAATAATATACTCTTACTTTAACAAATGAAATAATTCAATATAAATATTGGAATTTCAGATAATCAATGAATAATTTTTAACATGTGTCCCATACAACATTTGGGGCATATTGACACAAAGAGAGTGATTCACATTGGCCTCGGCAGCCTGTATTTAGTCTGGTGTGCTCCTGCACCAGATTGCCACATAGCTTGCTCTGTTACCACATGCAGGTCTTTGCTCAACAAGTCACCTTCTCATGAAGGCCTTTCCCAACCATTTCACTTCAAATCGCAGCTCACCTCCACTTCTCCCCAAATCCTTTTTGGCTCTACCACCAGCTTAAAACATAGTCTCCTGTTTATTTGCTCAGTATGTCTCCCTTAGTATAGAATGTAATCTCATGAAGGCAGGGATTTTGATGGTGTGTTTCACTGACTGTGTAAATTCCAAAAGCCTAGAATACTGGCATGTAGCAGCCTCTCAATAAATCCTTATTGAGCAAATGCTAACATAAATGCATTAGTGAGGCTATGCTATTTCCCCAGTGCCATGAGAGCAGATGGTTTTTAGCAGTCCCAGGGAGCAGAGAGGGAAAGGAGCCCACAGTCCCTGCCCTCGGGTCAAGCTGGCAGAATCAATTACTTTCATTTATTCATCTAATGTACATTGAGTACTCATACTGAGTACTGCCAGCACAGTTTGTTGCCAGAGATGTTGACTAAATCCCATGGGGTTCTGTGGTCTGGAGGAGGAGATAGACATTAACACACGATAGGTGGATGGTTATTTAATTACAGTGGTGATCTCTCCATGGAGGAAAAGAACAAAGAGAGCATAATCTGGTCTGGTGGTCAGGGAAGACTTCCTAGAAGGGAGCTAGAGCTAAGATCTGAAGGCTGAGCCTGAGTTAACAGAAATAGGCGTGTAGACCAAGGGATGTAGGGGAGCAAAATTTTTCACCCCAAAATGTGTCTTTGGCATGTGGACTATTTTAGGCTGATTATTTTAAAACAAAACAAAAACAAGAAACACAGAAGGTCTGGGGGGGGGCACCTGGGTAATGCATTTCAATAAGCATACAACTTTTGGTTTCAGCTCAGATCGTGATCTCAGGGTTATGAAATTGAGCCCACCAATCGGGCTCAGTGCTCAGCATGGAGTCTACTTCAGATTTTCTTTCCCTCTCCCTCTGCCCCTCTCATTAATGCTCTCTGTCTCTCAAATAAATAAGTCTTCAAAAAACAAACAAAAACACAGAAGGCCCAGGAAGAACATTTAACCTTCCTCTTAAATGCCTAAAAGAATTTAGATCGAGGACTTGCTCAGGAAAAGAGCTATCACTATAGATAACTACATAATATGAACTAATGGTGGTGGACAGGGAGGAAACAGCAATGCCTGTCTGATCAAAGTCCTCTTTTTGCGCCATTGTTTCTGGATGGCCCAGCAAATATTTGTTTACACTTTTTTCATTCTCCGGTAAACTACCTCCTTTCCCTTTGAGGCCCCGGCCCCTACTCCCATCTCCTTAGTCCAAAGTGACCTATGTACTTCATTTTGCCTGACTGTCTTTGGAATATGTGGATTCCCTGTACATACATGATTAAATTTTATTTTCTTCTGTGAATCTGTCTCATGTCAATTTAATTCTTAGACTAGAAAGAACCTTGAAGGGTAAAGAAAAGTTGTTCCTCCCCAACAGTTGGTGTAGTCTGCAGGATGAACTTCCCTGGCTGGACACTGTTCACTTTGAGGTTCACTTTGGCTGCAGCTTAGAGATACTGAGACAGCTGATAAAAGCTGGCAGACGGTAAGATTTCTTACCACATCAGCCTCCTAGATCACTTTCTGTGGGGTCTAATGAAAATAAAAATGATGAGAGCCCTTTTTCCTCTCTCTTTCTAAATATAGAATTATGTGGGGGTGGGAATATTTGTAGACTAGTTCCTTGGGTATAGCAATTTTGGTAAAAATTTGTTTTGAGTTTTCTTGTTTCGTATTGATCCTTTTGTCCCAATAGGGTCATTGTTTTCTTTTGTCTCTATCTTTTGTGTCATTTGTCGTAAAGCATGGAGAACAATAGGTCTGATTAGGTTTTCCTTTCACCTTGTTCTGTGTCTTAAGAGTGTGGCTTTATGACCAGTGAGAATATTCTCTCTGGACTCTGCCAACCAGAGGATGCATGTACTGGCGTGCATCAGGCGGACAGCCAAAGAGGCTGTGGATCCAGTAATCATCTATTTAACACACTTCACTCTCTTTGTACAACTGTACCAGCTCTTGGGAATTTGTCATAGGGGTCCTGGTCCATAAGGGGCCATTATCATCTCAACCTTCATTGTAAATGTGGGTTGCACCCTATTTGTGGCTAGATATGGCTGGGCAGAAATTTCACACCCCATTTGCGGCTAAAGTTTCTTAGGCTAAGTTTGGGAGTGGACTTTCTGGATCCTGTGAAGGCTGCATTTTTTTTGCACTTTCTGGCTCCTTATCCTTCCAAAGATAGTCACTGTTTTTCTTTGTCTCTATCTGTTGTGTTGTTTGCCATAAAGAGCAAGATGATAGAGCAGAATGCAGCCAGAGGTCCAATTAGCCTGCTCTTCAAGCTGCAAGACAGACCTGTGAGTTCACAGTTCTGACCAGACCAGGTATGGTTAGTCAAACTATGCTGTGGGTTAATGTACACATGAGGTAAAGGCTGTTATGAAGGGACATCTTGCAAGCCAAAGCCATAGAATTGGTGAACTTGGGTCAGCCACGGAAGGGTGCTCACCATTTAACCCAAAGTCTCCCATGTTAGGATAAGTGGGTCACAGAATAGGTTAGATTAACACTGAGTAACCCACCAACTCAAGAAAATTTCTTTGCAACAGATACTCTGTAAAAACAAACAAACAAACAAATAAACAAACAAACACATCACACCAGCTGGGGCGGCTCAGTCGTTAAGCATCTGCCTTTGGCTCAGGTCATGATCCCAGCGTCCTGGGATAGAATCCGACACTGGGCTCCCTACTCAGCAGGAAGCCTGCTTCTCCCTCTCCCTCTGCCTGCTCCTCCCCCTACTTGTCCTCGTGCTCTCTCTCTGTCAAATAAATAAATAAAATCTTAAAAAAAAAAAAAGTTAAAAAAAAAAAAACCCTCATATGATACCCAACCACACAGCACATTCCTTTTAGGTATTAGTTTGGCTCGAGAGACCCAAGAGTTGGCTACAGCTATTAATGTGCATAGTAGAAAAATCAAATGAGGTCCCTAATTTGGCAGATTAGAATGTGGGATGCACCCCCATTGTGGGTAAGAAAGCCTAATCTTTCTTAGGCTAACTTTGGAAGTGAACTTCCTGGATCTTGTGAGGGCTTTGTATTTTGCAGTCTCTTGTGCGTCACCTCACCACGACAGCTCGTGTATGGATAATCTTCATGCCAGTTGCTGTGTGGCCACTCAGAAAAGTCATCAGAGACATTCAGACTACAAACCAGGAAAATCTAACAGATTGCCATTTCCTACCTTCACCCCATAAAGATGGTCAAGCTGGACATCTGTCTTTGGAATCTCTGTTTATGTAGATTCCCTATACCTATATAATTAAATTTTATTTTCTCCTGTTAACCTGTCTTATAGCAATTTAATTCACAGACCAGCCAGAATCTTGAAGGTAGAGGAAAACAGGGAACAGCATTCCAAGTAGGAAGTCCAGTTCATCAATTGCCCTGGGATAGGACAGGAGCAGAAGGAAGACCGACAAGAAGAAAGTGGGCCATTGCTCGCGCACTTACTGGAGAGCGGGTAGCCTGAGCTATGCATGGGAAGGGACTGGCTTCAGGGGCCTCCTAGTTGAGAAGATGACAAGCATTTTCCCAAGTCCACCTCCCCACCTCCATCCACAAGGATGTGGACTGCCCATCACTCCCCAGGGACAGCCACCTCTTCAACTCACCGAGCTCTTATGAAGTGATTGGTCAGCCCATCCCTCACTCATTCTCTGAGGCAGTGTGGAGATGGGGACTAACAAGGGCCCAGAAGGCAAGGTTGGGGCAAAGCCATTGCCCTCTTTAAATTCAGTTTCTTCATCAGTAAAATAATAAGTGACTCCTAATCTCATAAAACAAACTGAGGGTTGATGGGGGGAGGGGGGTTGGAAGGGGGGTAGGTATGGACATTGGGGAGGGTATGTGCTATGGTGAGTGCTGTGAAGTGTGTAAACCTGGCGATTCACAGACCTGTACCCCTGGGGATAAAAATATATGTTATAAAAAATAAAATATAAATAAATAAAAAATAAAGGGTAGGTTTACTGCTGTTTTTCCAATTATAAAGTAATACTAGATGACAGATAATTTGTAAAATACAGAAAAACAGAAAGGAAAAACCAAAATCTTTCTGTCCCCCTTTCATTCAAAAATAACTAGTATTGGGACACCTGGCTGGCTCAGTTGATAGAGCATATGACTCTTTATCTCGGGGTCATAAGTTCAAGTCTCACACTGAGTGTAGAGATTACTAAAAATAATTAGACAAACTTTAAAAAATATAATATTTTTTTAAAAGATAATATTAAATAGTATGGTGTTAAAATGTTAGTGTATTTTCCCCCGTCTCAGTATTATATTACTTTTGTCTTGACATCCATCGGCAAACTATATTTTAAGTATTGGGTTTATCTGTTTTCATTTATTTCAATAACAGTCACCTGGTCATATTGTAATAACCTTTTCACAAATAGTATTCATGAAAGTATTCCCTTACTGTTGGGCATTTAGATTATATTCTTACCATTTCTGACATCACTAATAATGCTGCAACCGATATTTTGGTGCAGAAAACTTTATTACGTTTAGAATTCTTTCCTTACATTAAAGTTCCATAAGTAAAATTACTAGATCAAAAAGTATAACCATTTTCAACTTCTTAATACTATTAGAAAATTACTTTCCAAAAGCATTTTGCCAGTGTACACACCCAAGAGCAATATATACAACTCCCTGTCTCACTGGTCATTTTCTTTTTGGAAATACCTACCATTTATTGAGAGCGGTGGAAGGATGCATCTCATCATTGTTCTGATTTGTGTTTCTTTGACCTTCGGTGTAAACATTTTCCATATTTGGCATTAAGTTCTGAAGCCAGAACTTAAGAGTGCTAAGACTCAGGTCATGGGTCGTTTTGGTTTGGTGGCTTAAAGAGCTGCTCATTTACAGCACTGCTCACCTTCCCCCCAACCAGTGACTCTCCAGGGATCCCAAAATCCGCCATCAGGGATCACCAATGGCCAGACAACAGCCAGGGGCAGCTGGCAGGTGACTGTGGAATGCAGTCAGGTGCTTTTCTCCCAGTTCTCTCTCCTGCCAGAACATTCCCCGGGGGATGACAGGGCTGGGAGGGGCCCTCCATGTTCCCTTATCACCCTCCTCTGGGCACTGAAGGTTTGAACCATGGGTGGAAGTGGGCACTGCAGACCAAGGGAAATGGGGAGAGGAGGGCAGCGAGAGGCACCAGTGTAACACTGAACCTTTGGGATGTCCAAGCAAGGCTTGCCAAGGGCCTCCCAGTGATAAAAGCCTTCTTCGGGGGATCCAGCAGGTTCCAAGTATCAGCATCAAATTCAAGAAAGCAGAAAAGAGGTAACATTTTTTGCTTTAAAGAATATACGTACATACGGCAAAATGTTAAGGGTGGTTATTTCTGCATTTCTGGGATTATGACTGATCTTTATGTTCTGAATACTTCTATATTTTTCTAAATTTCTGAAAACAAATACTATTTTATAACTGAACATTATCCAAACCCCATAAGTCATTGTGAAAACATTTCAAGTGAAGATTAAATTGGAAGGCAATTCTAGTCAGCTATGGCAGCTGCAACACCAGAATTTATTTCTGCTTCCTGTCAGAAACATCACGAAGAGGTAATGACAGGATCGAAATAGGCATAAATCCGGAAGACAAAGAAACAGGGAAAGTGGTGAATGATCAGAGATGTCCACAAAATGTAGGAGGCAAAAAGCAAGAGACAAAAGAGAACTAGCATCATTAGGTAGAGAAAGCTGGAATCTGGACCCTGGGGGAGGGGGGCTGGTGGCTGAAGGAGTCTGAGCGGCCAGACTCAGGAACAGGAGGCACCAGACAAAGGGGAGGATGGCAACGGGAGGGGTTGTAGGTCTGTCCCACAGCAGGAAATGCCCCATGGGACCGTGCCTGACACTTGGTGTTCCACAACATTGTTACTGAATGGGTGAATGGTAAAGGAGCAGATTTCCTTTATGTGCTGAGGCTTCTCTAGTTGCGCTGTCAAGTGTAAACACCAGAAGAACTCATCCACGTGGAAGGGAGGCCATGAGGATCTGAACATTATGCACTGGGGCCCTGGGGACCAGGGACTGCAGTCATGTGTACTCACGAGCACTCATACCCCATCCTCTGGCATTGCTTCCCCTGGTCCCACCGGAAGAGTTGGAGAAGATAGTTGGGAGGAGTGTGGAAGCAAAAGTGGGCCTTGGTGGGCTGCAGCTTCTGGGCAGACCTCAGCATGTGACCTTGCCCCTCGACCCGGTTCTAGGGACCCTTCGCCTCTATGGAAGCTCCTGAGGGAGTACCCAGGATGGGGCACCACTGAGGCCCTTAGGCCTCCCCGCCCTTCCCTGCTGCAAGAACTGGCCCTCCTCACCCAAAGCCACCCTCCTCCCTTCCTTCATTTGTGTTGAAAGGGAGACCCTTGAGCATTAAGGACACCAGGGTCTAGTTGTGCTGGTGGTTGAGCATCACAAACCCAGGTACCTAACAGCCAGTCTTGGTCCCATGGGGGGCCCACATTTATTAAACACCAACTGGGTTTACCTTACACTGATTGAGTCACCTCAGCAAGCCTGTGAGGAAGAAGCTTTCTCCCTGAGGCTCTGAGGAGACAGACGCTGTGAGAAGCTGAGGGACACACCACAGGCCAGTCTTGGTGACCAGGCCTGTGTGGAGACGTTGCCCAAGCACACTCGAGGATAAATGAGTTTCTCTTCCTGACAGGAGTTGACTTACCTTTGGAGACCCTACCTTACCTTAGTGCTCCTAAGCCGAGTCTGAATAGAGTCAATATCATAGCAGCACAAGGAGGAAGAGAGGAATTCCTGTTGGGATGGTGGAAATAGACCAGACACCTTTCTAGGGAAGGAGGCACTGGTACTAACTCTGGTGAGGTGAAGAAGGTCTCTTTAGGCATCTTGAAGAGAAAGCAGCTGCGGTGTCGGGGACACTGTATTGGTCAGCTGGGACCAGCTGGTGGGCATCCTGGAAGGCCACATGCAGTGACAGCGAGAGCTCGACTTAGGACATCCCCTCTGGCAGTGTGCAGGACAGTTTCCAGAAGGCAGAGTCTGGGCAGTGGGCACAGACAGGAAGGTGAAGTGGAAGGTCACTGCTGAGGGAAAACCAGAGGGCTGGGGACTGAGAGGATAGGATGAGACATGATTTCACTCAACACTCTTCTGTGATGTGTGTTTATGCATTAATTTCCCCTTCAAAAACCCTTCTGGAAAATAGCCCAATGAGTGGATTGTTTAAATGTGGTCTATACCTACAGTGGAGTATTAGCCAACCTTAAATATTATCCAGAAGGAAATTCTGATATATGTTACAACATGAGTGAGGCTTAAGGACATTATGACAGACCCAAGAGGACAGATACCGTCTGATTCCACTTCTAAGAAGCACCTAAAACAGTCAGCTTCATAGATTCAGAAGAAGGCTGTTTCCAGGGACTGAGGGGAGGGAGAAATGGGGTGGTGTTGTTTAATGCAGACAGGGTTTTAATTTGGGGAGGACGGAAGAGTTCTGGAGATGGCTTCCCAACCATGTGAATGCACTTAATGCCACTGAACTTTACACTTAAAGATGGTGGGTGAAGATGATCAATGTTCTGTGACGTCTATTTTACCACCGTATTTCAACAGGCCAGTGAAAGACGCACAGAAATACTGCTTTGTCATTTGGTCTGAGTGACTAAGAGCACTGAGGCCATTCCCAGAGACAGGCAGGAGAGGGGGGGTGAGTGCCTTTGCTGGGGCGGGGGGATGAAGTCAGCTCTTGGTGGCCACATGTGGTTTGTCCTCTGTGCACTACGTCTGGGAGGTGCTTTGCTCCCATCTCTGATCCTCACAAGGCAGGTGTGTTTGTTTTCATTTATTCATAGGTGAGCTCTTGGGCGTGGGGCGGGGGGACCCCAGGCCTGTCCATCCCATGGCACCATGCTGGGTTTAGGAAGCCAGTGCACGGTCTCTGGAGATACAAGCAGCAGGCTGGCAGGCGGGGTAGAACTTGGAGGAGAATCAGAGAGGGGCTGTTTCCTGAGGGGAGATCCTGGTAGAGCCACGGGCAGGTGAAGCTCCAAGGAAGTGTGAAGGAGAGCAGAAGGCAAGCTCTGGAGGAAATCCTGCATTTATGACACTGCCCCAGCCATAGGAGCTACAGAAATATGTGTCCCACCCAACCACCCACCCCCTCTCCCACCCAACCACGTGGCCCCAAATTAAGACCTGGGCCTCGTTTAGCCCCTGCCCAGCAGCTGACTTTGGGGCCTTCACCAACCACAAGGAGAGGAAGCAGCTCAAAATGACTTCATTCTAAATCTGGCCGGCTCTGTGGATCCCTGTCAGCAGTGACGAGCCGGCCCAGAGGAGAGGGACATGCTGCAGTTCCCTGAGACAGCAGGAGCAGCTCCCCGGAAGCGAAGAAGCAAGCCACCCTGAGCTCGCTCAGGAAGGTGCAGAGAGGGACAAGCCCCCTGGTGGGTTCGGTTTGCTGGGTGGGGGTCTGGGGCTATGGCGCTGCCGTATAACTCACAAGCCAGGTTAAAAAAAAACAAAACAAAACAAAACAAAACAAAAACGTACCAGTTTCAAGGAGAGGCCACTTCCCACCTCTAAATAATAGAAGCATCCAGAAGGAAGTAGTCAGAGACTTCTGCCAATTGATCTGGAGACTGGGAAAAGGTCCCACAGTTATTAATAACCCCTGTGTTCTGGGAACCAATTTCATGCACCAGACAAAGGGATTAAAAAGTTGCTGTTGAAGGCAAAGTGGTTTTAGCCAAAGCTCCACTTTCTGCTCTCCCAGTAAATGACCATTTTTGTTTTTGGGAACACTTGGAGCTGATTGGCGTCTTGACTCATCTGGTGAGCTAGGAGGTGCACAGCTGATTGACGCACTTTTATGACCACTCGATCTTCCCAGGGTGCTCTTTGCGGCCGCCCTCATCTCAGGCTGGCACCCCCCGGAAGTGGGGGTGAACGCACGGGCTTGCGTGGCTCTTGGGAGATCCCCAGAGGATGTAGCTACTCAGGGCCCGAGGGCCTAGCAGCGATCCTGCTGGAATCCGGGAAGATGGAACCGACGTCCATTAGCCCTTGCACAGGTGGGCCAAGGAACTCACCTTTTCTACAGAGTTGCCTTGACGTTGGCTGTGTGGCTACCCTTTCGTGATCCTGGGACCCCCTCAGGAGGGGGCTACAGATAAATAGATTGGTCAGATAAATAGATAAATAGTGTCAAAGAAATAGTCTCCTGTGTCTCCTGTGAAAAGTGTTCAAATGTCCGCTCCCTTCACTCACTAAACTCTGAGCAGCCGGAGGGGAGGCTCTGTGCACCCAGATGACACCAGATCAGCCAATCTGTGAGTTAATACTGAATTAGTTGAGTGACACTCTAACACAGAATTATTTCAGAAGATAACTAGCTACTACTTAGAACTCCCTCCGTGTGAAAATTTGCTTCGTCCTCTCAGCCAAGGAGACAAGAATGATCTCTTTGCCTCGCCCACGACCCCCTCTACAGGTGGGGTCCCCAGCCCTCAAAGCAGGGTCAGGAGCAGGATATGTGTTTCCTTCTGACTCTGCGACTCCCTCACCGTTCAACCCAGAGCAAATCCCCGTTTCCTCTGTGCACCGTGTGCTCAAGCTATTCTAGGGTAAATTCTTCCTTACTACCCCTTCCTGCAGCCCCTCTGTCTCCTGATGGGAAAGGAGGCCAGGGGTTTGCTAAGGTTCTCAAAGCCTCCCACCTGGACTACTGCAAAAGCCACCCCAACTGGGTTTTTGTCCCTTTCAACTCCTTTTCCTTGCTGTAGGAAGAGTGATTTTTTTTAAAAGATTTTATTTATTTATTTGACAGAAAGAGAGAGTACAAGAAGGGGGAGCGGCAGGCAGAGGGAGAAGCAGGGAGCCCAATGCAGGGCCCGATCCCAGGACTCTGAGACAGTGACCTGAGCCAAAGGCAGATGCTTAACTGAGTGAGCCAGCCAGGCGCCACAAGAGTGATTTAAAACAACAACAACAACAACAACAACAACAACAACAAAACCACGCAATCTGGGCTGCCTGGGTGGCTCTGTCATTGGGCGTCTGCCTTTGGCTCAGGTCATGATCCCCAAGTCCTGGGATCAAGATCCACATTGAGCTCCCTGCTCGGTGGGAAGCCTGGTTCTCCCTCTTCCTCTCCCCCTGCTTGTATTCCCTCTGTTGCTGCCTCTCTCCCCGTCAAATAAATAAATAGAATCTTAAAAAAAATAATGATAATAAAATAAAATACAATTTAAAGTGGCTAAAATTAAAAAGACTGAAGCACCAAGTGTTGACATGGCTGTGGAGAGACTGGAACCCTCACACAATTTGGCAGCGAATACAAAATGGCCGCTCTGGAAAAGAGTTTGGCAATTTCCTTCTTTCTTTTTTTAAGTAATCTCTACACCCAACATGGGGCTCAAACTCAGGACCCTGAGATCAAGAGCCACGTGCTCTACCAAGTGAGCCAGCCAGGCGCCCCTTGGCACCTTCTTATAAACATGCACTTTCCATGTGACCCAGCAGTCCCACGCCTGGATGCTTACCGAGGACAAATGGAAACATGTTCACACAAAGACTTGTACTTGTTTTTCCTAAAAGTTTTATCCGTAACACACAAGCACTGGAAACAGCCCAAACGTCCATCAACCAGCGAGCAAACTGTAGTAATGCATGCACAATGGAATACTCATTAGCAATTAAACAGCATGAATTACTTCTAGACACATCAAAATAGATGGGGCTCAGAAGCATGATACAAATGAAAGAAGCTAGATACAGAGGGCTACATCTGTAGGATTCCATTTATATGAAATTATTAAAAAAGCTGGTAAGTGGTTGTTCGGGTCGGGGGTGGGGGATTGACAACAAAGGGCACAAAAGAGCTTTTTGGGTGATGATGATTTTACAGTTGTATACATTTGTCAAAATTCATTGATTTTTTTATTTAAGGTCAGTAAACTTGGCTGTAGGAAATTTTATCCAAATAAATCGGATTTTAGAAATAAAGGCATGTAGGGACGTCTGGGTGGCTCAGTTGGCTAAGTGTCTGCCTTCAACTCAGGTCATGATCTCAGGGTCCTGGGGCTCCTGCTCAGCAGGGAGCCTGATTCTCCCTCTCTCTGTGCCTGCTGCTCCCCCTGCCTGTGCGCTCTCTCTCCCTCTCTCTCTCTCTCTCTGTCAAATAAGTAAATAAATAAAATCTTTAAAAAAAATAAAGTCATGTAATAATGAAAACAACGCCCCCAGTCTGCACAATGATGAAAGAACGCTAGAGGGTCACACAATGTGGAGACCAAGAAAAGAGGCATTGGGAGTCGAGTTCCGTGGGCGTGGAGCTGTGTTGGCCATGCTTTGGGAGAGGTGGGCCCTGTGTGTTGTTCTTCCAAGGTCAGGGTTCTCAGACTTTGGTAGGTATTGGAACAGCCTGGGCAATGTGGCAAAAATGCACCGGCCCAGCCCTACCCTCCTGCAGTGAGCGGGGGCCTCTGCATTCCTCATTAGGCTCATTTGTTCCATCACACTCACCAGCTCATGCCTCCTCAGAGCTTAGCAGACATTCTGCCCCCTCCCGGAATGCCCAAGTGCCTTCCTGCTCCCCAGCACAGGCTTAAGTCCACCTGTTAGGAGCCCACACTGTACTTGGCTTTCATCACACATATTACTTTTGTGATTGCTTGTTTGGTATCAGTCTTTGCTGCCGCACAGGAAGCTCTGTGATGGCTGAGACCCAATCATCAGCACTAGGAATGTGCTGGACACGTTCTTGGTGTTCATATATCCACTCTTTCATCAGGGTCCTGAAGAAGTGCCCAGAGGGTTCAGGAAGGCTGACGCCAAGACTGTGGCCCAGCGAGTGGAGCTAAGTCAGCCCTGTCCTGTCCAAGCCATAAACTGCACGTTTAGACCTAGTCTTCTTGGTAACGGACAAGTGGTAATTGGTTTCCTTAATTAACTTTGGGAACAAATCCAGGTGTGGGGTTTGTTCTGCAACGTGTGAGCTTTTGTCCACGTGTTTTGATATGGGTCCACAGGAGTGGCTGGAGGTCAGGTCAGCCCATGAGTGCAGTGCCCTAAGCCGTGGCCCTCCAGCCGCTGGCTCTCTGTGAAAACAAGGGGCAGATTGGGCGCCTGGGTGTTTCAGTTGTTAAGTGTCTGCCTTCCGTTCAGGTCATGAGCCCAGGGTCCTGGCATCAAGCCCCGCATTGGGCTCCCTGCTCGGTGGGAAGCCTGCTTGTCCCTCTCCCACTCCTCCTGCTTGTGTTCCCTCTCTTGCTATCTCTCTCTGTGTCAAATAAATAAATAAAATCTCTTTTAAAAAAATGAACAGTAAGTGTTTTTAGAATACCGAGAAGGAGCAAATCGGTTTAAAGTTTTGTTCCTGGGGCACCTGGGTGGCTCACTGGGTTAAAGCCTCTGCCTTCGGCTCAGGTCATGATCCCAGGGTCCTGGGATTGAGCCCCACATCAGGCTCTCTGCTCAGCAGGGAGCCTGCTTCCTCCTCCCTCTCTGCCTGCCTCTCTGCCTACTTGTGATCTCTATCAAATAAATAAATAAAATATTAAAAAAATAATAATAAAATTTTGTTCCTTACTTCAAAATTTGCCATTCTTTCATTTGTATGATTGGCGGTGGGAGCAAGTGGACAGAACGTAAGATCTGGAGTCCAGCCGACCCAGGAGCGCTGTCACACCTTTATACAAGCTTTGTGACCTTAATCCAGTTTCGTAGCCTGCCTGAGATGAAGTTTGCCTGTGCGTCTGATACTTTTACATTAGAAAAATAAAATGAAACTCATTTTCACACAGAGATGTGTTAGGGATCCATACGTGAGGTAAGTAGGTTGAAAGCTTCTCCTGGCACCTGGAATGTAGTTTAATTAGCATCAACCCAGCAACAGTTGCTGTAAATAAGTGACGTGAAAGTCTGTTTTGTCTCTAAGGAACACGTGGGAAGCTTCGATGCCCTGGAAAGCAGAAAACACCTTTTAATCCTTGCTGAAAACATGGCTGTTTTGTTGTTGTTTAACTTGGAGAGGTTTTTGGTTGTGTTTTAATTTTATTTATTTATTTGACAGGGAGAGAGAGAGCGCGCGCAAGCACTAGGAATGTGCTGGGGGAGCAGCCGGCAGAGGAATAAACCAGGCTCCCGCTGAGCAGGGAGCTTGATGCGGGGCTCGATCCCATGACCCTAGGATCATGACCTGAGCCAAAGGCAAGCACTTAACGACTGAGCGACTCATGGCTTCCATGAGTGGCCTCCAAAAGCCACAACATGGCTTTTGGAAGGAAAAAACCATGGAGCGTCCCCCTGCTGAACAAATGGGAGCTCATGATGACATCTGAGAAAGCCCTCGCTTCCTGACACACGCAGTATCTGGGAAGAACAACTCATTGCAGCCCCACACACCCTGCACAGGTGACTTTTATGGCCTCCCACCCCCAGGCTGTGAAAACGAAGGGTCAGCATCCCTGCTGTTTAGTGGGAAATTCTTCACGGACACATACCTGCTCTGTGATTTGTTGGCCACATTTTCCATCCAGCAGGCAGCTGTGGGTAATGTTCAACCAGAAAAAGAGGAGCTCAATTATGCAAGACATGTTTACAATGTAAATGGGGGGCACTCCCGCCCACCCACCTGTCCTGGCCATGCTGGGGGTGGCAAGAGTCTGCATGGGCTTCCTTGCGTCTTACTAGCGAAACAGGTGTCAGCCCCCGCCCCCACCTCAACTTTGGAAAGCCTGCCTGCTTGTTCAGACTTTGGGGAGCACTGTTTGAAGGCAGCAACACCTGCTGGCGGGGGACACACACAGTGAGGTTGCGATTTCCTAGGTCACAGGGATGAGAGGAATGTTCTTCTGCCCACTGCGGCCCGGCACACGTCAGTCAGGCAGGACCAGGGGTGGCTTCGGAAGCGTGCTCTGTCTCAGCACTGCTTGCAGGCTTGTCTCTGCAAAAGACTTCACTCTCTGAAGCCTGTAACTGCTTCAAATCTGCAAGTTAAAAAAAAAAATCTGGGGGCACCTGGGTAGCTCAGTCAGTTGGGTGTCTGCCTTTGGCTCAGGCCATGATCTCAGGGTCCTGGGATCGAATCCCATTTCAGGCTCCCTGCACAGTGGGGAGCCTGCTTCTCCCTTCCTATCTCTCTGCAGCGCCTCCTTCTTGTGCTCTCTCTCTGGGTCAAATCAATAAACGAAATCTTAAAAAAAAAAAAATCTGTTGCTTCTACTTGCACAATTGGTGGGGGAAAGGCAGTTGTTGGCCCAGTTTGCTGAAAAGTCCAGGGAGCTTGGCTGGATCAAAGGAATTAGGTAAGTGTCCTTCCATCTCTTGGGTCCGCTTTCTTTTGGATTGGCTATATTCTCAGGCTGGAGCTCCCTTTGGTGATAAAGGGGCCACCAGCAGCTCCAGGATGTTATGCTGGGAAATCAGAGGCCCTGTGGAAAAAGTGCCTCTTCTCCATCGCTCCAGCAAGTGTTTTAGGGACAGCACGGCTGCCCCTGGGGCCCGGCTCCTGCGTCCCCTCAAGCCCGCAGGCTGGAGACCCTCCATTCAAATCACATGGGTTGACAGTGGGGAGAGGTGGTTAACTCAAGGAAAATTGGGGAAACTTTGATGCCAAGGATACTGTGGAGTCTGTATCTTGATAACTTCTCACCACGTTGGCCTCTGGTGCTCCCAATCTTACGTCTTCCCCACTGTCCACAGCAGCATCAGCTAATCCCCTCCTTCGCTCTACTCCTTCCCAGTGAGCTGACTGGGCGTTTCTTGCCCTTACCCCAGTGTTAGTCACCCACATATGGACTATTCAGTCATTGGGCTCTTCCTGGATCCCTGTAGTACGCTGGTGACTGCTGAGTATGGAAGAGGAGTGAGAGTGGGCATGAAGTTGACCAAGTCCCAGCACGACAGACAAGGCACTGTCATCACAGTGAGGTGTGGTCCTCAGCTTCTTGCAGTTCATACTCCCAGTATTTGGACCTCCCAGTAGCTCCCCGCTTGTTAGACACATGTGACTGGGAAGAGAGGGTGTGGTCACGGGAGGCGAGGTTCTGCTCCCTGCCAGAGAGGAGGCTCTGGTTGCTCAGGCCTGAGTGGTCTCAGGGCCCTCCCTCACCAGGGCAGGTTCTCACCAGGGCAGAAGTTCTCACTTCTTTTCCACTGTGCTTTTCTGGTAGACTCAAATGAAGAACTCCAGAAGTTAGGGCAAGACGGACCTCAGAGGGCCATGTGGGTGGCTCAGTCAGTTCAGCGTCTGTCTTAGGCTCAGGTCATGATCCCATGGTCCTGGGATGGAGCCGTGCACCGGGCTCCCTGCTCAGCAGGAAGCCTGATTCTCCCTCTCCCCCTGCCCTGCTCCCTGCTCATGCTTTCTCTCTCTCAAATAAATAAATAAAATCTTAAAAAAAAAAAGGAAGAAGAAGAAGAAGGACCTCAGAGATTGGCTAACTCCACTGCTTCTTTCCCTGATCCAAATGTCCAGGCTCAGAGAGGAGGAAGGGGCTGGACCACGGTTACCAGTGAGTTCCTACATGGCCAGAGGAGGACCCAATCTCTGACTTCCTCCTCTCCGGGTCTCCTGTCCCCACCACCGCTGGGGCACTGGGTTTATGTCCTGCCTGTCAACTGCATTTCCTGGGAAGGAAACAAATTAATCAGGCGAGAAAAGAAATAAAAGTCAATGCCTTTAGTTTACAGAGTACCATTTCCAAATAAGAAAGATGAGTTACTAAGAAATATTTCCCTTGTACAAACTCAGGAACTAAGAACATAATAAGTAGCTAATATAGTTTGGAAAAAATGGCATGCTGAGGGCAAATACAGGAGATAGAGCAAGGCAGAGAGTCATGGGCACTCGGAAGGGACCCACTGTAGCATAGGGGCCTGGCATGGATGGTTTGCTTGTGGCTGGTATCATCTATCATTGAACCCAAGACTCCTGTGGATTGTAAGACATTCTACCATTTTATGTACTGTTAAGAAAGAGAACATTCTGGGGGCACTGTAGGTGGCTCAGTTGGTTAAGCGTCTGCCTTTGGCTCTGGTCGTGATCCCAGGGTCCTGGAATCAAGCCGCACATCAGGCTTCCTTCTGAGCAGGGAGTCTGCTTCTCCCTCTGTCACCAACAACCCCCGGCTCATGCTCCCCTTTTTCTCTCTCTGTCACAAATAAATACAATCCTAAGAAAAAAAGAAAGAGAACAGTCTGATTAAACTCTGATGTATCCTTGATAATGTCTGTGGTCAAATTCATGGCATGTAGATAGAACTCCCCAAGGAAGAATAAGAATAGGGCCAAGGATTGGGGTGCCTGGGTGGCTCAGTGGGTTAAAGCCTCTGCCTTCTGCTTAGGTCATGATCTCAGGGTCCTGGGATCGAGCCCCACATGGGCTATCTGCTCAGCAGGGAGACTGCTTCCCCCTCTCTCTCCACCTGCCTCTCTGCCTACTTGTGATCTCTCTCTCTGCCAAATGAACAAATAAAATCTTTAAAAAAAAAAAAAAAAAAAGAATAGGGCCAAGGATGGATCAAGGATGCATGGAGAAGGGCCATGGTTAAGGGCAGGCCAAGGACTCAAATAGGAGGAATCAGATTTGTTTCTGGATGCTAAGCATCACAGAAGTTTGAGACAGGCTAAAACTCGAAACAGATTTATGGTCTTCTGTGAGCTGGGTCTTTGTTGCCTTGTTCTCTCCATTCAGATCCCCTTTCTTAACATTTTCCATGAACGTCCCAAATATAGAAGTTATTGGTTAGAGGAATGATGCCCTTAGACCAGTCAGCAGCACAAAAAGTATGAGGAGGAAAATAAAAAGAACCTCCTATAGGATAGTGTCACCGTTTTTTAAAGCAGAGCATCATAAACAATGAGTCTTGGAACACAGAAAAAATAAAATAAAAACAAATACAAATGGAGATGCTTCCATATAATAAATAAAAAGAAAAAAAAGACGAAGAGGGAACGTATTTGTAATTTCCAGAAGTTTTAGTGCTGGAAACATTGCTCTAAAAAGAAACAAAAGTGTATTGAAGAGAAAGACAGAACTAGGCTAAACTGGGTTTGAATCTTGACTCCAATCTGAAAGCTAGACTCTTTAAGCAGAGTTGCTGCGCCAGGACAAATAAGCATGAACGGCCGGAGGGCTTCCCACTTCCTCTGCTTGGCTCCAGCATGTGGCAAGTGTTGGGTTACCTCTGATGAGGGGACCGCTTTAGCCTGCTTGGGCTCTTCCTTCATTATTTGTTTAATCCCAAATATAATAACTTGCATAAACTAACAGGATAATTATAGAATCTCAGGGCTGGAAATGAGCTTCGATATCCTTTTGCAAGGTCATTGCCACACTGCTGAGTGGTCCATCCCAGGTTGCCTCTCAGTGGACCCATCCGGCAGCATGGGACCTAGACGGTCACGCTCTCTCCCTGATAACACTCATTTCTCCTGACATTGGGAACCCCTTCACCCTGATTTCCTTCCACTTCTCCATTTCTCCTTCTTTTGCTGGTTGCTGCTTGCTGCCCTGATCACTAAACCCTGGAATGTTCCAGGGCACTTGCTCCTGTGAAAGCCCATTTAATCTCAGGCTATAGCCTGCATTTCTCTCTCCAGCTCAGAACTTTCCGCTGGACTTCAGACTTGGAGCTCCATCTGGATGTTTCATAGGCACCTCTAACTCATCATGTCTCAGAAGTACCTCCTGAACCCCACCCTTCCCTCAAACATCTTCCCACCGTCTTCATCTCAGTTAATGTCTCTCTGTTCTGCCTGTTGCCAAACCTGACTCCTATTTCTCTTGCACCCATATCAAAGTTATCAGCAGATCTCACTGGCCACCTTGAAAACTTATCCAGAACAGGGGCACTTCTTCGCTGCTCCCACCCTGGTCTAACCAGCACGGATGCCCCCCGGGATTACTGCAATAACATCGACTTCCTCCTGTGTGTTTTCACAGTTTGTTCTCAGTACAGCTGCCCGGCGATCCTCTTAAATGTCAGCCTACCAGTGTTCTCTATCTCACTCACAGTCAGACAACGGTTTCCAATGGCCTCCCTGATCCTGCCCCCTCTGGCATCTCTTTACTTTCCCTCTTTGCTAAAGACTCCATCTCCTACCACTTCCCTCTGCCAACTCCACTCCAGCTACATTGATCTTATGGATTCTAGAATAAACATGCTTGCTCCCACTTCTTGGCCTTTGCACTTGCTGTTCCCTCTGCCTGAAAAGCTTTCCCTTCAAGATCTGCAGGGCTCACTCCCTCCCCTCCTTAAGTGGTCTCTGCTCAGATGCCATGTTCAAAGTGAACCCTCTGGACCACCCACTTGAAATGGCAGCCCCTCTTCCACCCTTAGAAGTCTCTGTCCCTTTTTTCTTATTTGATGTTTGATTTTTCTCTACAGCACTTAGCATTTTCCACCATGGTATGTATTTCTTTCCCTTCTTTGAGAATTGCTTGTCTTGCAATACTAGAATGTAAGCTGCGTGAGGGCAGGGATTTTTGTTCACTGCTAATCCCCAGTGCCTGACACGCAGCAGATGCTAACGTACATGTTTTGAATGGACGAATTAATGAAACAAATATGGTGTATCAGCATTGTCTCAGTCTCTGGGGATATAACTACGAACAAGACAAAGCTCCTCCCCTTAGAAATCTAGGTACTTGGGGGAAGAGTAGGGAGACACAATAAATTAGAAAAGAAGTACTCTAGATCTCGATGTTGTGAGTTCAAGCCCCACACAAGAGAGTATTTAAAAACAAACAAATAAACAAAAACAAAGTGAGAAAAAGAGTTGAAACAGATGATGCAGAAAAACAAACAGGTCCTCTTGATTCAAGTGATGAGATGGCCCTCCTGGGATTGAGAAGCTGGGGAGGTCAGCAGCTGCAGGGCTGAGGTGGGGGAGCACCTCTCGAGCTGAGCACACAGCTGGTGGGATGGAGCCCCGTAAGTGCTGAACAGATTCTTGGGATCTTTTGAGTTCTTGTAGCTTTTTATATACTGCCTTTTCAGGTAATTAATTACATTGAAAAAAAAAATAAAAGGAAAAAGTCAACCAGAAGATCACAAACAATGAGCCAGGTGAGCAATTTATGCCTTTATGTGACTGCTTCTACCTTAACATCAAATGAGATAACGGGCTAAGAACAAACTTGCAAGGTAAGAAACGGATACACAATTTGCATTTACTAAACTACTTGTTTGCATTTTTTTATTATACCAGGCATGCATTGGCAGTGATATATACTTTTTAAAAGCTAATTAGAAAAAAAAATACGCTGCAGTATTTATCATCTAGCTAAGTGTTAAAGCAGAAATAGAAGAAATTGACACATTGCTGCAGAAGAAAAAATTGCCAGTGATCATCCTGTATCGGTGCCAAAGACATCCTGAAGAGTTTCTCCTTTAGACAGATCATGAGGGTGTTTCATAGGTTCTTCTTGCAAAGGTCCTGCTTCCTCTGGAACCCACCTTACAGCACTTCCCTTGGAAATACTCAAATCACCAGAGAACTTGGGAATGAATCTGCTGGAGAACAGCAGCATGAATCACAGCCCATTTGCTATGGAAACTATGTTCAGCAAGCATCATATGTCTGAATTTCTTTTCCTGGGCATCGTGGAGTTGACAGGGTTTATTTATAACAGGGGAGATTCTAAAATTGGCCACTTACCAACACAGAAAAGTAACTTCCATAGTACTGCTGCAAATTCATGTCCTTCGGAGCCGGCCGCGGAGCCGGCCGCAGCCGTGCTTGGTAAGTAATTTAATTATAGAACAGACTGGCTACGGGGACAGGAGGAATTGGTAGATAGGTATGTGAGACATTCTCTGATTGGATCAGTGGGACTTCCTGATCCAATGGAAACGCCGACTCCCCAGACAGTTTTGGGGTTTTGGTTTTGTTTGGAGGGAAAAAGGCCAGAAATATATCACCTAGGTGTAATTTGAAAAATATTTCCCAATGCTGAGATTTACTAACTGAAATAGGAAAATGAGGGGCGCCTGGGTGGTTCAGTCAGTTCAGTGTCTGCTTTCAGCTCAGGTCATGATCCCGGGGTTCTGGGATCAATCCCTGCATCAGGCTCCTTGCTCAGCAGGGAGCCTGCTTCTCCCTCTCCCTCTACCCCTCCCTCCACCTCATGTTCTCTCTCTCTCAAATAAATAAATAAATAAAATCTTTAAAAATAAAGAAATAGGAAATACCCCATATTCTAAGTCCAGCGTTTACTTCGTGCTTATAATTCAGGCCTCATGAACAAAAAATAAAACCTAAAAAGGGGTGTCTGGGTGGCTCAGTCAGTTAAGTGTCCGACTCTTGATTTCAGCTCAGGTCATGATCTCAGGGTTGTGAAATCAAGCCCCATGTCAGGCTCCCACTCAGCGTGGAGTCTGCTTGAGACTCTCTCTCTCAAATAAATAAATAAAAATCTAAATGAGCACAGAGAGTAGAGAATAGGAAATACTCCACATGTCATGGGCAGAAGATTGTGTTTAAGAGTAAAGCAAAGCTATCTTGCATGAAATTTCCTTTTTAAATAGAGCCATCTGATTCTCATATATGCTGCAGCACAACAAATTGTAATATTATTTGCCCACAAACTACCCTAAGCTATGCTTGTTCATAACTTCATGCAATTTCATAAGCTAAAAACTCATGGATCACGCATCAGCATGTTGTGATGTGAAATCCTCTGGCAAATATATTTTTCAACACTAACTAATTGCCCAAGGGACATTATTATCTTTTTTTAAGATTTTATTTATTTATTTGACAGTCAGAGATTATAAGTAGGCAGAGAGGCAGGCAGAGAGAGAAGGAAGCAGGCTCTCTACGGAACAGAGAGCCCGATGTGGGGGTCAATCCCAGAACCCTGGAATCATGACCTGAGCCGAAGGCAGAGGCTTTAACCCACTGAGCCACCCAGGGGCCCGGCCCCCTCTATTTTTAAAGATTCCCAAGGGATGTTATTAACCTCCCAGTTGCTTACGGGTCATTTGATAGTGGCAGTTTGTGTTCTCTAATTGTCTAGAAATTGGTGGTGGTGGGGGGTGTATGTGTGTGTGTATGGGTGTATATCCGTGAAAGGATGCTTCTCAAGGAGGTGTTTAAAAAATAAAATCCTGGGGTTCCAGGGTGGCTCAGTCTGTTAAGCATAAACTTTTGGCTTAGGTCATGATCCTGGGGTCCAGAGATCAAGTCCTGCATTGGGCTCCCTGCTCAGTGGGATGTCTGCTTCTCCTTCTCCCTCTGCCCCTCCCACCCCTCGTCCCCGCTCATGCTTTTTCTCTCACTCTGCTCTCTTTCTCAAATAAGTAAATAAAATCTTATTTACAAAAAATACATCGTTTTAATAATCTTGCTTTCTTGTCAGGCTTTAGTGAAAGTTAGCTGTAGATTATAAGTGTCTGAGATCTACCGCCACCTAGCGTTCAGGTGCTTTCACTTTAAAGCTGGCCATGCAAAAACAGAGCCGCCGCCCTCCCCCCCACCCCCCCACCCCCCCCACCCCCCCCCCCCCCCCCACCCCCGCCACCATTTGTCTCCTCCCGTGCCTGCCCCAGTGCCCCATTTCTGCCTCCTTTTCAAAGAGTCAGCAGGCCTTGTCACTGCAGGATTTTTGCATCTCTCCCTTTTTCCACTGCTACTAACAACCCAGCATTCGTGCTCAGCTTGTGGGAGGGGAACTTGAAGGACTTTGAGTCAGCATTATTAATCCGCTCACCATATACAATCTTTGGACAAGTTATGTAAGCTCTCTGGGCTTTAGTTTCCCCCTCTTTTATTTTTTATTTATTTTTAAAAAGATTTTATTTATTTATTTATTTATCAGAGAGAGAGAGAGAGAGAGAGAGAGAGAGAGAGAGCACACACAGGCAGAGAGGCAGGCAGAGGCGGAGAGGGAAGCAGGCTCCCCGCGGAGCAAGGAGCCCTATGAGGGACTCAGTCCCAGGACCCCGGGATCATGGCCTGAGCGAAGGCAGCGGCTTAACCGACTCAGTCACCCAGGTGTCCCAGTTTCCCCCTCTTTTGGACTGAAAAGAAATATCTACTCCGTAGGTTTTTTCTGATTAAATAGGTTAACGTACTTAAAAGGCATACCACGGTATCTGACATATGGAAATATTCAGTAAATGTTAATTATTACCACATACCTCACATTATGTTGAAAAGAGTCTATATTATAGTTTCCATTTTACGGTCAGAAGGCAGAAGTTGGGCTGTCTAGGACAACTTGAGCTGATTGTTTTGACAGGTCTAGTCTGGATAAAAAGCTTTTTGAAAATATTTTCACCCTATGTGTACCTTGTCTTCTCATTGTCTTTCTTTTTTAAGAGTTTATTTATTTATTTGAGAGGCAGAGGGAGAGGGAGAAGCAGGCTCCCCACTGAACAGGAAGCCAGACACCGGGCTCGATCCCAGGAACCGAGAATCATGATCTGAGCCGAAGGCAGACGCTTACACGACTGAGCCATCCAGATACTCTCTCATTCTCTTAACAGTAATTTAACTAAAGAGCAAATTCCAAATTTTGATCAAGTGCAGTTTATCAATTTTTTTTCTTTCATGGATCATAGTCCTGGGGTCATGTTTAAGGACCCTGTGCCTAACACAAGGTCATAAAGCTTTTGTCCTATGTTTTCTTCTAAAAATTGTTTAGTTTTATGTTGTACATTTAGGTTCATTATCCATTTTGAATTTTTGCAGAAGGTGTGAAATTAGTGTTTCTTATCATCAAAGTCATTTATTTGGAGTATGTTAATATGTTAACATTGATCTGGAATGAGATTTTATCTATTTCATTTTTCAAAAAAAGTTCATTTTTAAGGACTCTCTATACCTAGCATTGGGCTTGAACTCATGACCCCGAGATCAAGAGTCGCATGTTCCACTGACTGAGCCAGCCAGCCAGTCCCTGTATTTCATTTTTTGAAATGTTTTTGCACAGAGATAGGCACTATCAAGTGCTGATATCAATCCCCAAATACGATTTTGAGTATATTCCTCACTGGGAAGGCATTTGTAAAATTCTATTAGCTTCTCATATTTGCCTGTCAGTCATTACCCTGCAGTTAATCACCTGCACTTGAGACAGGTGGAAGCTTTGCGATCCCACAGTTAAATGGATTTTGAAACATGGACATCTCCTTTGCACTTGTATGGAGGTCTGAAAACCACTGCTGGAACTTTTGTGTGTGGTTGGAAAGTAGACCTGCAAATTTGTGTGGGTACGGAGATAGTATTTCTTGTGTCAACTTTTGACAGCACAGCAAGTCTCTCAAGCAGTGGGACGTTTCTTGCATTCAAATGTTAATCATCAAAATGACATAAGTGCCATGTAAGTTTCAAATGCAGGTGATGCTTTGACTTGTAATTCTAAGTTTAATTCATTGACTCAAATGTATCAAGTCTGCAGCCAAACCTAATTTCCAAAGCTATTCAGTGCTCAGTAGTGGCTGAGGTAGTTTCTTTTCATTCAGAAATTTGCAACCTTGGCCCTGAACCCAGAAAGTTTCAATAAAACTTTATCACTGCTAAGCCGTCCAACTGCTGTGTGATAGGGCAAGTCAGGATATTTAGCTTCTATTTCTGTCAAAAACGCATGGCACTGGTGATAGTTAAATCCACAAGAATAAATGAAGTATGTCAGGGACACTGTTGGTTCAATAACATATGATAGGTTCACATATTTTCTGTTAACTAACTGTTGATGGATACTGCAGTGAAAAGGCTTTAAACACCTTATAGTTTCGCAAACTGTGTATTTGTCCAGTGAAGCCTTTTCTGTCCCACACATAGTTTTACCACCATTGGTTGTGGCACATCTTGGAAGATTCCACTTCAGATTGTATTAAGTTTTTTTTCTCAACTTTCAAAATATTTTTGTTTGTAGTTGCTCCACACCGACTACTCATAGTATCTAATTCTTTTTTTTTTCTTTTTTTAAAGATGTTATTTATTTATTTGACAGAGAGAGATCACAAGTAGACGGAGAGGCAGGCAGAGAGAGAGAGGGAAGCAGGCCCCCTGCCGAGCAGAGAGCCCGATGTGGGACTCGATCCCAGGACCCCGAGATCACGACCCGAGCCGAAGGCAGCGGCCTAACCCACTGAGCCACCCAGGCGCCCCCATAGTATCTAATTCTTCAGTCGTTTCTAGGGTGACGAACCATCCCTCTTAGCCTGGAACCAGAAAGTTTCCAGTGTTAAAACCAGAAATGTTCTAGGCAAACGGGGATGAACTGGTGGTCACTCTAGCACTTCAAACTTGGCATTGACTTCCTGAATAATCAACCAAGCAGTTATCAGTAACATCTGTTAAGTCATCAAGAGCTAAGGAAAAACGTTCAACATCATTTCCCTTATTTTTAAATGGACTACATGATGTTGCTTCCTTAATTCTTCATGCAACTGTTCTCACTGAAAGGCCAATAGTATGTATGCTTGTATTTATGTATTTAACTAAACTCTACATCCAACGTGGGGCTCGACTTCACAAGCCCAAGATCAAGAGTCACATGCTCTATGGACTGAGTCCCCCAGGCACCCCAAAAGGTCAATAGTTTTAAGAAGCTTATTTTAGGGGTGCCTGGATGGTTCAGTTGGTTAAGTCCAACTCTTGATGTCAGCTCATGTCATAATATCAGGGTTGTGAGATAGAGCCTATTGGGCTCCACACTGAGTATGGAGCCCGCTTAAATGGGGGGATGGAGTGGCTGGGTGATGGACATTGGGGAGGGTATGTGCTATGGTGAATGCTGTGAGATCTGTAAGCCTGATGATTCACAGTACCCCTGGGGCAAATAATACATTGTATGTTAATAATAACAAAAGATTCTCTCTCCCTCTGTCCTCCCCACCCCCCACTCTCTATTAATAAATAAATAAAAAGCTTATTTTATCTGGACACATTTCTCCAGCTGCTGCAAACACAATTTAATGACCTCCTCACTGGTAAAGGGCTTTCCTTGCTGGGCTAAGAAATAAGCTATCTGGGGACTTCAGTTACTACCTCATGCTTATTTTTTGGATGAGAAATTACATCCTGAGATACTCCATCCAAAATATTCTGCCTGTTGCTTTCCTGTGGGCTGGGGATACTGTAATAGTGCTTAGTCTGGTAATGTCAACACATATTGTATTCTTTTAATAGACATTTATTTAAAAATCTGATCTGCCAACTCAGCGTTTGCCACTGACTCTGGGAACAGAAACCTTCACAGGCTTCACCAGCTTTTGCTTAGGTGCCACCTTCGTGGGAGCCCCCGCAGCAGCCACTGCTGTCTCGTTAGATGCTTGTTGGCCTCTTTTGCGTCCCTGGCAGACCGGATGGCTGGTTCTCGTTGAGCCTTCCTAACTTTGGGTTTCGGGTTCCTCTCGGCCATTCTATCAGCAAGAGATGCACCAGCATGGCCCTCTGGAATTTGCACAGCAGGTTCTTTTTTGAATTTCTTCGGACTGTCCCCTTTTGTTTTGTCCAGTGCACCTACCAAGGATTCCTTGTAGGTTGAGCTCAGAGTGCGTCATTTTAGTTTGTGGCACATCCGAGGGCTGTGCTGAGCAGAGGACCGCAGATGGCCTCTATCGTGCTAAACTCACGCAGCACAAAGGCAGCTATATACAACCTGTAAATGAATGGGACTGTGTTCCAATAAACCTGTATTTAGTATACGTGCTGCCGAAGCAAGCACTAAACCTGTATTTAGAAACACTAAATCTTGCATTTAATTTTCTTTCGCTATGAATTTTGATTTTCCAAGCATTTAAAAATGTAAAATCACGACAGGCAGAGCAGAATTGGCCCACGGGACAATAAGCCATCAGATGGTCCAAAGGATGCCCCATGACATAGTTCAGTTTGGGTCATGCAATCATTTCTGCTTATGGAGTGGAAAAAATATATATATGTACAAAACTACACACACACACCCCTCAAGGTTAAAGGATAGCAGCCTCCTGCATCAGTCACTGCATGGGGATGACTGCTCTGGGTCAGTTCTGGAACAAGAGATGGCCTCTGTGGCAGGACACTGAGACTTCAGAATTCCTACAGATGATCTGATTTCCAGCTCCTGCCACTTATCAGCCAGGGCTCGTTTCCAGTCATAGCGACAAGTTGGCTTGGACATGGTCGCACTCTATTCCAAGTACTGCTGGCAATAGAAAACCTCACTTCTCACTGGTCTGCTCACTTGCCACCTTATCTATGGTAAATACAGTCTGAAACTTGTCTGTGGATTCATTCCTTCTTTCCTTTAGCTCTTTGCTGATTATATATAACAGCAAGGCACACTTTTGCTTCCACATACTCAAGTGTAAACACTTCCCATTTAAAAAAAAATGTGTCTTTTACAGTCATGGTTATACTGATTAGTTTTAAATGTACCCTCTTTTTACCTTATTTGGGCCGTATCACTACAAAAATTTTATATTTAACTAGCAGAAACTTACCTTCCACTCAATTCCAGTCTGATTTTCTCACTACAAAATCTGAAAAATCAAAATCACATCACACTGAAGAATTTTCTTTAAGATATTCTTTATAGGGTGCCTGGGTGGCTCAGTGGGTTGAGCCGCTGCCTTCGGCTCAGGTCATGATCTCAGGGTCCTGGGATCGAGTCCTGCATCGGGCTCTCTGCTCAGCAGGGAGCCTGCTTCCCTCTCTCTCTCTGCCTGTTTCTCTACTTGTGATCTCTGTCAAATAAATAATAAAAAAAAAAATCTTAAAAAAATATTCTTTATAATCACAGAATTTCAGCTCTATTTCTTATAAAAATTATCCACGGTCCTGACATGTTAAAGATGGAATCATACCCACCCCCCAGCTCCAGGGCACTTTAAGAAAAAAAAAAAAAATTTACTTATTCATTTGTCAGAGAGAGAGAGAGAGCAAGAGAGTGAGCACAAGCAGGGAGAACAGCAGGCAGAGGCAGAAGCAGGCTCCCTACTGAGCAAGGAGCCTGATGTGGGACTTGATCCCAGGACCTTGGGATCATGACCTGAGCCAAAGACCGTCGCTTCACCAATTGAACCACCCAGGCGTCCCTCCAGGGCACATTTAAAAAACAATTTACACATTAAGTGATGATGAATGGTACCATGCCTATATGGGGTGGATGGATGAGTTGCAGGCTGGGAAGAGGGAAATATTCAATTTACCTTGCTACATATACATGTGAGTTTGAGTGCCCATGCTCTTTGCAGAGAGATAAATGTGAGGCTGCACTGACACACTTCCCTGGTGCTTTTCCAGAAGGGGAAACCAGAGGGACACCCAGATCCGCAAAGATGAGAAATGGGGCGCCTGGGTGGCTCAGTGGGTTAAGCCACTGCCTTCGGCTCAGGTCCTGCATCGGGCTCTCTGCTCAGCAGGGAGCCTGCTTCCCTCTCTCTCTCTCTCTGCCTGCCTCTGTCTACTGTGATCTCTGTCAAACAAATAAATAAAAAATCTTAAAAAAAAAAAAAAAGGCTGAGAAATGGTTCAAAAAGGGAAAGTTGTTACTTATTCAATCAACAAGTACATACTGGACATACTTTTTTTTTTTTTAAAGATTTTATTTATTTATTTGACAGACAGAGATCACAAGTAGGCAGAGAGAGAGGAGGAAGCAGACTCCCCGCTGAGCAGAGAGCCCGATGCGGCGCTCGATCCCAGGACCCTGAGATCATGACCTGAGCCGAAGGCAGAGGCTTTAACCCACTGAGCCACCCGGGCACCCCTGGACATTCTTTTTTTTAAAAAAAGATTTTATTTATTTGCCAGAGAGAGTGTGCGTCCCGCTGAGCAGGGAGCCCGACGCATGACTCGATCCCAGGACCCTGGGATCACGACCTGAGCTGAAGGCAGACACTTAACTGACTGAGCCACCCAGGCATCCCCATACTGAACATAGTCTATGTCAGGTACTATTCTAGAGGTAAAATCTGCTCTTTGTACATGTGAAACAAATTCTTGTTTATATTTTGTATCAGGACACCCAGTCCAGTACTAAAGATTTAACAAACACCGGAGGAGAAAATGTTCAGTGGCAATGTGCATTTTTAATAAGTCTAGATTAGCTAAAAGAAAACACATTTCAAGAGTATCAGAAATTTTAAAATAGGGGCCCCTGGGTGGTTCAGTGGGTTAAAGCCTCTGCCTTTGGCTCAGGTCATGATCCCAGGGTCCTGGGATAGAGCCCCACATCAGGCTCTCTGCTCAGCATGGAGCCTGCTTCCCTTCCTCTCTCTCTGCCTGCCTCTCTGCCTACTTGTGATCCCTGTCAAATAAATAAATAAATAAATCTTTAAAAAAAAGAAAAAAGAAACTTTAAAATAGTTGAGGAGGCAAAAACCTACTATTTTACTTCAAGACACCCAAGGCTTTACAAAAGAATATTACTGAGCCATAAAAAAAGAACAAAATCTGGCCACTTGCAACATGGGTGGAGAGAAGAGTATTATGCTATAAGAAAGGTCAGTCAAGAGAAAGACAAATTCCACATGATTTCACTCATATGTGGCATTTAAGAAACAATACAAATAAGCAAAGAGAGAGGAAAAAAAAGAGGCAAACCATGAAAGAGACTCTCAACAATAGAGAACAAACCAATGGTTACCAGAGGGAAGGCGGTGAGCAGATGGGAAAAATACCACGTGATGGGGATTAAAGACACTTGCTGTGAGAAGCACTGGGTGATGTATGAAGTGCTGAAACACTGTATTGTACACCTGAAACTAACGTAACACCATATGTTAATTACACTAGAATTTAAATTAAAAAAAAAATCTAAGTCCCATCTGCATACAAATGAATTGTAGAAAGTTTATTTGCTGATCATTGATTCTTGAAATACACTCCCACATCCATGATACACACAAAATGATGGGTTATTAAATCTTGCTAACCCATCAAAAACTAACTTAACATGGTAAAAGTAATCACACACTTGTACTTCTCTCTCCATGTAATGTAACTTCCAGTTTGAAGCACACAATGTTGAAGTGCCCTTATGGGTTAAAGGTGCACGCCCAACAGAGAACCATGTAGATGGTCAAGATTTTATTTTTTTTATTTGATGGTAACAAGGAAAGCTGCAGTAAATGGTGAGTTTTCTATCCAGGCAGAGTAACTAAAGACAGCTATGAAATCTGCAAAGAAAACTAGGGACCAGGACAAAGAGGCAGTGTGAGCCCGGCTCCGGCAAACTAGGCACCCGCGCATCTCAGCAAGGGCAGGTAAACCAGCTACTGACTGCTTTCCGTACGGCCTTGAACTGACAGTTTTTCCTCTAAGAATCTTGTCAATGGTTGCACTCCACTGCAGCTAGTTAAATACTAAGAATTAGCCCTCACACTAAAACCACATTTTTCAGGAGAAATAGAATACATTCAGAATCACTGATTGCTTTTCCTTCGTCTTTTTTTTCTTGAACGGGTAGGTGTCCGAGTCTCCTGTGTTTCTTCTTTTACACTGGGTATGGGCTGTTTGAAAACTATTTCATTATCTTTATCATCAACGTTCATCTTAGCCACTTCAGATTTTCGTTTCTCCAAAAATGTTGGCGTACAAACTGGCGTGGGGCCCTGGATTCAACAAGTAAAAGGTTGTAATACAGGAATATAGGAAGGTATTAGGAACGAATTTACCCCCACCCCACCTGCCCTGTTATTTTAGGCTTGTTTACCCCTTTCGGTGAGACAGCTGCACGCAATATACTCCACTATAGGCTATTAGATAGAAAACTAGACTTGCTACATTTATAAAGATAGCAGCCTCAGTTCTCCCTACTGACTCAGTCACTTTGCTGAAAGGGAAACAATGCAGTAAACTCACAATAATTTTTGCTAACTTCACTATATCTGCTAAATCACCAGTAATTATTTACCAAAACAATCACAAGGTAAAATCTGCAATTTCAGTAAAGTGCCAGTAGCACAACTAGTTTTCCTTTTTTTTTTTTTCCTAAAGTATCTACTGGGTCACCTGGGTGGCTTAGTCAGTTACACGTCTGCCTTTGCCCCCAGGGTCCTCGACTAAGCCCAACACAGGGGGATGTGTGTGTGTGTTTGCTTTCCCTCTCCCTCTGCCCTACCACAACTTGTGTTCTCTCTCTCAAATAATATCTTTTTAAAAAAAATTATTTATTTTAAAAGTAATCTCTACACCCAACGTGGTGTACTCACAGCCATGAGATTAAGAGTTGCAAAATCCACCGACCAAGCCAGCCAGGTGCCCCTGCTTTTCCTCTTTCCAATCACTTTTAGAACATCTCATTTCCAGCATACTGAGAACAATTTTACCTGGCTATCCACAGTCTTCTCAGGAGTGGTAGGAGTATGTGAAACCTTTGAACCCTTTTTCTTCTTCTTCTTCTTTGATAAGACCTTAAATAAATTTTAAGGGACTTCATCAATCTGCATGTTTATCAGCAATAGTAGTCCTGAATATATTTCCCAATTTATCTTTTCCTAATATCTGGCATGTAATACGACAAATAAATAAAATTTTACCTGGCTATTTGTAGATTTCTGAAGACCAGTGTTTGAAGCATTTCTTTTCTCCTTTTTATGTAAAATCTTAAATGGACATAAAAAAATGAACTGGCAGTCTTGCATATTTACATTTTTAACTTACCATTAGAGCCTTACACATATTATCAGTAAATTATCCTCAAATGACACAGCATTTCAATTTAAAAAGCAAAACGCACGATCTTAAGGGCAAAACTGGAAGGGGGGCCTAACTAAGGAATGGGCACAGGCTGCAGAGGTTGAAGTGGGGCCAAAACCTGGAGCTGGCCACACAGAAAGCTGAATCAGAAATGTGTACTAGAAGAATGTGAAGAGGCAGGCCGCAGTCTGGGCAAGTTCAGGATTAGATCATGAAGCAGGGCTTTCACACAAAGCAGCAAATGGGCTACTGAGCTTTCTCGAATGCCTGTTTTCCAGCTTCATCATCCCAGCTCCCACATGGTTCCCATGGGTTGTTGGTGGATAACCATCTGAGCCGCCCAGGCACTCTAAGCTAATTCCTTTCAAGAGCTTCCTCTTCTGTATAATGGAGATCATAGGATCTGCTATTTTAGAAAGGACCTACAGAGCAGGTGCGTAATGGGAACGCAGTTGGGTCAAGCATTTGCCTTCAGCTCAGGTCACGATCTTGGGGTCCTGAAACTGAGCTCCCTGCTCAGCAGGGCATCTGCTTCTCACCCCCTCCACCCCACAACTTGTGTGCACTCTCTCTAAAATAAATAAGTAAAAATCTTTAGTGGGGGAAAAAAGAACCTATAATGCAGTGTTTCAAAAATTTAGGCAAGGCCTAGCACATGATGAACACTGGGCTAGACTCTTTATGTATAAAACCGTAAATATGTTTTATAGTTAATGAGGTACAAAGCCCACCCCAAGAAAAAATACAAAAAACATTTTGGGAAGCAGTATTTACCAGTGAAGGAAAATCATAATCAATTCCTTTTTTAGCTAATTTCTTCCTGAGTAATTTTTCCTTCTTTTTAAATCGCTCCTCCATCTGTAGCTTTTGAAGAAGGGTCCGATTCTGATTATACCGTTTCACTGCTGGATATGATGGCTTTTTAAATGGAACATGCCACTCTCTAAAAAGTTCTTCGTGTACTTTTTCGGGTGGTATAAAATGACCTACATTTAAAAGAAAGAAAGAAGTTTTCAACCAAGTGGCAGAGAGAAGATTTTGAAGTTTTCACCAGCATCAGCCCCCTCCACAACATCAAGATGATGTCTCCCGTTTACATGGAGAAGACTGAAACAATAAATTAGGGACCTAAAAAAAAGGCATACAGCCAACAATTATTATTAAGTATCTACTTAAAAAATGCCAAGAACTGTTCCAGGAGCTAGAAACATGGAGTTGTATAAAGGAATGTCTTGGTGGTATCAAGACACTGAGAAGCTAGCTAGCAGGATATCAGGCTGTGCGACCTGCTGTAGCACAAGGAATCACTTTCCACCTCATCTCTGCGTACCTCTCTAGGACTCAGATATCTTACCACTTATCTCTAGCTCTCTGCTTAAGGGCCCTTTTCAGGCTATGAAAGAACACTGCGACCATGTGCAAGGCAGGCCAAAACACTTGCATCAACCCTCAACCAATGATGGATGGGGAGTTGGTAGATAAATACCCTAGTTCCCTTGCCTGTCAGATAGAATAAATCTGTCTCCCTGTGTTACCCGGCAGGATGGAGCCCAGCTGCCTGAGAGGTAATGTGCTTGCTAACACACCCTCAACAACTTCCGTCTCCTCTCACTTCTCTACTCCCTACCTGTATTTTCCTGGGCTCGCCTCCAAAATACACTACTTCCATTCAGGGGGGGAAAAAAAAAAAGGACAATGAGGCTAATCTTCCATCTGAACTCCTATCAGGATTCAGAACCTTTTTTGTGATCTTTCCGAGTCAGATACAGCACAGCACTGATCCTACCGATGTGGTCCCCTGACACATCTTGTGCCACCTATTTGGCTCATTTCCTCCTGGCAAGAGCCATGCTTTCTATGTGTGAAATGAACCCATGACCTCATGAGGCCACTGGGATTCTGTCACGGCAATAGGAACAGAAAGAGAGAGATGCTATGTGGGCAGCTCATCAGCTACGTGAACACATGTCTGTGGTTTGGAAACCTGGAATGGTTACATACTCCACCATCAGCACAGAGAAGCCAAAAGTTAACTCTGCCTCCAGAGGCACTGAGCTACAGACAGGGAAGCTCTGGGAATGCAAAGTGGGCAGCTCCACTTTCTGTAGGATAAACTAAGCTGGTGTTGTCTCCCCTCTACTCCTCATACTTTCTCCTGTGAAAGAGCTGCAGCCAACGTCATTTAGATGGGACTCTCAAATGTGATTTCTTGCCTTTAATGTTATCCTATCTAGAATCTATTGGTGCCTTTCCACTGCCCTCAGGATATATTCTCATCTCCCAGATTTTTTAAAGACTTTATTTGACAGAGAAAGACAGCGAGAGAGGGAACACAAGCAGGGGGAGTGGGAGAGGGAGAAGCAGGCCTCCTGCTGAGGAGGGAGACAGATGTGGGGCTCGATCTCAGGCAGACATTCAATGACTGAGCCACTGAGGCGCCCCTATCAACTCCCAGATTTTTAAGGCCTTCGGTAACCTGACCTCCTCTATCTCCTATTCTCCTCACATTCCTTCACAGGCAACTAAGTACAGTTAGTCACCTCTGGTTTTTTAGCTGTCCCATTAAGCCAGGGATGATAATTCCCTTCCCCTGGCTCACTCCTATCTAATCTTCAGGTTTCAACCGAAATGATACCTCCTCAGGGAAGCCTTCCATATCCCATTAGAGATAGGTCAGTTGCTCTGCCAATGTAGTAACTTGTCCCAATTCCATCTTAGCGTTAAAACGGCTCTCACTCTGGAAGTGAGAGGTTTTAAAATTCTAGAAAATGCGTTCATATCCTTGCACTTAAATACTTCGGAGAATCATCCCAGAGACGAAGTGGGACATCCAAGGAGCTAAGCAACCTGTCCTTCTCAGCAGAGCCACGCACCAGCAGGAGGCAACCACACAATCCCACGGGTAAGAGAAAAGCACTTACACTTTAAGAGTCTTTCACCAAAAAGGTAGTTGTTCATCGTGTCGGCAACTATCTTGGCAACATCTTCAGATGCAAACTCCACAAAGGCATAGCCTTTACTATTTCCAGTCTGCAATGGAAAACCCACCACAAAAAGTAGAATGATTAAATTTTAAAGGGTCTGGAAAGTCCTAAAATGTCATTAATTTAAATAATGTACATTAGCCCCATTACTGAGTAACATTCTAACTTCAATGCTCTGTGCAAGGGCTGTTATGGGAAAAGATCAGATCTGGGGAGCCTGGCTGGCTCAGTCAGTACAGCATGCAACTCTTGATCTTGGGATTGTGAGTTTGAGCTTCACACTGGGTGTAAAGATTATGTGAAAATGAAATATATTAGAAAGAAAAGATCCAAAATAGGCAGGACATGCCCTGATTTTGAGGTATTCCTAGAATTTTGATTACATGATAAATACATTACCAATGCAGCTGGAATTTACCACATGAAGGTAAGGCCCACATCTGGTAAGGTAATTTATCACATCTAGTAAGGCCCAAAGTCCTTTACTCATTACCAATTTCACTGATAGTCATTTTATTCATGTATTCACAATGCCCAGCAGATAGTGTGATATTTCGCAAACAATCCAGGTCATCTAATTCTCACTTTATATATAAGAACTGGAAAGAAACTAAATCCTCAGTGTTGCCAAGCTAATCAATAAAATAATGTGTTCATTTTCATGTTTACTAATAACTGATCATCTTCATAACTGATGGCAAAGGGACGCTGTCAACATCTTCTGAAATACATGTCCTAGATTCCTGCCCTCAGCACAACATAGTGGATTTTTTCACCTTAGTAATGAGAGCATGGGTTCTAGCATCCAAATGCCCAAGTTTGGAACACAGCTGTGACAATTAGGTAAGTAACAATAAACCTCAGTTTTTCATTCTATTAAATGGGGACAAAATAATCACTCTCACAGGGTTGCTATGAAGAAATAATTCATAAATGCTCTACACAAAGTCTGTCAAGAGCACAAATGTTCCTGTAGGGTGGCAGAATATGCCATCCCCAAATATTCTACGTTGGCATAAGGATTACTTTAAGCGGAAAGCAACTGGAAATAGTAAATGACAAAAAAGCCCTTTGCCCTCCTCTATTTGCCTAAAAGCAGGACATTAAGTTTACAGGGTCCCAGCCAGAAAACCTAGGAGGGTAGGAAAAACAAATATTTCCACCCTGCGGTTCTAATTATTAGTAATAATGGGAATCTTTCACAATTTTACATTTAAGCCTATCTTTGGAAATGGATCAAAACTGGTAATACAGATTATGGAAATAGAAAACATCCAGTGATCAGAAGGCTCATTTCTAGCACCAACAGTGCCACTAACTAGCAACGTGGACACGCCCACTGTTTAATTATGTGCAACAAGAGGATTTTGGTAAAAATTTGTATGCCCGAAAATTCTTTATACTCCTCTCTCTTAATAGGGAGGGGAAAGATGGTGGAGTAGAAGAGACACACTGTGATACTAAACTTACTGTACCACATAATTAACTGATATAAACCTTCTGAGAAGGAATTTAAAAATACATGTCAAGTGACTAAACAAAGAAACAAAAAACCAAAACCAAAACCAAAACCAAAAGCCAGGAGCACCTGGCTGGCTCAATTGATAGAGCATGTGACTCTTAATCTCAGGTTGTTAAATTTGAGCCCCATGTTGGGTATAGAGATTAAAAAAAAAAAAAAAAAAATCCAAACACGTTTACTTATTTTACCTAGTAATCCCAGAATGCTGAAAGTACTGAGCTAACAGTCAAAACTGGGGTGAGAGGGGGAAATTTTTATTATGCAACAGCAATGCTGGACATGGTAAATTTTAGTGCATCTCCTTAAGCAGCAAGCTTTCTATAAGACAACTGACCTGAACTCTTCAAAAAAGCCAATGTCAAGAAAAGCAAAACAATTAAGCAAAAATGGGCAAGAAGATTGTTATAGATAGGCTGAAAAGCTAGAACCAAATACAATGCATGAACCTCGATTGGATTCCAGAATGGGTAGAGATTAACTAAAGACATTTTGGGACTACTGAGGATGTATGCAAAGGGACAGTACATTATAAACTACTATACTGTTGTTACATAGACAATGTTCTATTCTTAAATTTATGATGAAGTATTTAGTGTTAAAGTATTATGACTATCACTTTCTTCAAAAGGCTCAGCAAAACAATGAAGCCTGGCAGAGGATGAGGATATTCTGTAAAGCAGTAGTTTTCAAACTCTGAATGTGACCTTTAAGAAGGCAACAAAATCAATTTAGTGGGTCAGAAAAGCATTAAAAAAATCTAAATAGAAAGGTTAAGTACTGCCTTATGACTTATTTCAATTATCTTTACATACATATATGTGTGTGCAGGCTTGTGCTATAAAACTTATTTCTTATAGTGGGTCCAAAGTCCAGAGAATTTTATTCATTTATTTTTTAAAAAGACTTTATTCGAGAGAGACATAGCAGGAGCATAGGGGAAAGGGAGATGCAGGCTTCCTGCTGAGCAAGGAGCCAGGCATGGGGCTTGATCCCATGACCCTGGGATCATGACCTGAGCCAAAGGCAGATGCTTAACCAACTGAGCCATCCAGGCACCCCCAGAATTTACTATTCCAGAAGAGTATGCCTATACCCGCACAAAGAATGTTCCTAGTAGATTCACCGATAACACAGAAAAATTGTAAACAAACAACCCCCCCAAACAAAACTAAAACCCTAATATTCAATAAGATGGATAAGCTTTAATATATTCAAGCAAAGGAACACAGCAACAACAATAAATGTTCCATGGATAAAATTCTAAATAGATTGTTAATGAAAAAATTCAGTTAAAGAATGATAAAATGTTGATTTAAATACACAACATATATTCATTCATACACGAACACATCGTAAAAATTTAAAAACACAGAGTAATGAAGAGCACTGGATTCACGAATACTAAGTCCCTGGACATGGGGAGAAAATGAAGAGGACTGGGAAGGGTAAAAAAGGGACCTCAAGTCTACCTGTAATTAATTTCTTAAAGAACAAATATCTGAAACAAGTGTGAGATCAAGTTGATATCTGATAAAAGTGAATGGCGGATTACCAAACAGAGACTAAATACTCTAGCAGACTTTAGGATGTTTAAAATATCGCACCCACATAATATGCAACCATTATAAATAGGGAAAGGGAAATGGAAAAATAAGGGAAGGAATACAGACAAAATGTTATTTTGGTTAGGATGGAAGAGATACTAGGGCATTTTAAATCTAAAATTCTTTTTAATGCTAACATGTTGCTTTGACAACATTAATATCTGTGACTTTATGATAACTAGCATATGATGGATGCATACCCTATCTCCTCACATACCAAATCAAATATAAAATTCAACTTTGATAAAATGTGGGAAAACTGTATCAAGAAAAAACAGATTCCAACAGTGAGAGGTCTATGGTTACAACCAAAACTGGATGTGTGCAGGAAAGAAAATAAAGTGGCCATTCTTCTACTTTGGAAACCAACCATACAAATGTTTTCTTCATTAGGAGGTAGGTTCAATATAATGGTAACATTTATAAAGGGTTTACTGTTATCAGGTATTGTTCTAAGAACTCTGCGTTTGTTACCTTGTTTAATCTTTGATTATGTTCTCCTATGAGGTGGATAGTATTTTATTCATACTTTACAGACTAGAAAACGGAAACATAGAGAAATTACATAATTTGTCTAAGGTCACATAACTAGTGACCTGTACAGCCAGGGCACAAACCTACATGGTCTGGCTTCAATAGCCTTGTTCTTAACTATGCACTATACAAACCTTTGCTATTACAGGGATGCCTGTGCCAGAGGCTAATACAAGATGTTCGTAATTGCTTCTCAAACAGAAGTTCATCTATTCCTGGCTTAGTAGCCTCAGAATAAGTATGACTCATTTACTAGGATTATCAATTTAATTTGAAGATTTGGGGCAATTTTAATAGTAAAACAAACATATACAGTAACACTGATTTTCTCTTTTCAGTTTCAGGTTCGAAATCTTACCCACTCCCTTTTCTGAAATGAACTGTGACAAACAATATATGATCACTCTAAAAACTGTCAAATCTCATATACTTGTAAGAAACAAAACAATCTAATTTAATCTTACCCGTTTACTTCTGGACAGTCTGAATTTTGTAACAGTGCCAAACTGGGAGAAATATGCCCGGATCTGGGTTTCGTAAAGTGCTGGAGGTAAGTGGCCCACGTAGATTACTCCAGGAGTCAGTTTTTCTTTCTCCTGACGCTGAAGACATATAGACCAGGTACATGCGAATGTTAATTAAAAAAAAAAAAAAAAAAAAAAAAAATCACATTGCCACACAACCTGCAAAACCCCCCTCTCTCGGTCCAAGACAAAAGATCAAAAACCTTCCCTGTTTTTTCACTTACAGACTAGTAACTGAAAAATTAGGTGTCTACCTCTTCAGGAGGACAATGGTCAAGGGGTGGATTGTCTTAGCCTGTACTGCAGCACCCGGAACCCTGGAAACGCTCAATCAACTACATGATGAACCAATGGATAGGCAAGTAAATCTTTGAACACATCATTTCAAATCTTCTGGTCAAACTCCACATAAACGTACCCTTCAACTTTGCTTGCACATCACCGCTGACTCACAACCACCTAACCCAACAATTTCGAGACAATTTCACAGTGTCCACCAACCTGTCAGCACCTCAGTCATCATGCTCTTGCCTTCCACAACAAGCACTTTTAACTTTTCCAAACATGTGTGTGTGTTTTTTTTAAAGATTTTATTTATTTATTTGACAGACCGAGATCACAAGTAGGCAGAGAGGCAGGCAAAGAGAGAGGGGGAAGCAGGCTCCCTGTAGAGCAGAGAGCCCGATGTGGGGCTCGATCCCAAGACCCTGGGATCATGACCTGAGCCGAAGGCAGAGGCTTTAACCCACTGAGCCACCCAGGCGCCCCCAAACATGAGTTTTTGCTAAAAACAAAACAAAACAAAAAAACAAGGCGAATAAAACCTGATGCCAGAGGCCCTAGTCAGTAAATGGAACTCTGCAAAGTTTGTCTTTGAAGACCTCCAAAATCACCAACCAGGCAAACAACCCTCCCAAATTCGGGTGCAAAGCAGAGGAGTGGCATCTCTAACCGGAGGATGATTTGCGGTATCAGAGTCCATTCCCTACAGCTGGCCCTCCTCTTGCACCATACCAATTACCTCCCCCGTATTTCCACAGGAGGACCCTAAGGCCTACACGGCTAAATCCCATCTCCCTATCAGCATAACCCTCTCGGTCTCAGAGATCTTGGCCTTCAAGTTCATGAGGTCTGCGGCCCACCCGGGGAGTCGCTGGAGGTAGCGGACCTGTCTGCCCCCTCCTCTCTCAGTCCGAACTGCGGTGGCTGCTCACCTGGGTTGCGCGCCGACGAGCCTGCGCCACCTCCTTCTGAAACTTGGCCTCTTCCTGCGGGTTTAGCGACAGGAACGGCTTGGCCGGGCCAGCAAAGACCGCCATGGCGACGGCTTCCAGTCCAAAGAGCCCCACGCGGCAGCACCGGAAGCACCAAGCGCTCAGCTCCCCAAACCGGAAGTGGGGGGACATGCCTGGTGACGCGCGGAGGCGGGACATAGGGTGCGGGGGGCGGGGCGGAGCTCGGGAGGGGCCAGGGAGAGCTCGGGCGCCCCCTGCTGGCTTGGCGCCCGTTGGCCTTGCTCTCATTTCCACCACCTGTCTAAACTGGCGAAAGGTAACTTGCTCATGCCTACACTGCGGCCAGCCACTTTCAAGGAGAGGTTTAAAAATAAAGACCCAGGGGCGCCTGGGTGGCTCAGTAGGTTAAGGCCTTTGCCTTCAGCTCAGGTCATGATCTTGGGGTCCTGGGAGGGAGCCCCACCTCAGGCTCTCTGCTCAGCAGGGAGCCTGCTTCCTCCTCTTTCTCTGCCTGCCTCTCTGCCTACTTGTGATCTCTGTCAAATAAATAAATAAAAAATCTCTAAAAATAAATAAATAGGGTAGCCTGGGTGGCTCAGTGGGTTAAGGCCTCTGCCTTCAGCTCGGGTCATGATCCCAGGGTCCTGGGATTGAGTCCCGCATCCGGCTCTCTGCTCGGCGGGGAGCCTGCTTCCTCCCCTCTCTCTCGCTACGTGTGATCTCTGTCAAATAAATAAATTAAAAAATAAATAAATAAATAAATAAAAATAAAAATAAAGACCCAAACAACATCCGTGCCCTTGAGGTTTTGCCAATAATTCTTTTGTAAAAAAACATTGTATTATTAACTTACAATCTATTATTTGTTCAGGGGTGCAGGTCTGTGATTCATCAGTCTTACACAACACACAACACTCACCACAACACATACCCTCCCCAATGTCCATCACCCAGCCACCCTATCCCCCTTTGCCAATCACTCTTCAATTCTTTTTTATTTTCTTTCTTTCACACACTCATTTTTTGAGCCCTTACTGTGTCCTCGTGTCGTGGCCCTTAGGGAACTTAGAGATTGGGGATGGAGGTGGAAAATAATGTTTGGGGTGGGCTTGGCGCAATGGGAGACATAAGACCCCCGTGGGATAAAGGCACGCTGGGTGACCAAGGAGGCCCCCCAGAGTGGGTGGCATTTGAGTTGAAACCTGAAGGCTGTAAGGAACCACGTGTGAAGACCTGGAAGCTCCCCATGCAGGTGGGGGGGACCCTGGGTGCACTGCCCCTAGAGCTGGAAAGAAAGAGCCAGCCAGTGTGGTTGGAGCTCAGCCATGAGGGGTGAGGGGCAAGGGCCAGGCTGGAGCTTCAGGTCTCTGCCTGTCAAGGTTTAAAGCTTGGGTTTTATTGTAAATACAAGGCAATGTGAGAGGGTTTGTGTGTGGTTTTGAAAGAAAGAGAGAAAGCATGCACACAAGCAGGGAGAGGAGCAGAGGGAGAGGGAGCAGCAGACTTCCCGCTGGGCGGGGAGCCCAATGTGGGACTTGATCCCGGACCCTGGGATCATGACCTGAGCTGAAGACAGACGCTTAATCCACTGAGCCACCCAGGTGCCCCCGATGTGAGGGTTTTAAGCAGTTGTAGCTGTTTATACTTTTGAAAATACTGTCACTGGCCTGACCCTCTGAACTTAGGACTGACCTCCTGAACCAGGAAACTCCTAGAAGCTTCTGCCTGTGAGACTTTTTAGAGAGAAACTAACAAGCTGTTGGAACAGAAAAAGAAACATTTGAGGATGATGGCCTGCACAGATGATTCAGAAAGTGCTTTAGCCTCATTATAATGGTCAAATCCCCTCTGAATATTCATGCCAAAGCCTAATAAAAGGGTCCCACTTCTCCTTCTTTGGGGAGTCAAGTCTTTGAAAGTCATTCCCCACAATGTCCTTGTTTGTACAAATAAAGTAACCTCATGAGGCAACCACGTGGTACAGTTTCTGTTTGTAGGTCAATGAGGAGTAGGCTCATGTCGTAGGTAACAATACTACTCTAGTAAGGGTAGAGGGTGGACTGGAGATGTTAAAAAGAAAAATTCAGGGGCACCTGGGAGGCTCAGTCAGCACCATGTTCATCACATTCCTGCACCATTTAATAAAGCCAGTAAAACTTCAAATTTACTTGGTTGGATTTGTTTTTAAAGATTTTTTTTTTTTTTTAAGTAACCTACCCCCAACTTGGGGCTCAAACTTATAACCTCAAGATCAAGAGTTGCCTCCTTTACCAATTGGACCAACCAGGCACCCCTGTTATTTTGTTTTGTTTTTTAACACAGAGAAAGCAGGGACAGGAAGCTCTTGCAGTAGTCCAGACAGAGCTTGGTCTGGGAGATCACGGTGGGGGTGTTTTGGGATCAGCGAGGGCTGAGTTTGGGTGGTACCCAGGTGGGAATGGTAGAAGGTAAATCTGTATGGTAGAAACACAGAATCTGGGGCCCCATCCCAGACTTAGAAATCAGAATCTGCCTTGTAAGAAAACACCCGGGGCAATTCACATGCCCCATAGATCACACTTTGCCTGACAGTAGTAGAAGACTAGAGACTGATCACTGTGCTGAGTTGAATTGTGTTACCTCCCACCCCGGCCCCAGATAAATTTAAGTCATTACCCCCCAGTACATGTGATGGAAATGGAGGCTTTGCAGGTGTAATTAACTAGAGGAGGTCATGCTGGAGTCAGACTCACCCTAATCCAGTAATTTGTGTCTTTAAAAAAGAAAGAAATTTGGACACACACACACACACACACACACACAACACAGGACGCCCCCTGACGACAGAGCGAGGGCTGGAGTGATGTAGGTGCAACCTGAGGAAGACCGAGGATTGTTGGCAACCACCAGGAGCTAGAAGAGGTCGAAAAGGGCTCTTTCCACAGCCTTCAGAGAGACAATGGTCCTGCCAACATCTCAAATTTAGATCTCTAAAGTCTCTAGAACTGTGAGAGAGTAGATTTCTGTTGTTTTAAGCCCCCCAGTTGGTAGCCATTGTGTAATGGCATCCATAGGAAACGAATACAGTTCACACAATGGGTACAGCCCAAAATGGTTTTCTGAGCAAAACGCGAGGCCTGGGCCTGTCTTGGCAGGTGCTGGGGGAGCTCCTGGAGGTTCACAAGATAGCAGGCCACCCAGATCATAGATGGTCTCTCAACTAGGGACCGAGTCTCAGCGCCCAGATTCTCATCATAGCCCAGACCAGACCTGCTTTTGTTTTTTTCCCTCCTGAGGCTTTGTCAGTTACTCTTAGTTAACAGTGCCTGTCAGTGAGGCTCCCCCCAGCCCTGTTGGGTAACATCTCATTCGGCTGTGCCTCTACTCCCCATTGCCCAAGAGTCACTCTGGGACCTGGGCGGATGGTCCCAGGAGTTGATGTGGCATCCTATTCAGGGAGCCCAGGAGGAAGCTTCTCACCCCCCAGCCATGTGTCTGGGGGGAAATTCTCAGCTTTCTCATTCAGAAGAAGAGTTTGGGTGACAGGATTGTTTAGGTCTCCTGGGGGAAGTCTGTATCTTCTAGTGCACCAGGGACACTACTCATGATCAGACTAGCAGCTGGCCTGCCTCATGCCCAGGTGACAGGCTGGGGCCCCACGTGCTTGTCCTTCCTTCCTTCCTTTTCCTCTTCCTTTTTATTTCCTGCCTTCCTTCCCTTCTTCCCACCTACGTCTGTCTTTCTTTCTTGTGTGTGTAGATTGGGGTAGGGAATTGTGGGAGTGGGTGGAGGTTACTGACACTTTGGGTGGGGCAGTTCAACTGAGTTCTGCTGTCCTGTATATGCTTCCTTGGTGCACGACCCCCAACATTCAATGCCAGTGGGCACCCCTAGTCTTGGTAGCAACCAAAATGCCTCCAGGCACTTCCACATACCCCTGCATGGACTACTAAGAGTGTGCTCACTGTGTGTCTGTCCCTTCCTTTTCCCCCACTCACCTCCCGTGCCACTTTTCCATTGGGATGGAATGGTGGCATGTCATTCCCATGGTGCCACTGTCCCCACCTATGGGCCAGAGCCCAGCATGGTGAGCGCTGGAGGTCGGGATATGAGGTGGGGCAGGTGGCAGAGCTGGGCAAGCTACAGGCCGAGACAGCCTGCGCTGAGTGTCCAGGGAGGAGGAGAGGGTCTGCGGGGAGATGCCGAGGGCTGCAGGAGAGGGGACACAGGTGCGCACCGGGAGGGAGTACTAGGAGGTACCTGCTCAGCCCTGCCTCCTCTTCCCTTCCTTTGTTCTCCTCCCTACACCACTCTGCCTGGGGGCTTTCCCCACAGGCCCACCCGGATGGTGAGGCCAGCTGTTGGAGTCAGTCTCTACAGCCCTGCCCAGCTGCCCCTTCCTCTGTCACAGGGCTGTGGGAATGGGGCGAAAGGGACAATCCCAGGGGAAGGAGGGGGAGAGACTCTTACCGGTATCACTGGCCTCAATAGTGCAGCCTCAAGAAATGTCACCCAACAAACTACAAAGTCAGTCTGCGTGCCATTCAGGACCATGTGACCTAAAGCTGTGAGGGAAATGTTCTTCCTCTGACCTCGTGAGTGGCTGTCACGTCTGCCACATCCTGTCCTGTGCCAGATTTAACGTCATGCACACCTCCAAATTCAGACATTGGGTGTGGCTATGACCTGAGTGAAGCTGGGCGCACACCTGGGGATTAGGGGTGGGAAAAGTGGGTCGTGGGTGTGGCCAGAAGGTCCAGGCTCCCTGTGAAAGTCCCTGAGCCAACTCACCAATCCCATCCTCCATCCCAGGATCCTTTCTTGCCGTTCAGTATGTGGCACGAGTCATGGTGTTCTGGGTCCTACAGGGTCTGCAGTCCCCATCTTGATGCCCTCTTTCCAGCTTGTATTTGTCATGTTTCTTATATTCTGTATTTTGTGATGTATTTTCTGTGTTTTGCATTTTGACCTCTTTTTAGAAATTTTTTATTTATTTGCCAGAGAGAGCAAGCGAGCAAGCACAAGCAGGAGGTGAGGGGCAGAGGGAGAGGGAGAAGGAGGCTCCCCACTGAGCAAGGAGCCCGATGCAGGACTTGATCCCAGGACTCTGGGATCATGACCCGATTCAAACACAGACGCTTAACTAACCAAACCATCCAGGCATCCCTGGTTGTTTTGACATTTTAAAAAGCTTGCTGGCTGTGGAGAGACAGTGTCTCCAGATCTAGTCAATTCTTGGAGATTGTAGAAAGCTCAGCCTGGAATATGTCTTTCTTATACCGCTTCCTTATTCACCTCAAATGTTAAGATTTTAGCCTGACCCTAAATCATGCCACAGCCAGGTACCAGCCTAAATAAAGCCCATTAGGATTAATCAAGCCGGACAGTCCTAAACTAGTTCCCCTGCCCTACCCTGCCTTGCCTTTCCTGCAGAAACCTCAATAAAGGCTCTGGATCAGGCTTTCCCCCAGTCCTGCTTCTGCCTCCTGGCTAAACCTAGTGCTTCCCCATGTGGTCCTCTTCAGGGGATGGCATGCCCTTTCCTCTCGGGAAATTTAAGTGATAAATTCTTTCAATGACATTGATCTCTCCATGTTGTCGCTGTCATCTCTTATAAAATCCTGTGGGTATGGGGTGCCTGGGTGGCTCAGTGGGTTAAAAGCCTCTGCCTTCGGCTCAGGTCATGATTCCAGGGTCCTGGGATCAAGCCCCGCATCAGGCTCTCTGCTCAGCAGGGACCCTCCCCCTCCTCTCTCTGCCTGCCTTGTCTGCCTCCTTGTGATCTCTGTCTGTCAAATAAATAAATAAAATCTTTAAAAAAAAATCCCATGGGTAAAATAAGATAGAGCCTGAGGCCCATCTCCTATTCTCCATCTTTATCTGATTACTCAACTCATTTTCCCTGCTCTTGGACTGTGGCAAGGACACCCAACCAGTCTTTGGTTTCCACCCCTTTTGGCCCTTCAAAAAACCTTGCCAGAGTGCACCACCCCTTACATAATTTTCCATGCTATTAGAGGAGGTATAATTTCCCCCTGAAATTAGCCTAGAATGTTTGCAGTGTTAATATTCACACTGGGAAGAGTGCAGTGAAGTTGGCTCCTTCAGGCTCTGGTAGGCAGGGGAGTGGAAATCAGTTTAATCTCTTTGGGTAGTGATTTGGCAAAATACATCAAGAACTTTAAAAATAGGACCTATTAGAAATTATTTCAAATCTTGATCAGGAAGCTTACAAAGACGTTTATCACAAAGCTATTTATAACAGAAAGAATTGAAACCAAACAAAATAGCCTTTGATAAGAGACTAACTGGGTTAATGAATATGGCACGTTCATTCCACAGATAAAATCCCATGAATAATTTATACATTTTAGGGGCACCTGGGTGGCTCAGTTAGTTAAGCATCTGACTGCTGGTTTTGCTCAGGTCATGATCTCATGGGTGGTGAGATTGAGCCCTGAGTCAGGCTCTGTGCTCAGCGTGGAGTCTGCTTGGAATTCTCTCCCTTTCCTTCCCCGTCTGCCCCTCCCATCACTCTCACTTGCACGCACACACACTCTTTCTAAAATAAATAAATAAACTGTTTAAGAAAATTACCCCACTTTAGGTTATTGTGAAAATTCATAAAGGGAATCCTCACTGAAGTGGAGTTGGGAGGTTTGGCAGGGAGAGCTCTCCTGCCCTATCACTGTAGTCAATTTTAAGTCCGACAGGAAGAGACTGACCTTGCATGGGGACACTACTTTACTACCTGAGCAGGAGGAAGAAAGATTTTCCTCCCATCCCAACTTCTCACTTTCCTCTACAAGAGCATTCCTCTCCTTTGTTCTGCAGACTTGCCTATAGTTTTGCCACAGCTTATTTGCCCTGAATTACAATTCTCTGTCATTCCTGAACAAACCCGTATTTTGCTGGTAAAATAATTGGCGGTTTTATTTTTAAGGTTAACATCAAAAAACATTTTTAAGGTTAAAAGCATTGAAAGCAGGAACTTAAAGAAATATTTGCACAGCTATGTTCATTCATAATAGCCAAAAGGAGGAAACAACCCAAATTTCCATTGAAGGATGAATGAATAAACAAAATGTGGTATAAACATAAAGCAGAATATTATTCAGCCTTAAGAAGGAATGCAATTCTGACACATGCATGGTACAACATAGATAAACTAGCGAATTTTTGTTGTTGTTGTTTAAATATTTTATTTATTTATTTGAAAGAGAGAGTGTGTGAATAAGAGAGCAGAAGCAGGGAGAGCAGCAGAGGGAGTGGGAGCAGCAGACTTCCTGCAGAGCAAAGAGCCCTGTAAAGGGCTCAATTCCAGGATGCTGGGAATCATGAGCTGAAGACAGCCAGTTAACCAACTAAGACACCCAGGCACTCTAGAACTGATGAACTTTGAAATCATTATTGTTAAGTGCAATAAGCCAGTTACTAATAGAAAAATACCATACAATTCCCCTTCTATGAGGTACATAAAAGAGTCAAATTCATAGGAACAGAAAGTACTCTTTTGCACACATTTATAATTCTCCAAATTTTTAGAGATAGGTGTTATTAATTCTAACATGACAAATGAGAAAATACACTCTTAAATGCCTAAGACCATTTAGAATGTTCAGAAAAAGTGATTTGGCAAACTATTTATAAGGTAGCATTAATATGCACTTCACAGAAGTATAATGAAGATACAATGTCCTTCACGTAAAGTTTTAGAGCAACCTCTCACACAAAGCAAACAAATTTCATCTAGTTGAAATAATTTTAATTCATTTGGAGAATGCAACCTATTGTGGAATTGTATATAATTTCTGGCCAAGAGAGACTCAATTTTGAGAAAAGCTCCATTTTCCTTTCTACCAAAATAGTTAATGAACTCTTGAATTGGAAAAAAAGGACCAGTCCAGGGACTCATGGGTGGCTCAGTCGGTTGAGCCTCGGACTCTTGATTTCCTTTGGGGGCATGGTTTCCGGATCCCGGACTCTGCCTGGGGATTTCTTTCCTTCTCCTTTTGCCCCCTCCCCTTGCTCCCTCCTGCTCTCTCTCCTTAAAATAAATACATAAACAAATCTAAAAAACAAAAACAAAAACCAAACAAAGAACCCGGACTGGTCCAGAAGAAACTGTTTCACAATCCATTGCTCCCCAAGTCAACGGAACCATGGGCTTCCTAATCATCAGACCCTTGGCTGTAGACTTTCTTTAGACCAACAGTTAATAATGCAAACCAAGAATAGCATCGTTTGTCAAGAATAATAGAAATAGACATCAGTGTGTAACCAAAAGCGGCCTAACCCTTAGCCTGTTAGTTTAAATTTACACTTTTTTCTTTTACCAAAGTCATGTGGTTCTTCCCCCTCCAAAAAACAATCCCTTCCTTTTGCCTTTGCAGAAGGAACACTTTTTTGGAGTCTATTCTCCACTTTTTTGGAGTCTATTGCCGGAGTCTGTTCTCACCGAACTGCAATCCTTTGATCTCACTCATTTGGCTCTCGTGATGTCTACTTTCAGGCTGACACAACGCGCACACACACATTTCTATTTGTACGGTAGATGTATGCAATAATGTCTCTGCACGGACAAGAAATCATTACGGCGCTTGCCTCAAGAGGAACTGGGATAGGGAGGTGTTAGTTGAATGGAAGAGAAACTTCCCACCAGACACGCTTAAAAAAGTCATGCAATTTAAATAGGTTATATACAGTCTACAGGGAAAACGTTAAAATTGCGCCCGCCATCCATCCCCTACTCTCACGGTCCCACACACTTTAATTTCCCGTGTACTTTTTGCAAATAGGAATGCACTGTTTTCCTGTTTCCTCACGAAGACTGCAATCTCTCCGCATTTTTCCGCACCTGGCTTTTTATGCAGGCTCTTCAGCACTGAAACACCCCTCCCCCGCGTCCTACTCAGCGTAAACCAAACACGTACAGTAAGAGCCGCGCTCGCTCGCACCACCTCCAAGCCGGCCCCGCCTCCTCAGGCCCACGTGCCCCGTGGGACCCTCCTCCCCACTCCTTGGGCTGTTTCCGGCGATGCCTGTCCGAAATAGCCTCAGATGGAAGCCCCGCCCACTTCCTTCCATCCCGCCTCTCGGGCGCACGCGTCGGCTGGATGCGGAGGGCGACACATCAGGCAGCACGGCGGACAGCCCGGCATGCTGCGCGCCGCGGACCTCGGAGGACCCCAGCGACGTCCGTAGCGTAGGGCCCAGTGGACGCGGCGGCAGCGGCGGGCGTTGCGACTGACTGTGCTGGTGGTCTCTGAAACGCTTTTCCGCGGCCACACTCGCCGCACTGGCTTCCTGTTGTGCAGCTGGCGCCATGTCTGTGAGCGAGATCTTCGTGGAGCTGCAGGGCTTTTTGGCTGCCGAGCAGGACATCCGAGAGGCGAGCCCCTTCTCTTCCCCTCCCCTTTCCCTTTCCTTGCTTGCTGGGCCGTATGGCTCGGCCTTACTCTCGCTCTGTCTCGAGCGGTGGGGAAGCCTCCGGGGGGTGGGTTGCTTCCCCACTTGCTTCAGCTTAGGGAATGTTCCTCCCCTTCCCGCGATTCTGCTGCCTGGTCCTGATTCTCTGTGTTCGAGTCTCGGCTCAGCATCGCCAACCTCGTTTGAGTGTCAGTCTTCCTCCTTTTCGGCGCTTATTTCTGTCCAAGGCTCAGTTAGCCCCGGGGACTCAAGACAACACGCGTCTCACGTGGTTATTGTTGTTGGCTTAAAAGCACGTGGGGCCTCTTCTCTTTAGAACTCTCCTATAGTTTCTTATTCCGCATAGAATAATAATCCAGACCCTACTGTGGCCCACAGGTGTCTCCTCCCCTCACCCTATCTCATTTTACGCCATCTTCCGTTGTGTATTATGTTCAGTTTACTTCCCTTAAATTCCTCTAGTTCCGCCGACAGTTTCTTGCCTCAGGACTTCTGCATGTATTCTCTGCTTTCCCCGGAATTCGTATCTTTTCTTTCTCTTCCTGGTTATCACGTATTCATATCCTTGATCTCAGACTCTGAAAGATTCTTTTCTTGCCGTGTTTTTTAGTAGCGCATTTACATTAAAAAAAAAAAACTGTGCGATCCGTATTTTTTAAACGCCTGTCTTTCCCCATTATGCTCTAAACTGCGGGATGGAAAGGACTGTCCAGTTGGGTACCCAGTATTTACACAATGCTTTGCACATAAGTATGCTCAGTGAATATTTGTAAAATGATTGAAAAACACACACTCTTTGTATTGCATTGCATCCTTCTTTTTATAAATTGCATTCAGATACTTTATCTCTTTTAACATTTATAGTGTTCCAGTGGGTTGTTTCTGTTAGGTCGCGATTATCCTTTGAAGGCTCCATGAGAAATCTCAGGCTTTTTAGTAACCCTATGAAGCTCTCAAAGAGGAAGGAATTGGCAAAGTCAGGATTCAAACCTGGATATTTTCTGCACAGCTTCAGTCCTTGTAAAGATTGTCGGGAGTTTTGAATGTGTTTGAAGGTGTCATAGTTATTCAGTCTATACTATCTAATATATATGATTTGGGGTTCTGATAATAACTATGTTGAGTTTATCTGTTACTTTGATTTTTGCTTTCTTTAGGAAATCCGAAAAGTTGTACAGAGTTTAGAACAAACAGCTCGAGAGATCTTAACTCTACTGCAAGGGGTCCATCAGGGTGCTGGTTTTCAGGACAGTAAGTTCTTTTGATTTTGAAGGGTTTTTAAAAATCGAATTTGTCGGTTATTCAAAAACTAATTCTTCAAATAACTCTTAATTTAAAGAGTTAATTTCCATTTAGAAAACATTTCCAGTCTGTCATTTTATTAAGAACAATGTCCCTCATATTCTATGGTGAGTAAAAATTGGATAAGTAGGTGAGTTTAGCATTTTGTGTGTTTACAGAATTCTGTGTGTTATGATGTGATAATGTAATCACAATGTGGTAATTGTAGTAGTTTTGTAGCTCTCTTTTAAACCCAGTTTTTCATTCATTGAATATGGTTTAATATGCATTTTAGTTAAGAAATGGCCAGTGTAAAATGTTCCTAATGTATTTACAGTCAGCCCCTTCAGTGGAGATCAGATAAGTTTTAAACATGGAACCTTTATTGTAAGATGTAGCCAGCACAACTGAAAGAGCTAGAGTATATTTTCAGTCAGAGAATGATATTATATTATAATGTATGAGTGTCAGAGGCAAGTCATTTTTCTCAGTGGTATGGAGTTGGTCATTGAGATGGAGATAAAGCTTCTTTTTGACCAAATACAGGAGCTAGAAGCTGTCCAATTTTAGGAGTCCTTGAAGGACTGACTAGGAATAGCTGCTACTTGGCCTTTAAGGATGACATTATTTAGGACAGCTTACTGATTTGTCTGCTAAAGTATTCCCTTTCAGCAAATTTTTGTCTATTTTTCAGTGTTGGTAAATCAATCAGGACATTAAAGGTGAGATTTTGAGAGCTAAGTTGAAAAGTAGGGATGGATATCCTTCATTGGGTCATGAGATTTTTTTTTTTTTAAAGTTGATTTATTTCAAAATAGATTGTGTAGATTATTAAGGAAGAACTGTATTTGAAATTTGGTAAACCTTTCATTATTGTTATGCTTGATTATCTTTTTGTGATCAGTTCCAAAGAGGTGTTTGAAAGCTCGAGAACATTTTGGTACAGTAAAAACACATCTAACATCTTTGAAGACCAAGTTCCCTGCTGAACAGTATTACAGGTTTGTAATAAAAAATAGAATTATTTTGTAATGTTAAGTAAAAGTAAAGGCAGGAGAAAAATTGTATGTACTGAGTGATTTGCTTAGAACTAGGTGAAGACTTCTCTATGTAAAAGAAGCAATGAAAAAGGGTCAAACTATTAATAGTGGTGGTATTTTAATGGTGACAAATTTGGTGATTTTATTTTTTTTCCTCCCTTTGAGAATTTTCCTAAGGAACATGTATAATTTTTGCAATGAAAAGGGAATGAAAATGAAAATATTTATTGTATGAAGATCAATTAAAGATTTTTTTTTTAGTATATGTAAGTTACTTGTGAAATTGGGTGAATCACATTTATGCTGTTAAAGTTATGGGATTAGGTGGCAGTATATACATGAACTGAGTATTACCTCAGAGTTTGAGTTTTACTGCTGAGTAGCATATTTAGTTAATATTTTATGCTTTGTTGAATCTATAACACCATTAATTTTAAGAGTCACCATTATTTTATGTACCACTAGGGAAGAAAATTTGTTGCCAATCATAATTGTGAAATTTATAGATTGTAAATTGCATCCTAATTTCACAGATGTTAAACTGGAAAAAGCTGCATCTGGGTATTGATGAAATATGATGAATAAGAACCTAGAGTCTTTACTTGAGTTTGTTTTCCTAGTGGAAAACATGCTCCCTAGTGAAAAAGATGTTCTGTTAAGACGTATGTGGGCAAAAAACAACGTGTATATGGGAAGTGGATAATACAACTTCACAGGATAATTTAAGGCAGGGGTTGGCAAACTACCTGTGGCCCGCTGCCTCTCGGGGCTAAGAACTGCTTATATTTTAGAGGGTTGTTAAAAACAACAACAACAACAAAAACCCAAACTAAAAACACCCAAATAAGAATGTGTGATGGAGACTGGATGTGGTTCACAAAGCCTAAAATATTACCGTCTGACCTTTCACAGAAAAAGTTTGGCGACCCCTGCTGTAAGGTAATAAGGGATGTATAGAGACGTTGAACAATAGAATTGACAGGATCTTGAGAAATAATACAGTTTGGAGGTCACACAGAGGCTGACCTCTGGGTGATTTGGCCCTTAGAAGATTTTGTTTGACTTGAATTGTATTGAAAATTTTTTTGAATTTGCCATCTTTGAAATTTAGGAGGCATAGTATTAATATCTGAAGTTAGTATCTGGGGTTGTAAAATTATGTATGCTTTTTTTGGGCTTCTAGCTCAGTTTAACTGCAATATCCTGAAAGTTTAAGTCTGTTAGTTTAGTGATTGCAGTGGTAGTTATTTCTTACATGTGTGAGCCAGGATTTTCTTGATAACGCTACATGCAAATCAAAGTGTGAGAATAAGTTAGGCGTTGAAGTTGATGTACATACAGTTGCAGTTCTCATCTATCTGTGTTTCCAATTTTAATTTTCCTCAGAGCAGTATCATTGTTCTTACTGATTAAACTTCTAAAATACAGTTGTTCTTGTCATACCTAATCTTAAATTATAAATATTATATTAATTGAAGTTGGATCATGTTTCCCATTTATTAAACTTCTGATGTTAATTATTATAAATTTTATAAATAATAATTGTTATGGGTGGCTCAGTGGGTTAAAGCCTCTGCCTTTGGCTCAGGTCATGGTCTCAGGGTCCTGGGTTCGAGCCCTGCATCAGGCTCTCTGCTCAGCAGAGAGCCTGCTTCCCCCTCTCTCTCTACTAGCCTCTCAGCCTACTTGTGATCTCTGTCACAGAAATAAATAAAATCTTTAAAAAAAAAATAATTGTTACAAATTTGAACTCGTAAAACTTCTACTGGCTTCATCTGATATATTCAAGTGTCATATTGTTCTCACACATTTTATACGTTGGGGCTTCACATAGATTTTACTTGAAAAAGTATTCTATTTCTAAAATGTTCGAATGTAATTGTACTAAATTTATCTTTGTTAAGGTCCCTAATCCCTCACCCTAATGAGCTTATATCCATGCAGATTTCATGAGCACTGGAGGTTTGTGTTGCAACGTTTGGTCTTCCTGGCGGCATTTGTTGTGTACTTGGAATCAGAAACACTAGTTACTCGAGAAGCGGTTACAGAAATTCTTGGCAGTAAGTACCTTCATTAGCGTTGGTCTGCAGGATCAGGCATGGTAGCTTAATTTTGGTTGGGGGGTAGCTCTTGCTTGTACTTTCTATTTCTTAAATGGGAACTAAATGGAAAACTCATGATTTGGAAACACAAAAAGTAAAAACGTGTGGTGGCTTGCTTTTTGCACTCGACTGTTTCGTTTAGTTCGTAAAATTTAGTTTTTAAAAAATCCAGGCCCACAGAAGGTTGCAAGAACAGCATAGTGAATACCTGTGTGCACTGCACTTAGATCTCCTGCTTGCTGTTACTTTGCCATGTCTTTCGGTCCTCTCGCTCTGTCTGTGTGCATGTGTGGATCATGTGAAAGCCACTTGTAGTATCACAGCTTATGCTTTAAATGTTGCGGCATGCATTGTCCAAAAACAAAGGTGCTCTCTGATACGACTCGGTAACATTCTTGGTGGTGTTACTTTTTGAGAGAAGAATGAAAGGAAAAATTGCAGGCTAAAGAGCTCAAAAGTCCACAATGAGGACTAGTTGCCAACAGTATGAACCCAATCGTAAAGGATTCTTTTTCTTTTCTTTTCGTTGAGACAAATTATATGTGTGCATATATATTTGTATATATAGTAATTTATATTTTTAGGTTCAGGTTTTGTTCACATCATGACCTTATTTTTACTTTGGTATATTTTTTAGTTGAGCCAGATCGGGAGAAAGGATTTCATCTGGATGTAGAAGATTATCTCTCAGGAGTTCTCATTCTTGCCAGTGAATTGGTAAGAAGCTTAGTGATTTGCCATTTTCTTTTTTTAACATTTTATTTTATTTTTAAGTGGGCTCCATGCTTGCCATGGGGCTTGAACTCAGTATCCCAAGACCAAGAGCCACATGCTCCACCAACTGAGCCAGCCAGGCGCCCCTGCCATTTGCTTTTTTGATTTTCCCACTTCACTGTCAGTTTTTAAAATGGGCACACAAATTCAGGGAGTCTTTTCTAAGCCTTCTCTTGGCCACCGGTTCGTCTTGTGCACTGTGTGTATTATGTTTTGCTAGTCATCAGAGAAAGGCCAGTTCAAACAGTGTGCTAACTGTGCATACTTACCAATGTGTGAATTCTTAGAAGATGGTAATACCTCTTCCTTTCAAAGTATTGGCAAGAATGCCAAGAATGCCTATATTCCTAGTAACTGTGTAAATACATATACTTGCTTTGGAGAACAGTTTAACTATATAAGTGTATATTTTTTTGCCCGTATTCCCTTTATGTCACTGGAGAAATTGTCCTATGAAAATAATTCTAAAGAACAAAAGCTGTGGGGCGCCTGGGTAGCTCAGTGGGTTAAGCCTCTGCCTTCGGCTCAGGTCATGATCCCAGGGTCCTGGGGTCGAGCCCCACATCGGGCTCTCTGCTCAGCAGGGAGCCTGCTTCCCTTCCTCTCTCTCTGCCTGCCTCTCTGCTTACTTGTGATCTCTGTCTGTCAAATAAATAAATAAAATCTTTAAAAAAACAAAAAACAAAAGCTGTTATGAAGGTGTCCGCCGTAGCCTTTGTTCATAATGATGAAAACTTGACCAGAGAAACTGCAACAGAAGGGGAATGATTTCTTAAGTCGTGAAGTAACTGTAATATTAAACAACTGTCAAAATGTAATTACAAAGACCATGTGGAAAAGTGTGTCCTTGAGGGTCTTTTAGTTGTGCTTGGGAGGGAGATGTGCTAAAAGAGGCCTGTTGTAATGTATCCCCATTTGCCTTCCCTCCTGTAGTCCAGGCTATCTGTCAACAGTGTGACTGCGGGAGACTACTCCCGGCCCCTCCACATCTCCACCTTCATCAATGAGCTAGATTCTGGCTTCCGCCTTCTCAACCTGAAAAACGACTCCCTGAGGAAGCGCTATGACGGCTTGAAGTATGATGTGAAGAAAGTAGAGGAGGTGGTCTATGATCTCTCCATCCGAGGCTTCAATAAGGAGACAGCAGCGGCTTGTGCAGAGAAATAGGAGGCCCTCCTCGTGCCTGGCCCTGCTGACTTCAGTGGTTGCCAGTGAGGGTGAGCCCAGTGCCTCTCAAGGTAGTTAGGATTGCCCCGTTGCTAAACACCGCGCTTTATTTTCTTAACCAGTGTGTGGTGTAAGTATCAAAATTAAAACACATTTTGGGGGGTAAAAAAGATAGCTTTTACAAGGACAGATTTTCTTTGTTGTTTCAGTGAATATGCTCTGTAATTCTGTGTATTTCAGTTCTGTCAAAAAGTGTAAATGTCAGTCTCTTGGTAAAGTCCTTTTCTTGCTTACCCTGATGCTGTTGATGTACTGATTGAGGAGTTTATTGTCTTGTGTTTCTTCCAGAAGTGATCCTTGGTGTTTTCTATATCCATATTAGCCATCCACTCCCAGGTGTAGCCTGGATACAGTATAAACATAGGTAATTTAAAAGGATGGTTGCCAAGCAAAGGGCAACTTATTTTATATTTCCCTTCCTTATTTTAAGCCTCATAAGTAAATCAGATGTTGAATTTTTTTTGCAAGGGAGTTACAGCCCCAGGGTCTCTCACTGCCATCAAAATGTAAAAGATAAAATTGCAAAGTCAATTTCAACAGATTATTTTGGGATGTTTTTGTATTAGGGGATTGAGTAACATCTTATCATTTAGCTCTATTTACCAGGTGTAGAGTAGGGCTTAGTGTTTTACAACACCTCTGTTTTCTGATGTTGCCTTAACATTCTGCTCTTGCAGCAACTTAAAAATCGTTTTCACACACATCTTGAACTAACACTTCATATAAATATATTTTTAAGCTATGAAACCTTTTTCCTAGCAGCCAGCTAGACTGTCTGGTCTGAGACTATAAAGCCACCCAGTCAAGTAAATTAGCAATACCCCGACTGGTATGTTCAGAGAGCAAAACTGCTGTGCTTTGTCTGGAAAAAAGAGAAAACTTGGATTAAAAAAGAAGCTCTGCTGATTTGTTAGTGTTTTTTAGAGTAAGCAGTTTCCGGTTGTTGGCAGCTGTCCCAGCAGTCAGGTTTTAGATTTACAGTTTTGGGCAAGTCACATGAACCTTGTTGGCACCTACCTCCCCCTCCTTGTTTTCAGGTAGTGCAAAGAATACTTGCCATGGAATTTTTGCTGTGAATTGAAATGGTTTAAAATGGTGACTTAACCCATAGTTTTTTGGAGCTCACTGAAAGGAAGGTGCTAGTGTTTCCAGAAAAATAGGAAGTATTTGGAAGTATCATCCTCTCACGCCTGATAGCAGGTTAAGCTTTCTGTTTGTGCAGTAGAATATTTGGCATTCCTCTCAGAGCCGTGGTCAGGCCAAGTTAAGAACTGACCAAATTTTCCATCCCGAGGAAAGAAGTAGAAACGAAGCATAAATTGCTTTGCATTTTTGGGTCTTAGAACAGTTTTCTTGACTGTTTCTGTAGGAGAGTTTGTAGAAAGAAGAAAGGTGTTCAGATGTTTGAAGTGCCTAGGGTGGTCATCTAAAATGTGCAGTAGTAGCACTGCCTGGGTTGAGCATAAAAGGCTTATCTACATGGTCAAACATTTGCAGTAAGCTTGGTAATAGTTTTCTTCTATGTGGAGAATAAATTCTAAAGGTGTTTTGAGGCTGAAGACGACCAGGGGTGATAAGCACATACTGCTATGTAATAATAGTTAAAATTATCAAAAGACACCAACCACTCAGAGTTAAATTAAAAGTATTGTAATTGAACGTATTGAAAAGCCTCAGCTCTGGTTTTTTAGTACACCAGAATTGTTCATTTCAGTTTTAGAGAACTGAACAGCTTAGAGAGAGTAGAGATGAATTAGTGGATGTTTTCTTTATAAATTTATTTATAAGAAGAGAACCCATAAATACTTCATAAGATTTGCCCTGTCTTAAACTTGAATAATAATATTGGTAACGCTTAAGAGAATTTAATAAAGAACGAAAGCTTCTTTGGCAGTGTTTCGAGTCTTTTACTTAAATACACAGCTGAAGAGAGGAGGTGGACCTGCGGATGCCGCGGGCACAGTTCGTAACGTGTACTCCAAGATCACGGCTTTCTTGGTTCTTGGTCTGGACTGGACTGCACTTGCCAGGTGGGGTGTCATCGCATGCCTGACTCCAAACCTGAGGATATGTCCTATCAGGAAATCATATAATATGTGGTCTTTTGTGTCTTAACACTTAGCACAGTGTTTTTAAGTTTACCCATGCCACAGCATGTATTGGTGGTTTGTTCCTTCTTCCTGAGTGGTAGTTCTTTGTATGGATATTCCGCATTTAACCAGTCATCAGATGAGGAAGGTTTAAGTTTGATCATGTTGCTTTGAGCATCCTATGCAAGTCTTGTGCGTGGGTGGGCTTTTCCATTTCTTTTGTATAGATACCTAAGAGTCTATGGTAAAAATGATGATTTTATGTTTAGCCTTTGAAGAGACCCTCAACCTGTTTTCCCTTCAGCAATCGAGGGGCTCCTTACTATGAGTTAAAATTCAAGTCAGTACTAGACAAGGTGTTATACAATGTCATTGCTAAATACTTTGTGAACAGTTGCTGTAGGAATTTAGGTATAATCTGAGTCAGTTCATGAAAGAGGTAGGATTTAGATAAGCATGAAACTAGGAGGAAATCATTTCTTAGGGGCAGAGAATTGAAACTAGAGCAGAAATGGTAGAGGCGTACCTTGGAAATATTGTGGATTCAGTTCCAGACCACTGCAATAAAGTGGATATTGCAATAAAGCAAGTCAAGCGAATTTTTTCCCGGTGCCTATAAAAGTTATGTTTATGCTGTACTGTAGTCTGTTAAATCTCCAACAGTATAATGTCTTAAAAAATACATACCTTAATTGTAAAAAATACTCTCTTGCTAAAAATGCTGTCATCTGAGCTTTTGGTGAATTGTGATCCTTGATCACAGATGACCATAACAAATATGAAAAAGTTTGATATAATGTGAGAATTACTGGAATGTGGCAGAGAGGAAGTGAGCAAATGCTGTTGGGAAAATAGGGTTGACAGAACGGCTCAACACAGGGTTGCCACAGACCTTCAGTCTGTAAAGAATGCAGTATCTGTGCAGTTAAGACGAGGTATGCCTGTGTTAATTGAATAGGGACAGAGATGTTGCACACTTGATTGCAGGAGACAGTCTGGTAATGTCGGACTGTTAGGTTTAGAAAAGCCTGAATTGAGAGGTTAAGGAATTTGGATTTTGAATGATAGACACTGGGGGGCTGTATGGTTTCTTCCTTTTTTTTTTTTTTTTTTTTGAAGTGGGGAGGGAGCAGCTTTGGAGTTGGACACCCGCAGTTTTGAATCCTGGCTGTCATGTTGACTAATAGAAAAGACAAAAGGCAGGGAGACCTGTGAGGAGGTGCTTGCTGTCTCTGAGGTTGTCAAGGTCAGCTTGGGTGGCTGGTGTTGGGCCTGACCAGATGCAGGTGCAGTGCACTGTAAAGGAAGAAGGAGTCAACTTGGGGTCAGGGGAGGAGGAGCAGGGGGTTGCTGTGGACTCAATGTGGGAGTCCCTTCACATCCATACAATGAAGCCTAATCCCTAATTGGATGGTACTGGTTGTGGGGCCTGGGGAAAGCAATTAGGTCATGAGAGTGGAGTCCTCATGAATGGGATTAGTGCCCGAATGAAAAGGATTCAGATTTCTTCCTGCCTCCATCATAGGAGGACAGAACCCAGAGAAGTGGTCTGTGAGCCAAGAAGTGGGCCCTCTGGGGCGTTCTGGGTGGCTCATTCCTTAAGGGTCTGCCTTCAGCTCCGGTCATAATCCCGAGGTGGTGGGATTGAACCCTGCATCAGGCTCCCTGCTTGGCAGGAAGCCTGCTTCTCCCTCTCCTCTCCCTGCTTATAATAATAATAAATAATAATAATAAATAAATAGGAAAAAAAAGTGGGCCCTCACCAGACACTGAATCAGCTGACCCCTCGATCGACTTGATCACGGACCTGTTGTTGAAGCCACCCAGTCAGTGATGGTTTTGTTAGAGCAGCGTGAATGGACTAAGATAAGGGAAGAGCATTTGAGGAGAATCAGATACCCGAGCTGAAAAAACATGCGTAGGAAAGTGGGAGCTAGTTTCTGTGGGAAGATGAGAAGTTCAGTTTGGCAAGTGTTGTGTTCACTGTGATGGGGAGATGTTGCACAGGTGGCTGTACTTTTTGGGGGTAGAATGTAGGGCCCTAAGTGGAGCTGAGGGAGTCCTTGAGACTGGGTAGAGTGGATCCCTGGCTTTGGTTGCGGAGGAGTTTCTGGGGACAGGGAGAGGTCTGGATGATAATCAGGTCAGGGAGTCCCTGGAGGCAGTTGAAGACAACGAGGAGAAGATGGAAGAGGAGTGAGTCAGAGACTCTTGTCATTCTCTCTAGGTCAGGTCTGTCCTGAGCAGGATCCAGGACCAACAGAAATATGTACACTGCTCTCTCCCATTGCCACAGAAATCCTTTACTTATCATAAAGACTTAAAGGCTTTTGACTAAAGGAAAATAAACCTATGAAAATATGTGGAACCCCCAGAGAAGGAAGTTGGGCTTGTTACTTTGTGATTTTGTTTTTTTTCCTTATTTACCCTGTTTCTTAAGTCAGTTACTTGTGATCATCTGGTGTCATTTAATATTAATTAACATTTACCCACAGCCATCTGCTCTGGCTGGAGTTCTGCATTCATCCACTTCAGCTGTGTGTTTCAGTGACAGAATGCTGGCCTTGCTGTCTGGATGCACCAGCTGGACCGGCCAGCAGGACCAGTTCAGAAGTCAGGAGGGGACTTCAACTTCCTTTGCCATGTCCCTGTTGTCCAGCCTTCCACGGATGAGCTTTTTGCTCACCCTGGCAACTGAAGAGAAGCCAGAGCATTTTTCTCAGTTGGGAGATACAAGGGCAGGGTGTTTGTTTTTGCTTTCTGGGGGAGGACTGCGAGATCATTTTAATCATTAAGGGGTTGTTTGGGAAGCAGAGTCCATGGATTGGCCCTTCTACTTTGATAAGACTCTAGTTCATTAGACCCAGAACTGAAGCAACTAAGACAAGAACCCATAATTGGTGTTAAAAAAGACCAACATCAGTAAACTTTAAGGCTTATTTTCTTTGCACCCAGGAGTTAACTTTTAAATCCCCTAGAGGGAGAACAAAGGAGCAGAAGGATGGCCCTAGGTTCTCTTCTGTAGTTGTGGCTAGGAGAACTTGGCTGTCAGTCTTTCGGGGGCTAGTCTGGGGGGTGGGCATTAGTAGGGAACAACATGAGTCCAATCGGGTTGGGTAGCTTAGTGAGCCTTTCCATTCCTCACTTACCATCCCACCTGTCACAGGTCAAGGACAGAACTTCATCTTGTTTTTCCAATTTTGTTTTTGTTTCTGTGTTTTGGGGGTAGGTGGGTAGGGGCAGAGGGTGAGGGAGACAGAATCTTAAGCAGGCCTCATGCCCAGTGCAAAGCACTATTGTGGGGTTCGATCTCACAACCCTGAGATCATGAGCCAAAATCAAAAGTCCCTATATTGACTGAACCACTCAGACACCCATGACTTCATCTTATCTAACAGAACTGGCCCAATGGGCACCTGGGTTGTTGGGCTGTGTTGGCCTTATGTCATCAAACAGCCCAGCCTTTCCTTAAACTGAAAACAGCCTGGAAATAGGAATACTTCCAAAATACCCTCACTGAGGAGAATAAAAGGAAATCAGAGCTGACTGCAGAAGAACTTTGACTTTGATCCTAGTGTTTTTTTTTTTTATTTAATTTTTTTTTTTTTAAGATTTTTATTTGACAGACAGATCACAAGTAGGCAGAGAGGCAGGCAGAGAGAGGAGGAGGAGGCAGGCTCCCTGCCGAGCAGAGAGCCCGATGTGAGGCTCGATCCCAGGACCCTGGGATCATGACCTGAGCCGAAGGCAGAGGCTTTAACCACTGAGCCACCCAGGCGCCCATTTGATCCTAGTGTGTTTTATACGCATTGGAAGGAAGGAAGGAATAGGTGATGCCTAGTGTTCAGTCAAAGGTATGATGGTGGTGGGGACACCTTGGGGAATATGTAAACATGCATACCGTTGCTTTATGACCCATTTTGCACAGTTTTCTCTTTGTGGACTTGCGTTACTTTTGTGATTACAAAAAAAATAAACATTGTAGTAAATTGGGAAATGACAAAAAACTCTTAAAGGTGCCTATGTATTTTCTACATTGTAGTTTATCCTGAATATACTACTGACTTTCAAAACTTTCTTTTGAGGTATTTGTGGATTCTGCATTAACTTTCAATCAGAAGTACTGTCACTTAGCTAACTGCTGTGTGAATGTCTGTTCATTGTCTTGAGCTCCTTTCACAGAGGTTCAGATGTGTATCTTCTCCCCAGGCTCCGTGGAGACGCTCAGGTTCCACGGTCCAGCTGTTTCTGTCCTTCAGCAGTGCCTTTTCCATTGCTGGCATCGAAACAAACATACTATAATTGGATTTTGTAATTTTATAATTGGATCTTACAATTTCCTAAGAGGTTAGAAAAGAATTTTTGTCCCCTGCCTTGTCAGAGTGTTTTTACCTCTGACTTTTGGAGCTGTCCTGACACATTGTATTTGACAACTTAGGGGGCTCGGATAAATGGAGGAGGAGGTGTTCCCAGGGGTTTCCTTTTCTTCCTTAGCCTGTCTTCTCGGGGCCGCCAGCCACTCAAGCTGATGTGCTTGTGCTCTAGCCTTGAATTCCAATCACCACTTGGTGCTGCTTTGGAAAACAACCTGGCAGTTCCTCAAAAAATTAAACCTAGAGGTACCTATGACCGGGCATCTTCATGACTAGATATGTACTTGAGAGCTGAAAACTCTGCATACAAGTCTATACAAAGACCTGCACACTAATACTCATGGCAGCATTGTTTGTAATGGCCTAAGAGTGGAGGCCATTCAACTGTCCATCAACTAATGAATGGATCATAAAATGAGCTGTTTCCCCCCAGTGGAATGCTATTTGGCAATAAGATATGTGCCACAGTAGGGATAAACCGCAAAAACATGTTAACTGAAAGAAGCCAGTCACAGAAAACCACATGCTCTGTGATTCCACTTAAGTGAAAGTCCAGACTAGGGACGTCTATGGTGACAGAAAGTAGATTAGCGGTTGCTGTGGGACGGGGAGGGGAGAGCGGGAAATGACTGCTAATGGGTATGGAGTTCCTCTCAGGGGGGTGAACACGTTCTGGAAGCAGTTGGAGGTGATGGTTGTATGACCTTGCGAATATACTAAACAGCAGTGAACTGTACTTGTTAAATGGATGAGTTTTGTAGTATGCAAATTATATCTTAATAAAAAGCCAGAACGCTCATCTTGCCATTTATCTTCGCAAATTGCTGCTTGTGGTTCAGTCAGTGGCCCTGGGGTGGGGGGAGCACCAATGCTGGGCGCTGTGCGAAGGGCTCACATGAAATACTTCATTTCATCTGCCCAGCAGTGTGGGTGTTAGCCATTTGTCTCCACTTACAGAGGAAGAAACTGTGGTTTGGAGCACGGGGTGGGGGGGGCTGCTTGCTGTCCTCCATCCTGTCTGTGGCTCCCGCCCCACTCAAGCTGGACCGACCCCAAGCCCTTCTCATACGTATGTTCCGCCTCTGGGCCACTGAGGCCCTGGCCGTGGGAGCCAGCCTTGGCTCTTCTCCCTTGTCTCTCCACCTGCTCCTGAGTAGAGTTTACTTATTCTGTGCCACTTGTGCCTTTTTCTACTGTTTACACCATGTTCCTAGATCAGAATGCCATCACTCGTTGCCAGGCCTTTCCAAGAGCCCATTAGTCTCCTGTCTTCCCCGTGCCCTGCTGCCACCATATTGTGAAGTCTGATTCTTCAAGTCTGATCACTCTCCAGCTCTAATGATGGCTGCCTGTGTCCTGGTGGATGGAGGGCACGTTGCTTAGGCCGGCATCCCAGGCTTTTGACAGTGGTGTTGCCCGCCTGCTCGCCCACTCCTCCCTGCACATCCCGGAACACTGCTCACTGTGCTTCCAGGAGCATGGCCACAGCGGGTTGGAATTCACAGGCTCTACCGCTCAGGAGAGGAGCATACCTTGATAACTCAAAGGGGCAACATTCAGAGGCCTTTAGGTTTCCTCAGCCTGTGTGAGGAACAGAAGAGCAGTGATTTTTAGCTGGGGGCAGTTTTGTCCCCTAGGGGACTTCTGCAATGTCTGGACACATTTTATTTTTTATTTATTTATTTTTTTAAAAAATCCACACAACTTGGGGAAAGGACTGCTGGCATCTAGTGGGTATAAACCAGAGATGCTGCTACCCATCCCGTCACGCACAGGACAGCCCACAGCAAAGAATGGTCAAGTCCTAAATGTCAGTAGCGCCAAGGTTGAGAAACTAGTGAACCAAAACAAGAAATTCTTACTCTTGAAATGCAGTAAAGAATAAATGAAAATGCTAAGATGTGTAATAAGAATTCTTGCATATTGGGAAGTGCAACACAGGAAGGCCACGTGGAGATGTGGGGCTCAGAGGGTGAAATGGTGATGCTCACTTCCCTAGTGCTGTGGGGCCCGGCGCTTCACTGCCTCATAGTCCGCAGTGCACTGAGTTACGGTCGCATCATACTCGCCCGTCCGCTCATCCGCACTCTCCGCTAGGTCTGAGTTCTTTAGCGGCAGGCTTGCCATCTTGCTCATTATTGAATCCCAGGCTCTTCTGCTAGTGTCTGGCACGTGGAAAAAAAAACAAAAACAAAAACAAAAACTCAACAGGTATTGTGAGGTTGAAGGGAATAGATGAAGTACATAATTCAAATTGTATCTCAGCAAAGGGATTGTTACATTTGCGGACTTTTCTTGACCTTTGGAGAATATATAAAACAGAATGCTAACTCCTCAGATGTCCACACCTTTCTGTTAGCCTCTCTGTACGCACAGAACACAGAGTATACGGCAGTCTGGCATCTCGCCTCTCTGAGCCTCGCATTTCATGCTGCAGTTACAGTGGGTTGTTGCCTCCGGAGGGATATGGGTTGGAAGGGCTGCAGAGGAGACCCTAGGAAGGCCTGATCCAGTACCCTCAGGAACAGCGGTGGCAGGTTCAAATCAGGGGAGGTGGCCATTTCAGTGTCTAGATCGGGGTCAACCATGGCCCCACACTGGAGACTTTGGGAAAGACGTACTGTACATACTGGGGAGAGTTTTGGACACAAGAATTGGGGTGAGGATCAATGTTCAGCTCTCTGCTTTTATGTATTTATATATATTTACTTATATATGTATACATGTCGGACTTTTTATATATACTGGACAGCTTGGAGCTGTCTTTGTTTCCACCAACTGGGGAACTGATAGGAAAGTTCAACATAAATTCTGTAATGCAGATTATTGCTATCCTTTGGCACACTGAAGTGGCTTTCTTCCTGGGTTTGTCCTGCATCTAATCACTCCTTAGGATTCCTTATGATCTATCACAACTTACGGTTAGTTAGAAACCTTTACTTGGAAGAATTATAAATGGAACAGTCTGTAGAAACTACTCAAAAACTTATGGACTGTACTTTTTTAAAAATTATGGTTAAAAGGTATATAACAAAATTTACCATTTGAACCATTTTTAAGTGTACAGTTCTGTGGGATTAAATGCATTTACATTGTTATCCATAACCATCATACATTTCCAGAATTTTGCCGTCTTCCCCAGCTGAAACTCTGTATCCATTAACTCCCCTATTCTCTCTTCCCCCACTTCTGGCACAAACCATTCTACTTATGTCTCTATGAATCTGACTGCTCTAGGTCCCTCATATGAGAGAAATCATAGAGCAAACAATGATTATTGGCTTATCTATTGTTTTTAGAAAAATCCCTTCTCTTCCCAATGGTAAAAAACAGTAAAGGGTCACTAGTAAGTTTAAAAAATATGGGACAGTAATAAATAAAATAAAAATCTTATTTCAACCAATGAAGAAACCATTGTTACAATTTTAGTTTATGGTCTTCTGGTTTTGTTCTGCATCTTTGAAAACAGTCATATTGGAACTCCACACAGTTTCCAGTTTTCTGTTGTTACAAATTATACTGTTAGGAATATCTTGGTGTACAATCTTTGACTGCATCTCTGGGATTATTTCTTGAGAATAGAGTTCTAGATCGTATTTTTGGACAAAAATTATAAGTAGTTTTAAGACTGATAAAAACATAATTTCAAATTGTTTTCCATATATGTCCCAGTGTATGCTGTCTCAGTGAATGTGAAAGTGGCTGTCTCCCCATGTTGTCTTATTTTTTATTTAAAAATTTTGCTTAGGGGTGCCTGAGTGACTCAGTTGGTTTAACATCTGCCTTCAGTTCAGGTCATGATCTCAGGGTCCTGGGATCCCTGCATCGGACTCCCTGCTCTGCGAGGAATCTGCTTCTCCCTTTCCCTCTGCCTCTCCTCCTGCTGGTGCCCACTCTATCTATCTCATGCTCACTCTCCCTCTCTCTCTCAAATAAATAAATAAATAAGTCTTTAAAAAATTTTGCCTACTTTTACCACTTTAACTTGTTACCATTTTATCTTTTCCTTAATACCAATATCTAAAATATCCATTTTTAATATTTGTGTGGTTTGAAAGTTTACAGAAAACAGTATCATACTCTACATTCTCTTTTGTAAATTGCTTCTTTTTTTTTTTTTAATTTATCAGAGAGAGAGAGGGAGAGAGAGCGAGCACAGGCAGACAGAATGGCAGGCAGAGGCAGAGGGAGAAGCAGGCTCCCTGCAGAGCAAGGAGCCCGATGTGGGACTCGATCCCAGGACGCTGGGATCATGACCTGAGCCGAAGGCAGCTGCTTAACCAACTGAGCCACCCAGGCGTCCCTTGTAAATTGCTTCTTTTCAATTTAGAAATATAGCGTGAATCTTGGTTTCAGTATATTTTCTTTTTTTAAAAAAATATTTTATTTATTTTTTTTGATGGAGAGGGACACAACAAGAGAGTGAACACAAGCAGGGGGAGTGGGAGAGGGAGAACAGGCTTCCCACCCAGCAGGGAGCCCAATGTGGGGCTCAATCCCAGGACCCTGGGATCATGACCTGAGCCGAAATCTGACTCGGCCACTTAACTGACTGAGCCACCTAGCCGTCCTTCCTCTTCTTCTTCTTCTTTGTTTTTTTAATTGCATAATTATTCAGAGTGTGGCTTTGCAATTTAATCATTATCCCTTTCATAGACATTAAGATGTCTTAAATTTTTTTTCTGTTATAAATAATGGTTTAATGATATCCTATAATATATTAAAAAACAAAAAAAGTAAGAGGCTCCTGGCTGGCTGAGTAGGTAGAACACCCAGCTCTTTTTTAAAATTAAATTAAATTTTTAAAATTTCTTTTCAGTGTGTCAGAATTCATTGTTTATGTACCACACTCAGTGTTCCATGCAATACGTGTCCTCCATAACACCCACCACCAGGCTTACCCAACCTCCCACCCCCCACCCCTTCAAAACCCTCAGATTGTTTCTCAGAGTCCATAGTTTCTCATGGTTCATCTCCCCCTCCAATTTCCCCCAACTCCCTTCTCTCCATCTCCCCATGTCCTGCGTGTTATTCCTTATGCTCCACAAATAAGTGAAACCATATGATAATTGACTCTCTGCTTGACTGATTTCACTCAGCATAATCTCTTCCAGTCCCACCCATGTTGATACAAAAGTTGGGTATTCATCCTTTCTGATGGAGGCATAATACTCCGTAGTGTATATGGACCACTTCTTCCTTATCCATTCGTCTGTTGAAGGGCATCCTGGTTCTTTCCATAGTTTGGTGACTGTGGCCATTGCTGCTATGAACATTGGGGTACAGATGGGCCTTCTTTTCACTACATCTGTATCTTTGGGGTAAATACCCAAGAGTGCAACTGCAGGGTCATAGGGAAGCTCTATTTTTAATTTCTTAAGGAATCTCCACACTGTTTTCCAAAGTGACTGCACCAATTTGCATTCCCACCAGCAGTGTAAGAGGGTTCCCCTTTCTCCACATCCTTTCCAACACATGTTGTTTACTGTCTTGTTAATTTTGGCCATTCTAACTGGTGTAAGGTGGTATCTCAATGTGGTTTTGATTTGAATCTCCCTGATGGCCAGTGATGATGAGCATTTTTTCACGTGTCTGTTAGCCATTTGTATGTCTTCATTGGAGAAGTGTCTGTTCATGTCTTCTGCCCATTTTTTGACATGATTATCTGTTTTGTGTGTGTTGAGTTTGAGGAGTTCTTTATAGATCCTGGATATCAGCCTTTTGTCTGTACTGTCATTTGCGAATATCTTCTCCCATTCTGTAGGTTGCCTCTTTGTTTTGTTGAGTGTTTCCTTTGCTGTGCAGAAGCTTTTGATCTTGATGAAGTCCCAAAAATTCATTTTAGCTTTTGTTTCCTTTGCCTTTGGAGACATATCTTGAAAGAAGTTGCTGTGGCCAATATCGAAGAGGTTACTGACTAAATTCTCCTCTATGATTCTGATGGATTCCTGCCTCACGTTGAGGTCTTTTATCCATTTTGAGTTTATCTTTGTGTATGGTGTAAGAGAATGGTCGAGTTTCATTCTTCTACATATAGCTGTCCATTTTTCCCCAGCACCATTTATTGAAGAGACTGTCTTTTTTTCCACCGTATGTTTTTTCCTGCTTTGCTGAAGATTATTTGACCATAGAGTTGAGGGTCCACATCTGGGCTCTCTACTCTGTTCCACTGGTCTATGTGTGGAACACACAGATCTTGATCTTGAGTTGTGAGTTCAAGCCCGATGTTGGGTGTAGAGATTATTTAAAAGTAAAATCTTAAAAAAATTTAAAAGAAATCATAGGACAGATGAATAGTTTAATGCTATTGTTAGACATATTGGTTATTTTCCTTTCTTGCTTTTTAAAAAAAATTTACATAATCTCTATGTAAGTGGGGCTCGAACTTATAGCCCCGAGATCAAGAATTGCATGCTCTTACAACTGAATCAGCCAGGTGCCCCGTTTTTTGCTTTTTAAACAAATCTCTGGAATATCTAAATATTGACCTAAGATTCCTAGGGTGTATTTTTAAGTCTTTTGCTTTTTATTACAAAAACTGTCTTCTAGAAAATATAGCATTTTCTACTCCTATCAACTCCTTGCCCAGATTCTCCATTTTGGGGTTTTACATTTGGAAACAACTGACTAGAGAGCAAATCACAAGGTTTGGTTCCACACGGGTCACCTCAAGTAATGACAGGGTTTATGGTTGGAATGCTGAGGTCTTGCTGAAAGAAGTCAGGACTTAGAGCTGGGGCCAGAGACTCAGTAGTGACCCCCTCCCCTGACTCTCAGGGTCTTCCCACCACCCTCCTGAGGCTTCTAATCCCTCCTGTCCCATTCTGTACTCTGGAGCTGGCTTCCTCACCATAGCCCCTTGTCTTCTTTCTGTAGCCTGGGGCTGCCAGGGGCTCACTCTGGAGCTTACCCTGCATGTGTTCCCAGATTCACACACGGTCTCTTAGTTAGATGATTAACTTTTTAAAAAGATTTAATACACATGTATTTGACAGAGATTAGATTAGACTTGATGTAGATATTAAATTTAACACAGTAGATTGTTACAGATGAATTTCGACACCTGATGATGCTGATATGAAGAAATATCAGAGAATGCTTCCATCTTTCCAGAAACCTCTCGTGTCCCGTCGCCCTCCACACCCTTTCCCTAAAGGCAACGGGCGTTCTGAGTTCCATCACCGCAGATTTTTTTCTGTTAAACTTCGTATACATCGGCTCAAACAATGTATATTCTTTCATGTCTGGCTTCTTTCCATCATGTCTTCAGGATTCAGCCATGACTGTGTGGGGCAGCAATCGTCTCTCAGTCTTCTCTCTCTTTTTTGCTCTGTCATTGTTCACAGCATGAATAAATTGAATTTAAAATCCATTCTCCTTGGGGTTCCTGGGTGGCTCAATCAGCTAAGCATCTGCCTCCGCTTTGGGTCATGATCCTGCGATCCTGCGATTAAGCCCCATGTCGGGCTCCCCACTCAGCGGGGGGTCTGCTTGTCCCCCTCTCTCTGCCCTTCACCCCTGTTCATGTGCACTCTCTCTCTCTCTCTCTCTTGCTCTGCTCTCTATCAAATAAGTAAATAAAATCTAAAAAAAAATCCATTCTCCTTTGGGTGGGCATTTGAGTTTCCAGTTTTGGTTACAATGAACAAAGCTACTATGTATATTCTTGTATATTTTTTGAGGAGTCTGGGCCTATGAGGGGGGTTTCTGGGTCACAGCTAAAGGGCCGTTTGGTTTGAGTGGATGCTGCCATATTGTTTTATGAAGTGGTCATATAATTTTACTATGCCTCTGGTAGGACCAAGAGTCCCAGGAGCTCCATGCCCTCACCATCTCTTGTTGCTGGTGGCCATCCTGGTGGGTGTGTCACAGTATCTTATTGGGGTTCCCCCCGACTTTGTATCCATTCATATGTAGTAATGTTGGCACCTTTTCATACATATATTGGCTATTTGGATATCCTCTTTTGTGAAATTGTCACCATCTTTTTCCTCTTTAAAATTGGGTTGGCTTTTTCTTAGTAATTTGTAAGGGTTTTTTGTATATTTTCAATAGGAGTCCTTTCAGAGATAAATGTGTCACAGATATCTTTCTCTAATCTGTGACTTGAATTTTTACTCCCTTAATGGTGACTCTTAACAGAAATCCTTAATTATACTGCAATCAGAGTTCTCAATCTTTCCTTTTGTGGCTAATGCCTTTTGTTGTCTGTTCAAAATGTATTTGCACACACTTAGAGATTCATGACAGATTCACCTATGGTTTTTTTCTAGAAGCTTTATTTTGCTTTTCACTATAGGTCTTCAGTCCTTGTAGAATTAATTTTTGTATGTGTATGGTGTGAGGTAGGGTTAATTAAATTGTGAGTGGGCTGGTTGCTGGTCAGCTGGCAGAATGGCTGGCCTTGGGCCAGGAGTCCACCCTGGTCTGAATCAACTATGGAGGTGTGGAAGGAGGGACAGGTCAACTCAGAGGACTGTCCCATTCCTCTTCGGAAAATGCCTTGGAAGATCAACCACAGATTCCCTGAGTGCAGGGACTCCCGTGAGGACCCCGGAAACTCTTGTCTATGGACTGTTGCAGAGATACTGCTTCCTGTAGGGGCATGAGGCTTCTACCCCAGCATGTCTCCTGCACCGGTCCTAGGGAGTTCTCTTTCCCCCGCATTGAGCTGTTCCCTGGAGAGAGGACAGCTCCTGGGGTGGCACATGTCTGTGGAGGAGGGGCGCCTGGTGCCACCCTGCTGGCCAACCGTGTTCCTGCAATATGGCCCCTCAGAGGCCTGTTGTTTAGCAGAATCTAAAAGGACCAGGGTAGAGGCTGCACCCTGAAACGTAGTCTGTACAGGAACTGAACTACTTGATTCTTTCCCTTTAATTATCATTTTCAGCATAGTGAACCAGTACCCTAGCAACCTTACGAAGTCACCAGTTAGAATACCCCTCCTCCCTTCTCCTTACTCTGAAATAAAATTGGCCTTTATTATTATTTTTTTGAAGATTTTATATATTTATTTGAGATAGAGCGAGTGAGAGAGAGCGAGCATGATCGGGGGGTTGGGCAGAGAGAGAGGGAGAAGCAGACTCCACGATGAGCAGGGAGCCTGACTTGGGGCTGAGATCATGGCCTGAGCTGAAGGCAGATGCTTAACCAACTGAGCCACTCAGGGGTCCCCAAAATTGGCCTTTATTGAGGTATAATTTAAGTAAAATGAAAGTCACAAAATTTAAGCATACAATTTCAATGAATTTTGAATTTAATCATGTAACCACCACCACTAATAAGATGTAGATCATTTCTACCAACCCCCCAAATTCCTTTGTGTCCTTTGTTGTCGGGCCTCTCCCTCCACCCTGGCTCCTGGCAGCCACTGGTCTGCTTTGTTGCTGTAGTCTTGCCTTTTCCAGAATTTCGTGTAAGTGGAGGCCTACAGTAGGTAGCCTTTGTGTCTGGCTTCTCTCACTTAGCACAATGCCTTTGAGATCTATGTTTTGTGTGCTTGTTCTTTTTGATTGCTGAGTGGATTCCACTGTATACCCATACAATGGATACTGTAATTTATCCATTCACCAGGGGAGGGATATTTTGGTTGTTTCCAGTTTTTGGAAGGTATAAGGGCTGCTATAAACATTCCCATGTAGATCTTTTTGGGGATGGACTTCTATTTCTCTTTGGCAAATGTCTGGGAATGGAATTGCTGAGTGATGTGAAAGTGTATGTTCTATTATTGATGGATATTTGGGTTTTTCAGGCTTTTGCTATTATAAATAGTGTTGTGATGAATAGTTCTGTGCTAAGATACTTTTTTTTTCTTTATTTTTGTTGGTGTTTCTTTGGGATAGAAGTAGCATATCTGGTACAAAAGGCAAACGCAGATTTAGTTTTGCTAGACGTTGCCAAATTCCCTTTCACAGGGATTGTGCCATTTTGCATTCCTATCAGCAATGTAAGAGAATTTCTATTTCTCCATAGTTTTATCGTCACCATGTTTTGTGAAGTTTCTAGGTTTTTGTTTATTTGGTAGGGGGAGAGTTGGTATCTCTGTGTGGTTTTAACTTCTATTTCCTTTATTGTGAGCCTGGCTGAGCATCTTTTCATATATTTAAGAGACTTTTACACTTTAAAAATTAATTACTATGAGTCAGCCTTGAATACTCTTTCCCCTAGCCCTTTTACCCCCATCACAGAGGCTTGTCAATTCTTCCTAAAAAGTGATCTCAAATCATTCCCTTCTCTTCACCCTGCCTGCCACTACTTAGTTCAACCTGTCATAATCTCTTTTCTCATCTCTTCTCCATACAGCCACTTTGTTTCAATGCCCGACTGCTCTTGGGAAAAAATTATCCCCTAGACTGTAAAGCTACTTGCAAGCTGGCCCCTGCCTCTCTCTCCAGCTTCATCATGGGCTGCCGCCGTCCCCTTGTTTACTGTGCATCACAGCAGCTCTTCTGTCCCTAGAATGTGCTTGTGTTTCGCACACCTTGGAGCCTTTGTGTTTGCTCTTCTGCTGTGAAGACCCATTGCCTGATTTCTTCATGTTCATCCTCTAGTTTCAGGGAAATGGCCTTTCTGAGAACTTCTAGGCCCTTCCATTGTAAATTAGGCTTACCCTTATACTCTTTTTTTTTTCTAGAAAAGGGGAGGTGGGGCAGAGGGAGAGGGTGAGAGAGCATCTTTTTTTTATTAAGATTTATGTATTTATTTGAGAGAGAGAGAGAAGGAGAGCATGCACAAGTTGGGGGAGGAACAGAGGGAAGGAGAGAATCTCCAGCAGGCTCCCTGCTGAGTGCAGAGCTGGACTTGGGGCTCCATCTCAAGACCTTGAGATCATGCCCTGAAGTGAAATCAGGAGTCGTATGCTTAACCGACTGAGCCACCCAGATGCTCCCTTATCCTGATACTTTCCCCACCCCCAGCTCAGAACAGCAGGTGTTAATGCAATAAAACAAAAAGTTCTTTAGTACTTTTTATAGTTACCTGCATTTTCCCTGCAGAGGAGCCAACACTGTTTCAGTCTGATCATCTGTCTGTGATTTTACCTCCGCAAGGGACAGTGTCTGTTTTGTTCCCACAGTAGGGGCTCGGTAAGTGCTTACTGAAGGAATGAATCGTACACAGATGCGAAGAGCTCCTCAAAACCAGTACAGGGGACACTGCTCCCACACACGATGGAGGAAAAGAAAGAAATTGGGTCAGTGAGTCTTTCTTACCCCCCAAATAGAGAGGTCATCCCATAGAAGCAACAGTCCACGCTTGCCAGACATAAAGCCAACCACAGAAGAGAGCTAACAACCAAACTAAAGGTTTTCACATTTGCAGCCAGTGTTTGCTCCTCAGCTTTGCTCCACGCCCCCCACCCCCACTGCCCGCCCGCTTTCTGATTGCCGAGTGGTCAGCACCAGCCTCAGCAACACTGACCGCCAAGCCCCAAGCCCCTGTTGCCATGGTAACCTCTCTTTGTTCCTGTTAGGAAAGAAGATGTACTGAACAAAGTTTGGCTTCACAGCATTTCAGCCCGTGGCCATGGTTAAATTCCCCATAGAGATAATGCTGATTGCTTTTTGGTTGCTTTCCCTTCATTACTAATTGCTTCTGTGATGATGGGCAGTGAAAAAAAGTAGACTATAGAAAGTGCAAGGACAGAGGATAGGGACCTTGTTTCACATCTGCCCTGGGCCTGCATGCCACTGAACCCCAGCACGCCCCACGGCAAGCAGGCCTGGGGCTGAGGAGCAGGTTAGGGGAGAAATGGAGGGGCCTGGAGGCAGCTGCCACACAGGGGCTCCATCTCTGGATAGTTGTCACTGTGTGGACCTGTGTGCCCAGAGCTGCCAGGTCTCCTGATTTCCAAGAGCAGCTGCTGCCAAGTTTTAAATTTTGGCACCCAACTCAGATTAAAATGCTCTGCTAGCTAACACCGTGGCAGACAGCCCCTGTGTGGGCCATCAGACCGAACCTGTAGATCAGCAGGCCCAGGTCCTTCCAGATGCCCCCTTCGTTACAGAGACCCAGTGCCCGGCGCCCAGCTTCCCTGGGGGCTCTGTCCCCAAGAGCAATTCCCCAGCCGCTCTGGGCCTTTATGAAGACACAGTATAGCCTCTGAGGAGCTAATGGGCTTCCAGTTTGCAAAGGGGACTGAATATGGCCTCTTGTTTTCTGGGAATGTGAAAGCCTCAGGCCAGGTCTGAGAGGCCTAGGAATGGGACAAGGCCCACATTCTGTCACCATCCCTGAAGTCAGCAAGCAGTTCTCCCTTCTACCCATCGTCTGCCAAGGCCACCGGCAGCAGAAGCCCCCAGAGAGCACCAATCCTCTTTCTGGAGGGGGAAGGAGGCGGGCTTTCCTTGCCTATGTGAAAATGTGAAACTCAGACACAGAGAGAAGGCTGGAGAAAACCCTGAAGTGTTCACAATGGAGGTACTTAGATAATGAGGTTATAGGTGCCTTTCCTTCTGTTTTCCTGCGCTTTTCAGTTTTTCTATAATGAGCGCTTATTGCTTTTATAATTGGAGAGAAGAAAGAACAAGGCCTCTGAGAGGTCTGTTAATTGGCCCAAGGTTGCTCTTCCCCAGGGATCAGGGCAGGGGTTGCTTCCGTGTGCCCACAGTACAGGGAGGGGAGACTCTTAATGATGATTCTTATTGATCTCCTTGCTCATCCTCCTTGGAAGAGAAATATGGGGGAGGTCACTGTGGCTTTGTAACGTGTTCTGCCCACACTCAGTAGGTGAAGGAGAGTTTTGATCTCTGTGTCTCCTGCTGGTAGTCAGGGCTGACTGTTTCATTGGTATGTACTCTGCGTGGGACTGGCTATGTCACTTTCAGGGCCCAGTGCAAAGTGTGTGTGGGGCCAGATGTCTGAACACTGCCCACAATTTCAAGATGGCGGTAGCAGAACTTTAAACCCAGCTGGGCCCTGAGTGACTGCATAGGTCCCACACCCATGAAGCTGGCCCTGCTTGTGGACACTTCCATTAGATACACGTGAGCCATGGCCAGGGAAGGGGGGCAGAGGGACTTAGAAGGCAGGGACAGCTAGAAGGCTTGGGCTCGGGATGTGACCCAGAGATTAAAGAGATCCTCCCTCTCTGCCAAGTCTCTGTGGTTGGTTTGGAAGCCAAAGTCGGCCCCATTTGAATTGTTCAGAAGTTAGGAGCCTCAAGTTCTGGTCTTTGCCCTCTGTACAAACACCAATCAATGACTTCTCTTCTGGGGGTCTCGGTTTCCTCATCTCTGCAATGAGAGGGATGGAGTTGGTGATCTTGAGTGCTGGCAGCTCTAGGACAGTTGTGATCTGGACTTTGAGACTTGTGTGGCCCATGTGACAGTGGCTATGAATGTGTCCATGAGGGACTGAGCAGACGGTGAGAGTGGGTGAGAGATGCCTGAGGTGGAGGTCACCTTTGACAAGCTAGCAAGAACAGCAAAGCTCTCCCTTCCTTCTCTGGAATGTGGGCTGAACATGAAGCGATTGTTCCCAGGGAAACATAGAAGCTGATAGCAGGTCACACTGGGGGAAGCAGCCCTTAACATTATTATAAGTGCATAAAATACTTGGTATGTAAGGTGACTTCTTATATTACAGCTTTGGCAGAGATTTCCTGCAAGTAACAATATGGGTCCTGGCTTAAGGGAAGCAGCATCTTTGTGTAGAAGATGTGGTGAAAGAACAGGGTTGGGCAGAGCACCTGGGTGGCTCAGTCCGTTAAGTGTCTGACTCATGGTTTCTGTTCGGGTCACAATCTCAGTGTCGTGAGATGGAGCCCCGTGTTGGGCTACACCCTCAGCTTGGAGTCTGAAGAAATTCTCTCTCTCCCTCTCCCTCTGCCCCTTCTCCCTGCTTGTGCGTGAGTGTGTGCGCGCTCTCTCTTTCTGACAAATGAATAAATAAATCTTAAAAAAAAAAAAAAAAGAACAGGATGGGGTTTTTACTGGTTTCTTAGGTGGAGGACTGAAGGTTACTATCAGGATCCTGCTATGGATTTAGTATCTGTAAAAGATGATCAGAGTCATGCAGTTTGCAGTGAGAGTCTGTCTGGTCATGACTCATTCTTCAGTTTCCTGCATGGGATCCTGCGCAAAGGGTTCTTCCAGGTGATCTAGAAATGTCCACAGAGCAGCAGGTCAGATGCTGGTACTCAGGTGGCAGCGCTTAAGGGTGTGAGATATGTTGTACTTACAAATCAAATTTATGTGACGCTTTGATGACCTTTTATGTGAAGATAAAGCAAAAGCAAAAAAACCCCCAAAAAACCAACCAACCAAACCAATAATCCCTCAAGGAATAGTACAGAGGAGCATGAGGCTAGTGATCTATGTGAATAGAATTTTCAGGGACTTTGGGTCAGTTTCATGAATAAATTTATTCAATAATACTTGGAATTTTGTATAAAAGAACTTGTGTTTCTGATACTTTAAATTTTTTCTTTTTTTTTAAAAAGGAAGATCTTTGGGGGCGCCTGGGTGGCTCAGTGGGTTAAGCCTCTGCTTTCGGCTCAGGTCATGATCCCAGGGTCCTGGGATCGAGTCCCGCGTCGGCCTCTCTGCTCACAGGGAGCCTGCTTTCCCCCTTCTCTCTCTGCCTGCCTCTCTGTCTACTTGTGATCTCTGTCTGTCAAATAAATAAAAAAAAAAAAAAAAAAAGGAAGATCTTTGTGTTGTACACTTAGACCAGTAACGGGCACTTTTCAAGGAAGACACTTCTTATTGTTTGAGCGAGTAATTCCTCCACCATCTCACGTAACTCTTGTTTGTTTGGTTCAAAAATCCTGTGCTAATACCTCTTTTCCTACAGTCTGATGCAATTTCCCCTTTCATTTGTCAGTCTCATGCTCTCCCACAGAGACGCTGAGAAAGGATCTTCTTTTTGACTCTGGATCCAAATTGTCCTCTTTCCTTTATGGTAGAAAAATGCAGGTCAACAGAGATTTGAGGAACAAATTCAGCTGAGCCTATTGGTTCTGGCCTCACTGGTGGAAGTAAAAGATCAATAAACATAGTTTAAAATTTAAGGCTTGATGGCTGAAGGAAGATAGGTTTTCACCTTTTTTTTAATGCCTTGAAGTTCAAAGAATAAGTTAAAATTTTTTTTAAAATTTAGAACTTTTTTTTTTTTTAAAGATTTTATTTATTTATTTGTCAGAGAGAGAGAGAGAGAGCGCGAGAGTGAGCACAAGCAGATAGAGTGGCAGGCAGAGGCAGAGGGAGAAGCAGGCTCCCTGCTGAGCAAGGAGCCCGATGTGGGACTCGATCCCAGGACGCTGGGATCATGACCTGAGCCGAAGGCAGCGGCTTAACCCACTGAGCCACCCAGGCGTCCCAAAATTTAGAACTTTTTTAAAAGAAGATTTTGTTTGTTTGTTTGTTTGTTTGTTTATTTGTCAGAGGAAGAGAGAGCGCGTGCACCAGCAAGGGGAGTGGCAGGCAGAGGGGGAAGCAGGCTCCATGCTGAGCAAGGAGCCCCATTCCATGCAGGACTCAACCCCAGACACTGGGATCATGACCTGAGGTGAAGGCAGACACTTAACCAAATGAGCCACCCAGGCGTCCCAAATTAAGTCATTTTTAATTGAAAGCCTTTGTGATGTAGAGAAAGGCACACACTCACAAGGGAATTTTATTTTATTTCATTTTTAAAAAAGATTTTATTTATTTATTTATTTGAGAGAGAAAGAGCACAAGCTGGGGTGGAGGGATGGGGAAGGGCTGGGGGAGGGGCAGGGGGAGAGGGAGAGAGGGAGAAGCCGACTCCCTCCTGAGCAGAGAGTCCCACTAGGGGCATGAACCCAGGATCCTGGGATTGTGACCGGACCCAGAGGCCGACATTTAACCAACTGAGCCAGCCAGGTGCCCTGTTGGAAGGGAATTTTAGAAGGCTCTCCTACCCAGACTCTCTTCGGTCAGACCAGACACTGGATCTCCATTTTCCTATGAAGGCCCTTGTAGGCTAGATGGTGAACACGTGGCCATCCAGGGAGAAAGTAGGTCTGCTTTGTTGAAAGGTATGTAGTTGTGGCCGATGGACAGTAAGCTGTACATATGCCACCTCTCCCATCAAGAGGGGCGTCGGCTTCCTCTCCCATTGAACCCAGCCTGGCCCTGTCACTTTGACCAGTGGACTGTGGTAGGAATGACATAGTGTGACTCCTTGGCCCAGACCTTTGGAGGACTTGTAGCTTCTGTGTGGGGGTCATCTTAAGATCGAGTTGCTACATTAGGAAGCCGAGCCTAGGCAACCCACAGAATCATGAGAAATAACAAATCACTGTGTTAAGACTGAACACACGTGGAGTGTGAAATGTGGTGAAAATCACAAAAATAAATGACAAGAACAACAGTTTTGTCAACTATAAACCCCACATGGACGTTATTTATTTCCTCAGCTCTGGTCCCCCATTTTTCCTCAGGAAGCATATGTGTATTGGATCAGTGTTCTCCCTCCCTCCCCTGTTATAACCTGGAACCTCTCATTCCAGGGTCACTGGAACCTGTGGGAGTCCAGGGGGTTGCTGCAGTGCCTCATTTTCCCTCTGTCTTTCTTTCCTCACCTCTCCATTGCTGGAGGGTATCTGAATATGACAGGACCTGGTCCTAGACCTCCCTCCTCAGGAGCGGGTGGGGATCAGGGCGGCCCAGAGCTGATGACCGTGGGCTCGTCTGTCCAGTTTACTGCTCGGTGAGCAGGCTCTCACAGAGGTTAGTTTCTCTGGTTGTCACCGACTTTCTGACGGTACAGACCTCTACTCCCAGTGACACGAGGTGGTTGGATCCAGTGCTGATTTATTGCCTTTCTCCTACTCTTTATGGGGCCAGGTTTAATGAACACCCAAGCAGAAACGCCTTTGACTCCTGGGCTGTGAATAACTGTTATTAATAAAGGGCGAGCAGCTAGCGGCAGCACCGTCGCATATTTCCATATTAATCATGCCATAAACTCCCTCGGAACGATACTGCGGTCCCTCATGGGGGAAGAGGCTCTGACACAGGACGGTGGGCTGGCGCAAGAGCCCTGGAAGGAGAAGCGGCCCAGGGAAGCTAGACCCAGGTCCTGACCCCACTCTCCCAGCTCACTCAGCACCCCACTCACCTCTCCTGTGGGATTTGTCCCTCGGAAGCAAACAGCTGGTTCCAAGGGATGACTGGAAGTGGGTCAGGAAGTTCTGTCTGCCTTCAAGTGTCTCCCACATGAGTCTGTCAGTTGGTCTGAGATGCTTGACTTGGAGACTTAATGCATGATTGACTTGGAGACTCAATTAGAGTCTTCATGTTACAATAACTCCTGGATTTCTATACTAAAAGGCAAACACCTTAACGACCCAGTGTACAGACTTCATCAGTTTTCAGCTAATACTGTGTTGGGAGATCATGTCTCTGATTCACACATGTTTAATGAGCATCTACTGTGTGCCAGGAGCTGGGAATATGGCATGAAGAAAACAAACACAATCCCTGCCTTCGTGGGGCTTCTATTGGAGTTGAGGGAGATAAACAATAAGCAAATAAATATGTCAAAAGTATAGTATGCCAGATGGTGATATATAGTATGTAAAATATAGAGCAAGGAAGGGATATGGAGAGTGTGCAGCTGGCTGTTGGCTGAGAGCAGATCCTTGGAAAATTCTCTCTTGGAACAGAGGTGACCTGGAGAGGACAGATTTGGAGCCATCTTTTAATATAGGGTGGTTTCCTCTTGCCCAGGTCAGGTAGCAGTGGAAGAGAGATCTCAGAAAGAAATCATGTCTTTTCTAGGCACTGTCCTTCCCTTATGAAGCTTGGATGATGGTCGGTGGCCCCCAGACCCCTTGACTCAGCACTTCATCAGCTCTCAGTCTGTGAAAGCCCAGGACATGTCCCTCATGTCTGTGGACTCCTAGGGATTCAGAGGCTTCCTTTCCAAGCTCCCAGGATTGACTGTGAGCAGACTCTGTGTAGCCACCACCAATTTTGACTTGAAACTCAGTGTCCCTTCAGAGCGCCCCTCCCCCAACCAATAAAACATTAATGAACAATGTGGACTTTGCAGAAGTTCCCTGAGTGGGAGGAGGGCTTTACTTTGCACTCTCCACTGCACTGCCTGACTCTCTGGATGTTTTGTTTGCTCCAAATCCCATCTTGGCCATTCCACCACCAGGATTCTCCTTTTTTATTTTATTTTTAAAAGGATTTATTTATTTATTTTGGAGAGAGATCGAGAGAGAGAGATCGAGAGAGAGAGAGAGAGAGAGAGAGAGTGCGCAGGGGAGAATCTCAAGCAGGCTCCGTACCAAGCACAGAGCCAAACACAGGGCTCATTCTCATGATGCCAAGGTCAGGACTTGAGTCCAAACCAAAAGTCAGTTTTTCAGTTGACTGTGCCATCCAGGTGCCCCCAAGCTCTTCCTTTTTAAGTTTTCAATAGCCCAGGGTACCTGGATGGCTCAGTTCATGGAGCATGCGACTCTTGATCTCAGGGTTTTGAGTTTGAGCCCTATGTTGGGTGCAGGGATTACTTAAAAATAAAAATAATGGGATGCTTGGGTGGCTCAGTTGGTTAGGCATCTGTCTTTGGCTCAGGTCATGACCCCAGGTTCCTGGGATTGAGCCCTGACTCGGTCTTCCTGCTCAGTGGGGAGCCTGCTTCTCCCACTACCCCTGCTCCTGCTCACTTGCGCTTTTTTGCTCTGCTCTCTCTCAAATAAATACATAAAATCTTTAAAAAGAAATCTTTAAACATAACAAAAAAAAATAGAATTTCATTTGCCCATCTTTGCCCCCAGTTATCATTAACTTCCTTCTCCTTCTCTTTTGCTCCCTAAAGTCTATTTCTGGCTGCATCTGCTCCCTCTCTTCTAGCCTAGGGAAACTCCAAGTACCTCCTCCTGATTATGAGGGCTAGTGGGCTTTCCCCCTGAATGATAATCACAGTATTTCCCCAGCAACACAGCACTTTTCCTCCAGGATTTCCGGTGCCCACCATTAGAGCAGTAGAACCTTCACCACCTTACTGGGGAAGGCACTGCTAATTTTACTTTTTAAAAAAGATTTATTTATTCATTTACTTGGGGTGGGGAGGGGCAGAGGGAATGGGAGAGAGAGAAAGCTAAGTAGAGTCCGTGCTGAGCATGGAGCTGGAGTGGGGCTCAATCTCATGACCCCGAGATCACTACTTGAGCCCAAACCAAGAGTGGGATTTTTTTTTCCCCCTAAAGATTTTATTTATTTATTTGTCAGAGAGAGAGAGAGAGAGAGAGCGAGCACAGGCAGACAGAGTGGCAGGCAGAGGCAGAGGGAGAAGCAGGCTCCCCACAGAACAAGGAGCCCGATGTGGGACTCGATCCCCAGGACGCCGGGATCACGACCCGAGCCGAAGGCAGCTGCTTAACCAACTGAGCCACCCAGGCGTCCCAAGAGTGGGATGTTTAACCAACTGTGCCAGTCAGGTGCCCCGAGGCACTGCTAATACTAACGCAAGTGCCATTCTCCTTTTGTCCTTTGGCAGTGGAAACCTGATCTTGTCAGGGAAACCATGACTGCAGGGCATAATGCTCATTTTCCTTGACTCCTTTGCGGCTAGGAGTCGCTGTGTGACATTCTGGCCAATAAGGTGGGAGTGGAAGTCACCTTGTGGTGCTTCTGGGAAAATAACGAGAAGAGTCATGCTCTAATTAGCATAACTTTAGGCCCTTTGCCATCTGCTTGGAGTAAAAGTGCAGTGACCATCTTGTGACCTTGAGGTTGAAAACCACATTAGGGATAGAAGTCAGGAAGACAGAAGAAGCAGGGTCCCTGATCATATCTTTGAGTAGTAGCCCTGAACAGCTACTTCCAGATTTCTTGTTACATATGACACAGGACTCCTTATTTTAAGGTAGGGTTTTGGTGGCTGTTATGGGCTGAACTCTGTCCCCTCAAATTCATATGTTGAAATTCTAACCCCCAGTACCTCAAAATGTGACTATATTTGGAGATAAGACCTTTAGCGATATAATTAAGGTTAAATGAAGTCGTACGGGGGCCCTAAGCCTATCTTGGCGGTGTCTAAGAAGAAGAGGAACTTTGGACACATAGAGAGATACCAGGGCCTGTTGCACATAGGAAATATGTATATGAGTGCACACAGAGAAGACAGGCGTCTATAGGCTAAGGAGAGGGGCCTCAGAAGAAACGAAACCTGATGACACGCTGATATTGGTCTTCCAGCCTACAGAACTGCGAGAAAATAAATTTTTATTTTAAAAAATTATTTGTTTATTTATTATTTATTTTTAAAGATTTCATTTATTTGTTTGAGAGAGAGTGAGTGAGAAAGGGGGAGACACAAGCAGGGGGAAAGGCAGAGGGAGAGGGAGGGGGAGAAGCTGAGCAGGGAGCCCGATGTGGGGCTCTATCCCTGGACTGTGAGATCAGGACTTGACCTGAAGGCAGATGCTTAACTGACAGAGCCATCCAGGTGCCCTAAGGAAAATAAATAAATACAAAAAAGACTATTTATTTATAGAGCACAAGCATGGGGGTGCAGAAGAAGGGGGAGAGAGAGCATCTCTAGGAGACTCTGCACTGAGCCCAGGACCCGAGGTGGGGCTCGATCTCAGGACCCTGAGATCATGCCCTGAGCTGAAATCAAGAGTTGGATGCTGGGGTGCTTGGGTGGCTCAGTGGGTTGAGCCTCTGCCTTCGGCTCAAGTGATGATCTCAGGGTCCTGGGATTGAGCCCCGCATTGGGCTCTCTGCTCAGTGGGGAGTCTGCTTCCCCCTCCCCCTCTGCTTGCCTATCTGCCTACTTATGATCTCTCTTTCTCTCTCTCTGTCAAATAACTAAATAAAATCCTAAAAAAAAAAAAAAAAAAAAAGGAATTGGATGCTCAACTGACTGAGTCATTCAGGCACCTGGAAAGTATATTTTTGTTGTGTACACCACCCTGTCTGTGATATAATGGCAGCCCTAGTAAACAAACACAGCGAAAGACCTCGACTTTTGATCTGGCTATCTGGGTTCAGCAGGGCAAGGATCAGCTAAAGAGGCCATAAGGAATGTTCTGCAATTAGGTTCTGTGTCAAATATCCACTTGAGAATGGCTCCAGGATCTTAGGTGCCTGGCTCAGATGTCCTGTCTTCCTGGTCAGTTGCTTTTCCTTTCTTTCTCCCTTCCTCAGAGCTTGTGGTTGCAATGCACCTGCTCCTGTGAATCTTGCTGACCTTGAATGTTCTCTTCTCAGCATCTAAGAGTGTCAAAACATTCATTCAGTAACTGGTCTCAGCTAATGTGGCAAGCATAGTGCCTGGCATATAGTTAACGTTCAATAAATAGACATTAACTGAATTAATGAATAGGAAATGACTATGGGAACCATTAGCAGGTAACATATACACATTTACCATACATTTGTTTATTCATCATTTGAAAATAAGGCTTATTTTTCTCTCATTATAAAAACTAAGAATATCTGGTCTTCAACTATGTGCTAGACACTGCGATACGGGCTTTGCATTTGTTATTGTTTGTCCTCCAAGAGATTTGCAAGATAGGTATTATACCAGTTTTATAGATGAGGAAAATGAAATTTAGAACCCAAAGGAACAAAAATAGTAAATGATGAAACAAGTATTTAAATGCAGGTCTGTCTGATTCTGAAGGGCCTGCTTATTCCACAATATGTAATATAGTGTGTTGAATACACTATGTTGCTGCACATAAAATAATACGTGCTTATTAAAATATATGTATATAACTTATACATACATATATGCTATATATACTTATGTATTATATATAGAATATATGTGTGTATATATTGATATATAGATGTAGATACAGACAGAGGACATATGTATATAGTTGCCATAGAAAATATAAAAAAGAAAGAAAATTTTGTATATTTTGTATATTTTATAT